>NW_026060858.1:0-612857 GCF_929443795.1 Astur gentilis
GTCTCTGGGAAAGCAGAAATGCCCCATGCTGCTGTGCCTGTGGATGTGCTGCAGGGAGATGGTGAAGACCAGTCAGAGCTTTCAGTGTTGGCAACTTCCTTGTGGGAGTAGGAGCTGGATGTTTGCCTTTTCAAAAAAAAGGCACAGCCGAGAAGGAGCACCCTGAGATGGTGAATCTCGGGGAAAGCAGAGATGCCCCATGCTGCTATGCCTGTGGATGTGCTGCAGGGAGACAGTGAAGACCAGCAAGATCTTTCAGGATTGGAACCTTCCTTGTGGGAGAAGTAGTCGGATGTTTGTCTTTTCAAAAAAAAGGTTCTGCCCTGAACGAGCACTGTGAGATTCTAGTCTGTTGGAAAGCAGACATGCCCAGTGCTGTTGTGCTTGTGGATGGGCTGCACGGGGACGGTGAAGACCAGCAACAGCGTTCAGGCGTGGCACCTTCCTTGTGGGACTAGGAGCTGGATGTTTGCCTTTACAAGAAAAGGCTATGCTGAGAAAGAGCACCGTGAGATGCTGAGTCTCTGGAAAGCAGAGATGTGCAGTGCTGTTGTGCCTTTGGATAGGCTGCACGGGGACGGTGAAGACCAGCCAGAGCTTTCAGCATTGGCAACTTCCATGTAGGAGTAGGAGCTGGATGTTTCCCTTTTCAAAAAAAAGGCATTGCCGTATATGAGCACCGTGTGATGGTGAGTCTGTGGGAAAGCAGAGATGCCCAGTGCTGTTGTGCGTCTGGATAGGCTGCACGGGAATGGTGAAGAGCAGCAAGAGCTTTCAGGGGGGCTCCGTCCTTGAGGGAGATGGAGTCGGACGTTTGTCTATTTCAAAAAAAGGTCTCTGACGAGAATGAGCACCGTGAGATGCTGAGTCTCTGGGAAAGCAGAGATGCCCCATACTGATGTGCCTGTGGATGGGGTACAGGGGAACGCTGAAGACGAGCAAGAGCTTTCAGGGTTGGCACCTTCCTTGAGAGAGAAGGAGCCGGAAGTTTGCCATTTAAAAACAAGATCTGCCGAGAAGGAGCACCGTGAGATGCTGAGTCTCTGGGAAAGCAGAGATACCCAGTGCTCTTTTGCGTGTGTATAGGATGCACGTGGACGGTGAAGAGCAGGAAGAGCTTTCAGGGCTGGCACCTTTCTTGTAGGAGTAGGAGTCGGACGCTTGCCTTTTAAAAAAAAAGGCTCTGCCGAGAACGAGCACCGTAAGATGCTGAGTCTCTGGTAAAGCAGAGATGTCCAGTGCTGTTGTGCATCTGGATAGGCTGCATGGTGACGCCGAAGACCACCAGCAGCGTTCAGGGCTGGCACCTTCCTTGTGGGAGTAGGAGCTGGATGTTTGCCTTTTCAAGAAAAGGCTCCTCTGAGAACGAGCACCGTGAGATGCTGAGTCTCTGGAAAGCAGAGATGTGCAGTGCTGTTGTGCCTGTGGATAGGCTGCACGGGGAAGGTGAAGACCAGCCAGAGCTTTTAGCACTGGCACCTTCCTTGTAGGAATAGGAGCTGGATGTTTGCCTTTTCAAAAAAAAGGCTCTGCCGTATATGAGCACCGTGTGATGGTGAGTCTGTGGGAAAGCAGAGATGTCCAGTGCTGTTGTGCGTCTGCATAGGCTGCACGGGAACAGTGAAGAGCAGCAAGAGCTTTCAGGGGTGGCTCCGTCTTTGAGGAAGAAGGAGTCGGACGTTTGCCTATTTCAAAAAATAGGCTCTGTCGAGAATGAGCACCGTGAGATGCTGAGTCTCTGGGAAAGCAGAGGTGCTCCATGCTGCTGTGCCTGTGGATGTGCTGCAGTGAGACGGTGAAGACCAGCCAGAGCTTTCAGCGTTGGCAACTTCCTTGTGGTAGTAGGAGCTGGATGTTTGCCTTTTCAAAAAAAATGCTCTGCAGAGAAGGAGCACTGTGAGATGGTGAATCTCTGGGAAAGCAGAGATGCCCCATGCTGCTGCTGTGCCTGTGGATGTGCTGCAGGGAGACGGTGAATACCAGCAAGAGCTTTCAGGACTGGCTCCTTCCTTGTGGGAGAAGGAATCGGACATTTTCCTTTTCAAAAAAAAGGCTCTGCGGTTACGAGCACCGTGAGATGGTGAATCTCTGGTAAAGCAGAGATGTCCAGTGCTGTTGTGCATCTCGATAGGCTGCATGGGAACGGTGAAGAGCAGCAAGAGCTTTCAGGGGTGGATCCGTCCTTGAGGGAGATGGAGACGGACGTTTCCCTATTTCCAAAAAAGGGCTCTGACGAGAATGAGCACCGTGACATGCTGAGTCTCTGGGAAAGAAGAGATGCCCCATACTGCTGTGCCTGTGGATGGGCTACAGCGGAACGGTGAAGATGAGCAAGAGCTTTCAGGGTTGGCACCTTCCTTGTAGGAGAAGGAGTCGGAAGTTTGCCTTGTTAAAAAAAGATCAGCCGAGAACGAGAACCGTGATATGCTGAGTCTCTGGGAAAACAGAGATACCCAAGCTGCTGTGCCTGTGGATGTGTTCCAGGGAGACGGTGAAGATCAGCCAGAACTTTCAGCCTTGGCAACTTCCTTGTGGGAGTAGGAGCTGGATGTTTGCCTTTTAAAAAAAAAGGCACAGCCGAGAAGGAGCACCCTGAGATGGTGAATCTCGGGGAAAGCAGAGATGCCCCATGCTGCTGTTCCTGTGGATGGGCTGCAGGGAGACGGTGAAGACAAGCAAGAGCTTTCAGGGCTGGCTCCTTCCTTGTGGGAATAGGAGTCGGACGTTTGCCTTTTCAAAAAAATGCTCTGCCAAGAACAATCACCGTCAGATGCTGAGTCTCTGGGAAAGCAGAAATGGCCTATGCTGCTGTGCCTGTGGATGGGCTGCAGGGGAACGGTGAAGAGCAGCAAGAGTTTTTAGGGCTGGCTCCTTCCTTGTGGGAGAAGGGGCCGGAAGTTTGCCTTTTAAAAAAAAGGCACTGCCGAGAAAGAGAACCATCAGATGTTGAGTCTCTGGGAAAGCAGAGACGCCCAGTGCTCTTGTGCGTGTCTATAGGATGCACGTGGACGGTGAAGAGCAGGAAGAGCTTTCAGGGCAGGCACCTTCCTTGTGGGAGCAGGAGCTGGACGTTAGCCTTTTCAAAAAAAGGCTCTGCCGAGAACGAGAAATGTCAGATGCTGAGTCTCTGTGAATGCAGAGATGCCCCATGCTGCTGTGCCTGTGGATGGGCTGCACGGGGACGGTGAAGACCAGCAAGAGCTTTCAGGGCTGGGTCCTTCCATTTTTGAGGAGGAGTTGGATATTTGTCTTTTCAAAAAAAACGCTCTGCCGAGACAGAGCACCGTGACATCCTAAGTGTCTGTGAAAGCAGAGATGCCCCATGCTTCTGTGCCTGTGGAAGGGCTGCACAGGGATGGTGAAGACCAGTAAGATCTTTCAGGGCTGGCACCTTCCTTGTGGGAGAAGGAGCCGTAAGTTTGCCTTTTCAGAAAATGTTTCTGCCGAGAACGAGCACCGTGAGATGCTGAGTCTCTGGAAAGCAGAGATCCCCAGTGCTGTTGTGCCTGTGGATAGGCTGCAATGGGACAGTGAAGACCAGCAAGAGCTTTCAGCATTGGTAACTTCCATGTAGGAGTAGGAGCTGGATGTTTGCCTTTTCAAAAAATAGTCTCTGCCGTATATGAGCACCGTGTGATGGTGAGTCTGTGGGAAAGCAGAGATGCCCAGTGCTGTTGTGCATCTGGATAGGCTGCATGGGAATGGAGAAGAGCAGCAAGAGATTTCAGGGGTGGCTCTGTCCTTGAGGGAGAAGGAGTCGGAAGTTTGCCTTTTTCAAAAAAAAGGCTCTGACTAGAATGAGCACCGTGAGATGCTGAGTCTCTGGCAAAGCAGAGATGCCCCATACTGATGTGCCTGTGAAAGGACTACAGGGGAACGGTGAAGACGAGCAAGAGATTTCAGGGTTGGCACCTTCCTTGTGGGAGAAGGAGTCGGAATTTGCCTTTTTAAAAAAAAGATGTGCCGAGAACGAGCACCGTGAGACGCTGAGTCTCTGGGAAAGCAGAGATGCCTTATACTGCTGTGCCTGTGGTTATGCTGCAGGGAGACGGTGAAGACCAGCAACAGTGTTCAGGCGTGGCACCTTCCTTATGGGAGAAGGAGCCGGACGTTTAGCTTTACGGAAAACAGCTCTGCCGAGAACGAGCACCATGATATGCTGAGCGTCTGGGAAAGCAGATATGCCCCCTGCTGCTGTGCCTGTGGATGGGCTGCACGGAAACGGTGAAGAGCAGCAAGAGCTTTCAGGGGTGGCTCCGTCCTTGAGGGAGAAGGAGTCGGACGTTTGCCTACTTCAAAAAAAAAGGCTTTGCCGAGAATGAGCACCGTGAGATGCTGAGTCCCTGGGACAGCAGAGATGCTCCATACTGCTGTGCCTGTGGATGGGCTACAGTGGAACGGTGAAGACGAGCAAGAGCTTTCAGGGTTGGCACCATCCTTGTGGGAGAATGAGCCGGAATTTTGCCTTTTAAAACAAAGATCTGCCGAGAACGAGCACTGTGAGATGCTGAGTCTCTGGGAAAACAGAGATCCCCAAGCTGGTGTGGATGTGAATGTCATGCAGGGAGACAGTGAAGACAAGACAGATCTTTCAGCATTGGCAACTTCCTTGTGCGAGTAGGAGCTGGATCTATGCCTTTTCAAAAAAAAGGCTCTGCCGAGAAGGAGCAGCGTGAGATGGTGATTCTCTCGGAAAGCAGAGATGCCCCATGCTGCTGTACCTGCTGTACCGGTGGCTGTACCGATACTACCGCTGAGTAACGGTGGGCGTACAGCTACTACCCCACAACATTGGGTATGGGTGCCAAGCCTAAGGCGGAGCATCACGTAGGGATACCGGGTTTAACCTGTGGGGTCCGGTAGGGAGGCAGGGTGTAATCCAGCACGCACGAAGGGACAGCTGATGTTCTCTGGCACATCACAAAGGGTTCCATTCCAAGATCAGAGTACCAGTGGGGTAACAGGTTCTACATCGAAATATCGGGTAGGGATACCGGGCCTAACCCAGAGGGTTGGGTAGGAATGTCTGGTCTACACCGTTCACCCGTAACGTCATCAGGTGTACCCTAGTGAACCTGTAAGGGTTCAGGTACTACCCCGGAGTACCGGTGGGTGAACAGATACTACCGCAGTGTAAAGGTGGGGGTGCTGCTACTACCCCAGAACATCGGGTATGGGTTCCAAGACTAATGCGGAGCATGAGGTAGGGATATAGCGTACTTACTGGTTAGCTGCGGTACACCTGCTGACGTTATGGGTGCGCGGTGTAGACCAGACATTCCTACCTGACCCTCCGTGTTAGACCCGGTATCCCTACCTGATGCACCGTTGTAGGCCTGGCAACTCTACCCGATACGGTTGGGTAGTACCGGTACCCCACCGGTACTCTGCGGTAGAATCGGTACTTCCACCGCTACTCTAGGTTAGTACCTGAACACTTACTGGTTCACTGGGGTACACCTGCTGAAGTTACGGGCGCGCGGTTAAGGCCCAGTATCCCTACCCGATGTTTCGAGGTAGAAGCGGTTCCCCCACCGGTACTCTGGGGTTGGAACGGAACCCTTTGTGATGCGCCAGAGAACACCAGCTGTCCCTTCGTGCGCGGTGGATTAGATCCGGCCTCTCTACTGGTCCCCACCTCTTAGACCCTGTATCCCTACCTGATGCTCCGCATTAGGCTTGGCACTCATACCCGATGTTCTGGGGTAGTAGCGGTACCCCCACTGTTACTCTGCGGTAGTATCGGTACCCCCACCGGTACTCCGGGGTAGTACGTGAACACTTACTGGTTCACTGGGTTACACCTGCTGACGTTACGGGCGCGCGGTGTAGACCCGACATTCCTACATGACCCTCCGTGTTAGGCCCGTTGTCCCAACCTGATGCTCTGCCGTAGGCCTGGCCCCCTACCCGACAATCTGGGGTACTACCGGTACACCCACCGGTACTCTGCAGTAGTTTTGCTATACCCACCGGTACTCCTGGATTGTACCGGAACCCTTACTGGTTCGCCGGCGTACACCTAATGACCCTACGGGCACGCGGCTTTAGACCCACCCTTCTACCTGACCCTCCGGGTTAGGCCCGGTATCCCTACCCTATGTTTCGAGGTAGAAGCGGTTCCCTCACCTGTACACTGGGGTTGGAACGGAACCCTTTGTGATGCGCCAGAAAACACCAGCTGTCCCTTCGTGTGCGCTGGAGTAGACCCGGCCACCATACCAAACCCCAAAGGTTAGACCCAGTATCCCTAACTGATGCTCCGCATTAGGCTTGGCACCCATACCCGACCTTCTGGGGTAGTAGCGGTACCCACACCGTTACTCTGCGGTAGTATCGGTACACCCACCGGTACTCCGAGGTAGTACGTGAACCCTTACTGGTTCACTGGGTTACACCTGATGACGTTACGGGTGCGCGGTGTAGACCAGACATTCCTACCTGACCCTCCATGTTAGGCCCTGTATCCCTACCTGATGCTCTGTTGTTGGCCTGGCACCCCTACCCGATATGCTGGGGTAGAACCAGTACACCCACCGGTACTCTGCGGTAGTATTGGTACACCCACCGGTACTCCAGGGTAGTACCTGAACACTTAATGGTTTGCTGGGGTACCCCTGCTGACCTTACGGGCGCGCAGTGTAGACCAGACATTCCTACCTGAACCTCCGGGTTAGCCCCGGTATCCCTACCTGATGCTCTGCGGTAGGCCTGGCACCCTACCCGACAATCTGGGGTAGTACCGGTACACCCACCAGTACTCCGCGGTAGTTTTTCTATACCCACCGGTACTCCTGCATTGTACCAGAACCCTTACTGGTGCGCCGGGGTACACCTGCTGACCCTACGGGCGCGCCGCTTTAAACCCACCCTTCCTAACTGAGCCGCCGGGTTAGGCCCGGTATCCCTACCCGATGTTTCGAGGTAGAACCGGTTCCCCCACCTGTACTCTGGGCTTGGAACGGAAACCTTTGTGATGCGCCAGAGAACACCAGCTGTCCCTTCGTGCACGCTGGATTAGACCTGGCCTCCCTACCGGACCCCACAGGTTAGACCCGGTATGCCTACCTGATGCTCCGCATTAGGCTTGGCACCCATAACCGACCTTCTGGGGTAGTAGCGGTACCCCAACCGTTACTCTGCGGTAGTATCGGTACACCCACCGGTACTCTGCGGTAGAATTGGTACACCCACCGGTACTCCAGGGTAGTACCTGAACACTTAATGGTTTGCTGGGGTACCCCTGCTGACCTTACGGGTGTGAGGTGTAGACCAGACATTCCTACCTGAACCTCCGGGTTAGGCCCGGTATCCCTACCTGATGCTCTGCGGTAGGCCTGGCACCCTACCCGACAATCTGGGGTAATACCGGTACACCCACCAGTACTCCGCGGTAGTTTTTCTATACCCACCGGTACTCCTGCATTGTACCAGAACCCTTACTGGTGCGCTGGGGTACACCTGCTGACCCTACGGGTGCGCCGCTTTAGACCCACCCTTCCTAAATGAGCCGCCAGGTTAGGCCCGGTATCCCTACCCGATGTTTCGAGGTAGAACCGGTTCCCCCACCGGTACTCTGGTGTTGGAACGGAACCCTTTGTGATGCGTCAGAGCACACCAGCTGTCCCTTCGTGCACGCTGGACTAGACCTGGCCTCCCTACCGGACCCCACAGGTTAGACCCGGTATCCCTACCTGATGCTCCGCATTAGGCTTGGCACCCATACCCGACCTTCTGGGGTAGTAGCGGTACCCCCACCGTTACTCTATGGTAGTATCGGTACACCCACCGGTTCTCCGAGGTAGTACGTGAACCCTTACTGGTTCACTGGGTTACACCTGATGACGTTACGGGTGCGCGGTGTAGACCAGACATTCCTACCTGACGCTCCATGTTAGGCCCGGTATCCCTACCTGATGCTCTGTTGTTGGCCTGGCACCCCTACCCGACATGCTGGGGTAGAACCAGTACACCCACCGGTACTCTGTGGTAGTATTGGTACAGCCAACAGTACTCCAGGGTAGTACCTGAACACTTAATGGTTTGCTGGGGTACCCCTGCTGACCTTACGGGCACGCGGTGTAGACCAGACATTCCTACCTGAACCTCCGGGTTAGCCCCGGTATCCCTACCTGATGCTCTGCGGTAGGCCTGGCCCCCTACCCGACAATCTGGGCTAGTACCGGTACACCCACCAGTACTCCGCGGTAGTTTTTCTATACCCACCGGTACTCCTGGATTGTACCAGAACCCTTACTGGTGCGCCGGGGTACACCTGCTGACCCTACGGGCGCGCCGCTTTAAACCCACCCTTACTAACTGAGCCGCCGGGTTAGGCCCGGTATCCCTACCCGATGTTTCGAGGTAGAACCGGTTCCCCCACCTGTACTCTGGGGTTGGAACGGAACCCTTTGTGATGCGCCAGAGAACACCAGCTGTCCCTTCGTGCACGCTGGATTAGACCAGGCCTCCCTACCGGACCCCACAGGTTAGACCCGGTATCCCTACCTGATGCTCCGCATTAGGCTTGGCACCCATACCCGACCTTCTGGGGTAGTAGCGGTACCCCCACCGTTACTCTATGGTAGTATCGGTACACCCACCGGTACTCCGAGGTAGTACGTGAACCCTTACTGGTTCACTGGGTTACACCTGATGACGTTACGGGTGCGCGGTGTAGACCAGACATTCCTACCTGACCCTCCATGTTAGGCCCGGTATCCCTACCTGATGCTCTGTTGTTGACCTGGCACCCCTACCCGATATGCTGGTGAAGAACCAGTACACCCACCGGTACTCTGCGGTAGTATTGGTACACCCACCGGTACTCCAGGGTAGTACCTGAACACTTAATGGTTTGCTGGGGTACCCCTGCTGACCTTACGGGCGCGCGGTGTAGACCAGACATTCCTACCTGAACCTCCAGGTTAGCCCCGGTATCCCTACCTGATGCTCTGCGGTAGGCCTGGCACCCTACCCGACAATCTGGGGTAGTACCGGTACACCCACCAGTACTCCGCAGTAGTTTTTCTATACCCACCGGTACTCCTGGATTGTACCAGAACCCTTACTGGTGCGCCCGGGTACACCTACTGACCCTACGGGCACGCCGCTTTAGACCAACCCTTCCTAACTGACCCGCCGGGTTAGGCCCGGTATCCCTACCCGATGTTTCGAGGTAGAACCGGTTCCCCCACCGGTACTCTGGGGTTGGAACGGAACCCTTTGTGATGCGCCAGAGAACACCAGCTGTCCCTTCGTGCACGCTGGATTAGACCCAGCCTCCCTACCGGACCCCACAGGTTAGGCCCGGTATCCCTACCTGATGCTCCGCATTAGGCTTGGCACCCATACCCGACCTTCTGGGGTAGTAGCGGTACCCCCACCGTTACTCTATGGTAGTATCGGTACACCCACCGGTACTCCGAGGTAGTACGTGAACCCTTACTGGTTCACTGGGTTACACCTGATGACGTTACGGGTGCGCGGTGTAGACCAGACATTCCTACCTAACGCTCCATGTTAGGCCCGGTATCCCTACCTGATGCTCTCTTGTTAGCCTGGCACCCCTACCCGACATGCTGGGGTAGAACCAGTACACCCACCGGTACTCTGCGGTAGTATTGGTACACCCACCGGTACTCCAGGCTAGTACCTGAATACTTAATGGTTTGCTGGGGTACCCCTGCTGACCTTACGGGCGCGCGGTGTAGACCAGACATTCCTACCTGAACCTCCGGGTTAGCCCCGGTATCCCTACCTGATGCTCTGCGGTAGGCCTGGCACCCTACCCGACAATCTGGGGTAGTACCGGTACACCCACCAGTACTCCGCGGTAGTTTTTCTATACCCACCGGTACTCCTGGATTGTACCAGAACCCTTACTGGTGCGCCGGGGTACACCTGCTGACCCTACGGGCACGCCGCTTTAGACAAACCCTTCCTAACTGACCCGCCGGGTTAGGCCCGGTATCCCTACCCGATGTTTCGAGGTAGAACCGGTTCCCCCACCGGTCCTCTGGGGTTGGAACGGAACCCTTTGTGATGCGCCACAGAACACCAGCTGTCCCTTCAAGCACGCTGGACTAGACCTGGCCTCCCTACCGGACCCCACAGGTTAGACCCGGTATCCCTACCTGATGCTCCGCATTAGGCTTGGCACCCATACCCGACCTTCTGGGGTAGTAGCGGTACCCCCACCGTTACTCTATGGTAGTTTCGGTACACCCACCGGTACTCCGAGGTAGTACGTGAACCCTTACTGGTTCACTGGGGTACACCTGATGATGTTACGGGTGCATGGTGTAGACCAGACATTCCTACCTGACCCTCCATGTTAGGCCCGTTATCCCTACCTGATGCTCTGTTGTTGGCCTGGCACCCCTACCCGATATGCTGGGGTAGAACCAGTACACCCACCGGTACTCTGCGGTAGTATTGGTACACCCACCGGTACTCCAGGGTAGTACCTGAACACTTAATGGTTTGCTGGGGTACCCCTTCTGACCTTACGGGCGCTCGGTGTAGACCAGACATTCCTACCTGAACCTCCGGGTTAGCCCCGGTATCCCTACCTGATGCTCTGCGGTAGGCCTGGCACCCTACCCGACAATCTGGGGTAGTACCGGTACACCCACCAGTACTCCGCGGTAGTTTTTCTATACCCACCGGTACTCCTGGATTGTACCAGAACCCTTACTGGTGCGCCGGGGTACACCTGCTGACCCTACGGGCGCGCCGCTTTAAAGCCACCCTTCCTAACTGAGCCGCCGGGTTAGGCCCGGTATCCCTACCCGATGTTTCGAGGTAGAACCGGTTCCCCCACCGGTACTCTGGGGTTGGAACGGAAACCTTTGTGATGCGCCAGAGAACACCAGCTGTCCCTTCGTGCACGCTGGATTAGACCTGGTCTCCCTACCGGACCCCAAAGGTTAGACCCGGTATCCCTACCTGATGCTCCGCATTAGGCTTGGCACCCATACCCGACCTTCTGGGGTAGTAGCGGTACCCCCACCGTTACTCTATGGTAGTATCGGTACACCCACCGGTACTCCGAGGTAGTACGTGAACCCTTACTGGTTCACTGGGGTACACCTGATGACGTTACGGGTGCGCGGTGTAGACCAGACATTCCTACCTGACGCTCCATGTTAGGCCCGTTATCCCTACCTGATGCTCTGTTGTTGACCTGGCACCCCTACCCGATATGCTGGGGAAGAACCAGTACACCCACCGGTACTCTGCGGTAGTATTGGTACACCCACCGGTACTCAAGGGTAGTACCTGAACACTTAATGGTTTGCTGGGGTACCCCTGCTGACCTTACGGGCGCGCGGTGTAGACCAGACATTCCTACCTGAACCTCCAGGTTAGCCCCGGTATCCCTACCTGATGCTCTGCGGTAGGCCTGGCACCCTACCCGACAATCTGGGGTAGTACCGGTACACCCACCAGTACTCCGCGGTAGTTTTTCTATACCCACCGGTACTCCTGGATTGTACCAGAACCCTTACTGGTGCGCCGGGGTACACCTGCTGACCCTACGGGCACGCCGCTTTAGACAAACCCTTCCTAACTGACCCGCCGGGTTAGGCCCGGTATCCCTACCCGATGTTTCGAGGTAGAACCGTTTCCCCCACCGGTCCTCTGGGGTTGGAACGGAACCCTTTGTGATGCGCCAGAGAACACCAGCTGTCCCTTCAAGCACGCTGGACTAGACCTGGCCTCCCTACCGGACCCCACAGGTTAGACCCGGTATCCCTACCTGATGCTCCGCATTAGGCTTGGCACCCATACCCGACCTTCTGGGGTAGTAGCGGTACCCCCACCGTTACTCTATGGTAATATCGGTACACCCACCGGTACTCCGAGGTAGTACGTGAACCCTTACTGGTTCACTGGGGTACACCTGATGATGTTACGGGTGCATGGTGTAGACCAGACATTCCTACCTGACCCTCCATGTTAGGCCCGTTATCCCTACCTGATGCTCTGTTGTTGGCCTGGCACCCCTACCCGATATGCTGGGGTAGAACCAGTACACCCACCGGTACTCTGCGGTAGTATTGGTACACCCACCGGTACTCCAGGGTAGTACCTGAACACTTAATGGTTTGCTGGGGTACCCCTTCTGACCTTACGGGCGCGCGGTGTAGACCAGACATTCCTACCTGAACCTCCGGGTTAGCCCCGGTATCCCTACCTGATGCTCTGCGGTAGGCCTGGCACCCTACCCGACAATCTGGGGTAGTACCGGTACACCCACCAGTACTCCGCGGTAGTTTTTCTATACCCACCGGTACTCCTGGATTGTACCAGAACCCTTACTGGTGCGCCGGGGTACACCTGCTGACCCTACGGGCGCGCCGCTTTAAAGCCACCCTTCCTAACTGAGCCGCCGGGTTAGGCCCGGTATCCCTACCCGATGTTTCGAGGTAGAACCGGTTCCCCCACCGGTACTCTGGGGTTGGAACGGAAACCTTTGTGATGCGCCAGAGAACACCAGCTGTCCCTTCGTGCACGCTGGATTAGACCTGGTCTCCCTACCGGACCCCACAGGTTAGACCCGGTATCCCTACCTGATGCTCCGCATTAGGCTTGGCACCCATACCCGACCTTCTGGGGTAGTAGCGGTACCCCCACCGTTACTCTATGGTAGTATCGGTACACCCACCGGTACTCCGAGGTAGTACGTGAACCCTTACTGGTTCACTGGGGTACACCTGATGACGTTACGGGTGCGCGGTGTAGACCAGACATTCCTACCTGACGCTCCATGTTAGGCCCGGTATCCCTACCTGATGCTCTGTTGTTGACCTGGCACCCCTACCCGATATGCTGGTGTAGAACCAGTACACCCACCGGTACTCTGCGGTAGTATTGGTACACCCACCGGTACTCAAGGGTAGTACCTGAACACTTAATGGTTTGCTGGGGTACCCCTGCTGACCTTACGGGCGCGCGGTGTAGACCAGACATTCCTACCTGAACCTCCAGGTTAGCCCCGGTATCCCTACCTGATGCTCTGCGGTAGGCCTGGCACCCTACCCGACAATCTGGGGTAGTACCGGTACACCCACCAGTACTCCGCGGTAGTTTTTCTATACCCACCGGTACTCCTGGATTGTACCAGAACCCTTACTGGTGCGCCGGGGTACACCTGCTGACCCTACGGGCACGCCGCTTTAGACAAACCCTTCCTAACTGACCCGCCGGGTTAGGCCCGGTATCCCTACCCGATGTTTCGAGGTAGAACCGGTTCCCCCACCGGTCCTCTGGGGTTGGAACGGAACCCTTTGTGATGCGCCAGAGAACACCAGCTGTCCCTTCAAGCACGCTGGACTAGACCTGGCCTCCCTACCAGACCCCACAGGTTAGACCCGCTATCCCTACCTGATGCTCCGCATTAGGCTTGGCACCCATACCCGACCTTCTGGGGTAGTAGCGGTACCCCCACCGTTACTCTATGGTAGTATCGGTACACCCACCGGTACTCCGAGGTAGTACGTGAACCCTTACTGGTTCACTGGGGTACACCTGATGATGTTACGGGTGCATGGTGTAGACCAGACATTCCTACCTGACGCTCCATGTTAGGCCCGGTATCCCTACCTGATGCTCTGTTGTTGGCCTGGCACCCCTACCCGATATGCTGGGGAAGAACCAGTACACCCACCGGTACTCTGCGGTAGTATTGGTACACCCACCGGTACTCCAGGGTAGTACCTGAACACTTAATGGTTTGCTGGGGTACCCCTGCTGACCTTACGGGCGCGCGGTGTAGACCAGACATTCCTACCTGAACCTCCGGGTTAGCCCCGGTATCCCTACCTGATGCTCTGCGGTAGGCCTGGCCCCCTACCCGACAATCTGGGCTAGTACCGGTACAACCACCAGTACTCCGCGGTAGTTTTTCTATACCCACCGGTACTCCTGGATTGTACCAGAACCCTTACTGGTGCGCCGGGGTACACCTGCTGACCCTACGGGCGCGCCGCTTTAGACCCACCCTTCCTAACTGAGCCGCCAGGTTAGGCCCGGTATCCCTACCCGATGTTTCGAGGTAGAACCGGTTCCCCCACCGGTACTCTGGGGTTGGAACGGAACCCTTTGTGATGCGTCAGAGAACACCAGCTGTCCCTTCGTGCACGCTGGACTAGACCTGGCCTCCCTACCGGACCCCACAGGTTAGACCCGGTATCCCTACCTGATGCTCCGCATTGGGCTTGGCACCCATACCCGACCTTCTGGGGTAGTAGCGGTACCCCCACCGTTACTCTATGGTAGTATCGGTACACCCACCGGTACTCCGAGGTAGTACGTGAACCCTTACTGGTTCACTGGGTTACACCTGATGACGTTACGGGTGCGCGGTGTAGACCAGACATTCCTACCTGACGCTCCATGTTAGGCCCGGTATCCCTACCTGATGCTCTGTTGTTGGCCTGTTACCCCTATCCGATATGCTGGGGAAGAACCAGTACACCCACCGGTACTCTGCGGTAGTATTGGTACACCCACCGGTACTCCAGGGTAGTACCTGAACACTTAATGGTTTGCTGGGGTACCCCTGCTGACCTTACGGGCGCGCGGTGTAGACCAGACATTCCTACCTGAACCTCCGGGTTAGCCCCGGTATCCCTACCTGATGCTCTGCGGTAGGCCTGGCCCCCTACCCGACAATCTGGGCTAGTACCGGTACACCCACCAGTACTCCGCGGTAGTTTTTCTATACCCACCGGTACTCCTGGATTGTACCAGAACCCTTACTGGTGCGCCGGGGTACACCTGCTGACCCGACGGGCGCGCTGCTTTAGACCCACCCTTCCTACCTGACCCGCCGGGTTAGGCCCGGTATCCCTACCCGATGTTTCGAGGTAGAACCGGTTCCCCCACCGGTACTCTGGGGTTGGAACGGAAACCTTTCTGATGCGCCAGAGAACACCAGCTGTCCCTTCGTGCACGCTGGATTAGACCTGGCCTCCCTACCGGACCCCACAGGTTAGACCCGGTATCCCTACCTGATGCTCCGCATTAGGCTTGGCACCCATACCCGACCTTCTGGGGTAGTAGCGGTACCCCCACCCTTACTCTATGGTAGTATCGGTACACCCACCGGTACTCCGAGGTAGTACGTGAACCCTTACTGGTTCACTGGGTTACACCTGATGACGTTACGGGTGCGCGGTGTAGACCAGACATTCCTACCTGACCCTCCATGTTAGGCCCGGTATCCCTACCTGATGCTCTGTTGTTTGCCTGGCACCCCTACCCGATATACTGGGGTAGAACCAGTACACCCACCGGTACTCTGCGGTAGTATTGGTACACCCACCGGTACTCCAGGCTAGTACCTGAACACTTATTGGTTTGCTGGGGTACCCCTGCTGACCTTACGGGCGCGCGGTGTAGACCAGACATTCCTACCTGATCCTCCGGGTTAGCCCCGGTATCCCTACCTGATGCTCTGCGGTAGGCCTTGCACCCTACTCGACAATCTGGGGTAGTACCGGTACACCCACCAGTACTCCGCGGTAGTTTTTCTATACCCACCGGTACTCCTGCATTGTACCAGAACCCTTACTGGTGCGCCGGGGTACACCTGCTGACCCTACGGGAGCGCCGCTTTAGACCCACCCTTCCTAACTGACCCGCCGGGGCAGTCCTGGTATCCAAACCCACTTTTTCGAGGTAGAACCGGTTCCCCCACCGGTACTTTGGGGTTGGAACGGAACACTTTGTGATGCGCCAGAGAACACCAGCTGTCCCTTTATGCGCGCTGGACTAGACCCGGCCTCCCTTCCGGACCACACAGGTAAGACCCGGTATGCCTACCTGATGCTCCGCATTAGGCTTGGCACCCATACCCGATCTTCTGGGGTAGTACCGGTACCCCCACCGTTACTCTGCGGTAGTATCGGTACACCCACCGGTACTCTGCGGTAGTATTGGTACACCCACCGGTACTCCAGGGCAGTACCTGAACACTTACTGGTTTGCTGGGGTACCCCTGCTGACCTTACGGGCGCGCGGTGTAGACCAGACATTCCTACCTGAACCTCCGGGTTAGCCCCGGTATCCCTACCTGATGCTCTGCGGTAGGCCTGGCCCCCTACCCGACAATCTGGGGTAGTACCGGTACACCCACCAGTACTCCGCGGTAGTTTTTCTATACCCACCGGTACTCCTGGATTGTACCAGAACCCTTACTGGTGCGCCGGGGTACACCTGCTGACCCTACGGGCGCGCCGCTTTAGACCCACCCTTCCTACCTGACCCGCCGGATTAGGCCCGGTATCCCTACCCGATGTTTCGAGGTAGAACCGGTTCCCCCACCGGTACTCTGGGGTTGGAACGGAACCCTTTGTGATGCGCCAGAGAACACCAGCTGTCCCTTCGTGCGCGCTGGACTAGACCCGGCCTCCCTTCCGGACCCCACAGGTTAGACCCGGTATCCCTACCTGATGCTCCGCATTAGGCTTGGCACCCATACCACGACCTTCTGGGGTAGTAGCGGTACCCCCACCGTTACTCTATGGTAGTATCGGTACACCCACCGGTACTCTGAGGTAGAACGTGAACCCTTACTGGTTTACTAGGTTACACCTGATGACGTTACGGGTGCGCGGTATAGACCAGACATTCCTACCTGACCCTCCATGTTAGGCCCGGTATCCCTACCTGATGCTCTGTTGTTGGCCTGGCACCCCTACCCGATATGCTGGGGTAGAACCAGTACACCCACCGGTACTCTGCGGTAGTATTGGTACACCCACCGGTACTCCAGGGTAGTACCTGAACACTTAATGGTTTGCTGGGGTACCCCTGCTGACCTTACGGGCGCGCGGTGTAGACCAGACATTCCTACCTGAACCTCCGGGTTAGCCCCGGTATCCCTACCTGATGCTCTGCGGTAGGCCTGGCACCCTACCCGACAATCTGGGGTAGTACCGGTACACCTACCATTACACCGCGGTAGTTTTTCTATACCCACCGGTACTCCTGGATTGTACCAGAACCCTTACTGGTGCGCCGGGGTACACCTGCTGACCCGACGGGCGCGCCGCTTTAGACCCACCCTTCCTACCTGACCCGCCGGGTTAGGCCCGGTATCCCTACCCGATGTTTCGAGGTAGAACCGGTTCCCCCACCGGTACTCTGGGGTTGGAACGGAACCCTTTGTGATGCGCCACAGAACACCAGCTGTCCCTTCGTGCACGCTGGACTAGACCTGGCCTCCCTACCGGACCCCACAGGTTAGACCCGGTATCCCTACCTGATGCTCCGCATTAGGCTTGGCACCCATACCCGACCTTCTGGGGTAGTAGCGGTACTCCCACCGTTACTCTATGGTAGTATCGGTACACCCACCGGTTCTCCGAGGTAGTACGTGAACCCTTACTGGTTCACTGGGTTACACCTGATGACGTTACGGGTGCGCGGTGTAGACCAGACATTCCTACCTGACCCTCCATGTTAGGCCCGGTATCCCTACCTGATGCTCTGTTGTTGGCCTGGCACCCCTACCCGATATGCTGGGGAAGAACCAGTACACCCACCGGTACTCTGCGGTAGTATTGGTACACCCACCGGTACTCCAGGGTAGTACCTGAACACTTAATGGTTTGCTGGGGTACCCCTGCTGACCTTACGGGCGCGCGGTGTAGACCAGACATTCCTACCTGAACCTCCGGGTTAGCCCCGGTATCCCTACCTGATGCTCTGCGGTAGGCCTGGCCCCCTACCCGACAATCTGGGCTAGTACCGGTACACCCACCAGTACTCCGCGGTAGTTTTTCTATACCCACCGGTACTCCTGGATTGTACCAGAACCCTTACTGGTGCGCCGGGGTACACCTGCTGACCCTACGGGCGCGCCGCTTTAGACCCACCCTTCCTAACTGAGCCGCCAGGTTAGGCCCGGTATCCCTACCCGATGTTTCGAGGTAGAACCGGTTCCCCCACCGGTACTCTGGGGTTGGAACGGAACCCTTTGTGATGCGTCAGAGAACACCAGCTGTCCCTTCGTGCACGCTGGACTAGACCTGGCCTCCCTACCGGACCCCACAGGTTAGACCCGGTATCCCTACCTGATGCTCCGCATTGGGCTTGGCACCCATACCCGACCTTCTGGGGTAGTAGCGGTACCCCCACCGTTACTCTATGGTAGTATCGGTACACCCACCGGTACTCCGAGGTAGTACGTGAACCCTTACTGGTTCACTGGGTTACACCTGATGACGTTACGGGTGCGCGGTGTAGACCAGACATTCCTACCTGACGCTCCATGTTAGGCCCGGTATCCCTACCTGATGCTCTGTTGTTGGCCTGTTACCCCTATCCGATATGCTGGGGAAGAACCAGTACACCCACCGGTACTCTGCGGTAGTATTGGTACACCCACCGGTACTCCAGGGTAGTACCTGAACACTTAATGGTTTGCTGGGGTACCCCTGCTGACCTTACGGGCGCGCGGTGTAGACCAGACATTCCTACCTGAACCTCCGGGTTAGCCCCGGTATCCCTACCTGATGCTCTGCGGTAGGCCTGGCCCCCTACCCGACAATCTGGGCTAGTACCGGTACACCCACCAGTACTCCGCGGTAGTTTTTCTATACCCACCGGTACTCCTGGATTGTACCAGAACCCTTACTGGTGCGCCGGGGTACACCTGCTGACCCGACGGGCGCGCTGCTTTAGACCCACCCTTCCTACCTGACCCGCCGGGTTAGGCCCGGTATCCCTACCCGATGTTTCGAGGTAGAACCGGTTCCCCCACCGGTACTCTGGGGTTGGAACGGAAACCTTTCTGATGCGCCAGAGAACACCAGCTGTCCCTTCGTGCACGCTGGATTAGACCTGGCCTCCCTACCGGACCCCACAGGTTAGACCCGGTATCCCTACCTGATGCTCCGCATTAGGCTTGGCACCCATACCCGACCTTCTGGGGTAGTAGCGGTACCCCCAACCTTACTCTATGGTAGTATCGGTACACCCACCGGTACTCCGAGGTAGTACGTGAACCCTTACTGGTTCACTGGGTTACACCTGATGACGTTACGGGTGCGCGGTGTAGACCAGACATTCCTACCTGACCCTCCATGTTAGGCCCGGTATCCCTACCTGATGCTCTGTTGTTGGCCTGGCACCCCTACCCGATATACTGGGGTAGAACCAGTACACCCACCGGTACTCTGCGGTAGTATTGGTACACCCACCGGTACTCCAGGCTAGTACCTGAACACTTATTGGTTTGCTGGGGTACCCCTGCTGACCTTACGGGCGCGCGGTGTAGACCAGACATTCCTACCTGATCCTCCGGGTTAGCCCCGGTATCCCTACCTGATGCTCTGCGGTAGGCCTTGCACCCTACTCGACAATCTGGGGTAGTACCGGTACACCCACCAGTACTCCGCGGTAGTTTTTGTATACCCACCGGTACTCCTGCATTGTACCAGAACCCTTACTGGTGCGCCGGGGTACACCTGCTGACCCTACGGGAGCGCCGCTTTAGACCCACCCTTCCTAACTGACCCGCCGGGGCAGTCCTGGTATCCAAACCCACTTTTTCGAGGTAGAACCGGTTCCCCCACCGGTACTCTGGGGTTGGAACGGAACACTTTGTGATGCGCCAGAGAACACCAGCTGTCCCTTCGTGCACGCTGGATTAGACCTGGCCTCCCTACCGGACCACACAGGTTAGACCCGGTATGCCTACCTGATGCTCCGCATTAGGCTTGGCACCCATACCCGATCTGCTGGGGTAGTACCGGTACCCCCACCGTTACTCTGCGGTAGTATCGGTACACCCACCGGTACTCTGCGGTAGTATTGGTACACCCACCGGTACTCCAGGGCAGTACCTGAACACTTACTGGTGCGCCGGGGTACACCTGCTGACCTTACGGGCGCGCGGTGTAGACCAGACATTCCTACCTGAACCTCCGGGTTAGCCCCGGTATCCCTACCTGATGCTCTGCGGTAGGCCTGGCCCCCTACCCGACAATCTGGGGTAGTACCGGTACACCCACCAGTACTCCGCGGTAGTTTTTCTATACCCACCGGTACTCCTGGATTGTACCAGAACCCTTACTGGTGCGCTGGGGTACACCTGCTGACCCTACGGGCGCGCCGCTTTAGACCCACCCTTCCTACCTGACCCGCCGGATTAGGCCCGGTATCCCTACCCGATGTTTCGAGGTAGAACCGGTTCCCCCACCGGTACTCTGGGGTTGGAACGGAACCCTTTGTGATGCGCCAGAGAACACCAGCTGTCCCTTCGTGCGCGCTGGACTAGACCCGGCCTCCCTTCCGGACCCCACAGGTTAGACCCGCTATCCCTACCTGATGCTCCGCATTAGGCTTGGCACCCATACCCGATGTTCTGGGGTACTAGCAGTACCCCCACCGTTACTCTGCGGTAGTATCGGTACACCCACCGGTACTCCGGGGTAGTACGTGAACCCTTACTGGTTCACTGGGGTACACCTGCTGACGTTACTGGCGTGCGGTGTAGACCAGACATTCCTACCTGACCCTCTGTTTTAGGCCCGGTATCCCTACCTGATGCTCCGTTGTTGGCCTGGCACCCCTACCCGATATGCTGGGGTAGTACCGGTACCCCCACCGGTACTCTGCGGTAGTATTGGTACACCCACCGGTACTCCAGGGTAGTACCTGAACCCTTACTGGTTCGCTGGGTACACCTGCAGACCTTACGGGCGTGCTGTGTAGACCAGACATTCCTACCTGACCCTCCAGGCTAGGCCCGGTATCCCTACCTGATGCTCTGCGGTAGGCCTGGCCCCCTACCCGACAATCTGGGGTAGTACCGGTACACCCACAGGGACTCCGCGGTAATTTTGCTATACACACCGGTACTCCTGGATTGTACCGGAACCCTTACTGGTGCGCCGGGTTACACCTGCTGACCCTACGGGCACACTGCTTTGGACCCACCCTTCCTACCTGACCCGCCGGGGTAGGCCTGGTATACCTACCCGATGTTTCGAGGTAGAACCGGTTCCCCCACCGGTACTCTGGGCTTGGAACGGAAACCTTTGTGATGCGCCAGAGAACACCAGCTGTCCCTTCGTGCGCGCTGGACTAGACCTGGCCTCCCTACCGGACCCCACAGGTTAGACCCGCTATCCCTACCTGATGCTCCGCATTAGGCTTGGCACCCATACCCGATGTTCTGGGGTACTAGCGGTAACCCCACCGTTACTCTGCGGTAGTATCGGTACACCCACCGGTACTCCGGGGTAGTACGTGAACCCTTACTGGTTCACTGGGGTACACCTGATGACGTTACTGGCGCGCGGTGTAGACCAGACATTCCTACCTGACCCTCCTTTTTAGGCCCGGTATCCCTACCTGATGCTCCGTTGTTGGCCTGGCACCCATACCCGATATGCTGGGGTAGTACCGGTACCCCCGCCGGTACTCTGCGGTAGTATTGGTACACCCACCGGTACTCCAGGGCAGTACCTGAACACTTACTGGTTCGCTGGGGTACACCTGCTGACCTTTGGGGCGTGCTATGTAGACCAGACATTCCTACCTGACCCTCCAGGCTAGGCCCGGTATCCCTACCTGATGCTCTGCGGTAGGCCTCGCCCCCTACCCGACAATCTGGGGTAGTACCGGTACACCCACAGGGACTCCGCGGTACTTTTGCTATACCCACCGGTACTCCTGGATTGTACCGGAACCCTTACTGGTGCGCCGGGGTACACCTGCTGACCCTACGGGCACACTGCTTTGGACCCACCCTTCCTACCTCACCCGCCGGGGTAGGCCTGGTATACCTACCCGATGTTTCGAGGTAGAACCGGTTCCCCCACCGGTACTCTGGGCTTGGAACGGAACCCTTTCTGATGCGCCAGAGAACACCAGCTGTACCTTCGTGCGCGCTGGACTAGACCCGTCCTCCCTTCCGGACACCACAGGTTAGACCCGCTATCCCTACCTGATGCTCCGCATTAGGCTTGGCACCCATACCCGATGTTCTGGGGTACTAGCGGTACCCCCACCGTTACTCTGCGGTAGTATCGGTACACCCACCGGTATTCCAGGGTAGTACATGAACCCTTACTGGTTCACTGGGGTACACCTGATGACGTTACTGGCGCGCGGTGTAGACCAGACATTCCTACCTGACCCTCCGTTTTAGGCCCGGTATCCCTACCTGATGCTCCGTTGTTGGCCTGGCACCCCTACCCGATATGCTGGGGTAGTACCGGTACCCCCACCGGTACTCTGCGGTAGTATTGGTACACCCACCGGTACTCCAGGGTAGTACCTGAACCCTTACTGGTTCGCTGGGGTACACCTGCTGACCTTTGGGGCGTGCTGTGTAGACCAGACATTCCTAGCTGACCCTCCAGGCTAGGCCCGGTATCCCTACCTGATGCTCTGCGGTAGGCCTGGCCCCCTACCCGACAATCTGGGGTAGTACCGGTACACCCACAGGTACTCAGCGGTAATTTTGCTATACACACCGGTACTCCTGGATTGTACCGGAACCCTTACTGGTGCGCCGGGTTACACCTGCTGACCCTACGGGCACACTGCTTTGGACCCACCCTTCCTACCTGACCCGCCGGGGAAGGCCTGGTATACCTACCCGATGTTTCGAGGTAGAACCGGTTCCCCCACCGGTACTCTGGGGTTGGAACGGAACCCTTTCTGATGCGCCAGAGAACACCAGCTGTCCCTTCGTGCGCACTGGACTAGACCTGGCCTCCCTACCGGACCCCACAGGTTAGACCCGCTATCCCTAACTGATGCTCCGCATTAGGCTTGGCACCCATACCCGATGTTCTGGGGTAGTAACGGTACCCCCACCGTTACTCTGCGGTAGTATCGGTACACCCACCGGTACTCCGGGGTAGTACATGAACCCTTACTGGTTCACTGGGGTACACCTGCTGACGTTACTGGCGTGCGGTGTAGACCAGACATTCCTACCTGACCCTCCGTTTTAGGCCCGGTATCCCTACCTGATGCTCCGTTGTTGGCCTGGCACCCATACCCGATATGCTGGGGTAGTACCGGTACCCCCACCGGTACTCTGCGGTAGTATTGGTACACCCACCGGTACTCCAGGGTAGTACCTGAACCCTTACTGGTTCGCTGGGGTACACCTGCTGACCTTACGGGCGTGCTGTGTAGACCAGACATTCCTACCTGGAATTCCTTCCAGGCTAGGCCCGGTATCCCTATCTGATTCTCTGCGGTAGGCCTGGCCCCCTACCCGACAATCTGGGGTAGTACCGGTACACCCACAGGTACTCCGCGGTACTTTTGCTATACCCACCGGTACTCCTGGATTGTACCGGAACCCTTACTGGTGCGCCGGGGTACACCTGCTGACCCTACGGGCACACTGCTTTGGACCCACCCTTCCTACCTGACCCGCCGGGGTAGGCCTGGTATACCTACCCGATGTTTCGAGGTAGAACCGGTTCCCCCACCGGTACTCTGGGTTTGGAACGGAACCCTTTCTGATGCGCCAGAGAACACCAGCTGTCCCTTCGTGCGCGCTGGACTAGACCCGGCCTCCCTTCCGGGCACCACAGGTTAGACCCGCTATCCCTACCTGATGCTCCGCATTAGGCTTGGCACCCATACCCGATGTTCTGGGGTACTAGCGGTACCCCCACCGTTACTCTGCGGTAGTATCGGTACACCCACCGGTACTCCGGGGTAGTACGTGAACCCTTACTGGTTCACTGGGGTACACCTGATGACGTTACTGGCGTGCGGTGTAGACCAGACATTCCTACCTGACCCTCCGTTTTAGGCCCGGTATCCCTACCTGATGCTCCGTTGTTGGCCTGGCACCCCTACCCGATATGCTGGGGTAGTACCGGTACCCCCACCGGTACTCTGCGGTAGTATTGGTACACCCACCGGTACTCCAGGGCAGTACCTGAACACTTACTGGTTCGCTGGGGTACACCTGCTGACCCTACGGGCACACTGCTTTGGACCCACCCTTCCTACCTGACCCGCCGGGGTAGGCCTGGTATACCTACCCGATGTTTCGAGGTAGAACCGGTTCCCCCACCGGTACTCTGGGGTTGGAACGGAACCCTTTTTGATGCGCCAGAGAACACCAGCTGTCCCTTCGTGCGCACTGGACTAGACCTGGCCTCCCTACCGGACCCCACAGGTTAGACCCGCTATCCCTACCTGATGCTCCGCATTAGGCTTGGCACCCATACCCGATGTTCTGGGGTAGTAGCGGTACCCCCACCGTTACTCTGCGGTAGTATCGGTACACCCACCGGTACTCCGGGGTAGTACGTGAACCCTTACTGGTTCACTGGGGTACACCTGCTGACGTTACTGGCGTGCGGTGTAGACCAGACATTCCTACCTGACCCTCCGTTTTAGGCCCGGTATCCCTACCTGATGCTCCGTTGTTGGCCTGGCACCCCTACCCGATATGCTGGGGTAGTACCGGTACCCCCACCGGTACTCTGCGGTAGTATTGGTACACCCACCGGTACTCCAGGGTAGTACCTGAACCCTTACTGGTTCGCTGGGGTACACCTGCTGACCTTTGGGGCGTGCTGTGTAGACCAGACATTCCTAGCTGACCCTCCAGGCTAGGCCCGGTATCCCTACCTGATGCTCTGCGGTAGGCCTGGCCCCCTACCCGACAATCTGGGGTAGTACCGGTACACCCACAGGGACTCCGCGCTACTTTTGCTATACCCACCGGTACTCCTGGATTGTACCGGAACCCTTACTGGTGCGCCGGGGTACACCTGCTGACCCTACGGGCACACTGCTTTGGACCCACCCTTCCTACCTGACCCGCCGGGGTAGGCCTGGTATACCTACCCGATGTTTCGAGGTAGAACCGGTTCCCCCACCGGTACTCTGGGCTTGGAACAGAAACCTTTGTGATGCGCCAGAGAACACCAGCTGTACCTTCGTGCGCGCTGGACTAGACCTGGCCTCCCTTCCGGACCCCACAGGTTAGACCCGCTATCCCTACCTGATGCTCCGCATTAGGCTTGGCACCCATACCCGATGTTCTGGGGTACTAGCGGTACCCCCACCGTTACTCTGCGGTAGTATCGGTACACCCACCGGTACTCCGGGGTAGTACGTGAACCCTTACTGGTTCACTGGGGTACACCTGATGACGTTACTGGCGCGCGGTGTAGACCAGACATTCCTACCTGACCCTCCGTTTTAGGCCCGGTATCCCTACCTGATGCTCCGGTGTTGGCCTGGCACCCATACCCGATATGCTGGGGTAGTACCGGTACCCCCGCCGGTACTCTGCGGTAGTATTGGTACACCCACCGGTACTCCAGGGCAGTACCTGAACACTTACTGGTTCGCTGGGGTACACCTGCTGACCTTTGGGGCGTGCTATGTAGACCAGACATTCCTACCTGACCCTCCAGGCTAGGCCCGGTATCCCTACCTGATGCTCTGCGGTAGGCCTGGCCCCCTACCCGACAATCTGGGGTAGTACCGGTACACCCACAGGGACTCCGCGGTACTTTTGCTATACCCACCGGTACTCCTGGATTGTACCGGAACCCTTACTGGTGCGCCGGGGTACACCTGCTGACCCTACGGGCACACTGCTTTGGACCCACCCTTCCTACCTCACCCGCCGGGGTAGGCCTGGTATACCTACCCGATGTTTCGAGGTAGAACCGGTTCCCCCACCGGTACTCTGGGCTTGGAACGGAACCCTTTCTGATGCGCCAGAGAACACCAGCTGTACCTTCGTGCGCGCTGGACTAGACCCGTCCTCCCTTCCGGACACCACAGGTTAGACCCGCTATCCCTACCTGATGCTCCGCATTAGGCTTGGCACCCATACCCGATGTTCTGGGGTACTAGCGGTACCCCCACCGTTACTCTGCGGTAGTATCGGTACACCCACCGGTACTCCGGGGTAGTACATGAACCCTTACTGGTTCACTGGGGTACACCTGATGACGTTACTGGCGCGCGGTGTAGACCAGACATTCCTACCTGACCCTCCGTGTTAGTCCCGGTATCCCTACCTGATGCTCCGTTGTTGGCCTGGCACCCCTACCCGATATGCTGGGGTAGTACCGGTACCCCCGCCGGTACTCTGCGGTAGTATTGGTACACCCACCGGTACTCCAGGGCAGTACCTGAACCCTTACTGGTTCGCTGGGGTACACCTGCTGACCTTTGGGGCGTGCTATGTAGACCAGACATTCCTACCTGACCCTCCAGGCTAGGCCCGGTATCCCTACCTGATGCTCTGCGGTAGGCCTGGCCCCCTACCCGACAATCTGGTGTAGTACCGGTACACCCACAGGGACTCCGCGGTAATTTTGCTATACCCACCGGTACTCCTGGATTGTACCGGAACCCTTACTGGTGCGCAGGGGTACACCTGCTGACCCTACGGGCACACTGCTTTGGACCCACCCTTCCTACCTGACCCGCCGGGGTAGGCCTGCTATACCTACCCGATGTTTCGAGGTAGAACCGGTTCCCCCACCGGTACTCTGGGGTTGGAGCGGAACCCTTTCTGATGCGCCAGAGAACACCAGTTGTCCCTTCGTGCGCACTGGACTAGACCTGGCCTCCCTACCGGACCCCACAGGTTAGACCCGCTATCCCTACCTGATGCTCCGCATTAGGCTTAGCACCCATACCCGATGTTCTGGGGTAGTAACGGTACCCCCACCGTTACTCTGCGGTAGTATCGGTACACCCACCGGTACTCCGAGGTAGTACGTGAACCCTTACTGGTTCACTGGGTTACACCTGATGACGTTACGGGTGCGCGGTGTAGACCAGACATTCCTACCTGACCCTCCATGTTAGGCCCGGTATCCCTACCTGATGCTCTGTTGTTGGCCTGGCACCCCTACCCGATATACTGGGGTAGAACCAGTACACCCACCGGTACTCTGCGGTAGTATTGGTACACCCACCGGTACTCCAGGCTAGTACCTGAACACTTATTGGTTTGCTGGGGTACCCCTGCTGACCTTACGGGCGCGCGGTGTAGACCAGACATTCCTACCTGATCCTCCGGGTTAGCCCCGGTATCCCTACCTGATGCTCTGCGGTAGGCCTTGCACCCTACTCGACAATCTGGGGTAGTACCGGTACACCCACCAGTACTCCGCGGTAGTTTTTGTATACCCACCGGTACTCCTGCATTGTACCAGAACCCTTACTGGTGCGCCGGGGTACACCTGCTGACCCTACGGGAGCGCCGCTTTAGACCCACCCTTCCTAACTGACCCGCCGGGGCAGTCCTGGTATCCAAACCCACTTTTTCGAGGTAGAACCGGTTCCCCCACCGGTACTCTGGGGTTGGAACGGAACACTTTGTGATGCGCCAGAGAACACCAGCTGTCCCTTCGTGCACGCTGGATTAGACCTGGCCTCCCTACCGGACCACACAGGTTAGACCCGGTATGCCTACCTGATGCTCCGCATTAGGCTTGGCACCCATACCCGATCTTCTGGGGTAGTACCGGTACCCCCACCGTTACTCTGCGGTAGTATCGGTACACCCACCGGTACTCTGCGGTAGTATTGGTACACCCACCGGTACTCCAGGGCAGTACCTGAACACTTACTGGTTTGCTGGGGTACCCCTGCTGACCTTACGGGCGCGCGGTGTAGACCAGACATTCCTACCTGAACCTCCGGGTTAGCCCCGGTATCCCTACCTGATGCTCTGCGGTAGGCCTGGCCCCCTACCCGACAATCTGGGGTAGTACCGGTACACCCACCAGTACTCCGCGGTAGTTTTTCTATACCCACCGGTACTCCTGGATTGTACCAGAACCCTTACTGGTGCGCTGGGGTACACCTGCTGACCCTACGGGCGCGCCGCTTTAGACCCACCCTTCCTACCTGACCCGCCGGATTAGGCCCGGTATCCCTACCCGATGTTTCGAGGTAGAACCGGTTCCCCCACCGGTACTCTGGGGTTGGAACGGAACCCTTTGTGATGCGCCAGAGAACACCAGCTGTCCCTTCGTGCGCGCTGGACTAGACCCGGCCTCCCTTCCGGACCCCACAGGTTAGACCCGCTATCCCTACCTGATGCTCCGCATTAGGCTTGGCACCCATACCCGATGTTCTGGGGTACTAGCAGTACCCCCACCGTTACTCTGCGGTAGTATCGGTACACCCACCGGTACTCCGGGGTAGTACGTGAACCCTTACTGGTTCACTGGGGTACACCTGCTGACGTTACTGGCGTGCGGTGTAGACCAGACATTCCTACCTGACCCTCTGTTTTAGGCCCGGTATCCCTACCTGATGCTCCGTTGTTGGCCTGGCACCCCTACCCGATATGCTGGGGTAGTACCGGTACCCCCACCGGTACTCTGCGGTAGTATTGGTACACCCACCGGTACTCCAGGGTAGTACCTGAACCCTTACTGGTTCGCTGGATACACCTGCTGACCTTACGGGCGTGCTGTGTAGACCAGACATTCCTACCTGACCCTCCAGGCTAGGCCCGGTATCCCTACCTGATGCTCTGCGGTAGGCCTGGCCCCCTACCCGACAATCTGGGGTAGTACCGGTACACCCACAGGGACTCCGCGGTAATTTTGCTATACACACCGGTACTCCTGGATTGTACCGGAACCCTTACTGGTGCGCCGGGTTACACCTGCTGACCCTACGGGCACACTGCTTTGGACCCACCCTTCCTACCTGACCCGCCGGGGTAGGCCTGGTATACCTACCCGATGTTTCGAGGTAGAACCGGTTCCCCCACCGGTACTCTGGGCTTGGAACGGAAACCTTTGTGATGCGCCAGAGAACACCAGCTGTCCCTTCGTGCGCGCTGGACTAGACCTGGCCTCCCTACCGGACCCCACAGGTTAGACCCGCTATCCCTACCTGATGCTCCGCATTAGGCTTGGCACCCATACCCGATGTTCTGGGGTACTAGCGGTAACCCCACCGTTACTCTGCGGTAGTATCGGTACACCCACCGGTACTCCGGGGTAGTACGTGAACCCTTACTGGTTCACTGGGGTACACCTGATGACGTTACTGGCGCGCGGTGTAGACCAGACATTCCTACCTGACCCTCCTTTTTAGGCCCGGTATCCCTACCTGATGCTCCGTTGTTGGCCTGGCACCCATACCCGATATGCTGGGGTAGTACCGGTACCCCCGCCGGTACTCTGCGGTAGTATTGGTACACCCACCGGTACTCCAGGGCAGTACCTGAACACTTACTGGTTCGCTGGGGTACACCTGCTGACCTTTGGGGCGTGCTATGTAGACCAGACATTCCTACCTGACCCTCCAGGCTAGGCCCGGTATCCCTACCTGATGCTCTGCGGTAGGCCTCGCCCCCTACCCGACAATCTGGGGTAGTACCGGTACACCCACAGGGACTCCGCGGTACTTTTGCTATACCCACCGGTACTCCTGGATTGTACCGGAACCCTTACTGGTGCGCCGGGGTACACCTGCTGACCCTACGGGCACACTGCTTTGGACCCACCCTTCCTACCTCACCCGCCGGGGTAGGCCTGGTATACCTACCCGATGTTTCGAGGTAGAACCGGTTCCCCCACCGGTACTCTGGGCTTGGAACGGAACCCTTTCTGATGCGCCAGAGAACACCAGCTGTACCTTCGTGCGCGCTGGACTAGACCCGTCCTCCCTTCCGGACACCACAGGTTAGACCCGCTATCCCTACCTGATGCTCCGCATTAGGCTTGGCACCCATACCCGATGTTCTGGGGTACTAGCGGTACCCCCACCGTTACTCTGCGGTAGTATCGGTACACCCACCGGTATTCCAGGGTAGTACATGAACCCTTACTGGTTCACTGGGGTACACCTGATGACGTTACTGGCGCGCGGTGTAGACCAGACATTCCTACCTGACCCTCCGTTTTAGGCCCGGTATCCCTACCTGATGCTCCGTTGTTGGCCTGGCACCCCTACCCGATATGCTGGGGTAGTACCGGTACCCCCACCGGTACTCTGCGGTAGTATTGGTACACCCACCGGTACTCCAGGGTAGTACCTGAACCCTTACTGGTTCGCTGGGGTACACCTGCTGACCTTTGGGGCGTGCTGTGTAGACCAGACATTCCTAGCTGACCCTCCAGGCTAGGCCCGGTATCCCTACCTGATGCTCTGCGGTAGGCCTGGCCCCCTACCCGACAATCTGGGGTAGTACCGGTACACCCACAGGTACTCAGCGGTAATTTTGCTATACACACCGGTACTCCTGGATTGTACCGGAACCCTTACTGGTGCGCCGGGTTACACCTGCTGACCCTACGGGCACACTGCTTTGGACCCACCCTTCCTACCTGACCCGCCGGGGAAGGCCTGGTATACCTACCCGATGTTTCGAGGTAGAACCGGTTCCCCCACCGGTACTCTGGGGTTGGAACGGAACCCTTTCTGATGCGCCAGAGAACACCAGCTGTCCCTTCGTGCGCACTGGACTAGACCTGGCCTCCCTACCGGACCCCACAGGTTAGACCCGCTATCCCTAACTGATGCTCCGCATTAGGCTTGGCACCCATACCCGATGTTCTGGGGTAGTAACGGTACCCCCACCGTTACTCTGCGGTAGTATCGGTACACCCACCGGTACTCCGGGGTAGTACATGAACCCTTACTGGTTCACTGGGGTACACCTGCTGACGTTACTGGCGTGCGGTGTAGACCAGACATTCCTACCTGACCCTCCGTTTTAGGCCCGGTATCCCTACCTGATGCTCCGTTGTTGGCCTGGCACCCATACCCGATATGCTGGGGTAGTACCGGTACCCCCACCGGTACTCTGCGGTAGTATTGGTACACCCACCGGTACTCCAGGGTAGTACCTGAACCCTTACTGGTTCGCTGGGGTACACCTGCTGACCTTACGGGCGTGCTGTGTAGACCAGACATTCCTACCTGGAATTCCTTCCAGGCTAGGCCCGGTATCCCTATCTGATTCTCTGCGGTAGGCCTGGCCCCCTACCCGACAATCTGGGGTAGTACCGGTACACCCACAGGTACTCCGCGGTACTTTTGCTATACCCACCGGTACTCCTGGATTGTACCGGAACCCTTACTGGTGCGCCGGGGTACACCTGCTGACCCTACGGGCACACTGCTTTGGACCCACCCTTCCTACCTGACCCGCCGGGGTAGGCCTGGTATACCTACCCGATGTTTCGAGGTAGAACCGGTTCCCCCACCGGTACTCTGGGTTTGGAACGGAACCCTTTCTGATGCGCCAGAGAACACCAGCTGTCCCTTCGTGCGCGCTGGACTAGACCCGGCCTCCCTTCCGGGCACCACAGGTTAGACCCGCTATCCCTACCTGATGCTCCGCATTAGGCTTGGCACCCATACCCGATGTTCTGGGGTACTAGCGGTACCCCCACCGTTACTCTGCGGTAGTATCGGTACACCCACCGGTACTCCGGGGTAGTACGTGAACCCTTACTGGTTCACTGGGGTACACCTGATGACGTTACTGGCGTGCGGTGTAGACCAGACATTCCTACCTGACCCTCCGTTTTAGGCCCGGTATCCCTACCTGATGCTCCGTTGTTGGCCTGGCACCCCTACCCGATATGCTGGGGTAGTACCGGTACCCCCACCGGTACTCTGCGGTAGTATTGGTACACCCACCGGTACTCCAGGGCAGTACCTGAACACTTACTGGTGCGCCGGGGTACACCTGCTGACCCTACGGGCACACTGCTTTGGACCCACCCTTCCTACCTGACCCGCCGGGGTAGGCCTGGTATACCTACCCGATGTTTCGAGGTAGAACCGGTTCCCCCACCGGTACTCTGGGGTTGGAACGGAACCCTTTTTGATGCGCCAGAGAACACCAGCTGTCCCTTCGTGCGCACTGGACTAGACCTGGCCTCCCTACCGGACCCCACAGGTTAGACCCGCTATCCCTACCTGATGCTCCGCATTAGGCTTGGCACCCATACCCGATGTTCTGGGGTAGTAGCGGTACCCCCACCGTTACTCTGCGGTAGTATCGGTACACCCACCGGTACTCCGGGGTAGTACGTGAACCCTTACTGGTTCACTGGGGTACACCTGCTGACGTTACTGGCGTGCGGTGTAGACCAGACATTCCTACCTGACCCTCCGTTTTAGGCCCGGTATCCCTACCTGATGCTCCGTTGTTGGCCTGGCACCCCTACCCGATATGCTGGGGTAGTACCGGTACCCCCACCGGTACTCTGCGGTAGTATTGGTACACCCACCGGTACTCCAGGGTAGTACCTGAACCCTTACTGGTTCGCTGGGGTACACCTGCTGACCTTTGGGGCGTGCTGTGTAGACCAGACATTCCTAGCTGACCCTCCAGGCTAGGCCCGGTATCCCTACCTGATGCTCTGCGGTAGGCCTGGCCCCCTACCCGACAATCTGGGGTAGTACCGGTACACCCACAGGGACTCCGCGCTACTTTTGCTATACCCACCGGTACTCCTGGATTGTACCGGAACCCTTACTGGTGCGCCGGGGTACACCTGCTGACCCTACGGGCACACTGCTTTGGACCCACCCTTCCTACCTGACCCGCCGGGGTAGGCCTGGTATACCTACCCGATGTTTCGAGGTAGAACCGGTTCCCCCACCGGTACTCTGGGCTTGGAACAGAAACCTTTGTGATGCGCCAGAGAACACCAGCTGTACCTTCGTGCGCGCTGGACTAGACCTGGCCTCCCTTCCGGACCCCACAGGTTAGACCCGCTATCCCTACCTGATGCTCCGCATTAGGCTTGGCACCCATACCCGATGTTCTGGGGTACTAGCGGTACCCCCACCGTTACTCTGCGGTAGTATCGGTACACCCCCCGGTACTCCGGGGTAGTACGTGAACCCTTACTGGTTCACTGGGGTACACCTGATGACGTTACTGGCGCGCGGTGTAGACCAGACATTCCTACCTGACCCTCCGTTTTAGGCCCGGTATCCCTACCTGATGCTCCGTTGTTGGCCTGGCACCCATACCCGATATGCTGGGGTAGTACCGGTACCCCCGCCGGTACTCTGCGGTAGTATTGGTACACCCACCGGTACTCCAGGGCAGTACCTGAACACTTACTGGTTCGCTGGGGTACACCTGCTGACCTTTGGGGCGTGCTATGTAGACCAGACATTCCTACCTGACCCTCCAGGCTAGGCCCGGTATCCCTACCTGATGCTCTGCGGTAGGCCTGGCCCCCTACCCGACAATCTGGGGTAGTACCGGTACACCCACAGGGACTCCGCGGTACTTTTGCTATACCCACCGGTACTCCTGGATTGTACCGGAACCCTTACTGGTGCGCCGGGGTACACCTGCTGACCCTACGGGCACACTGCTTTGGACCCACCCTTCCTACCTCACCCGCCGGGGTAGGCCTGGTATACCTACCCGATGTTTCGAGGTAGAACCGGTTCCCCCACCGGTACTCTGGGCTTGGAACGGAACCCTTTCTGATGCGCCAGAGAACACCAGCTGTACCTTCGTGCGCGCTGGACTAGACCCGTCCTCCCTTCCGGACACCACAGGTTAGACCCGCTATCCCTACCTGATGCTCCGCATTAGGCTTGGCACCCATACCCGATGTTCTGGGGTACTAGCGGTACCCCCACCGTTACTCTGCGGTAGTATCGGTACACCCACCGGTACTCCGGGGTAGTACATGAACCCTTACTGGTTCACTGGGGTACACCTGATGACGTTACTGGCGCGCGGTGTAGACCAGACATTCCTACCTGACCCTCCGTGTTAGTCCCGGTATCCCTACCTGATGCTCCGTTGTTGGCCTGGCACCCCTACCCGATATGCTGGGGTAGTACCGGTACCCCCGCCGGTACTCTGCGGTAGTATTGGTACACCCACCGGTACTCCAGGGCAGTACCTGAACCCTTACTGGTTCGCTGGGGTACACCTGCTGACCTTTGGGGCGTGCTATGTAGACCAGACATTCCTACCTGACCCTCCAGGCTAGGCCCGGTATCCCTACCTGATGCTCTGCGGTAGGCCTGGCCCCCTACCCGACAATCTGGTGTAGTACCGGTACACCCACAGGGACTCCGCGGTAATTTTGCTATACCCACCGGTACTCCTGGATTGTACCGGAACCCTTACTGGTGCGCAGGGGTACACCTGCTGACCCTACGGGCACACTGCTTTGGACCCACCCTTCCTACCTGACCCGCCGGGGTAGGCCTGCTATACCTACCCGATGTTTCGAGGTAGAACCGGTTCCCCCACCGGTACTCTGGGGTTGGAGCGGAACCCTTTCTGATGCGCCAGAGAACACCAGTTGTCCCTTCGTGCGCACTGGACTAGACCTGGCCTCCCTACCGGACCCCACAGGTTAGACCCGCTATCCCTACCTGATGCTCCGCATTAGGCTTAGCACCCATACCCGATGTTCTGGGGTAGTAACGGTACCCCCACCGTTACTCTGAGGTAGTATCGGTACACCCACCGGTACTCCGGGGTAGTACGTGAACCCTTACTGGTTCACTGGGGTACACCTGCTGACGTTACTGGCGTGCGGTGTAGACCAGACATTCCTACCTGACCCTCCGTTTTAGGCCCGGTATCCCTACCTGATGCTCCGTTGTTGGCCTGGCACCCCTACCCGATATACTGGGGTAGAACCAGTACACCCACCGGTACTCTGCGGTAGTATTGGTACACCCACCGGTACTCCAGGCTAGTACCTGAACACTTATTGGTTTGCTGGGGTACCCCTGCTGACCTTACGGGCGCGCGGTGTAGACCAGACATTCCTACCTGATCCTCCGGGTTAGCCCCGGTATCCCTACCTGATGCTCTGCGGTAGGCCTTGCACCCTACTCGACAATCTGGGGTAGTACCGGTACACCCACCAGTACTCCGCGGTAGTTTTTCTATACCCACCGGTACTCCTGCATTGTACCAGAACCCTTACTGGTGCGCCGGGGTACACCTGCTGACCCTACGGGAGCGCCGCTTTAGACCCACCCTTCCTAACTGACCCGCCGGGGCAGTCCTGGTATCCAAACCCACTTTTTCGAGGTAGAACCGGTTCCCCCACCGGTACTCTGGGGTTGGAACGGAACACTTTGTGATGCGCCAGAGAACACCAGCTGTCCCTTCGTGCACGCTGGATTAGACCTGGCCTCCCTACCGGACCACACAGGTTAGACCCGGTATGCCTACCTGATGCTCCGCATTAGGCTTGGCACCCATACCCGATCTTCTGGGGTAGTACCGGTACCCCCACCGTTACTCTGCGGTAGTATCGGTACACCCACCGGTACTCTGCGGTAGTATTGGTACACCCACCGGTACTCCAGGGCAGTACCTGAACACTTACTGGTTTGCTGGGGTACCCCTGCTGACCTTACGGGCGCGCGGTGTAGACCAGACATTCCTACCTGAACCTCCGGGTTAGCCCCGGTATCCCTACCTGATGCTCTGCGGTAGGCCTGGCCCCCTACCCGACAATCTGGGGTAGTACCGGTACACCCACCAGTACTCCGCGGTAGTTTTTCTATACCCACCGGTACTCCTGGATTGTACCAGAACCCTTACGGTGCGCCGGGGTACACCTGCTGACCCTACGGGCGCGCCGCTTTAGACCCACCCTTCCTACCTGACCCGCCGGATTAGGCCCCTATCCCTACCCGATGTTTCGAGGTAGAACCGGTTCCCCCACCGGTACTCTGGGGTTGGAACGGAACCCTTTGTGATGCGCCAGAGAACACCAGCTGTCCCTTCGTGCGCGCTGGACTAGACCCGGCCTCCCTTCCGGACCCCACAGGTTAGACCCGCTATCCCTACCTGATGCTCCGCATTAGGCTTGGCACCCATACCCGATGTTCTGGGGTACTAGCAGTACCCCCACCGTTACTCTGCGGTAGTATCGGTACACCCACCGGTACTCCGGGGTAGTACGTGAACCCTTACTGGTTCACTGGGGTACACCTGCTGACGTTACTGGCGTGCGGTGTAGACCAGACATTCCTACCTGACCCTTTGTTTTAGGCCCGGTATCCCTACCTGATGCTCCGTTGTTGGCCTGGCACCCCTACCCGATATGCTGGGGTAGTACCGGTACCCCCACCGGTACTCTGCGGTAGTATTGGTACACCCACCGGTACTCCAGGGTAGTACCTGAACCCTTACTGGTTCGCTGGATACACCTGCTGACCTTACGGGCGTGCTGTGTAGACCAGACATTCCTACCTGACCCTCCAGGCTAGGCCCGGTATCCCTACCTGATGCTCTGCGGTAGGCCTGGCCCCCTACCCGACAATCTGGGGTAGTACCGGTACACCCACAGGGACTCCGCGGTAATTTTGCTATACACACCGGTACTCCTGGATTGTACCGGAACCCTTACTGGTGCGCCGGGTTACACCTGCTGACCCTACGGGCACACTGCTTTGGACCCACCCTTCCTACCTGACCCGCCGGGGTAGGCCTGGTATACCTACCCGATGTTTCGAGGTAGAACCGGTTCCCCCACCGGTACTCTGGGCTTGGAACGGAAACCTTTGTGATGCGCCAGAGAACACCAGCTGTCCCTTCGTGCGCGCTGGACTAGACCTGGCCTCCCTACCGGACCCCACAGGTTAGACCCGCTATCCCTACCTGATGCTCCGCATTAGGCTTGGCACCCATACCCGATGTTCTGGGGTACTAGCGGTAACCCCACCGTTACTCTGCGGTAGTATCGGTACACCCACCGGTACTCCGGGGTAGTACGTGAACCCTTACTGGTTCACTGGGGTACACCTGATGACGTTACTGGTGCGCGGTGTAGACCAGACATTCCTACCTGACCCTCCTTTTTAGGCCCGGTATCCCTACCTGATGCTCCGTTGTTGGCCTGGCACCCATACCCGATATGCTGGGGTAGTACCGGTACCCCCGCCGGTACTCTGCGGTAGTATTGGTACACCCACCGGTACTCCAGGGCAGTACCTGAACACTTACTGGTTCGCTGGGGTACACCTGCTGACCTTTGGGGCGTGCTATGTAGACCAGACATTCCTACCTGACCCTCCAGGCTAGGCCCGGTATCCCTACCTGATGCTCTGCGGTAGGCCTCGCCCCCTACCCGACAATCTGGGGTAGTACCGGTACACCCACAGGGACTCCGTGGTACTTTTGCTATACCCACCGGTACTCCTGGATTGTACCGGAACCCTTACTGGTGCGCCGGGGTACACCTGCTGACCCTACGGGCACACTGCTTTGGACCCACCCTTCCTACCTCACCCGCCGGGGTAGGCCTGGTATACCTACCCGATGTTTCGAGGTAGAACCGGTTCCCCCACCGGTACTCTGGGCTTGGAACGGAACCCTTTCTGATGCGCCAGAGAACACCAGCTGTACCTTCGTGCGCGCTGGACTAGACCCGTCCTCCCTTCCGGACACCACAGGTTAGACCCGCTATCCCTACCTGATGCTCCGCATTAGGCTTGGCACCCATACCCGATGTTCTGGGGTACTAGCGGTACCCCCACCGTTACTCTGCGGTAGTATCGGTACACCCACCGGTACTCCGGGGTAGTACATGAACCCTTACTGGTTCACTGGGGTACACCTGATGACGTTACTGGCGCGCGGTGTAGACCAGACATTCCTACCTGACCCTCCGTGTTAGTCCCGGTATCCCTACCTGATGCTCCGTTGTTGGCCTGGCACCCCTACCCGATATGCTGGGGTAGTACCGGTACCCCCGCCGGTACTCTGCGGTAGTATTGGTACACCCACCGGTACTCCAGGGCAGTACCTGAACCCTTACTGGTTCGCTGGGGTACACCTGCTGACCTTTGGGGCGTGCTATGTAGACCAGACATTCCTACCTGACCCTCCAGGCTAGGCCCGGTATCCCTACCTGATGCTCTGCGGTAGGCCTGGCCCCCTACCCGACAATCTGGGGTAGTACCGGTACACCCACAGGGACTCCGCGGTAATTTTGCTATACCCACCGGTACTCCTGGATTGTACCGGAACCCTTACTGGTGCGCCGGGGTACACCTGCTGACCCTACGGGCACACTGCTTTGGACCCACCCTTCCTACCTGACCCGCCGGGGTAGGCCTGCTATACCTACCCGATGTTTCGAGGTAGAACCGGTTCCCCCACCGGTACTCTGGGGTTGGAGCGGAACCCTTTCTGATGCGCCAGAGAACACCAGTTGTCCCTTCGTGCGCACTGGACTAGACCTGGCCTCCCTACCGGACCCCACAGGTTAGACCCGCTATCCCTACCTGATGCTCCGCATTAGGCTTGGCACCCATACCCGATGTTCTGGGGTAGTAACGGTACCCCCACCGTTACTCTGAGGTAGTATCGGTACACCCACCGGTACTCCGGGGTAGTACGTGAACCCTTACTGGTTCACTGGGGTACACCTGCTGACGTTACTGGCGTGCGGTGTAGACCAGACATTCCTACCTGACCCTCCGTTTTAGGCCCGGTATCCCTACCTGATGCTCCGTTGTTGGCCTGGCACCCCTACACGATATACTGGGGTAGAACCAGTACACCCACCGGTACTCTGCGGTAGTATTGGTACACCCACCGGTACTCCAGGCTAGTACCTGAACACTTATTGGTTTGCTGGGGTACCCCTGCTGACCTTACGGGCGCGCGGTGTAGACCAGACATTCCTACCTGATCCTCCGGGTTAGCCCCGGTATCCCTACCTGATGCTCTGCGGTAGGCCTTGCACCCTACTCGACAATCTGGGGTAGTACCGGTACACCCACCAGTACTCCGCGGTAGTTTTTCTATACCCACCGGTACTCCTGCATTGTACCAGAACCCTTACTGGTGCGCCGGGGTACACCTGCTGACCCTACGGGAGCGCCGCTTTAGACCCACCCTTCCTAACTGACCCGCCGGGGCAGTCCTGGTATCCAAACCCACTTTTTCGAGGTAGAACCGGTTCCCCCACCGGTACTCTGGGGTTGGAACGGAACACTTTGTGATGCGCCAGAGAACACCAGCTGTCCCTTCGTGCACGCTGGATTAGACCTGGCCTCCCTACCGGACCACACAGGTTAGACCCGGTATGCCTACCTGATGCTCCGCATTAGGCTTGGCACCCATACCCGATCTTCTGGGGTAGTACCGGTACCCCCACCGTTACTCTGCGGTAGTATCGGTACACCCACCGGTACTCTGCGGTAGTATTGGTACACCCACCGGTACTCCAGGGCAGTACCTGAACACTTACTGGTTTGCTGGGGTACCCCTGCTGACCTTACGGGCGCGCGGTGTAGACCAGACATTCCTACCTGAACCTCCGGGTTAGCCCCGGTATCCCTACCTGATGCTCTGCGGTAGGCCTGGCCCCCTACCCGACAATCTGGGGTAGTACCGGTACACCCACCAGTACTCCGCGGTAGTTTTTCTATACCCACCGGTACTCCTGGATTGTACCAGAACCCTTACTGGTGCGCCGGGGTACACCTGCTGACCCTACGGGCGCGCCGCTTTAGACCCACCCTTCCTACCTGACCCGCCGGATTAGGCCCCTATCCCTACCCGATGTTTCGAGGTAGAACCGGTTCCCCCACCGGTACTCTGGGGTTGGAACGGAACCCTTTGTGATGCGCCAGAGAACACCAGCTGTCCCTTCGTGCGCGCTGGACTAGACCCGGCCTCCCTTCCGGACCCCACAGGTTAGACCCGCTATCCCTACCTGATGCTCCGCATTAGGCTTGGCACCCATACCCGATGTTCTGGGGTACTAGCAGTACCCCCACCGTTACTCTGCGGTAGTATCGGTACACCCACCGGTACTCCGGGGTAGTACGTGAACCCTTACTGGTTCACTGGGGTACACCTGCTGACGTTACTGGCGTGCGGTGTAGACCAGACATTCCTACCTGACCCTTTGTTTTAGGCCCGGTATCCCTACCTGATGCTCCGTTGTTGGCCTGGCACCCCTACCCGATATGCTGGGGTAGTACCGGTACCCCCACCGGTACTCTGCGGTAGTATTGGTACACCCACCGGTACTCCAGGGTAGTACCTGAACCCTTACTGGTTCGCTGGATACACCTGCTGACCTTACGGGCGTGCTGTGTAGACCAGACATTCCTACCTGACCCTCCAGGCTAGGCCCGGTATCCCTACCTGATGCTCTGCGGTAGGCCTGGCCCCCTACCCGACAATCTGGGGTAGTACCGGTACACCCACAGGGACTCCGCGGTAATTTTGCTATACACACCGGTACTCCTGGATTGTACCGGAACCCTTACTGGTGCGCCGGGTTACACCTGCTGACCCTACGGGCACACTGCTTTGGACCCACCCTTCCTACCTGACCCGCCGGGGTAGGCCTGGTATACCTACCCGATGTTTCGAGGTAGAACCGGTTCCCCCACCGGTACTCTGGGCTTGGAACGGAAACCTTTGTGATGCGCCAGAGAACACCAGCTGTCCCTTCGTGCGCGCTGGACTAGACCTGGCCTCCCTACCGGACCCCACAGGTTAGACCCGCTATCCCTACCTGATGCTCCGCATTAGGCTTGGCACCCATACCCGATGTTCTGGGGTACTAGCGGTAACCCCACCGTTACTCTGCGGTAGTATCGGTACACCCACCGGTACTCCGGGGTAGTACGTGAACCCTTACTGGTTCACTGGGGTACACCTGATGACGTTACTGGCGCGCGGTGTAGACCAGACATTCCTACCTGACCCTCCTTTTTAGGCCCGGTATCCCTACCTGATGCTCCGTTGTTGGCCTGGCACCCATACCCGATATGCTGGGGTAGTACCGGTACCCCCGCCGGTACTCTGCGGTAGTATTGGTACACCCACCGGTACTCCAGGGCAGTACCTGAACACTTACTGGTTCGCTGGGGTACACCTGCTGACCTTTGGGGCGTGCTATGTAGACCAGACATTCCTACCTGACCCTCCAGGCTAGGCCCGGTATCCCTACCTGATGCTCTGCGGTAGGCCTCGCCCCCTACCCGACAATCTGGGGTAGTACCGGTACACCCACAGGGACTCCGCGGTACTTTTGCTATACCCACCGGTACTCCTGGATTGTACCGGAACCCTTACTGGTGCGCCGGGGTACACCTGCTGACCCTACGGGCACACTGCTTTGGACCCACCCTTCCTACCTCACCCGCCGGGGTAGGCCTGGTATACCTACCCGATGTTTCGAGGTAGAACCGGTTCCCCCACCGGTACTCTGGGCTTGGAACGGAACCCTTTCTGATGCGCCAGAGAACACCAGCTGTACCTTCGTGCGCGCTGGACTAGACCCGTCCTCCCTTCCGGACACCACAGGTTAGACCCGCTATCCCTACCTGATGCTCCGCATTAGGCTTGGCACCCATACCCGATGTTCTGGGGTACTAGCGGTACCCCCACCGTTACTCTGCGGTAGTATCGGTACACCCACCGGTACTCCGGGGTAGTACATGAACCCTTACTGGTTCACTGGGGTACACCTGATGACGTTACTGGCGCGCGGTGTAGACCAGACATTCCTACCTGACCCTCCGTGTTAGTCCCGGTATCCCTACCTGATGCTCCGTTGTTGGCCTGGCACCCCTACCCGATATGCTGGGGTAGTACCGGTACCCCCGCCGGTACTCTGCGGTAGTATTGGTACACCCACCGGTACTCCAGGGCAGTACCTGAACCCTTACTGGTTCGCTGGGGTACACCTGCTGACCTTACGGGCGTGCTGTGTAGACCAGACATTCCTACCTGACCCTCCAGGCTAGGCCCGGTATCCCTACCTGATGCTCTGCGGTAGGCCTGGCCCCCTACCCGACAATCTGGGGTAGTACCGGTACACCCACAGGGACTCCGCGGTAATTTTGCTATACCCACCGGTACTCCTGGATTGTACCGGAACCCTTACTGGTGCGCCGGGGTACACCTGCTGACCCTACGGGCACACTGCTTTGGACCCACCCTTCCTACCTGACCCGCCGGGGTAGGCCTGCTATACCTACCCGATGTTTCGAGGTAGAACCGGTTCCCCCACCGGTACTCTGGGGTTGGAGCGGAACCCTTTCTGATGCGCCAGAGAACACCAGTTGTCCCTTCGTGCGCACTGGACTAGACCTGGCCTCCCTACCGGACCCCACAGGTTAGACCCGCTATCCCTACCTGATGCTCCGCATTAGGCTTGGCACCCATACCCGATGTTCTGGGGTAGTAACGGTACCCCCACCGTTACTCTGAGGTAGTATCGGTACACCCACCGGTACTCCGGGGTAGTACGTGAACCCTTACTGGTTCACTGGGGTACACCTGCTGACGTTACTGGCGTGCGGTGTAGACCAGACATTCCTACCTGACCCTCCGTTTTAGGCCCGGTATCCCTACCTGATGCTCCGTTGTTGGCCTGGCACCCCTACACGATATACTGGGGTAGAACCAGTACACCCACCGGTACTCTGCGGTAGTATTGGTACACCCACCGGTACTCCAGGCTAGTACCTGAACACTTATTGGTTTGCTGGGGTACCCCTGCTGACCTTACGGGCGCGCGGTGTAGACCAGACATTCCTACCTGATCCTCCGGGTTAGCCCCGGTATCCCTACCTGATGCTCTGCGGTAGGCCTTGCACCCTACTCGACAATCTGGGGTAGTACCGGTACACCCACCAGTACTCCGCGGTAGTTTTTCTATACCCACCGGTACTCCTGCATTGTACCAGAACCCTTACTGGTGCGCCGGGGTACACCTGCTGACCCTACGGGAGCGCCGCTTTAGACCCACCCTTCCTAACTGACCCGCCGGGGCAGTCCTGGTATCCAAACCCACTTTTTCGAGGTAGAACCGGTTCCCCCACCGGTACTCTGGGGTTGGAACGGAACACTTTGTGATGCGCCAGAGAACACCAGCTGTCCCTTCGTGCACGCTGGATTAGACCTGGCCTCCCTACCGGACCACACAGGTTAGACCCGGTATGCCTACCTGATGCTCCGCATTAGGCTTGGCACCCATACCTGATCTTCTGGGGTAGTACCGGTACCCCCACCGTTACTCTGCGGTAGTATCGGTACACCCACCGGTACTCTGCGGTAGTATTGGTACACCCACCGGTACTCCAGGGCAGTACCTGAACACTTACTGGTTTGCTGGGGTACCCCTGCTGACCTTACGGGCGCGCGGTGTAGACCAGACATTCCTACCTGAACCTCCGGGTTAGCCCCGGTATCCCTACCTGATGCTCCGTTGTTGACCTGGCACCCCTACCCGATATGCTGGGGTAGTACCGGTACCCCCACCGGTACTCTGCGGTAGTATTGGTACACCCACCGGTACTCCAGGGTAGTACCTGAACCCTTACTGGTTCGCTGGATACACCTGCTGACCTTACGGGCGTGCTGTGTAGACCAGACATTCCTACCTGACCCTCCAGGCTAGGCCCGGTATCCCTACCTGATGCTCTGCGGTAGGCCTGGCCCCCTACCCGACAATCTGGGGTAGTACCGGTACACCCACAGGGACTCCGCGGTAATTTTGCTATACACACCGGTACTCCTGGATTGTACCGGAACCCTTACTGGTGCGCCGGGTTACACCTGCTGACCCTACGGGCACACTGCTTTGGACCCACCCTTCCTACCTGACCCGCCGGGGTAGGCCTGGTATACCTACCCGATGTTTCGAGGTAGAACCGGTTCCCCCACCGGTACTCTGGGCTTGGAACGGAAACCTTTGTGATGCGCCAGAGAACACCAGCTGTCCCTTCGTGCGCGCTGGACTAGACCTGGCCTCCCTACCGGACCCCACAGGTTAGACCCGCTATCCCTACCTGATGCTCCGCATTAGGCTTGGCACCCATACCCGATGTTCTGGGGTACTAGCGGTAACCCCACCGTTACTCTGCGGTAGTATCGGTACACCCACCGGTACTCCGGGGTAGTACGTGAACCCTTACTGGTTCACTGGGGTACACCTGATGACGTTACTGGCGCGCGGTGTAGACCAGACATTCCTACCTGACCCTCCTTTTTAGGCCCGGTATCCCTACCTGATGCTCCGTTGTTGGCCTGGCACCCATACCCGATATGCTGGGGTAGTACCGGTACCCCCGCCGGTACTCTGCGGTAGTATTGGTACACCCACCGGTACTCCAGGGCAGTACCTGAACACTTACTGGTTCGCTGGGGTACACCTGCTGACCTTTCGGGCGTGCTATGTAGACCAGACATTCCTACCTGACCCTCCAGGCTAGGCCCGGTATCCCTACCTGATGCTCTGCGGTAGGCCTGGCCCCCTACCCGACAATCTGGGGTAGTACCGGTACACCCACAGGGACTCCGCGGTACTTTTGCTATACCCACCGGTACTCCTGGATTGTACCGGAACCCTTACTGGTGCGCCGGGGTACACCTGCTGACCCTACGGGCACACTGCTTTGGACCCACCCTTCCTACCTGACCCGCCGGGGTAGGCCTGGTATACCTACCCGATGTTTTGAGGTAGAACCGGTTCCCCCACCGGTACTCTGGGGTTGGAACGGAACCCTTTCTGATGCGCCAGAGAACACCAGCTGTCACTTCGTGCGCACTGGACTAGACCTGGCCTCCCTACCGGACCCCACAGGTTAGACCCGGTATCCCTACCTGATGCTCCGCATTAGGCTTGGCACCCATACCCGATGTTCTGGGGTAGTAACGGTACCCCCACCGTTACTCTGCGGTAGTATCGGTACACCCACCAGTACTCCGGGGTAGTACGTGAACCCTTACTGGTTCACTGGGGTACACCTGATGACGTGTCAGGCACGCGATGTAGACCAGACATTCCTACCTGACCCTCCGTTTTAGGCCCGGTATCCCTACCTGATGCTCCGTTGTTGGCCTGGCACCCCTACCCGATATGCTGGGGTAGTACCGGTACCCCCACCGGTACTCTGCGGTAGTATTGGTACACCCACCGGTACTCCAGGGTAGTACCTGAACCCTTACTGGTTCGCTGGGGTACACCTGCTGACCTTACGGGCGTGCTGTGTAGACCAGACATTCCTACCTGACCCTCCAGGCTAGGCCCGGTATCCCTACCTGATGCTCTGAGGTAGGCCTGGCCCCCTATCCGACAATCTGGGGTAGTACCGGTACACCCACAGGTACTCCGCGGTACTTTTGCTATACCCACCGGTACTCCTGGATTGTACCGGAACCCTTACTGGTGCGCCGGGGTACACCAGCTGACCCTACGGGCACACTGCTTTGGACCCACCCTTCCTACCTGACCCGCCGGGGTAGGCCTGGTATCCCTACCCGATGTTTCGAGGTAGAACCGGTTCCCCCACCGGTACTCTGGGTTTGGAACGGAACCCTTTCTGATGCGCCAGAGAACACCAGCTGTCCCTTCGTGCGCGCTGGACTAGACCCGGCCTCCCTTCCGGGCACCACAGGTTAGACCCGCTATCCCTACCTGATGCTCCGCATTAGGCTTGGCACCCATACCCGATGTTCTGGGGTACTAGCGGTACCCCCACCGTTACTCTGCGGTAGTATCGGTACACCCACCGGTACTCCGGGGTAGTACGTGAACCCTTACTGGTTCACTGGGGTACACCTGATGACGTTACTGGCGTGCGGTGTAGACCAGACATTCCTACCTGACCCTCCGTTTTAGGCCCGGTATCCCTACCTGATGCTCCGTTGTTGGCCTGGCACCCCTACCCGATATGCTGGGGTAGTACCGGTACCCCCACCGGTACTCTGCGGTAGTATTGGTACACCCACCGGTACTCCAGGGTAGTACCTGAACCCTTACTGGTTCGCTGGGGTACACCTGCTGACCTTACGGGCGTGCTGTGTAGACCAGACATTCCTACCTGACCCTCCAGGCTAGGCCCGGTATCCCTACCTGATGCTCTGCGGTAGGCCTGGCCCCCTACCCGACAATCTGGGGTAGTACCGGTACACCCACAGGTACTCAGCGGTAATTTTGCTATACACACCGGTACTCCTGGATTGTACCGGAACCCTTACTGGTGCGCCGGGTTACACCTGCTGACCCTACGGGCACACTGCTTTGGACCCACCCTTCCTACCTGACCCGCCGGGCAAGGCCTGGTATACCTACCCGATGTTTCGAGGTAGAACCGGTTCCCCCACCGGTACTCTGGGGTTGGAACGGAACCCTTTCTGATGCGCCAGAGAACACCAGCTGTCCCTTCGTGCGCACTGGACTAGACCTGGCCTCCCTACCGGACCCCACAGGTTAGACCCGCTATCCCTACCTGATGCTCCGCATTAGGCTTGGCACCCATACCCGATGTTCTGGGGTAGTAACGGTACCCCCACCGTTACTCTGCGGTAGTATCGGTACACCCACCGGTACTCCGGGGTAGTACATGAACCCTTACTGGTTCACTGGGGTACACCTGCTGACGTTACTGGCGTGCGGTGTAGACCAGACATTCCTACCTGACCCTCCGTTTTAGGCCCGGTATCCCTACCTGATGCTCCGTTGTTGGCCTGGCACCCATACCCGATATGCTGGGGTAGTACCGGTACCCCCACCGGTACTCTGCGGTAGTATTGGTACACCCACCGGTACTCCAGGGTAGTACCTGAACCCTTACTGGTTCGCTGGGGTACACCTGCTGACCTTACGGGCGTGCTGTGTAGACCAGACATTCCTACCTGGAATTCCTTCCAGGCTAGGCCCGGTATCCCTATCTGATGCTCTGCGGTAGGCCTGGCCCCCTACCCGACAATCTGGGGTAGTACCGGTACACCCACAGGTACTCCGCGGTACTTTTGCTATACCCACCGGTACTCCTGGATTGTACCGGAACCCTTACTGGTGCGCCGGGGTACACCTGCTGACCCTACGGGCACACTGCTTTGGACCCACCCTTCCTACCTCACCCGCCGGGGTAGGCCTGGTATACCTACCCGATGTTTCGAGGTAGAACCGGTTCCCCCACCGGTACTCTGGGTTTGGAACGGAACCCTTTCTGATGCGCCAGAGAACACCAGCTGTCCCTTCGTGCGCGCTGGACTAGACCCGGCCTCCCTTCCGGGCACCACAGGTTAGACCCGCTATCCCTACCTGATGCTCCGCATTAGGCTTGGCACCCATACCCGATGTTCTGGGGTACTAGCGGTACCCCCACCGTTACTCTGCGGTAGTATCGGTACACCCACCGGTACTCCGGGGTAGTACGTGAACCCTTACTGGTTCACTGGGGTACACCTGATGACGTTACTGGCGTGCGGTGTAGACCAGACATTCCTACCTGACCCTCCGTTTTAGGCCCGGTATCCCTACCTGATGCTCCGTTGTTGGCCTGGCACCCCTACCCGATATGCTGGGGTAGTACCGGTACCCCCACCGGTACTCTGCGGTAGTATTGGTACACCCACCGGTACTCCAGGGTAGTACCTGAACCCTTACTGGTTCGCTGGGGTACACCTGCTGACCTTTGGGGCGTGCTGTGTAGACCAGACATTCCTAGCTGACCCTCCAGGCTAGGCCCGGTATCCCTACCTGATGCTCTGCGGTAGGCCTGGCCCCCTACCCGACAATCTGGGGTAGTACCGGTACACCCACAGGGACTCCGCGCTACTTTTGCTATACCCACCGGTACTCCTGGATTGTACCGGAACCCTTACTGGTGCGCCGGGGTACACCTGCTGACCCTACGGGCACACTGCTTTGGACCCACCCTTCCTACCTGACCCGCCGGGGTAGGCCTGGTATACCTACCCGATGTTTCGAGGTAGAACCGGTTCCCCCACCGGTACTCTGGGCTTGGAACAGAAACCTTTGTGATGCGCCAGAGAACACCAGCTGTACCTTCGTGCGCGCTGGAATAGACCTGGCCTCCCTTCCGGACCCCACAGGTTAGACCCGCTATCCCTACCTGATGCTCCGCATTAGGCTTGGCACCCATACCCGATGTTCTGGGGTACTAGCAGTACCCCCACCGTTACTCTGCGGTAGTATCGGTACACCCACCGGTACTCCGGGGTAGTACGTGAACCCTTACTGGTTCACTGGGGTACACCTGATGACGTTACTGGCGCGCGGTGTAGACCAGACATTCCTACCTGACCCTCCGTTTTAGGCCCGGTATCCCTACCTGATGCTCCGTTGTTGGCCTGGCACCCATACCCGATATGCTGGGGTAGTACCGGTACCCCCGCCGGTACTCTGCGGTAGTATTGGTACACCCACCGGTACTCCAGGGCAGTACCTGAACACTTACTGGTTCGCTGGGGTACACCTGCTGACCTTTGGGGCGTGCTATGTAGACCAGACATTCCTACCTGACCCTCCAGGCTAGGCCCGGTATCCCTACCTGATGCTCTGCGGTAGGCCTGGCCCCCTACCCGACAATCTGGGGTAGTACCGTTACACCCACAGGGACTCCGCGGTACTTTTGCTATACCCACCGGTACTCCTGGATTGTACCGGAACCCTTACTGGTGCGCCGGGGTACACCTGCTGACCCTACGGGCACACTGCTTTGGACCCACCCTTCCTACCTCACCCGCCGGGGTAGGCCTGGTATACCTACCCGATGTTTCGAGGTAGAACCGGTTCCCCCACCGGTACTCTGGGTTTGGAACGGAAACCTTTCTGATGCGCCAGAGAACACCAGCTGTACCTTCGTGCGCGCTGGACTAGACCCGTCCTCCCTTCCGGACACCACAGGTTAGACCCGCTATCCCTACCTGATGCTCCGCATTAGGCTTGGCACCCATACCCGATGTTCTGGGGTACTAGCGGTACCCCCACCGTTACTCTGCGGTAGTATCGGTACACCCACCGGTACTCCGGGGTAGTACGTGAACCCTTACTGGTTCACTGGGGTACACCTGATGACGTTACTGGCGCGCGGTGTAGACCAGACATTCCTACCTGACCCTCCGTGTTAGTCCCGGTATCCCTACCTGATGCTCCGTTGTTGGCCTGGCACCCCTACCCGATATGCTGGGGTAGTACCGGTACCCCCGCCGGTACTCTGCGGTAGTATTGGTACACCCACCGGTACTCCAGGGCAGTACCTGAACCCTTACTGGTTCGCTGGGGTACACCTGCTGACCTTTCGGGCGTGCTATGTAGACCAGACATTCCTACCTGACCCTCCAGGCTAGGCCCGGTATCCCTACCTGATGGTCTGCGGTAGGCCTGGCCCCCTACCCGACAATCTGGGGTAGTACCGGTACACCCACAGGGACTCCGCGGTAATTTTGCTATACCCACCGGTACTCCTGGATTGTACCGGAACCCTTACTGGTGCGCCGGGGTACACCTGCTGACCCTACGGGCACACTGCTTTGGACCCACCCTTCCTACCTGACCCGCCGGGGTAGGCCTGCTATACCTACCCGATGTTTCGAGGTAGAACCGGTTCCCCCACCGGTACTCTGGGGTTGGAGCGGAACCCTTTCTGATGCGCCAGAGAACACCAGTTGTCCCTTCGTGCGCACTGGACTAGACCTGGCCTCCCTACCGGACCCCACAGGTTAGACCCGCTATCCCTACCTGATGCTCCGCATTAGGCTTGGCACCCATACCCGATGTTCTGGGGTAGTAACGGTACCCCCACCGTTACTCTGAGGTAGTATCGGTACACCCACCGGTACTCCGGGGTAGTACGTGAACCCTTACTGGTTCACTGGGGTACACCTGCTGACGTTACTGGCGTGCGGTGTAGACCAGACATTCCTACCTGACCCTCCGTTTTAGGCCCGGTATCCCTACCTGATGCTCCGTTGTTGGCCTGGCACCCCTACCCGATATGCTGGGGTAGTACCGGTACCCCCACCGGTACTCTGCGGTAGTATTGGTACACCCACCGGTACTGCAGGGTAGTACCTGAACCCTTACTGGTTCGCTGGGGTACACCTGCTGACCTTTGGGGCGTGCTGTGTAGACCAGACATTCCTAGCTGACCCTCCAGGCTAGGCCCGGTATCCCTACCTGATGCTCTGCGGTAGGCCTGGCCCCCTACCCGACAATCTGGGGTAGTACCGGTACACCCACAGGGACTCCGCGCTACTTTTGCTATACCCACCGGTACTCCTGGATTGTACCGGAACCCTTACTGGTGCGCCGGGGTACACCTGCTGACCCTACGGGCACACTGCTTTGGACCCACCCTTCCTACCTGACCCGCCGGGGTAGGCCTGGTATACCTACCCGATGTTTCGAGGTAGAACCGGTTCCCCCACCGGTACTCTGGGCTTGGAACAGAAACCTTTGTGATGCGCCAGAGAACACCAGCTGTACCTTCGTGCGCGCTGGACTAGACCTGGCCTCCCTTCCGGACCCCACAGGTTAGACCCGCTATCCCTACCTGATGCTCCGCATTAGGCTTGGCACCCATACCCGATGTTCTGGGGTACTAGCGGTACCCCCACCGTTACTCTGCGGTAGTATCTGTACACCCACCGGTACTCCGGGGTAGTACGTGAACCCTTACTGGTTCACTGGGGTACACCTGATGACGTTACTGGCGCGCGGTGTAGACCAGACATTCCTACCTGACCCTCCGTTTTAGGCCCGGTATCCCTACCTGATGCTCCGTTGTTGGCCTGGCACCCATACCCGATATGCTGGGGTAGTACCGGTACCCCCGCCGGTACTCTGCGGTAGTATTGGTACACCCACCGGTACTCCAGGGCAGTACCTGAACACTTACTGGTTCGCTGGGGTACACCTGCTGACCTTACGGGCGTGCTATGTAGACCAGACATTCCTACCTGACCCTCCAGGCTAGGCCCGGTATCCCTACCTGATGCTCTGCGGTAGGCCTGGCCCCCTACCCGACAATCTGGGGTAGTACCGGTACACCCACAGGGACTCCGCGGTACTTTTGCTATACCCACCGGTACTCCTGGATTGTACCGGAACCCTTACTGGTGCGCCGGGGTACACCTGCTGACCCTACGGGCACACTGCTTTGGACCCACCCTTCCTACCTCACCCGCCGGGGTAGGCCTGGTATACCTACCCGATGTTTCGAGGTAGAACCGGTTCCCCCACCGGTACTCTGGGCTTGGAACGGAACCCTTTCTGATGCGCCAGAGAACACCAGCTGTACCTTCGTGCGCGCTGGACTAGACCCGTCCTCCCTTCCGGACACCACAGGTTAGACCCGCTATCCCTACCTGATGCTCCGCATTAGGCTTGGCACCCATACCCGATGTTCTGGGGTACTAGCGGTACCCCCACCGTTACTCTGCGGTAGTATCGGTACACCCACCGGTACTCCGGGGTAGTACGTGAACCCTTACTGGTTCACTGGGGTACACCTGATGACGTTACTGGCGCGCGGTGTAGACCAGACATTCCTACCTGACCCTCCGTGTTAGTCCCGGTATCCCTACCTGATGCTCCGTTGTTGGCCTGGCACCCCTACCCGATATGCTGGGGTAGTACCGGTACCCCCGCCGGTACTCTGCGGTAGTATTGGTACACCCACCGGTACTCCAGGGCAGTACCTGAACCCTTACTGGTTCGCTGGGGTACACCTGCTGACCTTTCGGGCGTGCTATGTAGACCAGACATTCCTACCTGACCCTCCAGGCTAGGCCCGGTATCCCTACCTGATGCTCTGCGGTAGGCCTGGCCCCCTACCCGACAATCTGGGGTAGTACCGGTACACCCACAGGGACTCCGCGGTAATTTTGCTATACCCACCGGTACTCCTGGATTGTACCGGAACCCTTACTGGTGCGCCGGGGTACACCTGCTGACCCTACGGGCACACTGCTTTGGACCCACCCTTCCTACCTGACCCGCCGGGGTAGGCCTGCTATACCTACCCGATGTTTCGAGGTAGAACCGGTTCCCCCACCGGTACTCTGGGGTTGGAGCGGAACCCTTTCTGATGCGCCAGAGAACACCAGCTGTCCCTTCGTGCGCACTGGACTAGACCTGGCCTCCCTACCGGACCCCACAGGTTAGACCCGCTATCCCTACCTGATGCTCCGCATTAGGCTTGGCACCCATACCCGATGTTCTGGGGTAGTAACGGTACCCCCACCGTTACTCTGAGGTAGTATCGGTACACCCACCGGTACTCCGGGGTAGTACGTGAACCCTTACTGGTTCACTGGGGTACACCTGCTGACGTTACTGGCGTGCGGTGTAGACCAGACATTCCTACCTGACCCTCCGTTTTAGGCCCGGTATCCCTACCTGATGCTCCGTTGTTGGCCTGGCACCCCTACCCGATATGCTGGGGTAGTACCGGTACCCCCACCGGTACTCTGCGGTAGTATTGGTACACCCACCGGTACTCCAGGGTAGTACCTGAACCCTTACTGGTTCGCTGGGGTACACCTGCTGACCTTTGGGGCGTGCTGTGTAGACCAGACATTACTAGCTGACCCTCCAGGCTAGGCCCGGTATCCCTACCTGATGCTCTGCGGTAGGCCTGGCCCCCTACCCGACAATCTGGGGTAGTACCGGTACACCCACAGGGACTCCGCGCTACTTTTGCTATACCCACCGGTACTCCTGGATTGTACCGGAACCCTTACTGGTGCGCCGGGGTACACCTGCTGACCCTACGGGCACACTGCTTTGGACCCACCCTTCCTACCTGACCCGCCGGGGTAGGCCTGGTATACCTACCCGATGTTTCGAGGTAGAACCGGTTCCCCCACCGGTACTCTGGGCTTGGAACAGAAACCTTTGTGATGCGCCAGAGAACACCAGCTGTACCTTCGTGCGCGCTGGACTAGACCTGGCCTCCCTTCCGGACCCCACAGGTTAGACCCGCTATCCCTACCTGATGCTCCGCATTAGGCTTGGCACCCATACCCGATGTTCTGGGGTACTAGCGGTACCCCCACCGTTACTCTGCGGTAGTATCGGTACACCCACCGGTACTCCGGGGTAGTACGTGAACCCTTACTGGTTCACTGGGGTACACCTGATGACGTTACTGGCGCGCGGTGTAGACCAGACATTCCTACCTGACCCTCCGTGTTAGTCCCGGTATCCCTACCTGATGCTCCGTTGTTGGCCTGGCACCCCTACCCGATATGCTGGGGTAGTACCGGTACCCCCGCCGGTACTCTGCGGTAGTATTGGTACACCCACCGGTACTCCAGGGCAGTACCTGAACCCTTACTGGTTCGCTGGGGTACACCTGCTGACCTTTCGGGCGTGCTATGTAGACCAGACATTCCTACCTGACCCTCCAGGCTAGGCCCGGTATCCCTACCTGATGCTCTGCGGTAGGCCTGGCCCCCTACCCGACAATCTGGGGTAGTACCGGTACACCCACAGGGACTCCGCGGTAATTTTGCTATACCCACCGGTACTCCTGGATTGTACCGGAACCCTTACTGGTGCGCCGGGGTACACCTGCTGACCCTACGGGCACACTGCTTTGGACCCACCCTTCCTACCTGACCCGCCGGGGTAGGCCTGCTATACCTACCCGATGTTTCGAGGTAGAACCGGTTCCCCCACCGGTACTCTGGGGTTGGAGCGGAACCCTTTCTGATGCGCCAGAGAACACCAGCTGTACCTTCGTGCGCACTGGACTAGACCTGGCCTCCCTACCGGACCCCACAGGTTAGACCCGCTATCCCTACCTGATGCTCCGCATTAGGCTTGGCACCCATACCCGATGTTCTGGGGTAGTAACGGTACCCCCACCGTTACTCTGAGGTAGTATCGGTACACCCACCGGTACTCCGGGGTAGTACGTGAACCCTTACTGGTTCACTGGGGTACACCTGCTGACGTTACTGGCGTGCGGTGTAGACCAGACATTCCTACCTGACCCTCCGTTTTAGGCCCGGTATCCCTACCTGATGCTCCGTTGTTGGCCTGGCACCCCTACCCGATATGCTGGGGTAGTACCGGTACCCCCACCGGTACTCTGCGGTAGTATTGGTACACCCACCGGTACTCCAGGGTAGTACCTGAACCCTTACTGGTTCGCTGGGGTACACCTGCTGACCTTTGGGGCGTGCTGTGTAGACCAGACATTCCTAGCTGACCCTCCAGGCTAGGCCCGGTATCCCTACCTGATGCTCTGCGGTAGGCCTGGCCCCCTACCCGACAATCTGGGGTAGTACCGGTACACCCACAGGGACTCCGCGCTACTTTTGCTATACCCACCGGTACTCCTGGATTGTACCGGAACCCTTACTGGTGCGCCGGGGTACACCTGCTGACCCTACGGGCACACTGCTTTGGACCCACCCTTCCTACCTGACCCGCCGGGGTAGGCCTGGTATACCTACCCGATGTTTCGAGGTAGAACCGGTTCCCCCACCGGTACTCTGGGCTTGGAACAGAAACCTTTGTGATGCGCCAGAGAACACCAGCTGTACCTTCGTGCGCGCTGGACTAGACCTGGCCTCCCTTCCGGACCCCACAGGTTAGACCCGCTATCCCTACCTGATGCTCCGCATTAGGCTTGGCACCCATACCCGATGTTCTGGGGTACTAGCGGTACCCCCACCGTTACTCTGCGGTAGTATCGGTACACCCACCGGTACTCCGGGGTAGTACGTGAACCCTTACTGGTTCACTGGGGTACACCTGATGACGTTACTGGCGCGCGGTGTAGACCAGACATTCCTACCTGACCCTCCGTTTTAGGCCCGGTATCCCTACCTGATGCTCCGTTGTTGGCCTGGCACCCCTACCCGATATGCTGGGGTAGTACCGGTACCCCCACCGGTACTCTGCGGTAGTATTGGTACACCCACCGGTACTCCAGGGCAGTACCTGAACACTTACTGGTTCGCTGGGGTACACCTGCTGACCTTTGGGGCGTGCTATGTAGACCAGACATTCCTACCTGACCCTCCAGGCTAGGCCCGGTATCCCTACCTGATGCTCTGCGGTAGGCCTGGCCCCCTACCCGACAATCTGGGGTAGTACCGGTACACCCACAGGTACTCCGCGGTACTTTTGCTATACCCACCGGTACTCCTGGATTGTACCGGAACCCTTACTGGTGCGCCGGGGTACACCTGCTGACCCTACGGGCACACTGCTTTGGACCCACCCTTCCTACCTGACCCGCCGGGGTAGGCCTGGTATACCTACCCGATGTTTCGAGGTAGAACCGGTTCCCCCACCGGTACTCTGGGGTTGGAACGGAACCCTTTCTGATGCGCCAGAGAACACCAGCTGTCCCTTCGTGCGCGCTGGACTAGACCTGGCCTCCCTACCGGACCCCACAGGTTAGACCCGCTATCCCTACCTGATGCTCCGCATTAGGCTTGGCACCCATACCCGATGTTCTGGGGTAGTAGCGGTACCCCCACCGTTACTCTGCGGTAGTATCGGTACACCCACCGGTACTCCGGGGTAGTACGTGAACCCTTACTGGTTCACTGGGGTACACCTGATGACGTTACTGGCGCGCGGTGTAGACCAGACATTCCTACCTGACCCTCCGTTTTAGGCCCGGTATCCCTACCTGATGCTCCGTTGTTGGCCTGGCACCCCTACCCGATATGCTGGGGTAGTACCGGTACCCCCGCCGGTACTCTGCGGTAGTATTGGTACACCCACCGGTACTCCAGGGCAGTACCTGAACACTTACTGGTTCGCTGGGGTACACCTGCTGACCTTTGGGGCGTGCTATGTAGACCAGACATTCCTACCTGACCCTCCAGGCTAGGCCCGGTATCCCTACCTGATGCTCTGCGGTAGGCCTGGCCCCCTACCCGACAATCTGGGGTAGTACCGGTACACCCACAGGGACTCCACGGTAATTTTGCTATACCCACCGGTACTCCTGGATTGTACCGGAACCCTTACTGGTGCGCCAGGTTACACCTGCTGACCCTACGGGCACACTGCTTTGGACCCACCCTTCCTACCTGACCCGCCGGGGTAGGCCTGGTATACCTACCCGATGTTTCGAGGTAGAACCGGTTCCCCCACCGGTACTCTGGGGTTGGAACGGAACCCTTTCTGATGCGCCAGAGAACACCAGCTGTCCCTTCGTGCGCACTGGACTAGACCTGGCCTCCCTACCGGACCCCACAGGTTAGACCCGCTATCCCTACCTGATGCTCCGCATTAGGCTTGGCACCCATACCCGATGTTCTGGGGTAGTAACGGTACCCCCACCGTTACTCTGCGGTAGTATCGGTACACCCACCGGTACTCCGGGGTAGTACGTGAACCCTTACTGGTTCACTGGGGTACACCTGCTGACGTTACTGGCGTGCGGTGTAGACCAGACATTCCTACCTGACCCTCCGTTTTAGGCCCGGTATCCCTACCTGATGCTCCGTTGTTGGCCTGGCACCCCTACCCGATATGCTGGGGTAGTACCGGTACCCCCACCGGTACTCTGCGGTAGTATTGGTACACCCACCGGTACTCCAGGGTAGTACCTGAACCCTTACTGGTTCGCTGGGGTACACCTGCTGACCTTACGGGCGTGCTGTGTAGACCAGACATTCCTACCTGCCCTCCAGGCTAGGCCCGGTATCCCTACCTGATGCTCTGCGGTAGGCCTGGCCCCCTATCCGACAATCTGGGGTAGTACCGGTACACCCACAGGTACTCCGCGGTACTTTTGCTATACCCACCGGTACTCCTTCATTGTACGGGAACCCTTACTGGTGCGCGGGGGTACACCAGCTGACCCTACGGGCACACTGCTTTGGACCCACCCTTCCTACCTGACCCGCCGGGTTAGGCCTGGTATACCTACCCGATGTTTCGAGGTAGAACCGGTTCCCCCACCGGTACTCTGGGTTTGGAACGGAACCCTTTCTGATGCGCCAGAGAACACCAGCTGTCCCTTCGTGCGCGCTGGACTAGACCCGGCCTCCCTACCGGACACCACAGGTTACACCCGCTATCCCTACCTGATGCTCCGCATTAGGCTTGGCACCCATACCCGATGTTCTGGGGTAGTAGCGGTGCCCCCACCGTTACTCTGCGGTAGTATCGGTACACCCACCGGTACTCCGGGGTAGTACGTGAACCCTTACTGGTTCACTGGGGTACACCTGATGACGTTACTGGCGCGCGGTGTAGACCAGACATTCCTACCTGACCCTCCGTTTTAGGCCCGGTATCCCTACCTGATGCTCCGTTGTTGGCCTGGCACCCATACCCGATATGCTGGGGTAGTACCGGTACCCCCGCCGGTACTCTGCGGTAGTATTGGTACACCCACCGGTACTCCAGGGCAGTACCTGAACACTTACTGGTTCGCTGGGGTACACTTGCTGACCTTTGGGGCGTGCTATGTAGACCAGACATTCCTACCTGACCCTCCAGGCTAGGCCCGGTATCCCTACCTGATGCTCTGCGGTAGGCCTGGCCCCCTACCCGACAATCTGGGGTAGTACCGGTACACCCACAGGGACTCCGCGGTAATTTTGCTATACCCACCGGTACTCCTGGATTGTACCGGAACCCTTACTGGTGCGCCGGGGTACACCTGCTGACCCTACGGGCACACTGCTTTGGACCCACCCTTCCTACCTGACCCGCCGGGGTAGGCCTGGTATACCTACCCGATGTTTCGAGGTAGAACCGGTTCCCCCACCGGTACTCTGGGTTTGGAACGGAACCCTTTCTGATGCGCCAGAGAACACCAGCTGTCCCTTCGTGCGCGCTGGACTAGACCTGGCCTCCCTTCCGGGCACCACAGGTTAGACCCGCTATCCCTACCTGATGCTCCGCATTAGGCTTGGCACCCATACCCGATGTTCTGGGGTACTAGCGGTACCCCCACCGTTACTCTGCGGTAGTATCGGTACACCCACCGGTACTCCGGGGTAGTACGTGAACCCTTACTGGTTCACTGGGGTACACCTGCTGACGTTACGGGGACGCGGTGTAGACCAGACATTCCTACCTGACCCTCCGTTTTAGGCCCGGTATCCCTACCTGATGCTCCGTTGTTGGTTGGCACCCATACCCGATATGCTGGGGTAGTACCGGTACCCCCGCCGGTACTCTGCGGTAGTATTGGTACACCCACCGGTACTCCAGGGCAGTACCTGAACACTTACTGGTTCGCTGGGGTACACTTGCTGACCTTTGGGGCGTGCTATGTAGACCAGACATTCCTACCTGACCCTCCAGGCTAGGCCCGGTATCCCTACCTGATGCTCTGCGGTAGGCCTGGCCCCCTACCCGACAATCTGGGGTAGTACCGGTACACCCACAGGTACTCCGCGGTACTTTTGCTATACCCACCGGTACTCCTGGATTGTACCGGAACCCTTACTTGTGCGCCGGGGTACACCTGCTGACCCTACGGGCACACTGCTTTGGACCCACCCTTCCTACCTGACCCGCCGGGGTAGGCCTGGTATACCTACCCGATGTTTCGAGGTAGAACCGGTTCCCCCACCGGTACTCTGGGTTTGGAACGGAACCCTTTCTGATGCGCCAGAGAACACCAGCTGTCCCTTCGTGCGCGCTGGACTAGACCCGGCCTCCCTTCCGGGCACCACAGGTTAGACCCGCTATCCCTACCTGATGCTCCGCATTAGGCTTGGCACCCATACCCGATGTTCTGGGGTACTAGCGGTACCCCCACCGTTACTCTGCGGTAGTATCGGTACACCCACCGGTACTCCGGGGTAGTACGTGAACCCTTACTGGTTCACTGGGGTACACCTGCTGACGTTACTGGCGTGCGGTGTAGACCAGACATTCCTACCTGACCCTCTGTTTTAGGCCCGGTATCCCTACCTGATGCTCCGTTGTTGGCCTGGCACCCCTACCCGATATGCTGGGGTAGTACCGGTACCCCCACCGGTACTCTGCGGTAGTATTGGTACACCCACCGGTACTCCAGGGTAATACCTGAACCCTTACTGGTTCGCTGGGGTACACCTGCTGACCTTACGGGCGTGCTGTGTAGACCAGACATTCCTACCTGACCCTCCAGGCTAGGCCCGGTATCCCTACCTGATGCTCTGCGGTAGGCCTGGCCCCCTACCCGACAATCTGGGGTAGTACCGGTACACCCACAGGTACTCCGCGCTACTTTTGCTATACCCACCGGTACTCCTGGATTGTACCGGAACCCTTACTGGTGCGCCGGGGTACACCTGCTGACCCTACGGGCACACTGCTTTGGACCCACCCTTCCTACCTGACCCGCCGGGGTAGGCCTGGTATACCTACCCGATGTTTCGAGGTAGAACCGGTTCCCCCAACGGTACTCTGGGCTTGGAACGGAACCCTTTCTGATGCGCCAGAGAACACCAGCTGTACCTTCGTGCGCGCTGGACTAGACCCGTCCTCCCTTCCGGACACCACAGGTTAGACCCGCTATCCCTACCTGATGCTCCGCATTAGGCTTGGCACCCATACCCGATGTTCTGGGGTACTAGCTGTACCCCCACCGTTACTCTGCGGTAGTATCGGTACACCCACCGGTACTCCGGGGTAGTACGTGAACCCTTACTGGTTCACTGGGGTACACCTGATGACGTTACTGGCGCGCGGTGTAGACCAGACATTCCTACCTGACCCTCCTTTTTAGGCCCGGTATCCCTACCTGATGCTCCGTTGTTGGCCTGGCACCCATACCCGATATGCTGGGGTAGTACCGGTACCCCCGCCGGTACTCTGCGGTAGTATTGGTACACCCACCGGTACTCCAGGGCAGTACCTGAACCCTTACTGGTTCGCTGGGGTACACCTGCTGACCTTTGTTGCGTGCTATGTAGACCAGACATTCCTACCTGACCCTCCAGGCTAGGCCCGGTATCCCTACCTGATGCTCTGCGGTAGGCCTGGCCCCCTACCCGACAATCTGGGGTAGTACCGGTACACCCACAGGGACTCCGCGGTACTTTTGCTATACCCACCGGTACTCCTGGATTGTACCGGAACCCTTACTGGTGCGCCGGGGTACACCTGCTGACCCTACGGGCACACTGCTTTGGACCCACCCTTCCTACCTGACCCGCCGGGGTAGGCCTGGTATACCTACCCGATGTTTCGAGGTAGAACCGGTTCCCCCACCGGTACTCTGGGGTTGGAACGGAACCCTTTCTGATGCGCCAGAGAACACCAGCTGTCCCTTCGTGCGCGCTGGACTAGACCTGGCCTCCCTACCGGACCCCACAGGTTAGACCCGCTATCCCTACCTGATGCTCCGCATTAGGCTTGGCACCCATACCCGATGTTCTGGGGTAGTAGCGGTACCCCCACCGTTACTCTGCGGTAGTATCGGTACACCCACCGGTACTCCGGGGTAGTACGTGAACCCTTACTGGTTCACTGGGGTACACCTGATGACGTTACTGGCGCGCGGTGTAGACCAGACATTCCTACCTGACCCTCCGTTTTAGGCCCGGTATCCCTACCTGATGCTCCGTTGTTGGCCTGGCACCCCTACCCGATATGCTGGGGTAGTACCGGTACCCCCGCCGGTACTCTGCGGTAGTATTGGTACACCCACCGGTACTCCAGGGCAGTACCTGAACACTTACTGGTTCGCTGGGGTACACCTGCTGACCTTTGGGGCGTGCTATGTAGACCAGACATTCCTACCTGACCCTCCAGGCTAGGCCCGGTATCCCTACCTGATGCTCTGCGGTAGGCCTGGCCCCCTACCCGACAATCTGGGGTAGTACCGGTACACCCACAGGGACTCCACGGTAATTTTGCTATACCCACCGGTACTCCTGGATTGTACCGGAACCCTTACTGGTGCGCCAGGTTACACCTGCTGACCCTACGGGCACACTGCTTTGGACCCACCCTTCCTACCTGACCCGCCGGGGTAGGCCTGGTATACCTACCCGATGTTTCGAGGTAGAACCGGTTCCCCCACCAGTACTCTGGGGTTGGAACGGAACCCTTTCTGATGCGCCAGAGAACACCAGCTGTCCCTTCGTGCGCACTGGACTAGACCTGGCCTCCCTACCGGACCCCACAGGTTAGACCCGCTATCCCTACCTGATGCTCCGCATTAGGCTTGGCACCCATACCCGATGTTCTGGGGTACTAGCGGTACCCCCACCGTTACTCTGCGGTAGTATCGGTACACCCACCGGTACTCCGGGGTAGTACGTGAACCCTTACTGGTTCACTGGGGTACACCTGCTGACGTTACTGGCGTGCGGTGTAGACCAGACATTCCTACCTGACCCTCCGTTTTAGGCCCGGTATCCCTACCTGATGCTCCGTTGTTGGCCTGGCACCCCTACCCGATATGCTGGGGTAGTACCGGTACCCCCACCGGTACTCTGCGGTAGTATTGGTACACCCACCGGTACTCCAGGGTAGTACCTGAACCCTTACTGGTTCGCTGGGGTACACCTGCTGACCTTACGGGCGTGCTGTGTAGACCAGACATTCCTACCTGCCCTCCAGGCTAGGCCCGGTATCCCTACCTGATGCTCTGCGGTAGGCCTGGCCCCCTATCCGACAATCTGGGGTAGTACCGGTACACCCACAGGTACTCCGCGGTACTTTTGCTATACCCACCGGTACTCCTTCATTGTACGGGAACCCTTACTGGTGCGCGGGGGTACACCAGCTGACCCTACGGGCACACTGCTTTGGACCCACCCTTCCTACCTGACCCGCCGGGTTAGGCCTGGTATACCTACCCGATGTTTCGAGGTAGAACCGGTTCCCCCACCGGTACTCTGGGTTTGGAACGGAACCCTTTCTGATGCGCCAGAGAACACCAGCTGTCCCTTCGTGCGCGCTGGACTAGACCCGGCCTCCCTACCGGACACCACAGGTTACACCCGCTATCCCTACCTGATGCTCCGCATTAGGCTTGGCACCCATACCCGATGTTCTGGGGTACTAGCGGTACCCCCACCGTTACTCTGCGGTAGTATCGGTACACCCACCGGTACTCCGGGGTAGTACGTGAACCCTTACTGGTTCACTGGGGTACACCTGATGACGTTACTGGCGCGCGGTGTAGACCAGACATTCCTACCTGACCCTCCGTTTTAGGCCCGGTATCCCTACCTGATGCTCCGTTGTTGGCCTGGCACCCATACCCGATATGCTGGGGTAGTACCGGTACCCCCGCCGGTACTCTGCGGTAGTATTGGTACACCCACCGGTACTCCAGGGCAGTACCTGAACACTTACTGGTTCGCTGGGGTACACTTGCTGACCTTTGGGGCGTGCTATGTAGACCAGACATTCCTACCTGACCCTCCAGGCTAGGCCCGGTATCCCTACCTGATGCTCTGCGGTAGGCCTGGCCCCCTACCCGACAATCTGGGGTAGTACCGGTACACCCACAGGTACTCCGCGGTACTTTTGCTATACCCACCGGTACTCCTGGATTGTACCGGAACCCTTACTGGTGCGCCGGGGTACACCTGCTGACCCTACGGGCACACTGCTTTGGACCCACCCTTCCTACCTGACCCGCCGGGGTAGGCCTGGTATACCTACCCGATGTTTCGAGGTAGAACCGGTTCCCCCACCGGTACTCTGGGTTTGGAACGGAACCCTTTCTGATGCGCCAGAGAACACCAGCTGTACCTTCGTGCGCGCTGGACTAGACCTGGCCTCCCTTCCGGGCACCACAGGTTAGACCCGCTATCCCTACCTGATGCTCCGCATTAGGCTTGGCACCCATACCCGATGTTCTGGGGTACTAGCGGTACCCCCACCGTTACTCTGCGGTAGTATCGGTACACCCACCGGTACTCCGGGGTAGTACGTGAACCCTTACTGGTTCACTGGGGTACACCTGCTGACGTTACGGGGACGCGGTGTAGACCAGACATTCCTACCTGACCCTCCGTTTTAGGCCCGGTATCCCTACCTGATGCTCCGTTGTTGGCCTGGCACCCATACCCGATATGCTGGGGTAGTACCGGTACCCCCGCCGGTACTCTGCGGTAGTATTGGTACACCCACCGGTACTCCAGGGCAGTACCTGAACACTTACTGGTTCGCTGGGGTACACTTGCTGACCTTTGGGGCGTGCTATGTAGACCAGACATTCCTACCTGACCCTCCAGGCTAGGCCCGGTATCCCTACCTGATGCTCTGCGGTAGGCCTGGCCCCCTACCCGACAATCTGGGGTAGTACCGGTACACCCACAGGTACTCCGCGGTACTTTTGCTATACCCACCGGTACTCCTGGATTGTACCGGAACCCTTACTTGTGCGCCGGGGTACACCTGCTGACCCTACGGGCACACTGCTTTGGACCCACCCTTCCTACCTGACCCGCCGGGGTAGGCCTGGTATACCTACCCGATGTTTCGAGGTAGAACCGGTTCCCCCACCGGTACTCTGGGTTTGGAACGGAACCCTTTCTGATGCGCCAGAGAACACCAGCTGTCCCTTCGTGCGCGCTGGACTAGACCCGGCCTCCCTTCCGGGCACCACAGGTTAGACCCGCTATCCCTACCTGATGCTCCGCATTAGGCTTGGCACCCATACCCGATGTTCTGGGGTACTAGCGGTACCCCCACCGTTACTCTGCGGTAGTATCGGTACACCCACCGGTACTCCGGGGTAGTACGTGAACCCTTACTGGTTCACTGGGGTACACCTGCTGACGTTACTGGCGCGCGGTGTAGACCAGACATTCCTACCTGACCCTCTGTTTTAGGCCCGGTATCCCTACCTGATGCTCCGTTGTTGGCCTGGCACCCCTACCCGATATGCTGGGGTAGTACCGGTACCCCCCACCGGTACTCTGCGGTAGTATTGGTACACCCACCGGTACTCCAGGGCAGTACCTGAACACTTACTGGTTCGCTGGGGTACACCTGCTGACCTTACGGGCGTGCTGTGTAGACCAGACATTCCTACCTGACCCTCCAGGCTAGGCCCGGTATCCCTACCTGATGCTCTGCGGTAGGCCTGGCCCCCTACCCGACAATCTGGGGTAGTACCGGTACACCCACAGGTACTCCGCGCTACTTTTGCTATACCCACCGGTACTCCTGGATTGTACCGGAACCCTTACTGGTGCGCCGGGGTACACCTGCTGACCCTACGGGCACACTGCTTTGGACCCACCCTTCCTACCTGACCCGCCGGGGTAGGCCTGGTATACCTACCCGATGTTTCGAGGTAGAACCGGTTCCCCCACCGGTACTCTGGGTTTGGAACGGAACCCTTTCTGATGCGCCAGAGAACACCAGCTGTCCCTTCGTGCGCGCTGGACTAGACCCGGCCTCCCTTCCGGGCACCACAGGTTAGACCCGCTATCCCTACCTGATGCTCCGCATTAGGCTTGGCACCCATACCCGATGTTCTGGGGTACTAGCGGTACCCCCACCGTTACTCTGCGGTAGTATCGGTACACCCACCGGTACTCCGGGGTAGTACGTGAACCCTTACTGGTTCACTGGGGTACACCTGCTGACGTTACTGGCGTGCGGTGTAGACCAGACATTCCTACCTGACCCTCTGTTTTAGGCCCGGTATCCCTACCTGATGCTCCGTTGTTGGCCTGGCACCCCTACCCGATATGCTGGGGTAGTACCGGTACCCCCGCCGGTACTCTGCGGTAGTATTGGTACACCCACCGGTACTCCAGGGTAATACCTGAACCCTTACTGGTTCGCTGGGGTACACCTGCTGACCTTACGGGCGTGCTGTGTAGACCAGACATTCCTACCTGACCCTCCAGGCTAGGCCCGGTATCCCTACCTGATGCTCTGCGGTAGGCCTGGCCCCCTACCCGACAATCTGGGGTAGTACCGGTACACCCACAGGTACTCCGCGCTACTTTTGCTATACCCACCGGTACTCCTGGATTGTACCGGAACCCTTACTGGTGCGCCGGGGTACACCTGCTGACCCTACGGGCACACTGCTTTGGACCCACCCTTCCTACCTGACCCGCCGGGGTAGGCCTGGTATACCTACCCGATGTTTCGAGGTAGAACCGGTTCCCCCACCGGTACTCTGGGTTTGGAACGGAACCCTTTCTGATGCGCCAGAGAACACCAGCTGTCCCTTCGTGCGCGCTGGACTAGACCCGGCCTCCCTTCCGGGCACCACAGGTTAGACCCGCTATCCCTACCTGATGCTCCGCATTAGGCTTGGCACCCATACCCGATGTTCTGGGGTACTAGCGGTACCCCCACCGTTACTCTGCGGTAGTATCGGTACACCCACCGGTACTCCTGGGTAGTACGTGAACCCTTACTGGTTCACTGGGGTACACCTGCTGACGTTACTGGCGTGCGGTGTAGACCAGACATTCCTACCTGACCCTCTGTTTTAGGCCCGGTATCCCTACCTGATGCTCCGTTGTTGGCCTGGCACCCCTACCCGATATGCTGGGGTAGTACCGGTACCCCCGCCGGTACTCTGCGGTAGTATTGGTACACCCACCGGTACTCCAGGGCAGTACCTGAACACTTACTGGTTCGCTGGGGTACACCTGCTGACCTTTGGGGCGTGCTATGTAGACCAGACATTCCTACCTGACCCTCCAGGCTAGGCCCGGTATCCCTACCTGATGCTCTGCGGTAGGCCTGGCCCCCTACCCGACAATCTGGGGTAGTACCGGTACACCCACAGGTACTCCACGGTACTTTTGCTATACCCACCGGTACTCCTGGATTGTACCGGAACCCTTACTGGTGCGCCGGGGTACACCTGCTGACCCTACGGGCACACTGCTTTGGACCCACCCTTCCTACCTGACCCGCCGGGGTAGGCCTGGTATACCTACCCGATGTTTCGAGGTAGAACCGGTTCCCCCACCGGTACTCTGGGGTTGGAACGGAACCCTTTCTGATGCGCCAGAGAACACCAGCTGTCCCTTCGTGCGCGCTGGACTAGACCTGGCCTCCCTACCGGACCCCACAGGTTAGACCCGCTATCCCTACCTGATGCTCCGCATTAGGCTTGGCACCCATACCCGATGTTCTGGGGTAGTAGCGGTACCCCCACCGTTACTCTGCGGTAGTATCGGTACACCCACCGGTACTCCGGGGTAGTACGTGAACCCTTACTGGTTCACTGGGGTACACCTGATGACGTTACTGGCGCGCGGTGTAGACCAGACATTCCTACCTGACCCTCCGTTTTAGGCCCGGTATCCCTACCTGATGCTCCGTTGTTGGCCTGGCACCCCTACCCGATATGCTGGGGTAGTACCGGTACCCCCGCCGGTACTCTGCGGTAGTATTGGTACACCCACCGGTACTCCAGGGCAGTACCTGAACACTTACTGGTTCGCTGGGGTACACCTGCTGACCTTTGGGGCGTGCTATGTAGACCAGACATTCCTACCTGACCCTCCAGGCTAGGCCCGGTATCCCTACCTGATGCTCTGCGGTAGGCCTGGCCCCCTACCCGACAATCTGGGGTAGTACCGGTACACCCACAGGGACTCCACGGTAATTTTGCTATACCCACCGGTACTCCTGGATTGTACCGGAACCCTTACTGGTGCGCCAGGTTACACCTGCTGACCCTACGGGCACACTGCTTTGGACCCACCATTCCTACCTGACCCGCCGGGGTAGGCCTGGTATACCTACCCGATGTTTCGAGGTAGAACCGGTTCCCCCACCGGTACTCTGGGGTTGGAACGGAACCCTTTCTGATGCGCCAGAGAACACCAGCTGTCCCTTCGTGCGCACTGGACTAGACCTGGCCTCCCTACCGGACCCCACAGGTTAGACCCGCTATCCCTACCTGATGCTCCGCATTAGGCTTGGCACCCATACCCGATGTTCTGGGGTAGTAACGGTACCCCCACCGTTACTCTGCGGTAGTATCGGTACACCCACCGGTACTCCGGGGTAGTACGTGAACCCTTACTGGTTCACTGGGGTACACCTGCTGACGTTACTGGCGTGCGGTGTAGACCAGACATTCCTACCTGACCCTCCGTTTTAGGCCCGGTATCCCTACCTGATGCTCCGTTGTTGGCCTGGCACCCCTACCCGATATGCTGGGGTAGTACCGGTACCCCCACCGGTACTCTGCGGTAGTATTGGTACACCCACCGGTACTCCAGGGTAGTACCTGAACCCTTACTGGTTCGCTGGGGTACACCTGCTGACCTTACGGGCGTGCTGTGTAGACCAGACATTCCTACCTGCCCTCCAGGCTAGGCCCGGTATCCCTACCTGATGCTCTGCGGTAGGCCTGGCCCCCTATCCGACAATCTGGGGTAGTACCGGTACACCCACAGGTACTCCGCGGTACTTTTGCTATACCCACCGGTACTCCTTCATTGTACGGGAACCCTTACTGGTGCGCGGGGGTACACCAGCTGACCCTACGGGCACACTGCTTTGGACCCACCCTTCCTACCTGACCCGCCGGGTTAGGCCTGGTATACCTACCCGATGTTTCGAGGTAGAACCGGTTCCCCCACCGGTACTCTGGGTTTGGAACGGAACCCTTTCTGATGCGCCAGAGAACACCAGCTGTCCCTTCGTGCGCGCTGGACTAGACCCGGCCTCCCTACCGGACACCACAGGTTACACCCGCTATCCCTACCTGATGCTCCGCATTAGGCTTGGCACCCATACCCGATGTTCTGGGGTAGTAGCGGTGCCCCCACCGTTACTCTGCGGTAGTATCGGTACACCCACCGGTACTCCGGGGTAGTACGTGAACCCTTACTGGTTCACTGGGGTACACCTGATGACGTTACTGGCGCGCGGTGTAGACCAGACATTCCTACCTGACCCTCCGTTTTAGGCCCGGTATCCCTACCTGATGCTCCGTTGTTGGCCTGGCACCCATACCCGATATGCTGGGGTAGTACCGGTACCCCCGCCGGTACTCTGCGGTAGTATTGGTACACCCACCGGTACTCCAGGGCAGTACCTGAACACTTACTGGTTCGCTGGGGTACACTTGCTGACCTTTGGGGCGTGCTATGTAGACCAGACATTCCTACCTGACCCTCCAGGCTAGGCCCGGTATCCCTACCTGATGCTCTGCGGTAGGCCTGGCCCCCTACCCGACAATCTGGGGTAGTACCGGTACACCCACAGGTACTCCGCGGTACTTTTGCTATACCCACCGGTACTCCTGGATTGTACCGGAACCCTTACTGGTGCGCCGGGGTACACCTGCTGACCCTACGGGCACACTGCTTTGGACCCACCCTTCCTACCTGACCCGCCGGGGTAGGCCTGGTATACCTACCCGATGTTTCGAGGTAGAACCGGTTCCCCCACCGGTACTCTGGGTTTGGAATGGAACCCTTTCTGATGCGCCAGAGAACACCAGCTGTCCCTTCGTGCGCGCTGGACTAGACCTGGCCTCCCTTCCGGGCACCACAGGTTAGACCCGCTATCCCTACCTGATGCTCCGCATTAGGCTTGGCACCCATACCCGATGTTCTGGGGTACTAGCGGTACCCCCACCGTTACTCTGCGGTAGTATCGGTACACCCACCGGTACTCCGGGGTAGTACGTGAACCCTTACTGGTTCACTGGGGTACACCTGCTGACGTTACTGGCGTGCGGTGTAGACCAGACATTCCTACCTGACCCTCTGTTTTAGGCCCGGTATCCCTACCTGATGCTCCGTTGTTGGCCTGGCACCCCTACCCGATATGCTGGGGTAGTACCGGTACCCCCACCGGTACTCTGCGGTAGTATTGGTACACCCACCGGTACTCCAGGGTAATACCTGAACCCTTACTGGTTCGCTGGGGTACACCTGCTGACCTTACGGGCGTGCTGTGTAGACCAGACATTCCTACCTGACCCTCCAGGCTAGGCCCGGTATCCCTACCTGATGCTCTGCGGTAGGCCTGGCCCCCTACCCGACAATCTGGGGTAGTACCGGTACACCCACAGGTACTCCGCGCTACTTTTGCTATACCCACCGGTACTCCTGGATTGTACCGGAACCCTTACTGGTGCGCCGGGGTACACCTGCTGACCCTACGGGCACACTGCTTTGGACCCACCCTTCCTACCTGACCCGCCGGGGTAGGCCTGGTATACCTACCCGATGTTTCGAGGTAGAACCGGTTCCCCCACCGGTACTCTGGGTTTGGAACGGAACCCTTTCTGATGCGCCAGAGAACACCAGCTGTCCCTTCGTGCGCGCTGGACTAGACCCGGCCTCCCTTCCGGGCACCACAGGTTAGACCCGCTATCCCTACCTGATGCTCCGCATTAGGCTTGGCACCCATACCCGATGTTCTGGGGTACTAGCGGTACCCCCACCGTTACTCTGCGGTAGTATCGGTACACCCACCGGTACTCCGGGGTAGTACGTGAACCCTTACTGGTTCACTGGGGTACACCTGCTGACGTTACTGGCGCGCGGTGTAGACCAGACATTCCTACCTGACCCTCTGTTTTAGGCGCGGTATCCCTACCTGATGCTCCGTTGTTGGCCTGGCACCCCTACCCGATATGCTGGGGTAGTACCGGTACCCCCGCCGGTACTCTGCGGTAGTATTGGTACACCCACCGGTACTCCAGGGCAGTACCTGAACCCTTACTGGTTCGCTGGGGTACACCTGCTGACCTTTGTTGCGTGCTATGTAGACCAGACATTCCTACCTGACCCTCCAGGCTAGGCCCGGTATCCCTACCTGATGCTCTGCGGTAGGCCTGGCCCCCTACCCGACAATCTGGGGTAGTACCGGTACACCCACAGGGACTCCGCGGTACTTTTGCTATACCCACCGGTACTCCTGGATTGTACCGGAACCCTTACTGGTGCGCCGGGGTACACCTGCTGACCCTACGGGCACACTGCTTTGGACCCACCCTTCCTACCTGACCCGCCGGGGTAGGCCTGGTATACCTACCCGATGTTTCGAGGTAGAACCGGTTCCCCCACCGGTACTCTGGGTTTGGAACGGAACCCTTTCTGATGCGCCAGAGAACACCAGCTGTCCATTCGTGCGCGCTGGACTAGACCCGGCCTCCCTTCCGGGCACCACAGGTTAGACCCGCTATCCCTACCTGATGCTCCGCATTAGGCTTGGCACCCATACCCGATGTTCTGGGGTACTAGCGGTACCCCCACCGTTACTCTGCGGTAGTATCGGTACACCCACCGGTACTCCGGGGTAGTACGTGAACCCTTACTGGTTCACTGGGGTACACCTGCTGACGTTACTGGCGTGCGGTGTAGACCAGACATTCCTACCTGACCCTCTGTTTTAGGCCCGGTATCCCTACCTGATGCTCCGTTGTTGGCCTGGCACCCCTACCCGATATGCTGGGGTAGTACCGGTACCCCCACCGGTACTCTGCGGTAGTATTGGTACACCCACCGGTACTCCAGGGTAATACCTGAACCCTTACTGGTTCGCTGGGGTACACCTGCTGACCTTACGGGCGTGCTGTGTAGACCAGACATTCCTACCTGACCCTCCAGGCTAGGCCCGGTATCCCTACCTGATGCTCTGCGGTAGGCCTGGCCCCCTACCCGACAATCTGGGGTAGTACCGGTACACCCACAGGTACTCCGCGCTACTTTTGCTATACCCACCGGTACTCCTGGATTGTACCGGAACCCTTACTGGTGCGCCGGGGTACACCTGCTGACCCTACGGGCACACTGCTTTGGACCCACCCTTCCTACCTGACCCGCCGGGGTAGGCCTGGTATACCTACCCGATGTTTCGAGGTAGAACCGGTTCCCCCACCGGTACTCTGGGTTTGGAACGGAACCCTTTCTGATGCGCCAGAGAACACCAGCTGTCCCTTCGTGCGCGCTGGACTAGACCCGGCCTCCCTTCCGGGCACCACAGGTTAGACCCGCTATCCCTACCTGATGCTCCGCATTAGGCTTGGCACCCATACCCGATGTTCTGGGGTACTAGCGGTACCCCCACCGTTACTCTGCGGTAGTATCGGTACACCCACCGGTACTCCGGGGTAGTACGTGAACCCTTACTGGTTCACTGGGGTACACCTGCTGACGTTACTGGCGTGCGGTGTAGACCAGACATTCCTACCTGACCCTCTGTTTTAGGCCCGGTATCCCTACCTGATGCTCCGTTGTTGGCCTGGCACCCCTACCCGATATGCTGGGGTAGTACCGGTACCCCCGCCGGTACTCTGCGGTAGTATTGGTACACCCACCGGTACTCCAGGGCAGTACCTGAACACTTACTGGTTCGCTGGGGTACACCTGCTGACCTTTGGGGCGTGCTATGTAGACCAGACATTCCTACCTTACCCTCCAGGCTAGGCCCGGTATCCCTACCTGATCCTCTGCGGTAGGCCTGGCCCCCTACCCGACAATCTGGGGTAGTACCGGTACACCCACAGGTACTCCACGGTACTTTTGCTATACCCACCGGTACTCCTGGATTGTACCGGAACCCTTACTGGTGCGCCGGGGTACACCTGCTGACCCTACGGGCACACTGCTTTGGACCCACCCTTCCTACCTGACCCGCCGGGGTAGGCCTGGTATACCTACCCGATGTTTCGAGGTAGAACCGGTTCCCCCACCGGTACTCTGGGGTTGGAATGGAACCCTTTCTAATGCGCCAGAGAACACCAGCTGTCCCTTCGTGCGCGCTGGACTAGACCCGGCCTCCCTTCCGGGCACCACAGGTTAGACCCGCTATCCCTACCTGATGCTCCGCATTAGGCTTGGCACCCATACCCGATGTTCTGGGGTACTAGCGGTACCCCCACCGTTACTCTGCGGTAGTATCGGTACACCCACCGGTACTCCGGGGTAGTACGTGAACCCTTACTGGTTCACTGGGGTACACCTGCTGACGTTACTGGCGTGCGGTGTAGACCAGACATTTCTACCTGACCGTCTGTTTTAGGCCCGGTATCCCTACCTGATGCTCCGTTGTTGGCCTGGCACCCCTACCCGATATGCTGGGGTAGTACCGGTACCCCCACCGGTACTCTGCGGTAGTATTGGTACACCCACCGGTACTCCAGGGTAGTACCTGAACCCTTACTGGTTCGCTGGGGTACACCTGCTGACCTTACGGGCGTGCTGTGTAGACCAGACATTCCTACCTGACCCTCCAGGCTAGGCCCGGTATCCCTACCTGATGCTCTGCGGTAGGCCTGGCCCCCTACCCGACAATCTGGGCTAGTACCGGTACACCCACAGGGACTCCGCGGTAATTTTGCTATACACACCGGTACTCCTGGATTGTACCGGAACCCTTACTGGTGCGCCGGGTTACACCTGCTGACCCTACGGGCACACTGCTTTGGACCCACCCTTCCTACCTGACCTGCCGGGGTAGGCCTGGTATACCTACCCGATGTTTCGAGGTAGAACCGGTTCCCCCACCGGTACTCTGGGGTTGGAACGGAACCCTTTCTGATGCGCCAGAGAACACCAGCTGTCCCTTCGTTCGCACTGGACTAGACCTGGCCTCCCTACCGGACCCCACAGGTTAGACCCGCTATCCCTACCTGATGCTCCGCATTAGGCTTGGCACCCATACCCGATGTTCTGGGGTAGTAACGGTACCCCCACCGTTACTCTGCGGTAGTATCGGTTCACCCACCGGTACTCCGGGGTAGTACGTGAACCCTTACTGGTTCACTGGGGTACACCTGATGACGTTACTGGCGCGCGGTGTAGACCAGACATTCCTACCTGACCCTCCTTTTTAGGCCCGGTATCCCTACCTGATGCTGCGTTGTTGGCCTGGCACCCCTACCCGATATGCTGGGGTAGTACCGGTACCCCCGCCGGTACTCTGCGGTAGTATTGGTACACCCACCGGTACTCCAGGGCAGTACCTGAACACTTACTGGTTCGCTGGGGTACACCTGCTGACCTTTGGGGCGTGCTATGTAGACCAGACATTCCTACCTGACCCTCCAGGCTAGGCCCGGTATCCCTACCTGATGCTCTGCGGTAGGCCTGGCCCCCTATCCGACAATCTGGGGTAGTACCGGTACACCCACCGGGACTCCGCGGTACTTTTGCTATACCCACCGGTACTCCTGGATTGTACCGGAACCCTTACTGGTGCGCCGGGGTACACCTGCTGACCCTACGGGCACACTGCTTTGGACCCACCCTTCCTACCTGACCCGCCGGGGTAGGCCTGGTATACCTACCCGATGTTTCGAGGTAGAACCGGTTCCCCCACCGGTACTCTGGGTTTGGAACGGAACCCTTTCTGATGCGCCAGAGAACACCAGCTGTCCCTTCGTGCGCGCTGGACTAGACCTGTCCTCCCTTCCGGGCACCACAGGTTAGACCCGCTATCCCTACCTGATGCTCCGCATTAGGCTTGGCACCCATACCCGATGTTCTGGGGTAGTAACGGTACCCCCACCGTTACTCTGCGGTAGTATCGGTACACCCACCGGTACTCCGGGGTAGTACGTGAACCCTTACTGGTTCACTGGGGTACACCTGCTGACGTTACTGGCGTGCGGTGTAGACCAGACATTCCTACCTGACCATCCGTTTTAGGCCCGGTATCCCTACCTGATGCTCCGTTGTTGGCCTGGCACCCCTACCCGATATGCTGGGGTAGTACCGGTACCCCCACCGGTACTCTGCGGTAGTATTGGTACACCCACCGGTACTCCAGGGTAGTACCTGAACCCTTACTGGTTCGCTGGGGTACACCTGCTGACCTTACGGGCGTGCTGTGTAGACCAGACATTCCTACCTGACCCTCCAGGCTAGGCCCGGTATCCCTACCTGATGCTCTGCGGTAGGCCTGGCCCCCTACCCGACAATCTGGGGTAGTACCGGTACACCCACAGGGACTCCGCGCTACTTTTGCTATACCCACCGGTACTCCTGGATTGTACCGGAACCCTTACTGGTGCGCCGGGGTACACCTGCTGACCCTACGGGCACACTGCTTTGGACCCACCCTTCCTACCTGACCCGCCGGGGTAGGCCTGGTATACCTACCCGATGTTTCGAGGTAGAACCGGTTCCCCCACCGGTACTCTGGTGTTGGAACGGAACCCTTTGTGATGCGCCAGAGAACACCAGCTGTCCCTTCGTGCGCGCTGGACTAGACCTGGCCTCCCTTCCGGGCACCACAGGTTAGACCCGCTATCCCTACCTGATGCTCCGCATTAGGCTTGGCACCCATACCCGATGTTCTGGGGTACTAGCGGTACCCCCACCGTTACTCTGCGGTAGTATCGGTACACCCACCGGTACTCCGGGGTAGTACGTGAACCCTTACTGGTTCGCTGGGGTACACCTGATGACGTTACTGGCGCGCGGTGTACACCAGACATTCCTACCTGACCCTCCGTTTTAGGCCCGGTATCCCTACCTGATGCTCCGTTGTTGGCCTGGCACCCCTACCCGATATGCTGGGGTAGTACCGGTACCCCCGCCGGTACTCTGCGGTAGTATTGGTACACCCACCGGTACTCCAGGGCAGTACCTGAACACTTACTGGTTCGCTGGGGTACACCTGCTGACCTTTGGGGCGTGCTATGTAGACCAGACATTCCTACCTGACCCTCCAGGCTAGGCCCGGTATCCCTACCTGATGCTCTGCGGTAGGCCTGGCCCCCTACCCGACAATCTGGGGTAGTACCGGTACACCCACAGGTACTCCGCGGTACTTTTGCTATACCCACCGGTACTCCTGGATTGTACCGGAACCCTTACTGGTGCGCCGGGGTACACCTGCTGACCCTACGGGCACACTGCTTTGGACCCACCCTTCCTACCTGACCCTCCGGGGTAGGCCTGGTATACCTACCCGATGTTTCGAGGTAGAACCGGTTCCCCCACCGGTACTCTGGGCTTGGAACGGAAACCTTTGTGATGCGCCAGAGAACACCAGCTGTCCCTTCGTGCGCGCTGGACTAGACCTGGCCTCCCTACCGGACCCCACAGGTTAGACCCGCTATCCCTACCTGATGCTCCGCATTAGGCTTGGCACCCATACCCGATGTTCTGGGGTAGTAGCGGTACCCCCACCGTTACTCTGCAGTAGTATCGGTACACCCACCGGTACTCCGGGGTAGTACGTGAACCCTTACTGGTTCACTGGGGTACACCTGATGACGTTTCGGGCACGCGGTATAGACCAGACATTCTTCCTGACCCTCCGTGTTAGGCCCGGTATCCCTACCTGATGCTCCGTTGTTGGCCTGGCACCCCTACCCGATATGCTGGGGTAGTACCGGTACCCCCGCCGGTACTCTGCGGTAGTATTGGTACACCCACCGGTACTCCAGGGCAGTACCTGAACCCTTACTGGTTCGCTGGGTACACCTGCTGACCTTACGGGAGTGCTGTGTAGACCAGACATTCCTACCTGACCCTCCAGGCTAGGCCCGGTATCCCTACCTGATGCTCTGCGGTAGGCCTGGCCCCCTACCCGACAATCTGGGGTACTACCGGTACACCCACAGGTACTCCGCGGTACTTTTGCTATACCCACCGGTACTCCTGGATTGTACCGGAACCCTTACTGGTGCGCCGGGGTACACCTGCTGACCCTACGGGCACACTGCTTTGGACCCACCCTTCCTACCTGACCCTCCGGGGTAGGCCTGGTATACCTACCCGATGTTTCGAGGTAGAACCGGTTCCCCACCGGTACTCTGGGTTTGGAACGGAACCCTTTCTGATGCGCCAGAGAACACCAGCTGTCCCTTCAAGCACGCTGGACTAGACCTGGTCTCCCTACCGGACCCCACAGGTTAGACCCGCTATCCCTACCTGATGCTCCGCATTAGGCTTGGCACCCATACCCGATGTTCTGGGGTAGTAGCGGTACCCCCACCGTTACTCTGCGGTAGTATCGGTACACCCACCGGTACTCCTGGGTAGTACGTGAACCCTTACTGGTTCACTGGGGTACACCTGCTGACGTTACTGGCGCGCAGTGTAGACCAGTTATTCCTACCTGACCCTCCGTTTTAGTCCCGGTATCCCTACTTGATGCTCCGTTGTTGGCCTGGCACCCCTACCCGATATGCTGGGGTAGTACCGGTACCCCCACCGGTACTCTGCGGTAGTATTGGTACACCCACCGGTACTCCAGGGTAGTACCTGAACCCTTACTGGTTCGCTGGGGTACACCTGCTGACCTTACGGGCGTGCTGTGTAGACCAGACATTCCTACCTGACCCTCCAGGCTAGGCCCGGTATCCCTACCTGATGCTCTGCGGTAGGCCTGGCCCCCTACCCGACAATCTGGGGTACTACCGGTACACCCACAGGTACTCCGCGGTACTTTTGCTATACCCACTGGTACTCCTGGATTGTACCGGAACCCTTACTGGTGCGCCGGGGTACACCTGCTGACCCTACGGGCACACTGCTTTGGACCCACCCTTCCTACCTGACCCGCCGGGGTAGGCCTGGTATACCTACCCGATGTTTCGAGGTAGAACCGGTTCCCCGACCGGTACTCTGGGCTTGGAACGGAAACCTTTGTGATGCGCCAGAGAACACCAGCTGTACCTTCGTGCGCGCTGGACTAGACCCGGCCTCCCTTCCGGACCCCACAGGTTAGACCCGCTATCCCTACCTGATGCTCCGCATTAGGCTTGGCACCCATACCCGATGTTCTGCGGTAGTAGCGGTACCCCCAACGTTACTCTGCGGTAGTATCGGTACACCCACCGGTACTCCGGGGTAGTACGTGAACCCTTACTGGTTCACTGTGGTACACCTGATGACGTTTCGGGCACGCGGTATAGACCAGACATTCTTCCTGACCCTCCGTGTTAGGCCCGGTATCCCTACCTGATGCTCCGTTGTTGGCCTGGCACCCCTACCCGATATGCTGGGGTAGTACCGCTACCCCCACCGGTACTCTGCGGTAGTATTGGTACACCCACAGGTACTCCAGGGTAGTACCTGAACTCTTACTGGTTCGCTAGGGTACACCTGCTGACCTTACGGGCGTGCTCTGTACACCAGACATTCCTACCTGACCCTCCAGGCTAGGCCCGGTATCCCTACCTGATGCCCTACGGTAGGCCTGGCCCCCTACCCGACAATCTGGGGTAGTACCGGTACACCCACAGGGACTCCGCGGTAGTTTTGCTATACCCACCGGTACTCCTGGATTGTACCGGAACCCTTACTGGTGCGCCGGGGTACACCTGCTGACCCTACGGGCACACTGCTTTGGACCCACCCTTCCTACCTGACCCGCCGGGGTAGGCCTGGTATACCTACCCGATGTTTCGAGGTAGAACCGGTTCCCCCACCGGTACTCTGGGTTTGAAACGGAACCCTTTGTGATGCGCCAGAGAACACCAGCTGTCCCTTCGTGCGCGCTGGACTAGACCCGGCCTCCCTACCTGACCCCACATGTTAGACCCGCTATCCCTACCTGATGCTCCGCATTAGGCTTGGCACCCATACCCGATGTTCTGGGGTAGTAGCGGTACCCCCACCGTTACTCTGCAGTAGTATCGGTACACCCACCGGTACTCCGGGGTAGTACGTGAACCCTTACTGGTTCACTGGGGTACACCTGCTGACGTTACTGGCGCGCGGTGTAGACCAGACATTCCTACCTGACCCTCCATTTTAGGCCCGGTATCCCTACCTGATGCTCCGTTGTTGGCCTGGCACCCATACCCGATATGCTGGGGTAGTACCGGTACCCCCAACGGTACTCTGCGGTAGTATTGGTACACCCCCCGGTACTCCAGGGCAGTACCTGAACCCTTACTGGTTCGCTGGGTACACCTGCTGACCTTACGGGAGTGCTGTGTAGACCAGACATTCCTACCTGACCCTCCAGGCTAGGCCCGGTATCCCTACCTGATGCTCTGCGGTAGGCCTGGCCCCCTACCCGACAATCTGGGGTACTACCGGTACACCCACAGGTACTCCGCGGTACTTTTGCTATACCCACCGGTACTCCTGGATTGTACCGGAACCCTTACTGGTGCGCCGGGGTACACCTGCTGACCCTACGGGCACACTGCTTTGGACCCACCCTTCCTACCTGACCCTCCGGGGTAGGCCTGGTATACCTACCCGATGTTTCGAGGTAGAACCGGTTCCCCACCGGTACTCTGGTTTTGGAACGGAACCCTTTGTGATGCGCCAGAGAACACCAGCTGTCCCTTCGTGCGCGCTGGACTAGACCTGGCCTCCCTACCGGACCCCACAGGTTAGACCCGCTATCCCTACCTGATGCTCCGCATTAGGCTTGGCACCCATACCCGATGTTCTGGGGTAGTAGCGGTACCCCCACCGTTACTCTGCGGTAGTATCGGTACACCCACCGGTACTCCGGGGTAGTACGTGAACCCTTACTGGTTCACTGGGGTACACCTGCTGACGTTACTGGCGCGCGGTGTAGACCAGACATTCCTACCTGACCCTCTGTTTTAGGCCCGGTATCCCTACCTGATGCTCCGTTGTTGGCCTGGCACCACTACCCGAAATGCTGGGGTAGTACCGCTACCCCCACCGGTACTCTGCGGTAGTATTGGTACACCCACCGGTACCCCAGGGCAGTACCTGAACACTTCCTGGTTCGCTGGGGTACACCTGCTGACCTTACGGGCGTGTTGTGTAGACCAGACATTCCTACCTGACCCTCCAGGCTAGGCCCGGTATCCCTACCTGATGCTCTGCGGTAGGCCTGGCCCCCTACCCGACAATCTGGGGTACTACCGGTACACCCACAGGTACTCCGCGGTACTTTTGCTATACCCACTGGTACTCCTGGATTGTACCGGAACCCTTACTGGTGCGCCGGGGTACACCTGCTGACCCTACGGGCACACTGCTTTGGACCCACCCTTCCTACCTGACCCGCCGGGGTAGGCCTGGTATACCTACCCGATGTTTTGAGGTAGAACCGGTTCCCCCACCGGTACTCTGGGCTTGGAACAGAAACCTTTGTGATGCGCCAGAGAACACCAGCTGTCCCTTCGTGCGCGCTGGACTAGACCTGGCCTCCCTACCGGACCCCACAGGTTAGACCAGCTATCCCTACCTGATGCTCCGCATTAGGCTTGGCACCCATACCCGATGTTCTGGGGTAGTAGCGGTACCCCCACCGTTACTCTGCAGTAGTATCGGTACACCCACCGGTACTCCGGGGTAGTACGTGAACCCTTACTGGTTCACTGGGGTACACCTGCTGACGTTACTGGTGCGCGGTGTAGACCAGACATTCCTACCTGACCCTCTGTTTTAGGCCCGGTATCCCTACCTGATGCTCCGTTGTTGGCCTGGCACCACTACCCGAAATGCTGGGGTAGTACCGCTACCCCCACCGGTACTCTGCGGTAGTATTGGTACACCCACCGGTACTCCAGGGCAGTACCTGAACACTTCCTGGTTCGCTGGGGTACACCTGCTGACCTTACGGGCGTGCTGTGTAGACCAGACATTCCTACCTGACCCTCCAGGCTAGGCCCGGTATCCCTACCTGATGCTCTGCGGTAGGCCTGGCCCCCTACCCGACAATCTGGGGTAGTACCGGTACACCCACAGGTACTCCGCGGTACTTTTGCTATACCCACTGGTACTCCTGGATTGTACCGGAACCCTTACTGGTGAGCCGGGGTACACCTGCTGACCCTACGGGCACACAGCTTTGGACCCACCCTTCCTACCTGACCCGCCGGGGTAGGCCTGGTATACCTACCCGATGTTTCGAGGTAGAACCGGTTCCCCCACCGGTACTCTGGGCTTGGAACGGAAACCTTTGTGATGCGCCAGAGAACACCAGCTGTCCCTTCGTGCGCGCTGGACTAGACCTGGCCTCCCTTCCGGACACCACAGGTTAGACCCGCTATCCCTACCTGATGCTCCGCATTAGGCTTGGCACCCATACCCGATGTTCTGGGGTAGTAGCGGTACCCCCACCGTTACTCTGCGGTAGTATCGGTACACCCACCGGTACTCCGGGGTAGTACGTGAACCCTTACTGGTTCACTGGGGTACACCTGCTGACGTTACTGGCGTGCGGTGTAGACCAGACATTCCTACCTGACCCTCCAGGCTAGGCCCGGTATCCCTACCTGATGCTCTGCGGTAGGCCTGGCCCCCTACCCGACAATCTGGGGTAGTACCGGTACACCCACAGGTACTCCGCGGTACTTTTGCTATACCCACTGGTACTCCTGGATTGTACCGGAACCCTTACTGGTGCGCCGGGGTACACCTGCTGACCCTACGGGCACACTACTTTGGACCCACCCTTCCTACCTGACCCGCCGGGGTAGGCCTGGTATACCTACCCGATGTTTCGAGGTAGAACCGGTTCCCCCACCGGTACTCTGGGCTTGGAACGGAAACCTTTGTGATGCGCCAGAGAACACCAGCTGTCCCTTCAAGCACGCTGGACTAGACCTGGCCTCCCTACCGGACCCCACAGGTTAGACCCGCTATCCCTACCTGATGCTCCGCATTAGGCTTGGCACCCATACCCGATGTTCTGGGGTAGTAGCGGTACCCCCACCGTTACTCTGCGGTAGTATCGGTACACCCACCGGTACTCCTGGGTAGTACGTGAACCCTTACTGGTTCACTGTGGTACACCTGATGACGTTTCGGGCACGCGGTATAGACCAGACATTCTTCCTGACCCTCCGTGTTAGGCCCGGTATCCCTACCTGATGCTCCGTTGTTGGCCTGGCACCCCTACCCGATATGCTGGGGTAGTACCGCTACCCCCACCGATACTCTGCGGTAGTATTGGTACACCCACAGGTACTCCAGGGTAGTACCTGAACTCTTACTGGTTCGCTAGGGTACACCTGCTGACCTTACGGGCGTGCTCTGTACACCAGACATTCCTACCTGACCCTCCAGGCTAGGCCCGGTATCCCTACCTGATGCCCTACGGTAGGCCTGGCCCCCTACCCGACAATCTGGGGTAGTACCGGTACACCCACAGGGACTCCGCGGTACTTTTGCTATACCCACCGGTACTCCTGGATTGTACCGGAACCCTTACTGGTGCGCCGGGGTACACCTGCTGACCCTACGGGCACACTGCTTTGGACCCACCCTTCCTACCTGACCCGCCGGGGTAGGCCTGGTATACCTACCCGATGTTTCGAGGTAGAACCGGTTCCCCCACCGGTACTCTGGGTTTGAAACGGAACCCTTTGTGATGCGCCAGAGAACACCAGCTGTCCCTTCGTGCGCGCTGGACTAGACCCGGCCTCCCTACCTGACCCCACATGTTAGACCCGCTATCCCTACCTGATGCTCCGCATTAGGCTTGGCACCCATACCCGATGTTCTGGGGTAGTAGCGGTACCCCCACCGTTACTCTGCAGTAGTATCGGTACACCCACCGGTACTCCGGGGTAGTACGTGAACCCTTACTGGTTCACTGGGGTACACCTGCTGACGTTACTGGCGCGCGGTGTAGACCAGACATTCCTACCTGACCCTCCATTTTAGGCCCGGTATCCCTACCTGATGCTCCGTTGTTGGCCTGGCACCCATACCCGATATGCTGGGGTAGTACCGGTACCCCCAACGGTACTCTGCGGTAGTATTGGTACACCCCCCGGTACTCCAGGGCAGTACCTGAACCCTTACTGGTTCGCTGGGTACACCTGCTGACCTTACGGGAGTGCTGTGTAGACCAGACATTCCTACCTGACCCTCCAGGCTAGGCCCGGTATCCCTACCTGATGCTCTGCGGTAGGCCTGGCCCCCTACCCGACAATCTGGGGTACTACCGGTACACCCACAGGTACTCCGCGGTACTTTTGCTATACCCACCGGTACTCCTGGATTGTACCGGAACCCTTACTGGTGCGCCGGGGTACACCTGCTGACCCTACGGGCACACTGCTTTGGACCCACCCTTCCTACCTGACCCTCCGGGGTAGGCCTGGTATACCTACCCGATGTTTCGAGGTAGAACCGGTTCCCCACCGGTACTCTGGTTTTGGAACGGAACCCTTTGTGATGCGCCAGAGAACACCAGCTGTCCCTTCGTGCGCGCTGGACTAGACCTGGCCTCCCTACCGGACCCCACAGGTTAGACCCGCTATCCCTACCTGATGCTCCGCATTAGGCTTGGCACCCATACCCGATGTTCTGGGGTAGTAACGGTACCCCCACCGTTACTCTGCGGTAGTATCGGTACACCCACCGGTACTCCGGGGTAGTACGTGAACCCTTACTGGTTCACTGGGGTACACCTGCTGACGTTACTGGCGTGCGGTGTAGACCAGACATTCCTACCTGACCCTCCAGGCTAGGCCCGGTATCCCTACCTGATGCTCTGCGGTAGGCCTGGCCCCCTACCCGACAATCTGGGGTACTACCGGTACACCCACAGGTACTCCGCGGTACTTTTGCTATACCCACTGGTACTCCTGGATTGTACCGGAACCCTTACTGGTGCGCCGGGGTACACCTGCTGACCCTACGGGCACACTGCTTTGGACCCACCCTTCCTACCTGACCCGCCGGGGTAGGCCTGGTATACCTACCCGATGTTTCGAGGTAGAACCGGTTCCCCGACCGCTACTCTGGGCTTGGAACGGAAACCTTTGTGATGCGCCAGAGAACACCAGCTGTACCTTCGTGCGCGCTGGACTAGACCCGGCCTCCCTTCCGGACCCCACAGGTTAGACCCGCTATCCCTACCTGATGCTCCGCATTAGGCTTGGCACCCATACCCGATGTTCTGGGGTAGTAGCGGTACCCCCACCGTTACTCTGCGGTAGTATCGGTACACCCACCGGTACTCCGGGGTAGTACGTGAACCCTTACTGGTTCACTGGGGTACACCTGCTGACGTTACTGGCGCGCGGTGTAGACCAGACATTCCTACCTGACCCTCTGTTTTAGGCCCGGTATCCCTACCTGATGCTCCGTTGTTGGCCTGGCACCACTACCCGAAATGCTGGGGTAGTACCGCTACCCCCACCGGTACTCTGCGGTAGTATTGGTACACCCACCGGTACCCCAGGGCAGTACCTGAACACTTCCTGGTTCGCTGGGGTACACCTGCTGACCTTACGGGCGTGTTGTGTAGACCAGACATTCCTACCTGACCCTCCAGGCTAGGCCCGGTATCCCTACCTGATGCTCTGCGGTAGGCCTGGCCCCCTACCCGACAATCTGGGGTACTACCGGTACACCCACAGGTACTCCGCGGTACTTTTGCTATACCCACTGGTACTCCTGGATTGTACCGGAACCCTTACTGGTGCGCCGGGGTACACCTGCTGACCCTACGGGCACACTGCTTTGGACCCACCCTTCCTACCTGACCCGCCGGGGTAGGCCTGGTATACCTACCCGATGTTTTGAGGTAGAACCGGTTCCCCCACCGGTACTCTGGGCTTGGAACAGAAACCTTTGTGATGCGCCAGAGAACACCAGCTGTCCCTTCGTGCGCACTGGGTTAAACCTGGCCTCCCTACCGGACCCCACAGGTTAGACCAGCTATCCCTACCTGATGCTCCGCATTAGGCTTGGCACCCATACCCGATGTTCTGGGGTAGTAGCGGTACCCCCACCGTTACTCTGCAGTAGTATCGGTACACCCACCGGTACTCCGGGGTAGTACGTGAACCCTTACTGGTTCACTGGGGTACACCTGCTGACGTTACTGGTGCGCGGTGTAGACCAGACATTCCTACCTGACCCTCTGTTTTAGGCCCGGTATCCCTACCTGATGCTCCGTTGTTGGCCTGGCACCACTACCCGAAATGCTGGGGTAGTACCGCTACCCCCACCGGTACTCTGCGGTAGTATTGGTACACCCACCGGTACTCCAGGGCAGTACCTGAACACTTCCTGGTTCGCTGGGGTACACCTGCTGACCTTACGGGCGTGCTGTGTAGACCAGACATTCCTACCTGACCCTCCAGGCTAGGCCCGGTATCCCTACCTGATGCTCTGCGGTAGGCCTGGCCCCCTACCCGACAATCTGGGGTAGTACCGGTACACCCACAGGTACTCCGCGGTACTTTTGCTATACCCACTGGTACTCCTGGATTGTACCGGAACCCTTACTGGTGAGCCGGGGTACACCTGCTGACCCTACGGGCACACAGCTTTGGACCCACCCTTCCTACCTGACCCGCCGGGGTAGGCCTGGTATACCTACCCGATGTTTCGAGGTAGAACCGGTTCCCCCACCGGTACTCTGGGCTTGGAACGGAAACCTTTGTGATGCGCCAGAGAACACCAGCTGTCCCTTCGTGCGCGCTGGACTAGACCTGGCCTCCCTTCCGGACACCACAGGTTAGACCCGCTATCCCTACCTGATGCTCCGCATTAGGCTTGGCACCCATACCCGATGTTCTGGGGTAGTAGCGGTACCCCCACCGTTACTCTGCGGTAGTATCGGTACACCCACCGGTACTCCGGGGTAGTACGTGAACCCTTACTGGTTCACTGGGGTACACCTGCTGACGTTACTGGCGTGCGGTGTAGACCAGACATTCCTACCTGACCCTCCAGGCTAGGCCCGGTATCCCTACCTGATGCTCTGCGGTAGGCCTGGCCCCCTACCCGACAATCTGGGGTAGTACCGGTACACCCACAGGTACTCCGCGGTACTTTTGCTATACCCACTGGTACTCCTGGATTGTACCGGAACCCTTACTGGTGCGCCGGGGTACACCTGCTGACCCTACGGGCACACTACTTTGGACCCACCCTTCCTACCTGACCCGCCGGGGTAGGCCTGGTATACCTACCCGATGTTTCGAGGTAGAACCGGTTCCCCCACCGGTACTCTGGGCTTGGAACGGAAACCTTTGTGATGCGCCAGAGAACACCAGCTGTCCCTTCAAGCACGCTGGACTAGACCTGGCCTCCCTACCGGACCCCACAGGTTAGACCCGCTATCCCTACCTGATGCTCCGCATTAGGCTTGGCACCCATACCCGATGTTCTGGGGTAGTAGCGGTACCCCCACCGTTACTCTGCGGTAGTATCGGTACACCCACCGGTACTCCTGGGTAGTACGTGAACCCTTACTGGTTCACTGGGGTACACCTGCTGACGTTACTGGCGCGCGGTGTAGACCAGTTATTCCTACCTGACCCTCCGTTTTAGTCCCGGTATCCCTACTTGATGCTCCGTTGTTGGCCTGGCACCCCTACCCGATATGCTGGGGTAGTACCGGTACCCCCACCGGTACTCTGCGGTAGTATTGGTACACCCACCGGTACTCCAGGGTAGTACCTGAACCCTTACTGGTTCGCTGGGGTACACCTGCTGACCTTACGGGCGTGCTGTGTAGACCAGACATTCCTACCTGACCCTCCAGGCTAGGCCCGGTATCCCTACCTGATGCTCTGCGGTAGGCCTGGCCCCCTACCCGACAATCTGGGGTAGTACCGGTACACCCACAGGTACTCCGCGGTACTTTTGCTATACCCACCGGTACTCCTGGATTGTACCGGAACCCTTACTGGTGCGCCGGGGTACACCTGCTGACCCTACGGGCACACTGCTTTGGACCCACCCTTCCTACCTGACCCACCGGGGTAGGCCTGGTATACCTACCCGATGTTTCGAGGTAGAACCGGTTCCCCCACCGGTACTCTGGGCTTGGAACGGAAACCTTTGTGATGCGCCAGAGAACACCAGCTGTCCCTTCGTGCGCGCTGGACTAGACCCGGCCTCCCTTCCGGACACCACAGGTTAGACCCGCTATCCCTACCTGATGCTCCGCATTAGGCTTGGCACCCATACCCGATGTTCTGGGGTAGTAGCGGTACCCCCACCGTTACTCTGCGGTAGTATCGGTACACCCACCGGTACTCCGGGGTAGTACGTGAACCCTTACTGGTTCACTGGGGTACACCTGCTGACGTTACTGGCGCGCGGTGTAGACCAGACATTCCTACCTGACCCTCTGTTTTAGGCCCGGTATCCCTACCTGATGCTCCGTTGTTGGCCTGGCACCACTACCCGAAATGCTGGGGTAGTACCGCTACCCCCACCGGTACTCTGCGGTAGTATTGGTACACCCACCGGTACTCCAGGGCAGTACCTGAACACTTCCTGGTTCGCTGGGGTACACCTGCTGACCTTACGGGCGTGCTGTGTAGACCAGACATTCCTACCTGACCCTCCAGGCTAGGCCCGGTATCCCTACCTGATGCTCTGCGGTAGGCCTGGCCCCCTACCCGACAATCTGGGGTAGTACCGGTACACCCACAGGTACTCCGCGGTACTTTTGCTATACCCACTGGTACTCCTGGATTGTACCGGAACCCTTACTGGTGCGCCGGGGTACACCTGCTGACCCTACGGGCACACTGCTTTGGACCCACCCTTCCTACCTGACCCGCCGGGGTAGGCCTGGTATACCTACCCGATGTTTCGAGGTAGAACCGGTTCCCCGACCGGTACTCTGGGCTTGGAACGGAAACCTTTGTGATGCGCCAGAGAACACCAGCTGTACCTTCGTGCGCGCTGGACTAGACCCGGCCTCCCTTCCGGACACCACAGGTTAGACCCGCTATCCCTACCTGATGCTCCGCATTAGGCTTGGCACCCATACCCGATGTTCTGGGGTAGTAGCGGTACCCCCACCGTTACTCTGCGGTAGTATCGGTACACCCACCGGTACTCCGGGGTAGTACGTGAACCCTTACTGGTTCACTGGGGTACACCTGCTGACGTTACTGGCGCGCGGTGTAGACCAGACATTCCTACCTGACCCTCTGTTTTAGGCCCGGTATCCCTACCTGATGCTCCGTTGTTGGCCTGGCACCACTACCCGAAATGCTGGGGTAGTACCGCTACCCCCACCGGTACTCTGCGGTAGTATTGGTACACCCACCGGTACTCCAGGGCAGTACCTGAACACTTACTGGTTCGCTGGGGTACACCTGCTGACCTTACGGGCGTGCTCTGTAGACCAGACATTCCTACCTGACCCTCCAGGCTAGGCCCGGTATCCCTACCTGATGCTCTGCGGTAGGCCTGGCCCCCTACCTGACAATCTGGGGTAGTACCGGTACACCCACAGGTACTCCGCGGTACTTTTGCTATACCCACTGGTACTCCTGGATTGTACCGGAACCCTTACTGGTGCGCCGGGGTACACCTGCTGACCCTACGGGCACACTGCTTTGGACCCACCCTTCCTACCTGACCCGCCGGGGTAGGCCTGGTATACCTACCCGATGTTTCGAGGTAGAACCGGTTCCCCCACCGGTACTCTGGGCTTGGAACGGAAACCTTTGTGATGCGCCAGAGAACACCAGCTGTCCCTTCGTGCACGCTGGACTAGACCTGGCTTCCCTACCGGACCCCACAGGTTAGACCCGCTATCCCTACCTGATGCTCCGCATTAGGCTTGGCACCCATACCCGATGTTCTGGGGTAGTAGCGGTACCCCCACCGTTACTCTGCGGTAGTATCGGTACACCCACCGGTACTCCGGGGTAGTACGTGAACCCTTACTGGTTCACTGGGGTACACCTGCTGACGTTACTGGCGCGTGGTGTAGACCAGACATTCCTACCTGACCCTCCGTTTTAGTCCCGGTATCCCTACCTGATGCTCCGTTGTTGGCCTGGCACCCCTACCCGATATGCTGGGGTAGTACCGGTACCCCCACCGGTACTCTGCGGTAGTATTGGTACACCCACCGGTACTCCAGGGTAGTACCTGAACCCTTACTGGTTCGCTGGGGTACACCTGCTGACCTTACGGGCGTGCTGTGTAGACCAGACATTCCTACCTGACCCTCCAGGCTAGGCCCGGTATCCGTACCTGATGCTCTGCGGTAGGCCTGGCCCCCTACCCGACAATCTGGGGTAGTACCGGTACACCCACAGGTACTCCGCGGTACTTTTGCTATACCCACCGGTACTCCTGGATTGTACCGGAACCCTTACTGGTGCGCCGGGGTACACCTGCTGACCCTACGGGCACACTGCTTTGGACCCACCCTTCCTACCTGACCCACCGGGGTAGGCCTGTTATACCTACCCGATGTTTCGAGGTAGAACCGGTTCCCCCACCGGTACTCTGGGCTTGGAACGGAAACCTTTGTGATGCGCCAGAGAACACCAGCTGTCCCTTCGTGCGCGCTGGACTAGACCCGGCCTCCCTTCCGGACCCCACAGGTTAGACCCGCTATCCCTACCTGATGCTCCGCATTAGGCTTGGCACCCATACCCGATGTTCTGGGGTAGTAGCGGTACCCCCACCGTTACTCTGCGGTAGTATCGGTACACCCACCGGTACTCCGGGGTAGTACGTGAACCCTTACTGGTTCACTGGGGTACACCTGCTGACGTTACTGGTGCGCGGTGTAGACCAGACATTCCTACCTGACCCTCTGTTTTAGGCCCGGTATCCCTACCTGATGCTCCGTTGTTGGCCTGGCACCACTACCCGAAATGCTGGGGTAGTACCGCTACCCCCACCGGTACTCTGCGGTAGTATTGGTACACCCACTGGTACTCCAGGGCAGTACCTGAACACTTCCTGGTTCGCTGGGGTACACCTGCTGACCTTACGGGCGTGCTGTGTAGACCAGACATTCCTACCTGACCCTCCAGGCTAGGCCCGGTATCCCTACCTGATGCTCTGCGGTAGGCCTGGCCCCCTACCCGACAATCTGGGGTAGTACCGGTACACCCACAGGTACTCCGCGGTACTTTTGCTATACCCACCGGTACTCCTGGATTGTACCAGAACCCTTACTGGTGCGCCGGGGTACACCTGCTGACCCTACGGGCACACTGCTTTGGACCCACCCTTCCTACCTGACCCGCCGGGGTAGGCGTGGTATACCTACCCGATGTTTCGAGGTAGAACCGGTTCCCCCACCGGTACTCTGGGCTTGGAACGGAAACCTTTGTGATGCGCCAGAGAACACCAGCTGTCCCTTCGTGCGCGCTGGACTAGACCTGGCCTCCCTACCGGACCCCACAGGTTAGACCCGCTATCCCTACCTGATGCTCCGCATTAGGCTTGGCACCCATACCCGATGTTCTGGGGTAGTAGCGGTACCCCCACCGTTACTCTGCGGTAGTATCGGTACACCAACCGGTACTCCGGGGTAGTACGTGAACCCTTACTGGTTCACTGGGGTACACCCGCTGACGTTACTGGCGTGCGGTGTAGACCAGACATTCCTACTTGACCCTCCGTTTTAGTCCCGGTATCCCTACCTGATGCTCCGTTGTTGGCCTGGCACCCCTACCCGATATGCTGGGGTAGTACCGGTACCCCTACCGGTACTCTGCGGTAGTATTGGTACACCCACCGGTACTCCAGGGTAGTACCTGAACCCTTACTGGTTCGCTGGGGTACACCTGCTGACCTTACGGGCGTGCTGTGTAGACCAGACATTCCTACCTGACCCTCCAAGCTAGGCCCGGTATCCCTACCTGATGCTCTGCGCTACGCCTGGCCCCCTACCCGACAATCTGGGGTAGTACCGGTACACCCACAGGGACTCCGCGGTACTTTTGCTATACCCACCGGTACTCCTGGATTGTACCGGAACCCTTACTGGTGCGCCGGGGTACACCTGCTGACCCTACGGGCACACTGCTTTGGACCCACCCTTCCTACCTGACCCGCCGGGGTAGGCCTGGTATACATACCCGATGTTTCGAGGTAGAACCGGTTCCCCCACCGGTACTCTGGGCTTGGAACGGAAACCTTTGTGATGCGCCAGAGAACACCAGCTGTCCCTTCGTGCGCGCTGGACTAGACCCGGCCTCCCTTCCGGACACCACAGGTTAGACCCGCTATCCCTACCTGATGCTCCGCATTAGGCTTGGCACCCATACCCGATGTTCTGGGGTAGTAGCGGTACCCCCACCGTTACTCTGCGGTAGTATCGGTACACCCACCGGTACTCCGGGGTAGTACGTGAACCCTTACTGGTTCACTGGGGTACACCTGCTGACGTTACTGGCGCGCGGTGTAGACCAGACATTCCTACCTGACCCTCCGTTTTAGGCCCGGTATCCCTACCTGATGCTCCGTTGTTGGCCTGGCACCCCTACCCGATATGCTGGGGTAGTACCGCTACCCCCACCGGTACTCTGCGGTAGTATTGGTACACCCACCGGTACTCCAGGGTAGTACCTGAACCCTTACTGGTTCGCTGGGGTACACCTGCTGACCTTACGGGCGTGCTGTGTAGACCAGACATTCCTACCTGACCCTCCAGGCTAGGCCCGGTATCCCTACCTGATGCTCTGCGGTAGGCCTGGCCCCCTACCCGACAATCTGGGGTAGTACCGGTACACCCACAGGTACTCCGCGGTACTTTTGCTATACCCACCGGTACTCCTGGATTGTACCGGAACCCTTACTGGTGCGCCGGGGTACACCTGCTGACCCTACGGGCACACTGCTTTGGACCCACCCTTCCTACCTGACCCGACGGGGTAGGCCTGGTATACCTACCCGATGTTTCGAGGTAGAACCGGTTCCCCCACCGGTACTCTGGGCTTGGAACGGAAACCTTTGTGATGCGCCAGAGAACACCAGCTGTCCCTTCGTGCGCGCTGGACTAGACCTGGCCTCCCTACCGGACCCCACAGGTTAGACCCGCTATCCCTACCTGATGCTCCGCATTAGGCTTGGCACCCATACCCGATGTTCTGGGGTAGTAGCGGTACCCCCACCGTTACTCTGCGGTAGTATCGGTACACCAACCGGTACTCCGGGGTAGTACGTGAACCCTTACTGGTTCACTGGGGTACACCCGCTGACGTTACTGGCGTGCGGTGTAGACCAGACATTCCTACTTGACCCTCCGTTTTAGTCCCGGTATCCCTACCTGATGCTCCGTTGTTGGCCTGGCACCCCTACCCGATATGCTGGGGTAGTACCGGTACCCCTACCGGTACTCTGCGGTAGTATTGGTACACCCACCGGTACTCCAGGGTAGTACCTGAACCCTTACTGGTTCGCTGGGGTACACCTGCTGACCTTACGGGCGTGCTGTGTAGACCAGACATTCCTACCTGACCCTCCAAGCTAGGCCCGGTATCCCTACCTGATGCTCTGCGCTACGCCTGGCCCCCTACCCGACAATCTGGGGTAGTACCGGTACACCCACAGGGACTCCGCGGTACTTTTGCTATACCCACCGGTACTCCTGGATTGTACCGGAACCCTTACTGGTGCGCCGGGGTACACCTGCTGACCCTACGGGCACACTGCTTTGGACCCACCCTTCCTACCTGACCCGACGGGGTAGGCCTGGTATACCTACCCGATGTTTCGAGGTAGAACCGGTTCCCCCACCGGTACTCTGGGCTTGGAACGGAAACCTTTGTGATGCGCCAGAGAACACCAGCTGTCCCTTCGTGCGCGCTGGACTAGACCTGGCCTCCCTACCGGACCCCACAGGTTAGACCCGCTATCCCTATTTGATGCTCCGCATTAGGCTTGGCATCCATACCCGATGTTCTGGGGTAGTAGCGGTACCCCCATCGTTACTCTGCGGTAGTATCTGTACACCCACCGGTACTCCGGGGTAGTACGTGAACCCTTACTGGTTCACTGGGGTACACCCGCTGACGTTACTGGCGTGCGGTGTAGACCAGACATTCCTACTTGACCCTCCGTTTTAGTCCCGGTATCCCTACCTGATGCTCCGTTGTTGGCCTGGCACCCCTACCCAATATGCTGGGGTAGTACCGGTACCCCTACCGGTACTCTGCGGTAGTATTGGTACACCCACCGGTACTCCAGGGTAGTACCTGAACCCTTACTGGTTCGCTGGGGTACACCTGCTGACCTTACGGGCGTGCTGTGTAGACCAGACATTCCTACCTGACCCTCCAGGCTAGGCCCGGTATCCCTACCTGATGCTCTGCGGTAGGCCTGGCCCCCTACCCGACAATCTGGGGTAGTACCGGTACACCCACAGGTACTCCGCGGTACTTTTGCTATACCCACCGGTACTCCTGGATTGTACCGGAACCCTTACTGGTGCGCCGGGGTACACCTGCTGACCCTACGGGCACACTGCTTTGGACCCACCCTTCCTAACTGACCCGCCGGGGTAGGACTGGTATACCTACCCGATGTTTCGAGGTAGAACCGGTTCCCCCACCGGTACTCTGGGTTTGAAACGGAACCCTTTGTGATGCGCCAGAGAACACCAGCTGTCCCTTCGTGCGCGCTGGACTAGACCTGGCCTCCCTACCGGACCCCACAGGTTAGACCCGCTATCCCTATTTGATGCTCCGCATTAGGCTTGGCATCCATACCCGATGTTCTGGGGTAGTAGCGGTACCCCCATCGTTACTCTGCGGTAGTATCTGTACACCCACCGGTACTCCGGGGTAGTACGTGAACCCTTACTGGTTCACTGGGGTACACCCGCTGACGTTACTGGCGTGCGGTGTAGACCAGACATTCCTACCTGACCCTCCGTTTTAGTCCCGGTATCCCTACCTGATGCTCCGTTGTTGGCCTGGCACCCCTACCCGATATGCTGGGGTAGTACCGGTACCCCCACCGGTACTCTGCGGTAGTATTGGTACACCCACCGGTACTCCAGGGTAGTACCTGAACCCTTACTGGTTCGCTGGGGTACACCTGCTGACCTTACGGGCGTGCTGTGTAGACCAGACATTCCTACCTGACCCTCCAGGCTAGGCCCGGTATCCCTACCTGATGCTCTGCGGTAGGCCTGGCCCCCTACCCGACAATCTGGGGTAGTACCGGTACACCCACAGGTACTCCGCGGTACTTTTGCTATACCCACCGGTACTCCTGGATTGTACCGGAACCCTTACTGGTGCGCCGGGGTACACCTGCTGACCCTACGGGCACACTGCTTTGGACCCACCCTTCCTACCTGACCCACCGGGGTAGGCCTGTTATACCTACCCGATGTTTCGAGGTAGAACCGGTTCCCCCACCGGTACTCTGGGCTTGGAACGGAAACCTTTGTGATGCGCCAGAGAACACCAGCTGTCCCTTCGTGCGCGCTGGACTAGACCCGGCCTCCCTTCCGGACCCCACAGGTTAGACCCGCTATCCCTACCTGATGCTCCGCATTAGGCTTGGCACCCATACCCGATGTTCTGGGGTAGTAGCGGTACCCCCACCGTTACTCTGCGGTAGTATCGGTACACCCACCGGTACTCCGGGGTAGTACGTGAACCCTTACTGGTTCACTGGGGTACACCTGCTGACGTTACTGGTGCGCGGTGTAGACCAGACATTCCTACCTGACCCTCTGTTTTAGGCCCGGTATCCCTACCTGATGCTCCGTTGTTGGCCTGGCACCACTACCCGAAATGCTGGGGTAGTACCGCTACCCCCACCGGTACTCTGCGGTAGTATTGGTACACCCACTGGTACTCCAGGGCAGTACCTGAACACTTCCTGGTTCGCTGGGGTACACCTGCTGACCTTACGGGCGTGCTGTGTAGACCAGACATTCCTACCTGACCCTCCAGGCTAGGCCCGGTATCCCTACCTGATGCTCTGCGGTAGGCCTGGCCCCCCTACCCGACAATCTGGGGTAGTACCGGTACACCCACAGGTACTCCGCGGTACTTTTGCTATACCCACCGGTACTCCTGGATTGTACCAGAACCCTTACTGGTGCGCCGGGGTACACCTGCTGACCCTACGGGCACACTGCTTTGGACCCACCCTTCCTACCTGACCCGCCGGGGTAGGCGTGGTATACCTACCCGATGTTTCGAGGTAGAACCGGTTCCCCCACCGGTACTCTGGGCTTGGAACGGAAACCTTTGTGATGCGCCAGAGAACACCAGCTGTCCCTTCGTGCGCGCTGGACTAGACCTGGCCTCCCTACCGGACCCCACAGGTTAGACCCGCTATCCCTACCTGATGCTCCGCATTAGGCTTGGCACCCATACCCGATGTTCTGGGGTAGTAGCGGTACCCCCACCGTTACTCTGCGGTAGTATCGGTACACCAACCGGTACTCCGGGGTAGTACGTGAACCCTTACTGGTTCACTGGGGTACACCCGCTGACGTTACTGGCGTGCGGTGTAGACCAGACATTCCTACTTGACCCTCCGTTTTAGTCCCGGTATCCCTACCTGATGCTCCGTTGTTGGCCTGGCACCCCTACCCGATATGCTGGGGTAGTACCGGTACCCCTACCGGTACTCTGCGGTAGTATTGGTACACCCACCGGTACTCCAGGGTAGTACCTGAACCCTTACTGGTTCGCTGGGGTACACCTGCTGACCTTACGGGCGTGCTGTGTAGACCAGACATTCCTACCTGACCCTCCAAGCTAGGCCCGGTATCCCTACCTGATGCTCTGCGCTACGCCTGGCCCCCTACCCGACAATCTGGGGTAGTACCGGTACACCCATAGGGACTCCGCGGTACTTTTGCTATACCCACCGGTACTCCTGGATTGTACCGGAACCCTTACTGGTGCGCCGGGGTACACCTGCTGACCCTACGGGCACACTGCTTTGGACCCACCCTTCTTACCTGACCCGCCGGGGTAGGCCTGGTATACATACCCGATGTTTCGAGGTAGAACCGGTTCCCCCACCGGTACTCTGGGCTTGGAACGGAAACCTTTGTGATGCGCCAGAGAACACCAGCTGTCCCTTCGTGCGCGCTGGACTAGACCCGGCCTCCCTTCCGGACACCACAGGTTAGACCCGCTATCCCTACCTGATGCTCCGCATTAGGCTTGGCACCCATACCCGATGTTCTGGGGTAGTAGCGGTACCCCCACCGTTACTCTGCAGTAGTATCGGTACACCCACCGGTACTCCGGGGTAGTACGTGAACCCTTACTGGTTCACTGGGGTACACCTGCTGACGTTACTGGCGCGCGGTGTAGACCAGACATTCCTACCTGACCCTCCGTTTTAGGCCCGGTATCCCTACCTGATGCTCCGTTGTTGGCCTGGCACCCCTACCCGATATGCTGGGGTAGTACCGCTACCCCCACCGGTACTCTGCGGTAGTATTGGTACACCCACCGGTACTCCAGGGTAGTACCTGAACCCTTACTGGTTCGCTGGGGTACACCTGCTGACCTTACGGGCGTGCTGTGTAGACCAGACATTCCTACCTGACCCTCCAGGCTAGGCCCGGTATCCCTACCTGATGCTCTGCGGTAGGCCTGGCCCCCTATCCGACAATCTGGGGTAGTACCGGTACACCCACAGGTACTCCGCGGTACTTTTGCTATACCCACCGGTACTCCTGGATTGTACCGGAACCCTTACTGGTGCGCCGGGGTACACCTGCTGACCCTACGGGCACACTGCTTTGGACCCACCCTTCCTACCTGACCCGACGGGGTAGGCCTGGTATACCTACCCGATGTTTCGAGGTAGAACCGGTTCCCCCACCGGTACTCTGGGCTTGGAACGGAAACCTTTGTGATGCGCCAGAGAACACCAGCTGTCCCTTCGTGCGCGCTGGACTAGACCTGGCCTCCCTACCGGACCCCACAGGTTAGACCCGCTATCCCTATTTGATGCTCCGCATTAGGCTTGGCATCCATACCCGATGTTCTGGGGTAGTAGCGGTACCCCCATCGTTACTCTGCGGTAGTATCTGTACACCCACCGGTACTCCGGGGTAGTACGTGAACCCTTACTGGTTCACTGGGGTACACCCGCTGACGTTACTGGCGTGCGGTGTAGACCAGACATTCCTACTTGACCCTCCGTTTTAGTCCCGGTATCCCTACCTGATGCTCCGTTGTTGGCCTGGCACCCCTACCCAATATGCTGGGGTAGTACCGGTACCCCTACCGGTACTCTGCGGTAGTATTGGTACACCCACCGGTACTCCAGGGTAGTACCTGAACCCTTACTGGTTCGCTGGGGTACACCTGCTGACCTTACGGGCGTGCTGTGTAGACCAGACATTCCTACCTGACCCTCCAGGCTAGGCCCGGTATCCCTACCTGATGCTCTGCGGTAGGCCTGGCCCCCTACCCGACAATCTGGGGTAGTACCGGTACACCCACAGGTACTCCGCGGTACTTTTGCTATACCCACCAGTACTCCTGGATTGTACCGGAACCCTTACTGGTGCGCCGGGGTACACCTGCTGACCCTACGGGCACACTGCTTTGGACCCACCCTTCCTAACTGACCCGCCGGGGTAGGACTGGTATACCTACCCGATGTTTCGAGGTAGAACCGGTTCCCCCACCGGTACTCTGGGTTTGAAACGGAACCCTTTGTGATGCGCCAGAGAACACCAGCTGTCCCTTCGTGCGCGCTGGACTAGACCCGCCCTCCCTTCCGGACCCCACAGGTTAGACCCGCTATCCCTACCTGATGCTCCGCATTAGGCTTGGCACCCATACCCGATGATCTGGGGTACCAGCGGTACCCCCACCGTTACTCTGCAGTAGTATCGGTACACCCACCGGTACTCCGGGGTAGTACGTGAACCCTTACTGGTTCACTGGGGTACACCTGCTGACGTTACGGGGACGCGGTGTAGACCAGACATTCCTACCTGACCCTCCGTTTTAGGCCCGGTATCCCTACCTGATGCTCCGTTGTTGGCCTGGCACCCCTACCCGATATGCTGGGGTAGTACCGGTACCCCCACCGGTACTCTGCGGTAGTATTGGTACACCCACAGGTACTCCAGGGTAGTACCTGAACCCTTACTGGTTCGCTGGGGTACACCTGCTGACCTTACGGGCGTGCTGTGTAGACCAGACATTCCTACCTGACCCTCCAGGCTAGGCCCGGTATCCCTACCTGATGCTCTGCGGTAGGCCTGGCCCCCTACCCGACAATCTGGGGTAGTACCGGTACACCCACAGGTACTCCGCGGTACTTTTGCTATACCCACCGGTACTCCTGGATTGTACCGGAACCCTTACTGGTGCGCCGGGGTACACCTGCTGACCCTACGGGCACACTGCTTTGGACCCACCCTTCCTACCTGACCCGCCGGGGTAGGCCTGGTATACCTACCCGATGTTTCGAGGTAGAACCGGTTCCCCCACCGGTACTCTGGGCTTGGAACGGAAACCTTTGTGATGCGCCAGAGAACACCAGCTGTCCCTTCGTGCGCGCTGGACTAGACCTGGCCTCCCTACCGGACCCCACAGGTTAGACCCGCTATCCCTATTTGATGCTCCGCATTAGGCTTGGCATCCATACCCGATGTTCTGGGGTAGTACCGGTACCCCCATCGTTACTCTGCGGTAGTATCTGTACACCCACCGGTACTCCGGGGTAGTACGTGAACCCTTACTGGTTCACTGGGGTACACCCGCTGACGTTACTGGCGTGCGGTGTAGACCAGACATTCCTACTTGACCCTCCGTTTTAGTCCCGGTATCCCTACCTGATGCTCCGTTGTTGGCCTGGCACCCCTACCCAATATGCTGGGGTAGTACCGGTACCCCTACCGGTACTCTGCGGTAGTATTGGTACACCCACCGGTACTCCAGGGTAGTACCTGAACCCTTACTGGTTCGCTGGGGTACACCTGCTGACCTTACGGGCGTGCTGTGTAGACCAGACATTCCTACCTGACCCTCCAGGCTAGGCCCGGTATCCCTACCTGATGCTCTGCGCTACGCCTGGCCCCCTACCCGACAATCTGGGGTAGTACCGGTACACCCACAGGGACTCCGCGGTACTTTTGCTATACCCACCGGTACTCCTGGATTGTACCGGAACCCTTACTGGTGCGCCGGGGTACACCTGCTGACCCTACGGGCACACTGCTTTGGACCCACCCTTCCTACCTGACCCGCCGGGGTAGGACTGGTATACCCACCCGATGTTTTGAGGTAGAACCGGTTCCCCCACCGGTACTCTGGGCTTGGAACGGAAACCTTTGTGATGCGCCAGAGAACACCAGCTGTCCCTTCGTGCGCGCTGGACTAGACCCGGCCTCCCTTCCGGACCCCACAGGTTAGACCCGCTATCCCTACCTGATGCTCCGCATTAGGCTTGGCACCCATACCCGATGTTCTGGGGTACTAGCGGTACCCCCACCGTTACTCTGCAGTAGTATCGGTACACCCACCGGTACTCCGGGGTAGTACGTGAACCCTTACTGGTTCACTGGGGTACACCTGCTGACGTTACGGGGACGCGGTGTAGACCAGACATTCCTACCTGACCCTCCGTTTTAGGCCCGGTATCCCCACCTGATGCTCCGTTGTTGGCCTGGCACCCCTACCCGATATGCTGGGGTAGTACCGGTACCCCCACCGGTACTCTGCGGTAGTATTGGTACACCCACCGGTACTCCAGGGTAGTACCTGAACCCTTACTGGTTCGCTGGGGTACACCTGCTGACCTTACGGGCGTGCTGTGTAGACCAGACATTCCTACCTGACCCTCCAGGCTAGGCCCGGTATCCCTACCTGATGCTCTGCGGTAGGCCTGGCCCCCTACCTGACAATCTGGGGTACTACCGGTACACCCACAGGGACTCCGCGGTACTTTTGCTATACCCACCGGTACTCCTGGATTGTACCGTAACCCTTACTGTGCGCCGGGGTACACCTGCTGACCCTACGGGCACACTGCTTTGGACCCACCCTTCCTACCTGACCCGCCGGGGTAGGCCTGGTATACCTACCCGATGTTTCGAGGTAGAACCGGTTCCCCCACCGGTACTCTTGGGTTGGAACTGAAACCTTTGTGATGCGCCAGAGAACGCAATCTGTCCCTTCGTGCGCGCTGGACTAGACCTGGCCTCCCTACCGGACCCCACAGGTTAGACCCGCTATCCCTACCTGATGCTCCGCATTAGGCTTGGCACCCATACCCGATGTTCTGGGGTAGTAGCGGTACCCCCACCGTTACTCTGCGGTAGTATCGGTACACCCACCGGTACTCCGGGGTAGTACGTGAACCCTTACTGGTTCACTGGGGTACACCTGCTGACGTTACTGGCGTGCGGTGTAGACCAGACATTCTTCCTGACCCTCCGTGTTAGTCCCGGTATCCCTACCTGATGCTCCGTTGTTGGCCTGGCACCCCTACCCGATATGCTGGGGTAGTACCGCTACCCCCACCGGTACTCTGTGGTAGTATTGGTACACCCACCGGTACTCCAGGGTAGTACCTGAACCCTTACTGGTTCGCTGGGGTACACCTGCTGACCTTACGGGCGTGCTGTGTAGACCAGACATTCCTACCTGACCCTCCAGGCTAGGCCCGGTATCCCTACCTGATGCTCTGCGGTAGGCCTGGCCCCCTACCTGACAATCTGGGGTAGTACCGGTACACCCACAGGGACTCCGCGGTACTTTTGCTATACCCACCGGTACTCCTGGATTGTACCGGAACCCTTACTGGTGCGCCGGGGTACACCTGCTGACCCTCCGGGCACACTGCTTTGGACCCACCATTCCTACCTGACCCGCCGGGGTAGGCCTGGTATACCTACCCGATGTTTCGAGGTAGAACCGGTTCCCCCACCGGTACTCTGGGGTTGGAACGGAAACCTTTGTGATGCGCCAGAGAACACCAGCTGTCCCTTCGTGCGCGCTGGACTAGACCCGGCCTCCCTTCCGGACCCCACAGGTTAGACCCGCTATCCCTACCTGATGCTCCGCATTAGGCTTGGCACCCATACCCGATGTTCTGGGGTACTAGCGGTACCCCCACCGTTACTCTGCGGTAGTATCGGTACACCCACCGGTACTCCGGGGTAGTACGTGAACCCTTACTGGTTCACTGGGGTACACCTGATGACGTTACGGGGACGCGGTGTAGACCAGACATTCCTACCTGACCCTCCGTTTTAGGCCCGGTATCCCTACCTGATGCTCCGTTGTTGGCCTGGCACCCCTACCCGATATGCTGGGGTAGTACCGCTACCCCCACCGGTACTCTGTGGTAGTATTGGTACACCCACCGGTACTCCAGGGCAGTACCTGAACACTTACTGGTTCGCTGGGGTACACCTGCTGACCTTACGGGCGTGCTCTGTAGACCAGACATTCCTACCTGACCCTCCAGGCTAGGCCCGGTATCCCTACCTGATGCTCTGCGGTAGGCCTGGCCCCCTACCCGACAATCTGGGGTAGTACCGGTACACCCACAGGTACTCCGCGGTACTTTTGCTATACCCACCGGTACTCCTGGATTGTACCGGAACCCTTACTGGTGCGCCGGGGTACACCTGCTGACCCTACGGGCACACTGCTTTGGACCCACCCTTCCTACCTGACCCGCCGGGGTAGGCCTGGTATACCTACCCGATGTTTCGAGGTAGAACCGGTTCCCCCACCGGTACTCTGGGCTTGGAACGGAAACCTTTGTGATGCGCCAGAGAACACCAGCTGTCCCTTCGTGCGCGCTGGACTAGACCTGGCCTCCCTACCGGACCCCACAGGTTAGACCCGCTATCCCTATTTGATGCTCCGCATTAGGCTTGGCATCCATACCTGATGTTCTGGGGTAGTAGCGGTACCCCCATCGTTACTCTGCGGTAGTATCTGTACACCCACCGGTACTCCGGGGTAGTACGTGAACCCTTACTGGTTCACTGGGGTACACCCGCTGACGTTACTGGCGTGCGGTGTAGACCAGACATTCCTACTTGACCCTCCGTTTTAGTCCCGGTATCCCTACCTGATGCTCCGTTGTTGGCCTGGCACCCCTACCCAATATGCTGGGGTAGTACCGGTACCCCTACCGGTACTCTGCGGTAGTATTGGTACACCCACCGGTACTCCAGGGTAGTACCTGAACCCTTACTGGTTCGCTGGGGTACACCTGCTGACCTTACGGGCGTGCTGTGTAGACCAGACATTCCTACCTGACCCTCCAGGCTAGGCCCGGTATCCCTACCTGATGCTCTGCGCTACGCCTGGCCCCCTACCCGACAATCTGGGGTAGTACCGGTACACCCACAGGGACTCCGCGGTACTTTTGCTATACCCACCGGTACTCCTGGATTGTACCGGAACCCTTACTGGTGGGCCGGGGTACACCTGCTGACCCTACGGGCACACTGCTTTGGACCCACCCTTCCTAACTGACCCGCCGGGGTAGGACTGGTATACCTACCCGATGTTTCGAGGTAGAACCGGTTCCCCCACCGGTACTCTGGGTTTGAAATGGAACCCTTTGTGATGCGCCAGAGAACACCAGCTGTCCCTTCGTGCGCGCTGGACTAGACCCGCCCTCCCTTCCGGACCCCACAGGTTAGACCCGCTATCCCTACCTGATGCTCCGCATTAGGCTTGGCACCCATACCCGATGATCTGGGGTACTAGCGGTACCCCCACCGTTACTCTGCAGTAGTATCGGTACACCCACCGGTACTCCGGGGTAGTACGTGAACCCTTACTGGTTCACTGGGGTACACCTGCTGACGTTACGGGGACGCGGTGTAGACCAGACATTCCTACCTGACCCTCCGTTTTAGGCCCGGTATCCCTACCTGATGCTCCGTTGTTGGCCTGGCACCCCTACCCGATATGCTGGGGTATTACCGGTACCCCCACCGGTACTCTGCGGTAGTATTGGTACACCCACAGGTACTCCAGGGTAGTACCTGAACCCTTACTGGTTCGCTGGGGTACACCTGCTGACCTTACGGGCGTGCTGTGTAGACCAGACATTCCTACCTGACCCTCCAGGCTAGGCCCGGTATCCCTACCTGATACTCTGCAGTAGGCCTGGCCCCCTACCCGACAATCTGGGGTAGTACCGGTACACCCACAGGTACTCCGCGGTACTTTTGCTATACCCACCGGTACTCCTGGATTGTACCGGAACCCTTACTGGTGCGCCGGGGTACACCTGCTGACCCTACGGGCACACTGCTTTGGACCCACCCTTCCTACCTGACCCGCCGGGGTAGGCCTGGTATACCTACCCGATGTTTCGAGGTAGAACCGGTTCCCCCACCGGTACTCTGGGCTTGGAACGGAAACCTTTGTGATGCGCCAGAGAACACCAGCTGTCCCTTCGTGCGCGCTGGACTAGACCTGGCCTCCCTACCGGACCCCACAGGTTAGACCCGCTATCCCTATTTGATGCTCCGCATTAGGCTTGGCATCCATACCCGATGTTCTGGGGTAGTAGCGGTACCCCCATCGTTACTCTGCGGTAGTATCTGTACACCCACCGGTACTCCGGGGTAGTACGTGAACCCTTACTGGTTCACTGGGGTACACCCGCTGACGTTACTGGCGTGCGGTGTAGACCAGACATTCCTACTTGACCCTCCGTTTTAGTCCCGGTATCCCTACCTGATGCTCCGTTGTTGGCCTGGCACCCCTACCCAATATGCTGGGGTAGTACCGGTACCCCTACCGGTACTCTGCGGTAGTATTGGTACACCCACCGGTACTCCAGGGTAGTACCTGAACCCTTACTGGTTCGCTGGGGTACACCTGCTGACCTTACGGGCGTGCTGTGTAGACCAGACATTCCTACCTGACCCTCCAGGCTAGGCCCGGTATCCCTACCTGATGCTCTGCGGTAGGCCTGGCCCCCTACCCGACAATCTGGGGTAGTACCGGTACACCCACAGGGACTCCGCGGTACTTTTGCTATACCCACCGGTACTCCTGGATTGTACCGGAACCCTTACTGGTGCGCCGGGGTACACCTGCTGACCCTACGGGCACACTGCTTTGGACCCACCCTTCCTACCTGACCCGACGGGGTAGGCCTGGTATACCCACCCGATGTTTCGAGGTAGAACCGGTTCCCCCACCGGTACTCTGGGCTTGGAACTGAACCCTTTCTGATGCGCCAGAGAACACCAGCTGTCCCTTCGTGCGCGCTGGACTAGACCCGGCCTCCCTTCCGGACCCCACAGGTTAGACCCGCTATCCCTACCTGATGCTCCGCATTAGGCTTGGCACCCATACCCGATGTTCTGGGGTAGTAGCGGTACCCCCACCGTTACTCTGCGGTAGTATCGGTACACCCACCGGTACTCCGGGGTAGTACGTGAACCCTTACTGGTTCACTGGGGTACACCTGCTGACGTTACTGGCGTGCGGTGTAGACCAGACATTCTTCCTGACCCTCCGTGTTAGTCCCGGTATCCCTACCTGATGCTCCGTTGTTGGCCTGGCACCCCTACCCGATATGCTGGGGTAGTACCGGTACCCCCACCGGTACTCTGCGGTAGTATTGGTACACCCACCGGTACTCCAGGGTAGTACCTGAACCCTTACTGGTTCGCTGGGGTACACCTGCTGACCTTACGGGCGTGCTGTGTAGACCAGACATTCCTACCTGACCCTCCAGGCTAGGCCCGGTATCCCTACCTGATGCTCTGCGGTAGGCCTGGCCCCCTACCTGACAATCTGGGGTAGTACCGGTACACCCACAGGGACTCCGCGGTACTTTTGCTATACCCACCGGTACTCCTGGATTGTACCGGAACCCTTACTGGTGCGCCGGGGTACACCTGCTGACCCTACGGGCACACTGCTTTGGACCCACCATTCCTACCTGACCCGCCGGGGTAGGCCTGGTATACCTACCCGATGTTTCGAGGTAGAACCGGTTCCCCCACCGGTACTCTGGGGTTGGAACGGAACCCTTTGTGATGCGCCAGAGAACACCAGCTGTCCCTTCGTGCGCGCTGGACTAGACCCGGCCTCCCTACCGGACCCCACATGTTAGACCCGCTATCCCTACCTGATGCTCCGCATTAGGCTTGGCACCCATACCCGATGTTCTGGGGTAGTAGCGGTACCCCCACCGTTACTCTGCGGTAGTATCGGTACACCCACCGGTACTCCGGGGTAGTACGTGAACCCTTACTGGTTCACTGGGGTACACCTGCTGACGTTACTGGCGTGCGGTGTAGACCAGACATTCTTCCTGACCCTCCGTGTTAGTCCCGGTATCCCTACCTGATGCTCCGTTGTTGGCCTGGCACCCCTACCCGATATGCTGGGGTAGTACCGGTACCCCCACCGGTACTCTGCGGTAGTATTGGTACACCCACCGGTACTCCAGGGTAGTACCTGAACCCTTACTGGTTCGCTGGGGTACACCTGCTGACCTTACGGGCGTGCTGTGTAGACCAGACATTCCTACCTGACCCTCCAGGCTAGGCCCGGTATCCCTACCTGATGCTCTGCGGTAGGCCTGGCCCCCTACCTGACAATCTGGGGTAGTACCGGTACACCCACAGGGACTCCGCGGTACTTTTGCTATACCCACCGGTACTCCTGGATTGTACCGGAACCCTTACTGTTGCGCCGGGGTACACCTGCTGACCCTCCGGGCACACTGCTTTGGACCCACCATTCCTACCTGACCCGCCGGGGTAGGCCTGGTATACCTACCCGATGTTTCGAGGTAGAACCGGTTCCCCCACCGGTACTCTGGGCTTGGAACGGAAACCTTTGTGATGCGCCAGAGAACACCAGCTGTCCCTTCGTGCGCGCTGGACTAGACCCGGCCTCCCTTCCGGACCCCACAGGTTAGACCCGCTATCCCTACCTGATGCTCCGCATTAGGCTTGGCACCCATACCCGATGTTCTGGGGTACTAGCGGTACCCCCACCGTTACTCTGCGGTAGTATCGGTACACCCACCGGTACTCCGGGGTAGTACGTGAACCCTTACTGGTTCACTGGGGTACACCTGCTGACGTTACGGGGACGCGGTGTAGACCAGACATTCCTACCTGACCCTCCGTTTTAGGCCCGGTATCCCTACCTGATGCTCCGTTGTTGGCCTGGCACCCCTACCCGATATGCTGGGGTAGTACCGCTACCCCCACCGGTACTCTGTGGTAGTATTGGTACACCCACCGGTACTCCAGGGCAGTACCTGAACACTTACTGGTTCGCTGGGGTACACCTGCTGACCTTACGGGCGTGCTGTGTAGACCAGACATTCCTACCTGACCCTCCAGGCTAGGCCTGGTATCCCTACCTGATGCTCTGCGGTAGGCCTGGCCCCCTACCCGACAATCTGGGGTAGTACCGGTACACCCACAGGTACTCCGCGGTACTTTTGCTATACCCACCGGTACTCCTGGATTGTACCGGAACCCTTACTGGTGCGCCGGGGTACACCTGCTGACCCTACGGGCACACTGCTTTGGACCCACCCTTCCTACCTGACCCGCCGGGGTAGGCCTGGTATACCTACCCGATGTTTCGAGGTAGAACCGGTTCCCCCACCGGTACTCTGGGTTTGGAACGGAACCCTTTCTGATGCGCCAGAGAACACCAGCTGTCCCTTCGTGCGCGCTGGACTAGACCCGGCCTCCCTTCCGGACCCCACAGGTTAGACCCGCTATCCCTACCTGATGCTCCGCATTAGGCTTGGCACCCATACCCGATGTTCTGGGGTAGTAGCGGTACCCCCACCGTTACTCTGCGGTAGTATCGGTACACCCACCGGTACTCCGGGGTAGTACGTGAACCCTTACTGGTTCACTGGGGTACACCTGCTGACGTTACTGGCGTGCGGTGTAGACCAGACATTCTTCCTGACCCTCCGTGTTAGTCCCGGTATCCCTACCTGATGCTCCGTTGTTGGCCTGGCACCCCTACCCGATATGCTGGGGTAGTACCGGTACCCCCACCGGTACTCTGCGGTAGTATTGGTACACCCACCGGTACTCCAGGGTAGTACCTGAACCCTTACTGGTTCGCTGGGGTACACCTGCTGACCTTACGGGCGTGCTGTGTAGACCAGACATTCCTACCTGACCCTCCAGGCTAGGCCCGGTATCCCTACCTGATGCTCTGCGGTAGGCCTGGCCCCCTACCTGACAATCTGGGGTAGTACCGGTACACCCACAGGGACTCCGCGGTACTTTTGCTATACCCACCGGTACTCCTGGATTGTACCGGAACCCTTACTGGTGCGCCGGGGTACACCTGCTGACCCTACGGGCACACTGCTTTGGACCCACCATTCCTACCTGACCCGCCGGGGTAGGCCTGGTATACCTACCCGATGTTTCGAGGTAGAACCGGTTCCCCCACCGGTACTCTGGGGTTGGAACGGAAACCTTTGTGATGCGCCAGAGAACACCAGCTGTCCCTTCGTGCGCGCTGGACTAGACCCGGCCTCCCTACCGGACCCCACATGTTAGACCCGCTATCCCTACCTGATGCTCCGCATTAGGCTTGGCACCCATACCCGATGTTCTGGGGTAGTAGCGGTACCCCCACCGTTACTCTGCGGTAGTATCGGTACACCCACCGGTACTCCGGGGTAGTATGTGAACCCTTACTGGTTCACTGGGGTATACCTGCTGACGTTACTGGCGTGCGGTGTAGACCAGACATTCCTACCTGACCCTCCGTTTTAGGCCCGGTATCCCTACCTGATGCTCCGTTGTTGGCCTGGCACCCCTACCCGATATGCTGGGGTAGTACCGCTACCCCCACCGGTACTCTGCGGTAGTATTGGTACACCCACCGGTACTCCAGGGTAGTACCTGAACCCTTACTGGTTCGCTGGGGTACACCTGCTGACCTTACGGGCGTGCTGTGTAGACCAGACATTCCTACCTGACCCTCCAGGCTAGGCCCGGTATCCCTACCTGATGCTCTGCGCTACGCCTGGCCCCCTACCCGACAATCTGGGGTAGTACCGGTACACCCACAGGTACTCCGCGGTACTTTTGCTATACCCACCGGTACTCCTGGATTGTACCGGAACCCTTACTGGTGCGCCGGGGTACACCTGCTGACCCTACGGGCACACTGCTTTGGACCCACCCTTCCTACCTGACCCGCCGGGGTAGGACTGGTATACCTACCCGATGTTTCGAGGTACAACCGGTTCCCCCACCGGTACTCTGGGTTTGAAACGGAACCCTTTGTGATGAGCCAGAGAACACCAGCTGTCCCTTCGTGCGCGCTGGACTAGACCCGGCCTCCCTTCCGGACCCCACAGGTTAGACCCGCTATCCCTACCTGATGCTCCGCATTAGGCTTGGCACCCATACCCGATGTTCTGGGGTACTAGCGGTACCCCCATCGTTACTCTGCAGTAGTATCGGTACACCCACCGGTACTCCGGGGTAGCACGTGAAACCTTACTGGTTCACTGGGGTACACCTGCTGAAGTTACGGGGACGCGGTGTAGACCAGACATTCCTACCTGACCCTCCGTTTAAGGCCCGGTATCCCTACCTGATGCTCCGTTGTTGGCCTGGCACCCCTACCCGATATGCTGGGGTAGTACCGGTACCCCCACCGGTACTCTGCGGTAGTATTGGTACACCCACCGGTACTCCAGGGTAGTACCTGAACCCTTACTGGTTCGCTGGGGTACACCTGCTGACCTTACGGGCGTGCTGTGTAGACCAGACATTCCTACCTGACCCTCCAGGCTAGGCCCGGTATCCCTACCTGATGCTCTGCGGTAGGCCTGGCCCCCTACCTGACAATCTGGGGTAGTACCGGTACACCCACAGGGACTCCGCGGTACTTTTGCTATACCCACCGGTACTCCTGGATTGTACCGGAACCCTTACTGGTGCGCCGGGGTACACCTGCTGACCCTACGGGCACACTGCTTTGGACCCACCATTCCTACCTGACCCGCCGGGGTAGGCCTGGTATACCTACCCGATGTTTCGAGGTAGAACCGGTTCCCCCACCGGTACTCTGGGGTTGGAACGGAAACCTTTGTGATGCGCCAGAGAACACCAGCTGTCCCTTCGTGCGCGCTGGACTAGACCCGGCCTCCCTACCGGACCCCACATGTTAGACCCGCTATCCCTACCTGATGCTCCGCATTAGGCTTGGCACCCATACCCGATGTTCTGGGGTAGTAGCGGTACCCCCACCGTTACTCTGCGGTAGTATCGGTACACCCACCGGTACTCCGGGGTAGTATGTGAACCCTTACTGGTTCACTGGGGTATACCTGCTGACGTTACTGGCGTGCGGTGTAGACCAGACATTCCTACCTGACCCTCTGTTTTAGGCCCGGTATCCCTACCTGATGCTCCGTTGTTGGCCTGGCACCCCTACCCGATATGCTGGGGTAGTACCGGTACCCCCACCGGTACTCTGCGGTAGTATTGGTACACCCACCGGTACTCCAGGGTAGTACCTGAACCCTTACTGGTTCGCTGGGGTACACCTGCTGACCTTACGGGCGTGCTGTGTAGACCAGACATTCCTACCTGACCCTCCAGGCTAGGCCCGGTATCCCTACCTGATGCTCTGCGCTACGCCTGGCCCCCTACCCGACAATCTGGGGTAGTACCGGTACACCCACAGGTACTCCGCGGTACTTTTGCTATACCCACCGGTACTCCTGGATTGTACCGGAACCCTTACTGGTGCGCCGGGGTACACCTGCTGACCCTACGGGCACACTGCTTTGGACCCACCCTTCCTACCTGACCCGCCGGGGTAGGACTGGTATACCTACCCGATGTTTCGAGGTACAACCGGTTCCCCCACCGGTACTCTGGGTTTGAAACGGAACCCTTTCTGATGCGCCAGAGAACACCAGCTGTCCCTTCGTGCGCGCTGGACTAGACCCGGCCTCCCTTCCGGACCCCACAGGTTAGACCCGCTATCCCTACCTGATGCTCCGCATTAGGCTTGGCACCCATACCCGATGTTCTGGGGTACTAGCGGTACCCCCATCGTTACTCTGCAGTAGTATCGGTACACCCACCGGTACTCCGGGGTAGCACGTGAAACCTTACTGGTTCACTGGGGTACACCTGCTGAAGTTACGGGGACGCGGTGTAGACCAGACATTCCTACCTGACCCTCCGTTTAAGGCCCGGTATCCCTACCTGATGCTCCGTTGTTGGCCTGGCACCCCTACCCGATATGCTGGGGTATTACCGGTACCCCCACCGGTACTCTGCGGTAGTATTGGTACACCCACCGGTACTCCAGGGTAGTACCTGAACCCTTACTGGTTCGCTGGGGTACACCTGCTGACCTTACGGGCGTGCTGTGTAGACCAGACATTCCTACCTGACCCTCCAGGCTAGGCCCGGTATCCCTACCTGATGCTCTGCGCTACGCCTGGCCCCCTACCCGACAATCTGGGGTAGTACCGGTACACCCACAGGTACTCCGCGGTACTTTTCCTATACCCACCGGTACTCCTGGATTGTACCGGAACACTTACTGGTGTGCCGGGGTACACCTGCTGACCCTACGGGCACACTGCTTTGGACCCACCCTTCCTACCTGACCCGCCGGGGTAGGCCTGGTATACCTACCCGATGTTTCGAGGTAGAACCGGTTCCCCCACCGGTACTCTGGGCTTGGAACGGAAACCTTTGTGATGCGCCAGAGAACACCAGCTGTCCCTTCGTGCGCGCTGGACTAGACCCGGCCTCCCTTCCGGACCCCACAGGTTAGACCCGCTATCCCTACCTGATGCTCCGCATTAGGCTTGGCACCCATACCCGATGTTCTGGGGTACTAGCGGTACCCCCACCGTTACTCTGCAGTAGTATCGGTACACCCACCGGTACTCCGGGGTAGTACGTGAACCCTTACTGGTTCACTGGGGTACACCTGCTGACGTTACGGGGACGCGGTGTAGACCAGACATTCCTACCTGACCCTCCGTTTTAGGCCCGGTATCCCTACCTGATGCTCCGTTGTTGGCCTGGCACCCCTACCCGATATGCTGGGGTAGTACCGGTACCCCCACCGGTACTCTGCGGTAGTATTGGTACACCCACCGGTACTCCAGGGTAGTACCTGAACCCTTACTGGTTCGCTGGGGTACACCTGCTGACCTTACGGGCGTGCTGTGTAGACCAGACATTCCTACCTGACCCTCCAGGCTAGGCCCGGTATCCCTACCTGATGCTCTACGGTAGGCCTGGCCCCCTACCCGACAATCTGGGGTAGTACCGGTACACCCACAGGGACTCCGCGGTACTTTTGCTATACCCACCGGTACTCCTGGATTGTACCGGAACCCTTACTGGTGCGCCGGGGTACACCTGCTGACCCTACGGGCACACTGCTTTGGACCCACCCTTCCTACCTGACCCGCCGGGGTAGGCCTGGTATACCTACCCGATGTTTCGAGGTAGAACCGGTTCCCCCACCGGTACTCTGGGTTTGGAACGGAACCCTTTGTGATGCGCCAGAGAACACCAGCTGTCCCTTCGTGCGCGCTGGACTAGACCCGGCCTCCCTTCCGGACCCCACAGGTTAGACCCGCTATCCCTACCTGATGCTCCGCATTAGGCTTGGCACCCATACCCGATGTTCTGGGGTAGTAGCGGTACCCCCACCGTTACTCTGCGGTAGTATCGGTACACCCACCGGTACTCCGGGGTAGTACGTGAACCCTTACTGGTTCACTGGGGTACACCTGCTGACGTTACGGGGACGCGGTGTAGACCAGACATTCCTACCTGACCCTCCGTTTTAGGCCCGGTATCCCTACCTGATGCTCCGTTGTTGGCCTCGCACCCCTACCCGATATGCTGGGGTAGTACCGGTACCCCCACCGGTACTCTGCGGTAGTATTGGTACACCCACCGGTACTCCAGGGTAGTACCTGAACCCTTACTGGTTCGCTGGGGTACACCTGCTGACCTTACGGGCGTGCTCTGTAGACCAGACATTCCTACCTGACCCTCCAGGCTAGGCCCGGTATCCCTACCTGATGCTCTACGGTAGGCCTGGCCCCCTATCCGACAATCTGGGGTACTACCGGTACACCCACAGGGACTCCGCGGTACTTTTGCTATACCCACCGGTACTCCTGGATTGTACCAGAACCCTTACTGGTGCGCCGGGGTACACCTGCTGACCCTACGGGCACACTGCTTTGGACCCACCCTTCCTACCTGACCCGCCGGGGTAGGACTGGTATACCTACCCGATGTTTCGAGGTAGAACCGATTCCCCCACCGGTACTCTGGGGTTGGAACGGAAACCTTTGTGATGCGCCAGAGAACACCAGCTGTCCCTTCGTGCGCGCTGGACTAGACCTGGCCTCCCTACCGGACCCCACAGGTTAGACCCGCTATCCCTACCTGATGCTCCGCATTAGGCTTGGCACCCATACCCGATGTTCTGGGGTAGTAGCGGTACCCCCACCGTTACTCTGTTGTAGTATCGGTACACCCACCGGTACTCCGGGGTAGTACGTGAACCCTTACTGGTTCACTGGGGTACACCTGCTGACGTTACTGGCGTGCGGTGTAGACCAGACATTCTTCCTGACCCTCCGTGTTAGTCCCGGTATCCCTACCTGATGCTCCGTTGTTGGCCTGGCACCCCTACCCGATATGCTGGGGTAGTACCGGTACCCCCACCGGTACTCTGCGGTAGTATTGGTACACCCACCGGTACTCCAGGGTAGTACCTGAACCCTTACTGGTTCGCTGGGGTACACCTGCTGACCTTACGGGCGTGCTGTGTAGACCAGACATTCCTACCTGACCCTCCAGGCTAGGCCCGGTATCCCTACCTGATGCTCTGCGGTAGGCCTGGCCCCCTACCTGACAATCTGGGGTAGTACCGGTACACCCACAGGGACTCCGCGGTACTTTTGCTATACCCACCGGTACTCCTGGATTGTACCGGAACCCTTACTGGTGCGCCGGGGTACACCTGCTGACCCTACGGGCACACTGCTTTGGACCCACCATTCCTACCTGACCCGCCGGGGTAGGCCTGGTATACCTACCCGATGTTTCGAGGTAGAACCGGTTCCCCCACCGGTACTCTGGGGTTGGAACGGAAACTTTTGTGATGCGCCAGAGAACACCAGCTGTCCCTTCGTGCGCGCTGGACTAGACCCGGCCTCCCTTCCGGACCCCACAGGTTAGACCCGCTATCCCTACCTGATGCTCCGCATTAGGCTTGGCACCCATACCCGATGTTCTGGGGTAGTAGCGGTACCCCCACCGTTACTCTGCGGTAGTATCGGTACACCCACCGGTACTCCGGGGTAGTACGTGAACACTTACTGGTTCACTGGGGTACACCTGATGACGTTACGGGGACGCGGTGTGGACCAGACATTCCTACCTGACCCTCCGTTTTAGGCCCGGTATCCCTACCTGATGCTCCGTTGTTGGCCTGGCACCCCTACCCGATATGCTGGGGTATTACCGGTACCCCCACCGGTACTCTGCGGTAGTATTGGTACACCCACCGGTACTCCAGGGTAGTACCTGAACCCTTACTGGTTCGCTGGGGTACACCTGCTGACCTTACGGGCGTGCTCTGTAGACCAGACATTCCTACCTGACCCTCCAGGCTAGGCCCGGTATCCCTACCTGATGCTCTGCGGTAGGCCTGGCCCCCTACCCGACAATCTGGGGTAGTACCGGTACACCCACAGGTACTCCGCGGTACTTTTGCTATACCCACCGGTACTCCTGGATTGTACCGGAACCCTTACTGGTGCGCCGGGGTACACCTGCTGACCCTACGGGCACACTGCTTTGGACCCACCCTTCCTACCTGACCCGCCGGGGTAGGCCTGGTATACCTACCCGATGTTTCGAGGTAGAACCGGTTCCCCCACCGGTACTCTGGGTTTGAAACGGAACCCTTTCTGATGCGCCAGAGAACACCAGCTGTCCCTTCGTGCGCGCTGGACTAGACCCGGCCTTCCTTCCGGACCCCACAGGTTAGACCCGCTATCCCTACCTGATGCTCCGCATTAGGCTTGGCACCCATACCCGATGTTCTGGGGTACTAGCGGTACCCCCACCGTTACTCTGCGGTAGTATCGGTACACCCACCGATACTCCGGGGTAGTACGTGAACCCTTACTGGTTCACTGGGGTACACCTGCTGACGTTACTGGCGCGCGGTGTAGACCAGACATTCCTACCTGACCCTCCGTTTTAGGCCCGGTATCCCTACCTGATGCTCCGCATTAGGCTTGGCACCCATACCCGATGTTCTGGGGTAGTAGCGGTACCCCCACCGTTACTCTGCGGTAGTATCGGTACACCCACCGGTACTCCGGGGTAGTACGTGAACCCTTACTGGTTCACTGGGGTACACCTGCTGACGTTACTGGCGTGCGGTGTAGACCAGACATTCTTCCTGACCCTCCGTGTTAGTCCCGGTATCCCTACCTGATGCTCCGTTGTTGGCCTGGCACCCCTACCCGATATGCTGGGGTAGTACCGGTACCCCCACCGGTACTCTGCGGTAGTATTGGTACACCCACCGGTACTCAAGGGTAGTACCTGAACCCTTACTGGTTCGCTGGGGTACACCTGCTGACCTTACGGGCGTGCTGTGTAGACCAGACATTCCTACCTGACCCTCCAGGCTAGGCCCGGTATCCCTACCTGATGCTCTGCGGTAGGCCTGGCCCCCTACCTGACAATCTGGGGTAGTACCGGTACACCCACAGGGACTCCGCGGTACTTTTGCTATACCCACCGGTACTCCTGGATTGTACCGGAACCCTTACTGGTGCGCCGGGGTACACCTGCTGACCCTACGGGCACACTGCTTTGGACCCACCATTCCTAACTGACCCGCCGGGGTAGGACTGGTATACCTACCCGATGTTTCGAGGTAGAACCGGTTCCCCCACCGGTACTCTGGGGTTGGAACGGAAACCTTTGTGATGCGCCAGAGAACACCAGCTGTCCCTTCGTGCGCGCTGGACTAGACCCGGCCTCCCTTCCGGACCCCACAGGTTAGACCCGCTATCCCTACCTGATGCTCCGCATTAGGCTTGGCACCCATACCCGATGTTCTGGGGTACTAGCGGTACCCCCACCGTTACTCTGCGGTAGTATCGGTACACCCACCGGTACTCCGGGGTAGCACGTGAACACTTACTGGTTCACTGGGGTACACCTGATGACGTTACGGGGACGCGGTGTAGACCAGACATTCCTACCTGACCCTCCGTTTTAGGCCCGGTATCCCTACTTGATGCTCCGTTGTTGGCCTGGCACCCCTACCCGATATGCTGGGGTAGTACCGGTACCCCCACCGGTACTCTGCGGTAGTATTGGTACACCCACCGGTACTCCAGGGTAGTACCTGAACCCTTACTGGTTCGCTGGGGTACACCTGCTGACCTTACGGGCGTGCTGTGTAGACCAGACATTCCTACCTGACCCTCCAGGCTAGGCCCGGTATCCCTACCTGATGCTCTGCGGTAGGCCTGGCCCCCTACCCGACAATCTGGGGTAGTACCGGTACACCCACCGGGACTCCGCGGTACTTTTGCTATACCCACCGGTACTCCTGGATTGTACCGGAACCCTTACTGGTGCGCCGGGGTACACCTGCTGACCCTACGGGCACACTGCTTTGGACCCACCCTTCCTACCTGACCCGCCGGGGTAGGCCTGGTATACCTACCCGATGTTTCGAGGTAGAACCGGTTCCCCCACCGGTACTCTGGGTTTGAAACGGAACCCTTTCTGATGCGCCAGAGAACACCAGCTGTCCCTTCGTGCGCGCTGGACTAGACCCGGCCTCCCTTCCGGACCCCACAGGTTAGACCCGCTATCCCTACCTGATGCTCCGCATTAGGCTTGGCACCCATACCCGATGTTCTGGGGTACTAGCGGTACCCCCACCGTTACTCTGCAGTAGTATCGGTACACCCACCGGTACTCCGGGGTAGTACGTGAACCCTTACTGGTTCACTGGCGTACACCTGCTGACGTTACGGGGACGCGGTGTAGACCAGACATTCCTACCTGACCCTCCGTTTTAGGCCCGGTATCCCTACCTGATGCTCCGTTGTTGGCCTGGCACCCCTACCCGATATGCTGGGGTAGTACCGGTACCCCCACCGGTACTCTGCGGTAGTATTGGTACACCCACCGGTACTCCAGGGTAGTACCTGAACTCTTACTGGTTCGCTGGGGTACACCTGCTGACCTTACAGGCGTGCTCTGTAGACCAGACATTCCTACCTGACCCTCCAGGCTAGGCCCGGTATCCCTACCTGATGCTCTACGGTAGGCCTGGCCCCCTACCCGACAATCTGGGGTAGTACCTGTACACCCACAGGTACTCCGCGGTACTTTTGCTATACCCACCGGTACTCCTGGATTGTACCGTAATCCTTACTGGTGCGCCGGGGTACACCTGCTGACCCTACGGGCACACTGCTTTGGACCCACCCTTCCTACCTGACCCGCCGGGGTAGGCCTGGTATACCTACCCGATGTTTCGAGGTAGAACCGGTTCCCCCACCGGTACTCTGGGTTTGGAACGGAACCCTTTCTGATGCGCCAGAGAACACCAGCTGTCCATTCGTGCGCGCTGGACTAGACCCGGCCTCCCTTCCGGACCCCACAGGTTAGACCCGCTATCCCTACCTGATGCTCCGCATTAGGCTTGGCACCCATACCCGATGTTCTGGGGTACTAGCGGTACCCCCACCGTTACTCTGCAGTAGTATCGGTACACCCACCGGTACTCCGGGGTAGTACGTGAACCCTTACTGGTTCACTGGGGTACACCTGCTGACGTTACGGGGACGCGGTGTAGACCAGACATTCCTACCTGACCCTCCGTTTTAGGCCCGGTATCCCTACCTGATGCTCCGTTGTTAGCCTGGCACCCCTACCCGATATGCTGGGGTAGTACCGGTACCCCCACCGGTACTCTGCGGTAGTATTGGTACACCCACCGGTACTCCAGGGTAGTACCTGAACTCTTACTGGTTCGCTGGGGTACACCTGCTGACCTTACAGGCGTGCTGTGTAGACCAGACATTCCTACCTGACCCTCCAGGCTAGGCCCGGTATCCCTACCTGATGCTCTACGGTAGGCCTGGCCCCCTATCCGACAATCTGTGGTAGTACCTGTACACCCACAGGTACTCCGCGGTACTTTTGCTATACCCACCGGTACTCCTGGATTGTACCGTAATCCTTACTGGTGCGCCGGGGTACACCTGCTGACCCTACGGGCACACTGCTTTGGACCCACCCTTCCTACCTGACCCGCCGGGGTAGGCCTGGTATACCTACCCGATGTTTCGAGGTAGAACCGGTTCCCCCACCGGTACTCTGGGTTTGGAACGGAACCCTTTCTGATGCGCCAGAGAACACCAGCTGTCCCTTCGTGCGCGCTGGACTAGACCCGGCCTCCCTTCCGGACCCCACAGGTTAGACCCGCTATCCCTACCTGATGCTCCGCATTAGGCTTGGCACCCATACCCGATGTTCTGGGGTAGTAGCGGTACCCCCACCGTTACTCTGCAGTAGTATCGGTACACCCACCGGTACTCCGGGGTAGTACGTGAACCCTTACTGGTTCACTGGGGTACACCTGATGACGTTTCGGGCACGCGGTGTAGACCAGACATTCCTACCTGACCCTCTGTGTTAGTCCCGGTATCCCTACCTGATGCTCCGTTGTTGGCCTGGCACCCCTACCCGATATGCTGGGGTAGTACCGGTACCCCCACCGGTACTCTGCGGTAGTATTGGTACACCCACCGGTACTCCAGGGTAGTACCTGAACCCTTACTGGTTCGCTGGGGTACACCTGCTGACCTTACGGGCGTGCTCTGTAGACCAGACATTCCTACCTGACCCTCCAGGCTAGGCCCGGTATCCCTACCTGATGCTCTACGGTAGGCCTGGCCCCCTATCCGACAATCTGGGGTAGTACCGGTACACCCACAGGGACTCCGCGGTACTTTTGCTATACCCACCGGTACTCCTGGATTGTACCAGAACCCTTACTGGTGCGCCGGGGTACACCTGCTGACCCTACGGGCACACTGCTTTGGACCCACCCTTCCTACCTGACCCGCCGGGGTAGGCCTGGTATACCTACCCGATGTTTCGAGGTAGAACCGGTTCCCCCACCGGTACTCTGGGTTTGGAACGGAACCCTTTCTGATGCGCCAGAGAACACCAGCTGTCCCTTCATGCGCGCTGGACTAGACCCGGCCTCCCTTCCGGACCCCACAGGTTAGACCCGCTATCCCTACCTGATGCTCCGCATTAGGCTTGGCACCCATACCCGATGTTCTGGGGTAGTAGCGGTACCCCCACCGTTACTCTGCAGTAGTATCGGTACACCCACCGGTACTCCGGGGTAGTACGTGAACCCTTACTGGTTCACTGGGGTACACCTGATGACGTTTCGGGCACGCGGTGTAGACCAGACATTCCTACCTGACCCTCTGTGTTAGTCCCGGTATCCCTACCTGATGCTCCGTTGTTGGCCTGGCACCCCTACCCGATATGCTGGGGTAGTACCGGTACCCCCACCGGTACTCTGCGGTAGTATTGGTACACCCACCGGTACTCCAGGGTAGTACCTGAACCCTTACTGGTTCGCTGGGGTACACCTGCTGACCTTACAGGCGTGCTGTGTAGACCAGACATTCCTACCTGACCCTCCAGGCTAGGCCCGGTATCCCTACCTGATGCTCTACGGTAGGCCTGGCCCCCTATCCGACAATCTGGGGTAGTACCTGTACACCCACAGGTACTCCGCGGTACTTTTGCTATACCCACCGGTACTCCTGGATTGTACCGTAATCCTTACTGGTGCGCCGGGGTACACCTGCTGACCCTACGGGCACACTGCTTTGGACCCACCCTTCCTACCTGACCCGCCGGGGTAGGCCTGGTATACCTACCCGATGTTTCGAGGTAGAACCGGTTCCCCCACCGGTACTCTGGGTTTGGAACGGAACCCTTTCTGATGCGCCAGAGAACACCAGCTGTCCCTTCGTGCGCGCTGGACTAGACCCGGCCTCCCTTCCGGACCCCACAGGTTAGACCCGCTATCCCTACCTGATGCTCCGCATTAGGCTTGGCACCCATACCCGATGTTCTGGGGTAGTAGCGGTACCCCCACCGTTACTCTGCGGTAGTATCGGTACACCCACCGGTACTCCGGGGTAGTACGTGAACCCTTACTGGTTCACTGGGGTACACCTGATGACGTTTCGGGCACGCGGTGTAGACCAGACATTCCTACCTGACCCTCTGTGTTAGTCCCGGTATCCCTACCTGATGCTCCGTTGTTGGCCTGGCACCCCTACCCGATATGCTGGGGTAGTACCGCTACCCCCACCGGTACTCTGCGGTAGTATTGGTACACCCACCGGTACTCCAGGGTAGTACCTGAACCCTTACTGGTTCGCTGGGGTACACCTGCTGACCTTACGGGCGTGCTCTGTAGACCAGACATTCCTACCTGACCCTCCAGGCTAGGCCCGGTATCCCTACCTGATGCTCTACGGTAGGCCTGGCCCCCTATCCGACAATCTGGGGTACTACCGGTACACCCACAGGGACTCCGCGGTACTTTTGCTATACCCACCGGTACTCCTGGATTGTACCAGAACCCTTACTGGTGCGCCGGGGTACACCTGCTGACCCTACGGGCACACTGCTTTGGACCCACCCTTCCTACCTGACCCGCCGGGGTAGGCCTGGTATACCTACCCGATGTTTCGAGGTAGAACCGGTTCCCCCACCGGTACTCTGGGCTTGGAACGGAAACCTTTGTGATGCGCCAGAGAACACCAGCTGTCCCTTCGTGCGCGCTGGACTAGACCTGGCCTCCCTACCGGACCCCACAGGTTAGACCCGCTATCCCTACCTGATGCTCCGCATTAGGCTTGGCACCCATACCCGATGTTCTGGGGTACTAGTGGTACCCCCACCGTTACTCTGCGGTAGTATCGGTACACCCACCGGTACTCCGGGGTAGTACGTGAACCCTTACTGGTTCACTGGGGTACACCTGCTGACGTTACGGGGACGCGGTGTGGACCAGACATTCCTACCTGACCCTCCGTTTTAGGCCCGGTATCCCTACCTGATGCTCCGTTGTTGGCCTGGCACCCCTACCCGAAATGCTGGGGTAGTACCGGTACCCCCACCGTTACTCTGCGGTAGTATCGGTACACCCACCGGTACTCCGGGGTAGTACGTGAACCCTTACTGGTTCACTGGGGTACACCTGCTGACATTTCGGGCACGCGGTATAGACCAGACATTCTTCCTGACCCTCCGTGTTAGTCCCGGTATCCCTACCTGATGCTCCGTTGTTCGCCTGGCACCCCTACCCGATATGCTGGGGTAGTACCGGTACCCCCACCGGTACTCTGCGGTAGTATTGGTACACCCACCGGTACTCCAGGGTAGTACCTGAACACTTACTGGTTCGCTGGGGTACACCTGCTGACCTTACGGGCGTGCTGTGTAGACCAGACATTCCTACCTGACCCTCCAGGCTAGGCCCGGTATCCCTACCTGATGCTCTACGGTAGGCCTGGCCCCCTATCCGACAATCTGGGGTACTACCGGTACACCCACCAGTACTCCGCGGTACTTTTGCTATACCCACCGGTACTCCTGGATTGTACCAGAACCCTTACTGGTGCGCCGGGGTACACCTGCTGACCCTACGGGCACACTGCTTTGGACCCACCCTTCCTACCTGACCCGCCGGGGTAGGCCTGGTATACCTACCCGATCTTTCGAGGTAGAATCGGTTCCCCCACCGGTACTCTGGGTTTGGAACGGAACCCTTTGTGATGCGCCAGAGAACACCAGCTGTCCCTTCGTGCGCGCTGGACTAGACCCGGCCTCCCTTCCGGACCCCACAGGTTAGACCCGCTATCCCTACCTGATGCTCCGCATTAGGCTTGGCACCCATACCCGATGTTCTGGGGTACTAGCGGTACCCCCACCGTTACTCTGCGGTAGTATCGGTACACCCACCGGTACTCCGGGGTAGTACGTGAACCCTTACTGGTTCACTGGGGTACACCTGATGACGTTACTGGCGCGCGGAGTAGACCAGACATTCCTACCTGACCCTCCTTTTTAGGCCCGGTATCCCTACCTGATGCTCCGTTGTTGGCCTGGCACCCCTACCCGATATGCTGGGGTAGTACCGCTACCCCCACCGGTACTCTGCGGTAGTATTGGTACACCCACCGGTACTCCAGGGTAGTACCTGAACCCTTACTGGTTCGCTGGGGTACACCTGCTGAACTTACGGGCGTGCTCTGTAGACCAGACATTCCTACCTGACCCTCCAGGCTAGGCCCGGTATCCCTACCTGATGCTCTACGGTAGGCCTGGCCCCCTACCCGACAATCTGGGGTACTACCGGTACACCCACAGGTACTCCGCGGTACTTTTGCTATACCCACTGGTACTCCTGGATTGTACCGGAACCCTTACTGGTGCGCCGGGGTACACCTGCTGACCCTACGGGCACACTGCTTTGGACCCACCCTTCCTACCTGACCCGCCGGGGTAGGCCTGGTATACCTACCCGATGTTTCGAGGTAGAACCGGTTCCCCCACCGGTACTCTGGGTTTGAAACGGAACCCTTTCTGATGCGCCAGAGAACACCAGCTGTCCCTTCGTGCGCGCTGGACTAGACCCGGCCTTCCTTCCGGACCCCACAGGTTAGACCCGCTATCCCTACCTGATGCTCCGCATTAGGCTTGGCACCCATACCCGATGTTCTGGGGTACTAGCGGTACCCCCACCGTTACTGTGCGGTAGTATCGGTACACCCACCGGTACTCCGGGGTAGTACGTGAACCCTTACTGGTTCACTGGGGTACACCTGCTGACGTTACTGGCGTGCGGTGTAGACCAGACATTCCTACCTGACCCTCTGTTTTAGGCCCGGTATCCCTACCTGATGCTCCGTTGTTGGCCTGGCACCCCTACCCGATATGCTGGGGTAGTACCGGTACCCCCACCGGTACTCTGCGGTGGTATTGGTACACCCACCGGTACTCCAGGGCAGTACCTGAACACTTACTGGTTCGCTGGGGTACACCTGCTGACCTTACAGGCGTGCTGTGTAGACCAGACATTCCTACCTGACCCTCCAGGCTAGGCCCGGTATCCCTACCTGATGCTCTGCGGTAGGCCTGGCCCCCTACCCGACAATCTGGGGTAGTACCGGTACACCCACCTGTACTCCGCGGTACTTTTGCTATACCCACCGGTACTCCTGGATTGTACCGGAACCCTTACTGGTGCGCCGGGGTACACCTGCTGACCCTACGGGCACACTGCTTTGGACCCACCCTTCCTACGTGACCCGCCGGGGTAGGCCTGGTATACCTACCCGATGTTTCGAGGTAGAACCGGTTCCCCCACCGGTACTCTGGGTTTGGAACGGAACCCTTTGTGATGCGCCAGAGAACACCAGCTGTCCCTTCGTGCGCGCTGGACTAGACCCGGCCTCCCTTCCGGACCCCACAGGTTAGACCCGCTATCCCTACCTGATGCTCCGCATTAGGCTTGGCACCCATACCCGATGTTCTGGGGTACTAGCGGTACCCCCACCGTTACTCTGCGGTAGTATCGGTACACCCACCGGTACTCCGGGGTAGTACGTGAACCCTTACTGGTTCACTGGGGTACACCTGATGACGTTACTGGCGCGCGGTGTAGACCAGACATTCCTACCTGACCCTCCGTTTTAGGCCCGGTATCCCTACCTGATGCTCCGTTGTTGGCCTGGCACCCCTACCCGATATGCTGGGGTAGTACCGGTACCCCCACCGGTACTCTGCGGTAGTATTGGTACACCCACCGGTACTCCAGGGCAGTACCTGAACACTTCCTGGTTCGCTGGGGTACACCTGCTGACCTTACGGGCGTGCTGTGTAGACCAGACATTCCTACCTGACCCTACAGGCTAGGCCCGGTATCCCTACCTGATGCTCTGCGGTAGGCCTGGCCCCCTACCCGACAATCTGGGGTAGTACCGGTACACCCACAGGGACTCCGCGGTACTTTTGCTATACCCACCGGTACTCCTGGATTGTACCGGAACCCTTACTGGTGTGCCGGGGTACACCTGCTGACCCTACGGGCACACTGCTTTGGACCCACCCTTCCTACCTGACCCGCCGGGGTAGGCCTGGTATACCTACCCGATGTTTCGAGGTAGAACCGGTTCCCCCACCGGTACTCTGGGTTTGAAACGGAACCCTTTCTGATGCGCCAGAGAACACCAGCTGTCCCTTCGTGCGCGCTGGACTAGACCCGGCCTTCCTTCCGGACCCCACAGGTTAGACCCGCTATCCCTACCTGATGCTCCGCATTAGGCTTGGCACCCATACCCGATGTTCTGGGGTACTAGCGGTACCCCCACCGTTACTCTGCGGTAGTAACGGTACACCCACCGGTACTCCGGGGTAGTACGTGAACCCTTACTGGTTCACTGGGGTACACCTGCTGACGTTACTGGCGTGCGGTGTAGACCATACATTCCTACCTGACCCTCTGTTTTAGGCCCGGTATCCCTACCTGATGCTCCGTTGTTGGCCTGGCACCCCTACCCGATATGCTGGGGTAGTACTGGTACCCCCACCGGTACTCTGCGGTAGTATTGGTACACCCACCGGTACTCCAGGGTAGTACCTGAACCCTTACTGGTTCGCTGGGGTACACCTGCTGACCTTACGGGCGTGCTGTGTAGACCAGACATTCCTACCTGACCCTCCAGGCTAGGCCCGGTATCCCTACCTGATGCTCTGCGGTAGGCCTGGCCCCCTACCCGACAATCTGGGGTAGTACCGGTACACGCACAGGTACTCCGTGGTACTTTTGCTATACCCACTGGTACTCCTGGATTGTACCGGAACCCTTACTGGTGCGCCGGGGTACACCTGCTGACCCTACGGGCACACTGCTTTGGACCCACCCTTCCTACCTGACCCGCCGGGGTAGGTCTGGTATACCTACCCGATGTTTCGAGGTAGAACCGGTTCCCCCACCGGTACTCTGGGTTTGGAACGGAAACCTTTGTGATGCGCCAGAGAACACCAGCTGTCCCTTCGTGCGCGCTGGACTAGACCCGGCCTCCCTTCCGGACCCCACAGGTTAGACCCGCTATCCCTACCTGATGCTCCGCATTAGGCTTGGCACCCATACCCGATGTTCTGGGGTAGTAGCGGTACCCCCACCGTTACTCTGCGGTAGTATCGGTACACCCACCGGTACTCCGGGGTAGTACGTGAACCCTTACTGGTTCACTGGGGTACACCTGCTGACGTTACAGGGACGCGGTGTAGACCAGACATTCCTACCTGACCCTCCGTTTTAGGCCCGGTATCCCTACCTGATGCTCCGTTGTTGGCCTGGCACCCCTACCCGATATGCTGGGGTAGTACCGCTACCCCCACCGGTACTCTGCGGTAGTATTGGTACACCCACCGGTACTCCAGGGCAGTACCTGAACACTTACTGGTTCGCTGGGGTCCACCTGCTGACCTTACGGGCGTGCTGTGTAGACCAGACATTCTTACCTGACCCTCCAGGCTAGGCCCGGTATCCCTACCTGATGCTCTGCGGTAGGCCTGGCCCCCTACCCGACAATCTGGGGTAGTACCGGTACACCCACAGGTACTCCGCGGTACTTTTGCTATACCCACCGGTACACCTGGATTGTACCGGAACCCTTACTGGTGCGCCGGGGTACACCTGCTGACCCTACGGGCACACTGCTTTGGACCCACCCTTCCTACCTGACCCGCCGGGGTAGGCCTGGTATACCTACCCGATGTTTCGAGGTAGAACCGGTTCCCCCACCGGTACTCTGGTTTTGGAACGGAACCCTTTGTGATGCGCCAGAGAACACCAGCTGTCCCTTCGTGCGCGCTGGACTAGACCTGGCCTCCCTACCGGACCCCACAGGTTAGACACGCTATCCCTACCTGATGCTCCGCATTAGGCTTGGCACCCATACCCGATGTTCTGGGGTAGTAGCGGTACCCCCACCGTTACTCTGCGGTAGTATCGGTACACCCACCGGTACTCCGGGGTAGTACGTGAACCCTTACTGGTTCACTGGGGTACACCTGCTGACGTTACGGGGACGCGGTGTAGACCAGACATTCCTACCTGACCCTCCGTTTTAGGCCCGGTATCCCTACCTGATGCTCCGTTGTTGGCCTGGCACCCCTACCCGATATGCTGGGGTAGTACCGGTACCCCCACCGGTACTCTGCGGTAGTATTGGTACACCCACCGGTACTCCAGGGTAGTACCTGAACTCTTACTGGTTCGCTGGGGTACACCTGCTGACCTTACGGGCGTGCTCTGTAGACCAGACATTCCTACCTGACCCTCCAGGCTAGGCCCAGTATCCCTACCTGATGCTCTGCGGTAGGCCTGGCCCCCTACCCGACAATCTGGGGTAGTACCGGTTCACCCACCGGTACTCCGCGGTACTTTTGCTATACCCACCGGTACTCCTGGATTGTACCGGAACCCTTACTGGTGCGCCGGGGTACACCTGCTGACCCTACGGGCACACTGCTTTGGACCCACCCTTCCTACCTGACCTGCTGGGGTAGGCCTGGTATACCTACCCGATGTTTCGAGGTAGAACCGGTTCCCCCACCGGTACTCTGGGTTTGGAACGGAACCCTTTGTGATGCGCCAGAGAACACCAGCTGTCCCTTCGTGCGCGCTGGACTAGACCCGGCCTCCCTTCCGGACCCCACAGGTTAGACCCGCTATCCCTACCTGATGCTCCGCATTAGGCTTGGCACCCATACCCGATGTTCTGGGGTAGTAGCGGTACCCCCACCGTTACTCTGCGGTAGTATCGGTACACCCACCGGTACTCCAGGGTAGTACGTGAACCCTTACTGGTTCACTGGGGTACACCTGCTGACGTTACTGGCGCGCGGAGTAGACCAGACATTCCTACCAGACCCTCCGTTTTAGGCCCGGTATCCCTACCTGATGCTCCGTTGTTGGCCTGGCACCCCTACCCGATATGCTGGGGTAGTACCGGTACCCCCACCGGTACTCTGCGGTACTATTGGTACACCCACCGGTACTCCAGGGCAGTACCTGAACACTTACTGGTTCGCTGGGGTACACCTGCTGACCTTACGGGCGTGCTGTGTAGACCAGACATTCCTACCTGACCCTCCAGGCTAGGCCCGGTATCCCTACCTGATGCTCTACGGTAGGCCTGGCCCCCTATCCGACAATCTGGGGTACTACCGGTACACCCACAGGGACTCCGCGGTACTTTTGCTATACCCACCGGTACTCCTGGATTGTACCAGAACCCTTACTGGTGCGCCGGGGTACACCTGCTGATCCTACGGGCACACTGCTTTGGACCCACCCTTCCTACCTGACCCGCCGGGGTAGGCCTGGTATACCTACCCGATGTTTCGAGGTAGAACCGGTTCCCCCACCGGTACTCTGGGTTTGAAACGGAACCCTTTGTGATGCGCCAGAGAACACCAGCTGTCCCTTCGTGCGCGCTGGACGAGACCCGGCCTTCCTTCCGGACCCCACAGGTTAGACCCGCTATCCCTACCTGATGCTCCGCATTAGGCTTGGCACCCATACCTGATGTTCTGGGGCAGTAACGGTACCCCCACCGTTACTCTGCGGTAGTATCGGTACACCCACCGGTACTCCGGGGTAGTACGTGAACCCTTACTGGTTCACTGGGGTACACCTGCTGACGTTACAGGGACGCGGTGTAGACCAGACATTCCTACCTGACCCTCAGTTTTAGGCCCGGTATCCCTACCTGATGCTCCGTTGTTGGCCTGGCACCCCTACCCGATATGCTGGGGTAGTACCGCTACCCCCACCGGTACTCTGCGGTAGTATTGGTACACCCACCGGTACTCCAGGGCAGTACCTGAACACTTACTGGTTCGCTGGGGTCCACCTGCTGACCTTACGGGCGTGCTGTGTAGACCAGACATTCTTACCTGACCCTCCAGGCTAGGCCCGGTATCCCTACCTGATGCTCTGCGGTAGGCCTGGCCCCCTACCCGACAATCTGGGGTAGTACCGGTACACCAACAGGTACTCCGCGGTACTTTTGCTATACCCACCGGTACACCTGGATTGTACCGGAACCCTTACTGGTGCGCCGGGGTACACCTGCTGACCCTACGGGCACACTGCTTTGGACCCACCCTTCCTACCTGACCCGCCGGGGTAGGCCTGGTATACCTACCCGATGTTTCGAGGTAGAACCGGTTCCCCCACCGGTACTCTGGGTTTGAAACGGAACCCTTTGTGATGCGCCAGAGAACACCAGCTGTCCCTTCGTGCGCGCTGGACGAGACCCGGCCTTCCTTCCGGACCCCACAGGTTAGACCCGCTATCCCTACCTGATGCTCCGCATTAGGCTTGGCACCCAGACCTGATGTTCTGGGGCAGTAACGGTACCCCCACCGTTACTCTGCGGTAGTATCGGTACACCCACCGGTACTCCGGGGTAGTACGTGAACCCTTACTGGTTCACTGGGGTACACCTGCTGACGTTACAGGGACGCGGTGTAGACCAGACATTCCTACCTGACCCTCCGTTTTAGGCCCGGTATCCCTACCTGATGCTCCGTTGTTGGCCTGGCACCCCTACCCGATATGCTGGGGTAGTACCGCTACCCCCACCGGTACTCTGCGGTAGTATTGGTACACCCACCGGTACTCCAGGGCAGTACCTGAACACTTACTGGTTCGCTGGGGTCCACCTGCTGACCTTACGGGCGTGCTGTGTAGACCAGACATTCTTACCTGACCCTCCAGGCTAGGCCCGGTATCCCTACCTGATGCTCTGCGGTAGGCCTGGCCCCCTACCCGACAATCTGGGGTAGTACCGGTACACCCACAGGGACTCCGCGGTACTTTTGCTATACCCACCGGTACACCTGGATTGTACCGGAACCCTTACTGGTGCGCCGGGGTACACCTGCTGACCCTACGGGCACACTGCTTTGGACCCACCCTTCCTACCTGACCTGCTGGGGTAGGCCTGGTATACCTACCCGATGTTTCGAGGTAGAACCGGTTCCCCCACCGGTACTCTGGGTTTGGAACGGAACCCTTTGTGATGCGCCAGAGAACACCAGCTGTCCCTTCGTGCGCGCTGGACTAGACCCGGCCTCCCTTCCGGACCCCACAGGTTAGACCCGCTATCCCTACCTGATGCTCCGCATTAGGCTTGGCACCCATACCCGATGTTCTGGGGTAGTAGCGGTACCCCCACCGTTACTCTGCGGTAGTATCGGTACACCCACCGGTACTCCAGGGTAGTACGTGAACCCTTACTGGTTCACTGGGGTACACCTGCTGACGTTACTGGCGCGCGGAGTAGACCAGACATTCCTACCAGACCCTCCGTTTTAGGCCCGGTATCCCTACCTGATGCTCCGTTGTTGGCCTGGCACCCCTACCCGATATGCTGGGGTAGTACCGCTACCCCCACCGGTACTCTGCGGTAGTATTGGTACACCCACCGGTACTCCAGGGCAGTACCTGAACACTTACTGGTTCGCTGGGGTCCACCTGCTGACCTTACGGGCGTGCTGTGTAGACCAGACATTCTTACCTGACCCTCCAGGCTAGGCCCGGTATCCCTACCTGATGCTCTGCGGTAGGCCTGGCCCCCTACCCGACAATCTGGGGTAGTACCGGTACACCAACAGGTACTCCGCGGTACTTTTGCTATACCCACCGGTACACCTGGATTGTACCGGAACCCTTACTGGTGCGCCGGGGTACACCTGCTGACCCTACGGGCACACTGCTTTGGACCCACCCTTCCTACCTGACCCGCCGGGGTAGGCCTGGTATACCTACCCGATGTTTCGAGGTAGAACCGGTTCCCCCACCGGTACTCTGGGTTTGAAACGGAACCCTTTGTGATGCGCCAGAGAACACCAGCTGTCCCTTCGTGCGCGCTGGACGAGACCCGGCCTTCCTTCCGGACCCCACAGGTTAGACCCGCTATCCCTACCTGATGCTCCGCATTAGGCTTGGCACCCATACCTGATGTTCTGGGGCAGTAACGGTACCCCCACCGTTACTCTGCGGTAGTATCGGTACACCCACCGGTACTCCGGGGTAGTACGTGAACCCTTACTGGTTCACTGGGGTACACCTGCTGACGTTACAGGGACGCGGTGTAGACCAGACATTCCTACCTGACCCTCCGTTTTAGGCCCGGTATCCCTACCTGATGCTCCGTTGTTGGCCTGGCACCCCTACCCGATATGCTGGGGTAGTACCGCTACCCCCACCGGTACTCTGCGGTAGTATTGGTACACCCACCGGTACTCCAGGGCAGTACCTGAACACTTACTGGTTCGCTGGGGTCCACCTGCTGACCTTACGGGCGTGCTGTGTAGACCAGACATTCTTACCTGACCCTCCAGGCTAGGCCCGGTATCCCTACCTGATGCTCTGCGGTAGGCCTGGCCCCCTACCCGACAATCTGGGGTAGTACCGGTACACCCACAGGTACTCCGCGGTACTTTTGCTATACCCACCGGTACACCTGGATTGTACCGGAACCCTTACTGGTGCGCCGGGGTACACCTGCTGACCCTACGGGCACACTGCTTTGGACCCACCCTTCCTACCTGACCCGCCGGGGTAGGCCTGGTATACCTACCCGATGTTTCGAGGTAGAACCGGTTCCCCCACCGGTACTCTGGTGTTGGAACGGAAACCTTTGTGATGCGCCAGAGAACACCAGCTGTCCCTTCGTGCGCGCTGGACTAGACCTGGCCTCCCTACCGGACCCCACAGGTTAGACACGCTATCCCTACCTGATGCTCCGCATTAGGCTTGGCACCCATACCCGATGTTCTGGGGTACTAGCGGTACCCCCACCGTTACTCTGCGGTAGTATCGGTACACCCACCGGTACTCCGGGGTAGTACGTGAACCCTTACTGGTTCACTGGGGTACACCTGCTGACGTTACGGGGACGCGGTGTAGACCAGACATTCCTACCTGACCCTCCGTTTTAGGCCCGGTATCCCTACCTGATGCTCCGTTGTTGGCCTGGCACCCCTACCCGATATGCTGGGGTAGTACCGGTACCCCCACCGGTACTCTGCGGTAGTATTGGTACACCCACCGGTACTCCAGGGTAGTACCTGAACTCTTACTGGTTCGCTGGGGTACACCTGCTGACCTTACGGGCGTGCTCTGTAGACCAGACATTCCTACCTGACCCTCCAGGCTAGGCCCGGTATCCCTACCTGATGCTCTGCGGTAGGCCTGGCCCCCTACCCGACAATCTGGGGTAGTACCGGTACACCCACCGGTACTCCGCGGTACTTTTGCTATACCCACCGGTACTCCTGGATTGTACCGGAACCCTTACTGGTGCGCCGGGGTACACCTGCTGACCCTACGGGCACACTGCTTTGGACCCACCCTTCCTACCTGACCCGCCGGGGTAGGCCTGGTATACCTACCCGATGTTTCGAGGTAGAACCGGTTCCCCCACCGGTACTCTGGGTTTGGAACGGAACCCTTTGTGATGCGCCAGAGAACACCAGCTGTCCCTTCGTGCGCGCTGGACTAGACCCGGCCTCCCTTCCGGACCCCACAGGTTAGACCCGCTATCCCTACCTGATGCTCCGCATTAGGCTTGGCACCCATACCCGATGTTCTGGGGTAGTAGCGGTACCCCCACCGTTACTCTGCGGTAGTATCGGTACACCCACCGGTACTCCGGGGTAGTACGTGAACCCTTACTGGTTCACTGGGGTACACCTGCTGACGTTACTGGCGCGCGGAGTAGACCAGACATTCCTACCAGACCCTCCGTTTTAGGCCCGGTATCCCTACCTGATGCTCCGTTGTTGGCCTGGCACCCCTACCCGATATGCTGGGGTAGTACCGGTACCCCCACCGGTACTCTGCGGTAGTATTGGTACACCCACCGGTACTCCAGGGTAGTACCTGAACACTTCCTGGTTCGCTGGGGTACACCTGCTGACCTTACGGGCGTGCTGTGTAGACCAGACATTCCTACCTGACCCTCCAGGCTAGGCCCGGTATCCCTACCTGATGCTCTGCGGTAGGCCTGGCCCCCTACCCGACAATCTGGGGTAGTACCGGTACACCCACAGGGACTCCGCGGTACTTTTGCTATACCCACCGGTACTCCTGGATTGTACCGGAACCCTTACTGGTGCGCCGGGGTACACCTGCTGACCCTACGGGCACACTGCTTTGGACCCACCCTTCCAACCTGACCCGCCGGCGTAGGCCTGGTATACCTACCCGATGTTTCGAGGTAGAACCGGTTCCCCCACCGGTACTCTGGGTTTGGAACGGAACCCTTTGTGATGCGCCAGAGAACACCAGCTGTCCCTTCGTGCGCGCTGGACTAGACCTGGCCTCCCTTCCGGACACCACAGGTTAGACACGCTATCCCTAGCTGATGCTCCGCATTAGGCTTGGCACCCATACCCGATGTTCTGGGGTAGTAGCGGTACCCCCACCGTTACTCTGCGGTAGTATCGGTACACCCACCGGTACTCCGGGGTAGTACGTGAACCCTTACTGGTTCACTGGGGTACACCTGCTGACGTTACGGGGACGCGGTGTAGACCAGACATTCCTACCTGACCCTCCGTTTTAGGCCCGGTATCCCTACCTGATGCTCCGTTGTTGGCCTGGCACCCCTACCCGATATGCTGGGGTAGTACCGGTACCCCCACCGGTACTCTGCGGTAGTATTGGTACACCCACCGGTACTCCAGGGTAGTACCTGAACTCTTACTGGTTCGCTGGGGTACACCTGCTGACCTTACGGGCGTGTTCTGTAGACCAGACATTCCTACCTGACCCTCCAGGCTAGGCCCGGTATCCCTGCCTGATGCTCTACGGTAGGCCTGGCCCCCTATCCGACAATCTGGGGTACTACCGGTACACCCACAGGGACTCCGCGGTACTTTTGCTATACCCACCGGTACTCCTGGATTGTACCGGAACCCTTACTGGTGCGCCGGGGTACACCTGCTGACCCTACGGGCACACTGCTTTGGACCCACCCTTCCAACCTGACCCGACGGGGTAGGCCTGGTATACCTACCCGATGTTTCGAGGTAGAACCGGTTCCCCCACCGGTACTCTGGGTTTGGAACGGAACCCTTTGTAATGAGCCAGAGAACACCAGCTGTCCCTTCGTGCGCGCTGGACTAGACCCGGCCTCCCTTCCGGACACCACAGGTTAGACCCGTTATCCCTACCTGATGCTCCGCATTAGGCTTGGCACCCATACCCGATGTTCTGGGGTAGTACCGGTACCCCCGCCGGTACTCTGCGGTAGTATTGGTACACCCACCGGTACTCCAGGGCAGTACCTGAACACTTACTGGTTCGCTGGGGTACACCTGCTGACCTTACGGGCGTGCTGTGTAGACCAGACATTCCTACCTGACCCTCCAGGCTAGGCCCGGTATCCCTACCTGATGCTCTGCGGTAGGCCTGGCCCCCTACCTGACAATCTGGGGTAGTACCGGTACACCCACAGGGACTCCGCGGTACTTTTGCTATACCCACCGGTACTCCTGGATTGTACCGGAACCCTTACTGGTGCGCCGGGGTACACCTGCTGACACTACGGGCACACTGCTTTGGACCCACCCTTCCTACCTGACCCGCCAAGGTAGGCCTGGTATACCTACCCGATGTTTCGAGGTAGAACCGGTTCCCCCACCGGTACTCTGGGTTTGGAACGGAACCCTTTGTAATGCGCCAGAGAACACCAGCTGTCCCTTCGTGCGCGCTGGACTAGACCCGGCCTCCCTTCCGGACCCCACATGTTAGACCCGGTATCCCTACCTGATGCTCCGCATTAGGCTTGGCACCCATACCCGATGTTCTGGGGTAGTAGCGGTACCCCCACCGTTACTCTGCGGTAGTATCGGTACACCCACCGGTACTCCAGGGTATACGTGAACCCTTACTGGTTCACTGGGGTACACCTGATGACGTTACTGGCGCGCGGTGTAGACCAGACATTCCTACCTGACCCTCCGTTTTAGGCCCGGTATCCCTACCTGATGCCCCGTTGTTGGCCTGGCACCCCTACCCGATATGCTGGGGTAGTACCGGTACCCCCACTGGTACTCTGCGGTAGTATTGGTACACCCACCGGTACTCCAGGGCAGTACCTGAACACTTACTGGTTCGCTGGGGTACACCTGCTGACCTTACGGGCGTGCTGTGTAGACCAGACATTCCTACCTGACCCTCCAGGCTAGGCCCGGTATCCCTACCTGATGCTCTGCGGTAGGCCTGGCCCCCTACCCGACAATCTGGGGTAGTACCGGTACACCCACAGGTACTCCGCGGTACTTTTGCTATACCCACCGGTACTCCTGGATTGTACCGGAACCCTTACTGGTTTGCCGGGGTACACCTGCTGACCCTACGGGCACACTGCTTTGGACCCACCCTTCCTACCTGACCCGCCGGGGTAGGACTGGTATACCTACCCGATGTTTCGAGGTAGAACCGGTTCCCCCACCGGTACTCTGGGCTTGGAACGGAAACCTTTGTGATGCGCCAGAGAACACTAGCTGTCTCTTCGTGCGCGCTGGACTAGACCTGGCCTCCCTACCGGACCCCACATGTTAGACCTGCTATCCCTACCTGATGCTCCGCATTAGGCTTGGCACCCATACCCGATGTTCTGGGGTACTAGCGGTACCCCCACCGTTACTCTGCGGTAGTATCGGTACACCCACCGGTACTCCGGGGTAGTACGTGAACCCTTACTGGTTCACTGGGGTACACCTGCTGACGTTACTGGCGTGCGGTGTAGACCAGACATTCCTACCTGACCCTCCGTTTTAGTCCCGGTATCCCTACCTGATGCTCCGTTGTTGGCCTGGCACCCCTACCCAATATGCTGGGGTAGTACCGGTACCCCCACCGGTACTCTGCGGTAGTATTGGTACACCCACCGGTACTCCAGGGTAGTACCTGAACCCTTACTGGTTCGCTGGGGTACACCTGCTGACCTTACGGGCGTGCTGTGTAGACCAGACATTCCTACCTGACCCTCCAGGCTAGGCCCGGTATCCCTACCTGATGCTCTGCGCTACGCCTGGCCCCCTACCTGACAATCTGGGGTAGTACCGGTACACCCACAGGGACTCCGCGGTACTTTTGCTATACCCACCGGTACTCCTGGATTGTACCGGAACCCTTACTGGTGCGCCGGGGTACACCTGCTGACCCTACGGGCACACTGCTTTGGACCCACCCTTCCTACCTGACCCGCCGGGGTAGGTCTGGTATACCTACCCGATGTTTCGAGGTAGAACCGGTTCCCCCACCGGTACTCTGGGTTTGGAACGGAACCCTTTCTGATGCGCCAGAGAACACCAGCTGTCCCTTCGTGCGCGCTGGACTAGACCCGGCCTCCCTTCCGGACACCACAGGTTAGACCCGCTATCCCTACCTGATGCTCCGCATTAGGCTTGGCACCCATACCCGATGTTCTGGGGTAGTAGCGGTACCCCCACCGTTACTCTGCGGTAGTATCGGTACACCCACCGGTACTCCAGGGTAGTACGTGAACCCTTACTGGTTCACTGGGGTACACCTGCTGACGTTACTGGCGCGTGGTGTAGACCAGACATTCCTACCTGACCCTCCGTTTTAGGCCCGGTATCCCTACCTGATGCTCCGTTGTTGGCCTGGCACCCCTACCCAATAGGCTGGGGTAGTACCGCTACCCCCACCGGTACTCTGCGGTAGTATTGGTACACCCACCGGTACTCCAGGGCAGTACCTGAACACTTACTGGTTCGCTGGGGTACACCTGCTGACCTTACGGGCGTGCTCTGTAGACCAGACATTCCTACATGACCCTCCAGGCTAGGCCCGGTATCCCTACCTGATGCTCTACGGTAGGCCTGGCCCCCTATCCGACAATCTGGGGTAGTACCGGTACACCCACCGGGACTCCGCGGTACTTTTGCTATACCCACCGGTACTCCTGGATTGTACCGGAACCCTTACTGGTGCGCCGGGGTACACCTGCTGACCCTACGGGCACACTGCTTTGGACCCACCCTTCCTACCTGACCCGCCGGGGTAGGCCTGGTATACCTACCCGATGTTTCGAGGTAGAACCGGTTCCCCCACCGGTACTCTGGGTTTGGAACGGAACCCTTTGTGATGCGCCAGAGAACACCAGCTGTCCTTTCGTGCGCGCTGGACTAGACCCGGCCTCCCTTCCGGACCCCACAGGTTAGACCCGCTATCCCTACCTGATGCTCCGTATTAGGCTTGGCACCCATACCCGATGTTCTGGGGTAGTAACGGTACCCCCACCGTTACTCTGCGGTAGTATCGGTACACCCACCGGTACTCCGGGGTAGTACGTGAACCCTTACTGGTTCACTGGGGTACACCTGCTGACGTTACTGGCGTGCGGTGTAGACCAGACATTCCTACCTGACCCTCTGTTTTAGGCCCGGTATCCCTACCTGATGCTCCGTTGTTGGCCTGGCACCCCTACCCGATATGCTGGGGTAGTACCGGTACCCCCACCGGTACTCTGCGGTAGTATTGGTACACCCACCGGTACTCCAGGGTAGTACCTGAACCCTTACTGGTTCGCTGGGGTACACCTGCTGACCTTACGGGCGTGCTGTGTAGACCAGACATTCCTACCTGACCCTCCAGGCTAGGCCCGGTATCCCTACCTGATGCTCTGCGGTAGGCCTGGCCCCCTACCCGACAATCTGGGGTAGTACCGGTACACCCACCGGGACTCCGCGGTACTTTTGCTATACCCACCGGTACTCCTGGATTGTACCGGAACCCTTACTGGTGCGCCGGGGTACACCTGCTGACCCTACGGGCACACTGCTTTGGACCCACCCTTCCTACCTGACCCGCCGGGGTAGGACTGGTATACATACCCGATGTTTCGAGGTAGAACCGATTCCCCCACCGGTACTCTGGGGTTGGAACGGAACCCTTTGTGATGCGCCAGAGAACACCAGCTGTCCCTTCGTGCGCGCTGGACTAGACCCGGCCTGCCTTCCGGACCCCACAGGTTAGACCCGGTATCCCTACCTGATGCTCCGCATTAGGCTTGGCACCCATACCCGATGTTCTGGGGTAGTAGCGGTACCCCCACCGTTACTCTGCGGTAGTATCGGTACACCCACCGGTACTCCGGGGTAGTACGTGAACCCTTACTGGTTCACTGGGGTACACCTGATGACGTTACTGGCGCGCGGTGTAGACCAGACATTCCTACCTGACCCTCCGTTTTAGGCCCGGTATCCCTACCTGATGCTCCGTTGTTGGCCTGGCACCCCTACCCAATATGCTGGGGTAGTACCGGTACCCCCACCGGTACTCTGCGGTAGTATTGGTACACCCACCGTTACTCCAGGGTAGTACCTGAACACTTCCTGGTTCGCTGGGGTACACCTGCTGACCTTACGGGCGTGCTGTGTAGACCAGACATTCCTACCTGACCCTCCAGGCTAGGCCCGGTATCCCTACCTGATGCTCTGCGGTAGGCCTGGCCCCCTACCCGACAATCTGGGGTAGTACCGGTACACCCACCGGGACTCCGCGGTACTTTTGCTATACCCACCGGTACTCCTGGATTGTACCGGAACCCTTACTGGTGCGCCGGGGTACACCTGCTGACCCTACGGGCACACTGCTTTGGACCCACCCTTCCTACCTGACCCGCCGGGGTAGGACTGGTATACCTACCCGATGTTTCGAGGTAGAACCGGTTCCCCCACCGGTACTCTGGGTTTGGAACGGAACCCTTTGTAATGCGCCAGAGAACACCAGCTGTCCCTTCGTGCGCGCTGGACTAGACCCGGCCTCCCTTCCGGACCCCACAGGTTAGACCCGCTATCCCTACCTGATGCTCCGCATTAGGCTTGGCACCCATACCCGATGTTCTGGGGTAGTAGCGGTACCCCCACCGTTACTCTGCGGTAGTATCGGTACACCCACCGGTACTCCGGGGTAGTACGTGAAGCCTTACTGGTTCACTGGGGTACACCTGATGACATTACTGGCGCGCGGTGTAGACCAGACATTCCTACCTGACCCTCCGTTTTAGGCCCGGTATCCCTACCTGATGCTCCGTTGTTGGCCTGGCACCCCTACCCAATAGGCTGGGGTAGTACCGCTACCCCCACCGGTACTCTGCGGTAGTATTGGTACACCCACCGGTACTCCAGGGTAGTACCTGAACACTTCCTGGTTCGCTGGGGTACACCTGCTGACCTTACGGGCGTGCTGTGTAGACCAGACATTCCTACCTGACCCTCCAGGCTAGGCCCGGTATCCCTACCTGATGCTCTGCGGTAGGCCTGGCCCCCTACCCGACAATCTGGGGTAGTACCGGTACACCCACCGGGACTCCGCGGTACTTTTGCTATACCCACCGGTACTCCTGGATTGTACCGGAACCCTTACTGGTGCGCCGGGGTACACCTGCTGACCCTACGGGCACACTGCTTTGGACCCACCCTTCCTACCTGACCCGCCGGGGTAGGCCTGGTATACCTACCCGATGTTTCGAGGTAGAACCGGTTCCCCCACCGGTACTCTGGGTTTGGAACGGAACCCTTTCTGATGCGCCAGAGAACACCAGCTGTCCCTTCGTGCGCGCTGGACTAGACCCGGCCTCCCTTCCGGACACCACAGGTTAGACCCGTTATCCCTACCTGATGCTCCGCATTAGGCTTGGCACCCATACCCGATGTTCTGGGGTAGTAGCGGTACCCCCACCGTTACTCTGCGGTAGTATCGGTACACCCACCGGTACTCCGGGGTAGTACGTGAACCCTTACTGGTTCACTGGGGTACACCTGATAACGTAACTGGCGCGCGGTGTAGACCAGACATTCCTACCTGACCCTCCGTTTTAGGCCCGGTATCCCTACCTGATGCTCCGTTGTTGGCCTGGCACCCCTACCCGATATGCTGGGGTAGTACCGCTACCCCCACCGGTACTCTGCGGTAGTATTGGTACACCCACCGGTACTCCAGGGTAGTACCTGAACCCTTACTGGTTCGCTGGGGTACACCTGCTGACCTTACGGGCGTGCTGTGTAGACCAGACATTCCTACCTGACCCTCCAGGCTAGGCCCGGTATCCCTACCTGATGCTCTGCGGTAGGCCTGGCCCCCTACCCGACAATCTGGGGTAGTACCGGTACACCCACAGGGACTCCGCGGTACTTTTGCTATACCCACCGGTACTCCTGGATTGTACCGGAACCCTTACTGGTGCGCCGGGGTACACCTGCTGACCCTACGGGCACACTGCTTTGGACCCACCCTTCCTACCTGACCCGCCGGGGTAGGTCTGGTATACATACCCGATGTTTCGAGTTAGAACCGATTCCCCCACCGGTACTCTGGGGTTGGAACGGAACCCTTTGTGATGCGCCAGAGAACACCAGCTGTCCCTTCGTGCGCGCTGGACTAGACCCGGCCTGCCTTCCGGACCCCACAGGTTAGACCCGGTATCCCTACCTGATGCTCCGCATTAGGCTTGGCACCCATACCCGATGTTCTGGGGTAGTAGCGGTACCCCCACCGTTACTCTGCGGTAGTATCGGTACACCCACCGGTACTCCGGGGTAGTACGTGAACCCTTACTGGTTCACTGGGGTACACCTGATGACGTTACTGGCGCGCGGTGTAGACCAGACATTCCTACCTGACCCTCCGTTTTAGGCCCGGTATCCCTACCTGATGCTCCGTTGTTGGCCTGGCACCCCTACCCAATATGCTGGGGTAGTACCGGTACCCCCACCGGTACTCTGCGGTAGTATTGGTACACCCACCGTTACTCCAGGGTAGTACCTGAACACTTCCTGGTTCGCTGGGGTACACCTGCTGACCTTACGGGCGTGCTGTGTAGACCAGACATTCCTACCTGACCCTCCAGGCTAGGCCCGGTATCCCTACCTGATGCTCTGCGGTAGGCCTGGCCCCCTACCCGACAATCTGGGGTAGTACCGGTACACCCACCGGGACTCCGCGGTACTTTTGCTATACCCACCGGTACTCCTGGATTGTACCGGAACCCTTACTGGTGCGCCGGGGTACACCTGCTGACCCTACGGGCACACTGCTTTGGACCCACCCTTCCTACCTGACCAGCCGGGGTAGGACTGGTATACCTACCCGATGTTTCGAGGTAGAACCGGTTCCCCCACCGGTACTCTGGGTTTGGAACGGAACCCTTTGTAATGCGCCAGAGAACACCAGCTGTCCCTTCGTGCGCGCTGGACTAGACCCGGCCTCCCTTCCGGACCCCACAGGTTAGACCCGCTATCCCTACCTGATGCTCCGCATTAGGCTTGGCACCCATACCCGATGTTCTGGGGTAGTAGCGGTACCCCCACCGTTACTCTGCGGTAGTATCGGTACACCCACCGGTACTCCGGGGTAGTACGTGAAGCCTTACTGGTTCACTGGGGTACACCTTATGACGTTACTGGCGCGCGGTGTAGACCAGACATTCCTACCTGACCCTCCGTTTTAGGCCCGGTATCCCTACCTGATGCTCCGTTGTTGGCCTGGCACCCCTACCCAATATGCTGGGGTAGTACCGGTACCCCCACCGGTACTCTGCGGTAGTATTGGTACACCCACCGGTACTCCAGGGTAGTACCTGAACACTTCCTGGTTCGCTGGGGTACACCTGCTGACCTTACGGGCGTGCTGTGTAGACCAGACATTCCTACCTGACCCTCCAGGCTAGGCCCGGTATCCCTACCTGATGCTCTGCGGTAGGCCTGGCCCCCTACCCGACAATCTGGGGTAGTACCGGTACACCCACCGGGACTCCGCGGTACTTTTGCTATACCCACCGGTACTCCTGGATTGTACCGGAACCCTTACTGGTGCGCCGGGGTACACCTGCTGACCCTACGGGCACACTGCTTTGGACCCACCCTTCCTACCTGACCCGCCGGGGTAGGCCTGGTATACCTACCCGATGTTTCGAGGTAGAACCGGGTCCCCCACCGGTACTCTGGGTTTGGAACGGAACCCTTTCTGATGCGCCAGAGAACACCAGCTGTCCCTTCGTGCGCGCTGGACTAGACCCGGCCTCCCTTCCGGACACCACAGGTTAGACCCGTTATCCCTACCTGATGCTCCGCATTAGGCTTGGCACCCATACCCGATGTTCTGGGGTAGTAGCGGTACCCCCACCGTTACTCTGCGGTAGTATCGGTACACCCACCGGTACTCCGGGGTAGTACGTGAACCCTTACTGGTTCACTGGGGTACACCTGATGACGTTACTGGCGCGCGGTGTAGACCAGACATTCCTACCTGACCCTCCGTTTTAGGCCCGGTATCCCTACCTGATGCTCCGTTGTTGGCCTGGCACCCCTACCCAATATGCTGGGGTAGTACCGGTACCCCCACCGGTACTCTGCGGTAGTATTGGTACACCCACCGGTACTCCAGGGTAGTACCTGAACACTTCCTGGTTCGCTGGGGTACACCTGCTGACCTTACGGGCGTGCTGTGTAGACCAGACATTCCTACCTGACCCTCCAGGCTAGGCCCGGTATCCCTACCTGATGCTCTGCGGTAGGCCTGGCCCCCTACCCGACAATCTGGGGTAGTACCGGTACACCCACCGGGACTCCGCGGTACTTTTGCTATACCCACCGGTACTCCTGGATTGTACCGGAACCCTTACTGGTGCGCCGGGGTACACCTGCTGACCCTACGGGCACACTGCTTTGGACCCACCCTTCCTACCTGACCCGCCGGGGTAGGACTGGTATACCTACCCGATGTTTCGAGGTAGAACCGGTTCCCCCAACGGTACCATGGGGTTGGAACGGAACCCTTTGTGATGCGCCAGAGAACACCAGCTGTCCCTTCGTGCGCGCTGGACTAGACCCGGCCTCCCTTCCGGACCCCACAGGTTAGACCCGCTATCCCTAGCTGATGCTCCGCATTAGGCTTGGCACCCATACCCGATGTTCTGGGGTAGTAGCGGTACCCCCACCGTTACTCTGCGGTAGTATCGGTACACCCACCGGTACTCCGGGGTAGTACGTGAACCCTTACTGGTTCACTGGGGTACACCTGATAACGTTACTGGCGCGCGGTGTAGACCAGACATTCCTACCTGACCCTCCGTTTTAGGCCCGGTATCCCTACCTGATGCTCCGTTGTTGGCCTGGCACCCCTACCCGATATGCTGGGGTAGTACCGCTACCCCCACCGGTACTCTGCGGTAGTATTGGTACACCCACCGGTACTCCAGAGTAGTACCTGAACCCTTACTGGTTCGCTGGGGTACACCTGCTGACCTTACGGGCGTGCTGTGTAGACCAGACATTCCTACCTGACCCTCCAGGCTAGGCCCGGTATCCCTACCTGATGCTCTGCGCTACGCCTGGCCCCCTACCCGACAATCTGGGGTAGTACCGGTACACCCACAGGGACTCCGCGGTACTTTTGCTATACCCACCGGTACTCCTGGATTGTACCGGAACCCTTACTGGTGCGCCGGGGTACACCTGCTGACCCTACGGGCACACTGCTTTGGACCCACCCTTCCTACCTGACCCGCCGGGGTAGGTCTGGTATACATACCCGATGTTTCGAGGTAGAACCGATTCCCCCACCGGTACTCTGGGGTTGGAACGGAACCCTTTGTGATGCGCCAGAGAACACCAGCTGTCCCTTCGTGCGCGCTGGACTAGACCCGGCCTGCCTTCCGGACCCCACAGGTTAGACCCGGTATCCCTACCTGATGCTCCGCATTAGGCTTGGCACCCATACCCGATGTTCTGGGGTAGTAGCGGTACCCCCACCGTTACTCTGCGGTAGTATCGGTACACCCACCGGTACTCCGGGGTAGTACGTGAACCCTTACTGGTTCACTGGGGTACACCTGATGACGTTACTGGCGCGCGGTGTAGACCAGACATTCCTACCTGACCCTCCGTTTTAGGCCCGGTATCCCTACCTGATGCTCCGTTGTTGGCCTGGCACCCCTACCCAATATGCTGGGGTAGTACCGGTACCCCCACCGGTACTCTGCGGTAGTATTGGTACACCCACCGGTACTCCAGGGTAGTACCTGAACACTTCCTGGTTCGCTGGGGTACACCTGCTGACCTTACGGGCGTGCTGTGTAGACCAGACATTCCTACCTGACCCTCCAGGCTAGGCCCGGTATCCCTACCTGATGCTCTGCGGTAGGCCTGGCCCCCTACCCGACAATCTGGGGTAGTACCGGTACACCCACCGGGACTCCGCGGTACTTTTGCTATACCCACCGGTACTCCTGGATTGTACCGGAACCCTTACTGGTGCGCCGGGGTACACCTGCTGACCCTACGGGCACACTGCTTTGGACCCACCCTTCCTACCTGACCCGCCGGGGTAGGCCTGGTATACCTACCCGATGTTTCGAGGTAGAACCGGTTCCACCACCGGTACTCTGGGTTTGGAACGGAACCCTTTGTAATGCACCAGAGAACACCAGCTGTCCCTTCGTGCGCGCTGGACTAGACACGGCCTCCCTTCCGGACCCCACAGGTTAGACCCGTTATCCCTACCTGATGCTCCGCATTAGGCTTGGCACCCATACCCGATGTTCTGGGGTAGTAGCGGTACCCCCACCGTTACTCTGCGGTAGTATCGGTACACCCACCGGTACTCCGGGGTAGTACGTGAACCCTTACTGGTTCACTGGGGTACACCTGCTGACGTTACTGGCGCGCGGTGTAGACCAGACATTCCTACCTGACCCTCCGTTTTAGGCCCGGTATCCCTACCTGATGCTCCGTTGTTGGCCTGGCACCCCTACCCAATATGCTGGGGTAGTACCGGTACCCCCACCGGTACTCTGCGGTAGTATTGGTACACCCACCGGTACTCCAGGGTAGTACCTGAACACTTCCTGGTTCGCTGGGGTACACCTGCTGACCTTACGGGCGTGCTGTGTAGACCAGACATTCCTACCTGACCCTCCAGGCTAGGCCCGGTATCCCTACCTGATGCTCTGCGGTAGGCCTGGCCCCCTACCCGACAATCTGGGGTAGTACCGGTACACCCACCGGGACTCCGCGGTACTTTTGCTATACCCACCGGTACTCCTGGATTGTACCGGAACCCTTACTGGTGCGCCGGGGTACACCTGCTGACCCTACGGGCACACTGCTTTGGACCCACCCTTCCTACCTGACCCGCCGGGGTAGGACTGGTATACCTACCCGATGTTTCGAGGTAGAACCGGTTCCCCCACCGGTACTCTGGGTTTGGAACGGAACCCTTTGTAATGCGCCAGAGAACACCAGCTGTCCCTTCGTGCGCGCTGGACTAGACCCGGCCTCCCTTCCGGACCCCACAGGTTAGACCCGCTATCCCTAGCTGATGCTCCGCATTAGGCTTGGCACCCATACCCGATGTTCTGGGGTAGTAGCGGTACCCCCACCGTTACTCTGCGGTAGTATCGGTACACCCACCGGTACTCCGGGGTAGTACGTGAACCCTTACTGGTTCACTGGGGTACACCTGATGACGTTACTGGCGCGCGGTGTAGACCAGACATTCCTACCTGACCCTCCGTTTTAGGCCCGGTATCCCTACCTGATGCTCCGTTGTTGGCCTGGCACCCCTACCCAATATGCTGGGGTAGTACCGGTACCCCCACCGGTACTCTGCGGTAGTATTGGTACACCCACCGGTACTCCAGGGTAGTACCTGAACACTTCCTGGTTCGCTGGGGTACACCTGCTGACCTTACGGGCGTGCTGTGTAGACCAGACATTCCTACCTGACCCTCCAGGCTAGGCCCGGTATCCCTACCTGATGCTCTGCGGTAGGCCTGGCCCCCTACCCGACAATCTGGGGTAGTACCGGTACACCCACCGGGACTCCGCGGTACTTTTGCTATACCCACCGGTACTCCTGGATTGTACCGGAACCCTTACTGGTGCGCCGGGGTACACCTGCTGACCCTACGGGCACACTGCTTTGGACCCACCCTTCCTACCTGACCCGCCGGGGTAGGCCTGGTATACCTACCCGATGTTTCGAGGTAGAACCGGTTCCACCACCGGTACTCTGGGTTTGGAACGGAACCCTTTGTAATGCACCAGAGAACACCAGCTGTCCCTTCGTGCGCGCTGGACTAGACACGGCCTCCCTTCCGGACCCCACAGGTTAGACCCGTTATCCCTACCTGATGCTCCGCATTAGGCTTGGCACCCATACCCGATGTTCTGGGGTAGTAGCGGTACCCCCACCGTTACTCTGCGGTAGTATCGGTACACCCACCGGTACTCCGGGGTAGTACGTGAACCCTTACTGGTTCACTGGGGTACACCTGCTGACGTTACTGGCGCGCGGTGTAGACCAGACATTCCTACCTGACCCTCCGTTTTAGGCCCGGTATCCCTACCTGATGCTCCGTTGTTGGCCTGGCACCCCTACCCAATATGCTGGGGTAGTACCGGTACCCCCACCGGTACTCTGCGGTAGTATTGGTACACCCACCGGTACTCCAGGGTAGTACCTGAACACTTCCTGGTTCGCTGGGGTACACCTGCTGACCTTACGGGCGTGCTGTGTAGACCAGACATTCCTACCTGACCCTCCAGGCTAGGCCCGGTATCCCTACCTGATGCTCTGCGGTAGGCCTGGCCCCCTACCCGACAATCTGGGGTAGTACCGGTACACCCACCGGGACTCCGCGGTACTTTTGCTATACCCACCGGTACTCCTGGATTGTACCGGAACCCTTACTGGTGCGCCGGGGTACACCTGCTGACCCTACGGGCACACTGCTTTGGACCCACCCTTCCTACCTGACCCGCCGGGGTAGGACTGGTATACCTACCCGATGTTTCGAGGTAGAACCGGTTCCCCCACCGGTACTCTGGGTTTGGAACGGAACCCTTTGTAATGCGCCAGAGAACACCAGCTGTCCCTTCGTGCGCGCTGGACTAGACCCGGCCTCCCTTCCGGACCCCACAGGTTAGACCCGCTATCCCTAGCTGATGCTCCGCATTAGGCTTGGCACCCATACCCGATGTTCTGGGGTAGTAGCGGTACCCCCACCGTTACTCTGCGGTAGTATCGGTACACCCACCGGTACTCCGGGGTAGTACGTGAACCCTTACTGGTTCACTGGGGTACACCTGATGACGTTACTGGCGCGCGGTGTAGACCAGACATTCCTACCTGACCCTCCGTTTTAGGCCCGGTATCCCTACCTGATGCTCCGTTGTTGGCCTGGCACCCCTACCCAATATGCTGGGGTAGTACCGGTACCCCCACCGGTACTCTGCGGTAGTATTGGTACACCCACCGGTACTCCAGGGTAGTACCTGAACACTTCCTGGTTCGCTGGGGTACACCTGCTGACCTTACGGGCGTGCTGTGTAGACCAGACATTCCTACCTGACCCTCCAGGCTAGGCCCGGTATCCCTACCTGATGCTCTGCGGTAGGCCTGGCCCCCTACCCGACAATCTGGGGTAGTACCGGTACACCCACCGGGACTCCGCGGTACTTTTGCTATACCCACCGGTACTCCTGGATTGTACCGGAACCCTTACTGGTGCGCCGGGGTACACCTGCTGACCCTACGGGCACACTGCTTTGGACCCACCCTTCCTACCTGACCCGCCGGGGTAGGCCTGGTATACCTACCCGATGTTTCGAGGTAGAACCGGTTCCACCACCGGTACTCTGGGTTTGGAACGGAACCCTTTGTAATGCACCAGAGAACACCAGCTGTCCCTTCGTGCGCGCTGGACTAGACACGGCCTCCCTTCCGGACCCCACAGGTTAGACCCGTTATCCCTACCTGATGCTCCGCATTAGGCTTGGCACCCATACCCGATGTTCTGGGGTAGTAGCGGTACCCCCACCGTTACTCTGCGGTAGTATCGGTACACCCACCGGTACTCCGGGGTAGTACGTGAACCCTTACTGGTTCACTGGGGTACACCTGCTGACGTTACTGGCGCGCGGTGTAGACCAGACATTCCTACCTGACCCTCCGTTTTAGGCCCGGTATCCCTACCTGATGCTCCGTTGTTGGCCTGGCACCCCTACCCAATATGCTGGGGTAGTACCGGTACCCCCACCGGTACTCTGCGGTAGTATTGGTACACCCACCGTTACTCCAGGGTAGTACCTGAACACTTCCTGGTTCGCTGGGGTACACCTGCTGACCTTACGGGCGTGCTGTGTAGACCAGACATTCCTACCTGACCCTCCAGGCTAGGCCCGGTATCCCTACCTGATGCTCTGCGGTAGGCCTGGCCCCCTACCCGACAATCTGGGGTAGTACCGGTACACCCACCGGGACTCCGCGGTACTTTTGCTATACCCCCCGGTACTCCTGGATTGTACCGGAACCCTTACTGGTGCGCCGGGGTACACCTGCTGACCCTACGGGCACACTGCTTTGGACCCACCCTTCCTACCTGACCCGCCGGGGTAGGACTGGTATACCTACCCGATGTTTCGAGGTAGAACCGGTTCCCCCACCGGTACTCTGGGTTTGGAACGGAACCCTTTCTGATGCGCCAGAGAACACCAGCTGTCCCTTCGTGCGCGCTGGACTAGACCCGGCCTCCCTTCCGGACCCCACAGGTTAGACCCGTTATCCCTACCTGATGCTCCGCATTAGGCTTGGCACCCATACCCGATGTTCTGGGGTAGTAGCGGTACCCCCACCGTTACTCTGCGGTAGTATCGGTACACCCACCGGTACTCCGGGGTAGTACGTGAACCCTTACTGGTTCACTGGGGTACACCTGCTGACGTTACTGGCGCGCGGTGTAGACCAGACATTCCTACCTGACCCTCCGTTTTAGGCCCGGTATCCCTACCTGATGCTCCGTTGTTGGCCTGGCACCCCTACCCAATATGCTGGGGTAGTACCGGTACCCCCACCGGTACTCTGCGGTAGTATTGGTACACCCACCGGTACTCCAGGGTCGTACCTGAACACTTCCTGGTTCGCTGGGGTACACCTGCTGACCTTACGGGCGTGCTGTGTAGACCAGACATTCCTACCTGACCCTCCAGGCTAGGCCCGGTATCCCTACCTGATGCTCTGCGGTAGGCCTGGCCCCCTACCCGACAATCTGGGGTAGTACCGGTACACCCACCGGGACTCCGCGGTACTTTTGCTATACCCACCGGTACTCCTGGATTGTACCGGAACCCTTACTGGTGCGCCGGGGTACACCTGCTGACCCTACGGGCACACTGCTTTGGACCCACCCTTCCTACCTGACCCGCCGGGGTAGGCCTGGTATACCTACCCGATGTTTCGAGGTAGAACCGGTTCCCCCACCGGTACTCTGGGTTTGGAACGGAACCCTTTCTGATGCGCCAGAGAACACCAGCTGTCCCTTCGTGCGCGCTGGACTAGACCCGGCCTCCCTTCCGGACACCACAGGTTAGACCCGTTATCCCTACCTGATGCTCCGCATTAGGCTTGGCACCCATACCCGATGTTCTGGGGTAGTAGCGGTACCCCCACCGTTACTCTGCGGTAGTATCGGTACACCCACCGGTACTCCGGGGTAGTACGTGAACCCTTACTGGTTCACTGGGGTACACCTGATGACGTTACTGGCGCGCGGTGTAGACCAGACATTCCTACCTGACCCTCCGTTTTAGGCCCGGTATCCCTACCTGATGCTCCGTTGTTGGCCTGGCACCCCTACCCAATATGCTGGGGTAGTACCGGTACCCCCACCGGTACTCTGCGGTAGTATTGGTACACCCACCGGTACTCCAGGGTAGTACCTGAACACTTCCTGGTTCGCTGGGGTACACCTGCTGACCTTACGGGCGTGCTGTGTAGACCAGACATTCCTACCTGACCCTCCAGGCTAGGCCCGGTATCCCTACCTGATGCTCTGCGGTAGGCCTGGCCCCCTACCCGACAATCTGGGGTAGTACCGGTACACCCACCGGGACTCCGCGGTACTTTTGCTATACCCACCGGTACTCCTGGATTGTACCGGAACCCTTACTGGTGCGCCGGGGTACACCTGCTGACCCTACGGGCACACTGCTTTGGACCCACCCTTCCTACCTGACCCGCCGGGGTAGGACTGGTATACCTACCCGATGTTTCGAGGTAGAACCGGTTCCCCCACCGGTACTCTGGGTTTGGAACGGAACCCTTTCTGATGCGCCAGAGAACACCAGCTGTCCCTTCGTGCGCGCTGGACTAGACCCGGCCTCCCTTCCGGACACCACAGGTTAGACCCGTTATCCCTACCTGATGCTCCGCATTAGGCTTGGCACCCATACCCGATGTTCTGGGGTAGTAGCGGTACCCCCACCGTTACTCTGCGGTAGTATCGGTACACCCACCGGTACTCCGGGGTAGTACGTGAACCCTTACTGGTTCACTGGGGTACACCTGATGACGTTACTGGCGCGCGGTGTAGACCAGACATTCCTACCTGACCCTCCGTTTTAGGCCCGGTATCCCTACCTGATGCTCCGTTGTTGGCCTGGCACCCCTACCCAATATGCTGGGGTAGTACCGGTACCCCCACCGGTACTCTGCGGTAGTATTGGTACACCCACCGGTACTCCAGGGTAGTACCTGAACACTTCCTGGTTCGCTGGGGTACACCTGCTGAGCTTACGGGCGTGCTGTGTAGACCAGACATTCCTACCTGACCCTCCAGGATAGGCCCGGTATCCCTACCTGATGCTCTGCGGTAGGCCTGGCCCCCTACCCGACAATCTGGGGTAGTACCGGTACACCCACCGGGACTCCGCGGTACTTTTGCTATACCCACCGGTACTCCTGGATTGTACCGGAACCCTTACTGGTGCGCCGGGGTACACCTGCTGACCCTACGGGCACACTGCTTTGGACCCACCCTTCCTACCTGACCCGCCGGGGTAGGACTGGTATACCTACCCGATGTTTCGAGGTAGAACCGGTTCCCCCACCGGTACTCTGGGTTTGGAACGGAACCCTTTCTGATGCGCCAGAGAACACCAGCTGTCCCTTCGTGCGCGCTGGACTAGACCCGGCCTCCCTTCCGGACACCACAGGTTAGACCCGTTATCCCTACCTGATGCTCCGCATTAGGCTTGGCACCCATACCCGATGTTCTGGGGTAGTAGCGGTACCCCCACCGTTACTCTGCGGTAGTATCGGTACACCCACCGGTACTCTGGGGTAGTACGTGAACCCTTACTGGTTCACTGGGGTACACCTGATGACGTTACTGGCGCGCGGTGTAGACCAGACATTCCTACCTGACCCTCCGTTTTAGGCCCGGTATCCCTACCTGATGCTCCGTTGTTGGCCTGGCACCCCTACCCAATATGCTGGGGTAGTACCGGTACCCCCACCGGTACTCTGCGGTAGTATTGGTACACCCACCGGTACTCCAGGGTAGTACCTGAACACTTCCTGGTTCGCTGGGGTACACCTGCTGACCTTACGGGCGTGCTGTGTAGACCAGACATTCCTACCTGACCCTCCAGGCTAGGCCCGGTATCCCTACCTGATGCTCTGCGGTAGGCCTGGCCCCCTACCCGACAATCTGGGGTAGTACCGGTACACCCACCGGGACTCCGCGGTACTTTTGCTATACCCACCGGTACTCCTGGATTGTACCGGAACCCTTACTGGTGCGCCGGGGTACACCTGCTGACCCTACGGGCACACTGCTTTGGACCCACCCTTCCTACCTGACCCGCCGGGGTAGGACTGGTATACCTACCCGATGTTTCGAGGTAGAACCGGTTCCACCACCGGTACTCTGGGTTTGGAACGGAACCCTTTGTAATGCGCCAGAGAACACCAGCTGTCCCTTCGTGCGCGCTGGACTAGACCCGGCCTCCCTTCCGGACACCACAGGTTAGACCCGGTATCCCTACCTGATGCTCCGCATTAGGCTTGGCACCCATACCCGATGTTCTGGGGTAGTAGCGGTACCCCCACCGTTACTCTGCGGTAGTATCGGTACACCCACCGGTACTCCGGGGTAGTACGTGAACCCTTACTGGTTCACTGGGGTACACATGCTGACGTTACTGGCGCGCGGTGTAGACCAGACATTCCTACCTGACCCTCCGTTTTAGGCCCGGTATCCCTACCTGATGCTCCGTTGTTGGCCTGGCACCCCTACCCAATATGCTGGGGTAGTACCGGTACCCCCACCGGTACTCTGCGGTAGTATTGGTACACCCACCGGTACTCCAGGGTAGTACCTGAACACTTCCTGGTTCGCTGGGGTACACCTGCTGACCTTACGGGCGTGCTGTGTAGACCAGACATTCCTACCTGACCCTCCAGGCTAGGCCCGGTATCCCTACCTGATGCTCTGCGGTAGGCCTGGCCCCCTACCCGACAATCTGGGGTAGTACCGGTACACCCACCGGGACTCCGCGGTACTTTTGCTATACCCACCGGTACTCCTGGATTGTACCGGAACCCTTACTGGTGCGCCGGGGTACACCTGCTGACCCTACGGGCACACTGCTTTGGACCCACCCTTCCTACCTGACCCGCCGGGGTAGGCCTGGTATACCTACCCGATGTTTCGAGGTAGAACCAGTTCCCCCACCGGTACTCTGGGCTTGGAACGGAAACCTTTGTGATGCGCCAGAGAACACCAGCTGTCCCTTCGTGCGCGCTGGACTAGACCCGGCCTCCCTTCCGGACCCCACAGGTTAGACCCGCTATCCCTACCTGATGCTCCGCATTAGGCTTGGCACCCATACCCGATGTTCTGGGGTAGTAGCGGTACCCCCACCGTTACTCTGCGTTAGTATCGGTACACCCACCGGTACTCCGGGGTAGTACGTGAACCCTTACTGGTTCACTGGGGTACACCTGATGACGTTACTGGCGTGCGGTGTAGACCAGACATTCCTACCTGACCCTCCATTTTAGGCCCGGTATCCCTACCTGATGCTCCGTTGTTGGCCTGGCACCCCTACCCAATATGCTGGGGTAGTACCGGTACCCCCACCGGTACTCTGCGGTAGTATTGGTACACCCACCGGTAATCCAGGGCAGTACCTGAACACTTACTGGTTCGCTGGGGTACACCTGCTGACATTACGGGCGTGCTGTGTAGACCAGACATTCCTACCTGACCCTCCAGGCTAGGCCCGGTATCCCTACCTGATGCTCTGCGGTAGGCCTGGCCCCCTACCCGACAATCTGGGGTAGTACCGGTACACCCACCGGGACTCCGCGGTACTTTTGCTATACCCACCGGTACTCCTGGATTGTACCGGAACCCTTACTGGTGCGCCGGGGTACACCTGCTGACCCTACGGGCACACTGCTTTGGACCCACCCTTCCTACCTGACCCGCCGGGGTAGGACTGGTATACCTACCCGATGTTTCGAGGTAGAACCGGTTCCACCACCGGTACTCTGGGTTTGGAACGGAACCCTTTGTAATGCACCAGAGAACACCAGCTGTCCCTTCGTGCGCGCTGGACTAGACCCGGCCTCCCTTCCGGACCCCACAGGTTAGACCCGTTATCCCTACCTGATGCTCCGCATTAGGCTTGTCACCCATACCCGATGTTCTGGGGTAGTAGCGGTACCCCCACCGTTACTCTGCGGTAGTATCGGTACACCCACCGGTACTCCGGGGTAGTACGTGAACCCTTACTGGTTCACTGGGGTACACCTGCTGACGTTACTGGCGCGCGGTGTAGACCAGACATTCCTACCTGACCCTCCGTTTTAGGCCCGGTATCCCTACCTGATGCTCCGTTGTTGGCCTGGCACCCCTACCCAATATGCTGGGGTAGTACCGGTACCCCCACCGGTACTCTGCGGTAGTATTGGTACACCCACCGGTACTCCAGGGTAGTACCTGAACACTTCCTGGTTCGCTGGGGTACACCTGCTGACCTTACGGGCGTGCTGTGTAGACCAGACATTCCTACCTGACCCTCCAGGCTAGGCCCGGTATCCCTACCTGATGCTCTGCGGTAGGCCTGGCCCCCTACCCGACAATCTGGGGTAGTACCGGTACACCCACCGGGACTCCGCGGTACTTTTGCTATACCCACCGGTACTCCTGGATTGTACCGGAACCCTTACTGGTGCGCCGGGGTACACCTGCTGACCCTACGGGCACACTGCTTTGGACCCACCCTTCCTACCTGACCCGCCGGGGTAGGACTGGTATACCTACCCGATGTTTCGAGGTAGAACCGGTTCCCCCACCGGTACTCTGGGTTTGGAACGGAACCCTTTCTGATGCGCCAGAGAACACCAGCTGTCCCTTCGTGCGCGCTGGACTAGACCCGGCCTCCCTTCCGGACACCACAGGTTAGACCCGTTATCCCTACCTGATGCTCCGCATTAGGCTTGGCACCCATACCCGATGTTCTGGGGTAGTAGCGGTACCCCCACCGTTACTCTGCGGTAGTATCGGTACACCCACCGGTACTCTGGGGTAGTACGTGAACCCTTACTGGTTCACTGGGGTACACCTGATGACGTTACTGGCGCGCGGTGTAGACCAGACATTCCTACCTGACCCTCCGTTTTAGGCCCGGTATCCCTACCTGATGCTCCGTTGTTGGCCTGGCACCCCTACCCAATATGCTGGGGTAGTACCGGTACCCCCACCGGTACTCTGCGGTAGTATTGGTACACCCACCGGTACTCCAGGGTAGTACCTGAACACTTCCTGGTTCGCTGGGGTACACCTGCTGACCTTACGGGTGTGCTGTGTAGACCAGACATTCCTACCTGACCCTCCAGGCTAGGCCCGGTATCCCTACCTGATGCTCTGCGGTAGGCCTGGCCCCCTACCCGACAATCTGGGGTAGTACCGGTACACCCACCGGGACTCCGCGGTACTTTTGCTATACCCACCGGTACTCCTGGATTGTACCGGAACCCTTACTGGTGCGCCGGGGTACACCTGCTGACCCTACGGGCACACTGCTTTGGACCCACCCTTCCTACCTGACCCGCCGGGGTAGGACTGGTATACCTACCCGATGTTTCGAGGTAGAACCGGTTCCACCACCGGTACTCTGGGTTTGGAACGGAACCCTTTCTGATGCGCCAGAGAACACCAGCTGTCCCTTCGTGCGCGCTGGACTAGACCCGGCCTCCCTTCCGGACACCACAGGTTAGACCCGGTATCCCTACCTGATGCTCCGCATTAGGCTTGGCACCCATACCCGATGTTCTGGGGTAGTAGCGGTACCCCCACCGTTACTCTGCGGTAGTATCGGTACACCCACCGGTACTCCGGGGTAGTACGTGAACCCTTACTGGTTCACTGGGGTACACATGCTGACGTTACTGGCGCGCGGTGTAGACCAGACATTCCTACCTGACCCTCCGTTTTAGGCCCGGTATCCCTACCTGATGCTCCGTTGTTGGCCTGGCACCCCTACCCAATATGCTGGGGTAGTACCGGTACCCCCACCGGTACTCTGCGGTAGTATTGGTACACCCACCGGTACTCCAGGGTAGTACCTGAACACTTCCTGGTTCGCTGGGGTACACCTGCTGACCTTACGGGCGTGCTGTGTAGACCAGACATTCCTACCTGACCCTCCAGGCTAGGCCCGGTATCCCTACCTGATGCTCTGCGGTAGGCCTGGCCCCCTACCCGACAATCTGGGGTAGTACCGGTACACCCACCGGGACTCCGCGGTACTTTTGCTATACCCACCGGTACTCCTGGATTGTACCGGAACCCTTACTGGTGCGCCGGGGTACACCTGCTGACCCTACGGGCACACTGCTTTGGACCCACCCTTCCTACCTGACCCGCCGGGGTAGGCCTGGTATACCTACCCGATGTTTCGAGGTAGAACCAGTTCCCCCACCGGTACTCTGGGCTTGGAACGGAAACCTTTGTGATGCGCCAGAGAACACCAGCTGTCCCTTCGTGCGCGCTGGACTAGACCCGGCCTCCCTTCCGGACCCCACAGGTTAGACCCGCTATCCCTACCTGATGCTCCGCATTAGGCTTGGCACCCATACCCGATGTTCTGGGGTAGTAGCGGTACCCCCACCGTTACTCTGCGTTAGTATCGGTACACCCACCGGTACTCCGGGGTAGTACGTGAACCCTTACTGGTTCACTGGGGTACACCTGATGACGTTACTGGCGTGCGGTGTAGACCAGACATTCCTACCTGACCCTCCATTTTAGGCCCGGTATCCCTACCTGATGCTCCGTTGTTGGCCTGGCACCCCTACCCAATATGCTGGGGTAGTACCGGTACCCCCACCGGTACTCTGCGGTAGTATTGGTACACCCACCGGTAATCCAGGGCAGTACCTGAACACTTACTGGTTCGCTGGGGTACACCTGCTGACATTACGGGCGTGCTGTGTAGACCAGACATTCCTACCTGACCCTCCAGGCTAGGCCCGGTATCCCTACCTGATGCTCTGCGGTAGGCCTGGCCCCCTACCCGACAATCTGGGGTAGTACCGGTACACCCACCGGGACTCCGCGGTACTTTTGCTATACCCACCGGTACTCCTGGATTGTACCGGAACCCTTACTGGTGCGCCGGGGTACACCTGCTGACCCTACGGGCACACTGCTTTGGACCCACCCTTCCTACCTGACCCGCCGGGGTAGGACTGGTATACCTACCCGATGTTTCGAGGTAGAACCGGTTCCACCACCGGTACTCTGGGTTTGGAACGGAACCCTTTGTAATGCACCAGAGAACACCAGCTGTCCCTTCGTGCGCGCTGGACTAGACCCGGCCTCCCTTCCGGACCCCACAGGTTAGACCCGTTATCCCTACCTGATGCTCCGCATTAGGCTTGTCACCCATACCCGATGTTCTGGGGTAGTAGCGGTACCCCCACCGTTACTCTGCGGTAGTATCGGTACACCCACCGGTACTCCGGGGTAGTACGTGAACCCTTACTGGTTCACTGGGGTACACCTGCTGACGTTACTGGCGCGCGGTGTAGACCAGACATTCCTACCTGACCCTCCGTTTTAGGCCCGGTATCCCTACCTGATGCTCCGTTGTTGGCCTGGCACCCCTACCCAATATGCTGGGGTAGTACCGGTACCCCCACCGGTACTCTGCGGTAGTATTGGTACACCCACCGGTACTCCAGGGTAGTACCTGAACACTTCCTGGTTCGCTGGGGTACACCTGCTGACCTTACGGGCGTGCTGTGTAGACCAGACATTCCTACCTGACCCTCCAGGCTAGGCCCGGTATCCCTACCTGATGCTCTACGGTAGGCCTGGCCCCCTACCCGACAATCTGGGGTAGTACCGGTACACCCACCGGGACTCCGCGGTACTTTTGCTATACCCACCGGTACTCCTGGATTGTACCGGAACCCTTACTGGTGCGCCGGGGTACACCTGCTGACCCTACGGGCACACTGCTTTGGACCCACCCTTCCTACCTGACCCGCCGGGGTAGGACTGGTATACCTACCCGATGTTTCGAGGTAGAACCGGTTCCCCCACCGGTACTCTGGGTTTGGAACGGAACCCTTTCTGATGCGCCAGAGAACACCAGCTGTCCCTTCGTGCGCGCTGGACTAGACCCGGCCTCCCTTCCGGACACCACAGGTTAGACCCGTTATCCCTACCTGATGCTCCGCATTAGGCTTGGCACCCATACCCGATGTTCTGGGGTAGTAGCGGTACCCCCACCGTTACTCTGCGGTAGTATCGGTACACCCACCGGTACTCTGGGGTAGTACGTGAACCCTTACTGGTTCACTGGGGTACACCTGATGACGTTACTGGCGCGCGGTGTAGACCAGACATTCCTACCTGACCCTCCGTTTTAGGCCCGGTATCCGTGCCTGATGCTCCGTTGTTGGCCTGGCACCCCTACCCGATATGCTGGGGTAGTACCGGTACCCCCACCGGTACTCTGCGGTAGTATTGGTACACCCACCGGTACTCCAGGGTAGTACCTGAACACTTCCTGGTTCGCTGGGGTACACCTGCTGACCTTACGGGTGTGCTGTGTAGACCAGACATTCCTACCTGACCCTCCAGGCTAGGCCCGGTATCCCTACCTGATGCTCTGCGGTAGGCCTGGCCCCCTACCCGACAATCTGGGGTAGTACCGGTACACCCACCGGGACTCCGCGGTACTTTTGCTATACCCACCGGTACTCCTGGATTGTACCGGAACCCTTACTGGTGCGCCGGGGTACACCTGCTGACCCTACGGGCACACTGCTTTGGACCCACCCTTCCTACCTGACCCGCCGGGGTAGGACTGGTATACCTACCCGATGTTTCGAGGTAGAACCGGTTCCACCACCGGTACTCTGGGTTTGGAACGGAACCCTTTGTAATGCGCCAGAGAACACCAGCTGTCCCTTCGTGCGCGCTGGACTAGACCCGGCCTCCCTTCCGGACACCACAGGTTAGACCCGGTATCCCTACCTGATGCTCCGCATTAGGCTTGGCACCCATACCCGATGTTCTGGGGTAGTAGCGGTACCCCCACCGTTACTCTGCGGTAGTATCGGTACACCCACCGGTACTCCGGGGTAGTACGTGAACCCTTACTGGTTCACTGGGGTACACATGCTGACGTTACTGGCGCGCGGTGTAGACCAGACATTCCTACCTGACCCTCCGTTTTAGGCCCGGTATCCCTACCTGATGCTCCGTTGTTGGCCTGGCACCCCTACCCAATATGCTGGGGTAGTACCGGTACCCCCACCGGTACTCTGCGGTAGTATTGGTACACCCACCGGTACTCCAGGGTAGTACCTGAACACTTCCTGGTTCGCTGGGGTACACCTGCTGACCTTACGGGCGTGCTGTGTAGACCAGACATTCCTACCTGACCCTCCAGGCTAGGCCCGGTATCCCTACCTGATGCTCTGCGGTAGGCCTGGCCCCCTACCCGACAATCTGGGGTAGTACCGGTACACCCACCGGGACTCCGCGGTACTTTTGCTATACCCACCGGTACTCCTGGATTGTACCGGAACCCTTACTGGTGCGCCGGGGTACACCTGCTGATCCTACGGGCACACTGCTTTGGACCCACCCTTCCTACCTGACCCGCCGGGGTAGGCCTGGTATACCTACCCGATGTTTCGAGGTAGAACCAGTTCCCCCACCGGTACTCTGGGCTTGGAACGGAAACCTTTGTGATGCGCCAGAGAACACCAGCTGTCCCTTCGTGCGCGCTGGACTAGACCCGGCCTCCCTTCCGGGCACCACAGGTTAGACCCGCTATCCCTACCTGATGCTCCGCATTAGGCTTGGCACCCATACCCGATGTTCTGGGGTAGTAGCGGTACCCCCACCGTTACTCTGCGTTAGTATCGGTACACCCACCGGTACTCCGGGGTAGTACGTGAACCCTTACTGGTTCACTGGGGTACACCTGATGACGTTACTGGCGTGCGGTGTAGACCAGACATTCCTACCTGACCCTCCATTTTAGGCCCGGTATCCCTACCTGATGCTCCGTTGTTGGCCTGGCACCCCTACCCAATATGCTGGGGTAGTACCGGTACCCCCACCGGTACTCTGCGGTAGTATTGGTACACCCACCGGTACTCCAGGGTAGTACCTGAACACTTCCTGGTTCGCTGGGGTACACCTGCTGACCTTACGGGCGTGCTGTGTAGACCAGACATTCCTACCTGACCCTCCAGGCTAGGCCCGGTATCCCTACCTGATGCTCTGCGGTAGGCCTGGCCCCCTACCCGACAATCTGGGGTAGTACCGGTACACCCACCGGGACTCCGCGGTACTTTTGCTATACCCACCGGTACTCCTGGATTGTACCGGAACCCTTACTGGTGCGCCGGGGTACACCTGCTGACCCTACGGGCACACTGCTTTGGACCCACCCTTCCTACCTGACCCGCCGGGGTAGGACTGGTATACCTACCCGATGTTTCGAGGTAGAACCGGTTCCACCACCGGTACTCTGGGTTTGGAACGGAACCCTTTGTAATGCACCAGAGAACACCAGCTGTCCCTTCGTGCGCGCTGGACTAGACCCGGCCTCCCTTCCGGACCCCACAGGTTAGACCCGTTATCCCTACCTGATGCTCCGCATTAGGCTTGTCACCCATACCCGATGTTCTGGGGTAGTAGCGGTACCCCCACCGTTACTCTGCGGTAGTATCGGTACACCCACCGGTACTCCGGGGTAGTACGTGAACCCTTACTGGTTCACTGGGGTACACCTGCTGACGTTACTGGCGCGCGGTGTAGACCAGACATTCCTACCTGACCCTCCGTTTTAGGCCCGGTATCCCTACCTGATGCTCCGTTGTTGGCCTGGCACCCCTACCCAATATGCTGGGGTAGTACCGGTACCCCCACCGGTACTCTGCGGTAGTATTGGTACACCCACCGGTACTCCAGGGTAGTACCTGAACACTTCCTGGTTCGCTGGGGTACACCTGCTGACCTTACGGGCGTGCTGTGTAGACCAGACATTCCTACCTGACCCTCCAGGCTAGGCCCGGTATCCCTACCTGATGCTCTGCGGTAGGCCTGGCCCCCTACCCGACAATCTGGGGTAGTACCGGTACACCCACCGGGACTCCGCGGTACTTTTGCTATACCCACCGGTACTCCTGGATTGTACCGGAACCCTTACTGGTGCGCCGGGGTACACCTGCTGACCCTACGGGCACACTGCTTTGGACCCACCCTTCCTACCTGACCCGCCGGGGTAGGACTGGTATACCTACCCGATGTTTCGAGGTAGAACCGGTTCCACCACCGGTACTCTGGGTTTGGAACGGAACCCTTTGTAATGCGCCAGAGAACACCAGCTGTCCCTTCGTGCGCGCTGGACTAGACCCGGCCTCCCTTCCGGACACCACAGGTTAGACCCGGTATCCCTACCTGATGCTCCGCATTAGGCTTGGCACCCATACCCGATGTTCTGGGGTAGTAGCGGTACCCCCACCGTTACTCTGCGGTAGTATCGGTACACCCACCGGTACTCCGGGGTAGTACGTGAACCCTTACTGGTTCACTGGGGTACACATGCTGACGTTACTGGCGCGCGGTGTAGACCAGACATTCCTACCTGACCCTCCGTTTTAGGCCCGGTATCCCTACCTGATGCTCCGTTGTTGGCCTGGCACCCCTACCCAATATGCTGGGGTAGTACCGGTACCCCCACCGGTACTCTGCGGTAGTATTGGTACACCCACCGGTACTCCAGGGTAGTACCTGAACACTTCCTGGTTCGCTGGGGTACACCTGCTGACCTTACGGGCGTGCTGTGTAGACCAGACATTCCTACCTGACCCTCCAGGCTAGGCCCGGTATCCCTACCTGATGCTCTGCGGTAGGCCTGGCCCCCTACCCGACAATCTGGGGTAGTACCGGTACACCCACCGGGACTCCGCGGTACTTTTGCTATACCCACCGGTACTCCTGGATTGTACCGGAACCCTTACTGGTGCGCCGGGGTACACCTGCTGATCCTACGGGCACACTGCTTTGGACCCACCCTTCCTACCTGACCCGCCGGGGTAGGCCTGGTATACCTACCCGATGTTTCGAGGTAGAACCAGTTCCCCCACCGGTACTCTGGGCTTGGAACGGAAACCTTTGTGATGCGCCAGAGAACACCAGCTGTCCCTTCGTGCGCGCTGGACTAGACCCGGCCTCCCTTCCGGGCACCACAGGTTAGACCCGCTATCCCTACCTGATGCTCCGCATTAGGCTTGGCACCCATACCCGATGTTCTGGGGTAGTAGCGGTACCCCCACCGTTACTCTGCGTTAGTATCGGTACACCCACCGGTACTCCGGGGTAGTACGTGAACCCTTACTGGTTCACTGGGGTACACCTGATGACGTTACTGGCGTGCGGTGTAGACCAGACATTCCTACCTGACCCTCCATTTTAGGCCCGGTATCCCTACCTGATGCTCCGTTGTTGGCCTGGCACCCCTACCCAATATGCTGGGGTAGTACCGGTACCCCCACCGGTACTCTGCGGTAGTATTGGTACACCCACCGGTACTCCAGGGTAGTACCTGAACACTTCCTGGTTCGCTGGGGTACACCTGCTGACCTTACGGGCGTGCTGTGTAGACCAGACATTCCTACCTGACCCTCCAGGCTAGGCCCGGTATCCCTACCTGATGCTCTGCGGTAGGCCTGGCCCCCTACCCGACAATCTGGGGTAGTACCGGTACACCCACCGGGACTCCGCGGTACTTTTGCTATACCCACCGGTACTCCTGGATTGTACCGGAACCCTTACTGGTGCGCCGGGGTACACCTGCTGACCCTACGGGCACACTGCTTTGGACCCACCCTTCCTACCTGACCCGCCGGGGTAGGACTGGTATACCTACCCGATGTTTCGAGGTAGAACCGGTTCCACCACCGGTACTCTGGGTTTGGAACGGAACCCTTTGTAATGCACCAGAGAACACCAGCTGTCCCTTCGTGCGCGCTGGACTAGACCCGGCCTCCCTTCCGGACCCCACAGGTTAGACCCGTTATCCCTACCTGATGCTCCGCATTAGGCTTGTCACCCATACCCGATGTTCTGGGGTAGTAGCGGTACCCCCACCGTTACTCTGCGGTAGTATCGGTACACCCACCGGTACTCCGGGGTAGTACGTGAACCCTTACTGGTTCACTGGGGTACACCTGCTGACGTTACTGGCGCGCGGTGTAGACCAGACATTCCTACCTGACCCTCCGTTTTAGGCCCGGTATCCCTACCTGATGCTCCGTTGTTGGCCTGGCACCCCTACCCAATATGCTGGGGTAGTACCGGTACCCCCACCGGTACTCTGCGGTAGTATTGGTACACCCACCGGTACTCCAGGGTAGTACCTGAACACTTCCTGGTTCGCTGGGGTACACCTGCTGACCTTACGGGCGTGCTGTGTAGACCAGACATTCCTACCTGACCCTCCAGGCTAGGCCCGGTATCCCTACCTGATGCTCTGCGGTAGGCCTGGCCCCCTACCCGACAATCTGGGGTAGTACCGGTACACCCACCGGGACTCCGCGGTACTTTTGCTATACCCACCGGTACTCCTGGATTGTACCGGAACCCTTACTGGTGCGCCGGGGTACACCTGCTGACCCTACGGGCACACTGCTTTGGACCCACCCTTCCTACCTGACCCGCCGGGGTAGGACTGGTATACCTACCCGATGTTTCGAGGTAGAACCGGTTCCCCCACCGGTACTCTGGGTTTGGAACGGAACCCTTTCTGATGCGCCAGAGAACACCAGCTGTCCCTTCGTGCGCCCTGGACTAGACCCGGCCTCCCTTCCGGACACCACAGGTTAGACCCGCTATCCCTACCTGATGCTCCGCATTAGGCTTGGCACCCATACCCGATGTTCTGGGGTAGTAGCGGTACCCCCACCGTTACTCTGCGGTAGTATCGGTACACCCACCGGTACTCCGGGGTAGTACGTGAACCCTTACTGGTTCACTGGGGTACACCTGCTGACGTTACTGGCGCGCGGTGTAGACCAGACATTCCTACCTGACCCTCCGTTTTAGGCCCGGTATCCCTACCTGATGCTCCGTTGTTGGCCTGGCACCCCTACCCGATATGCTGGGGTAGTACCGGTACCCCCACCGGTACTCTGCGGTAGTATTGGTACACCCACCGGTACTCCAGGGTAGTACCTGAACACTTCCTGGTTCGCTGGGGTACACCTGCTGACCTTACGGGCGTGCTGTGTAGACCAGACATTCCTACCTGACCCTCCAGGCTAGGCCCGGTATCCCTACCTGATGCTCTGCGGTAGGCCTGGCCCCCTACCCGACAATCTGGGGTAGTACCGGTACACCCACAGGGACTCCGCGGTACTTTTGCTATACCCACCGGTACTCCTGGATTGTACCGGAACCCTTACTGGTGCGCCGGGGTACACCTGCTGACCCTACGGGCACACTGCTTTGGACCCACCCTTCCTACCTGACCCGCCGGGGTAGGACTGGTATACCTACCCGATGTTTCGAGGTAGAACCGGTTCCCCCACCGGTACTCTGGGTTTGGAACGGAACTCTTTGTAATGCGCCAGAGAACACCAGCTGTCCCTTCGTGCGCGCTGGACTAGACCCGGCCTCCCTTCCGGAAACCACAGGTTAGACCCGTTATCCCTACCTGATGCTCCGCATTAGGCTTGGCACCCATACCCGATGTTCTGGGGTAGTAGCGGTACCCCCACCGTTACTCTGCGTTAGTATCGGTACACCCACCGGTACTCCGGGGTAGTACGTGAACCCTTACTGGTTCACTGGGGTACACCTGCTGACGTTACTGGCGCGCGGTGTAGACCAGACATTCCTACCTGACCCTCCGTTTTAGGCCCGGTATCCCTACCTGATGCTCCGTTGTTGGCCTGGCACCCCTACCCAATATGCTGGGGTAGTACCGGTACCCCCACCGGTACTCTGCGGTAGTATTGGTACACCCACCGGTACTCCAGGGTAGTACCTGAACACTTCCTGGTTCGCTGGGGTACACCTGCTGACCTTACGGGCGTGCTGTGTAGACCAGACATTCCTACCTGACCCTCCAGGCTAGGCCCGGTATCCCTACCTGATGCTCTGCGGTAGGCCTGGCCCCCTACCCGACAATCTGGGGTAGTACCGGTACACCCACCGGGACTCCGCGGTACTTTTGCTATACCCACCGGTACTCCTGGATTGTACCGGAACCCTTACTGGTGCGCCGGGGTACACCTGCTGACCCTACGGGCACACTGCTTTGGACCCACCCTTCCTACCTGACCCGCCGGGGTAGGACTGGTATACCTACCCGATGTTTCGAGGTAGAACCGGTTCCACCACCGGTACTCTGGGTTTGGAACGGAACCCTTTGTAATGCGCCAGAGAACACCAGCTGTCCCTTCGTGCGCGCTGGACTAGACCCGGCCTCCCTTCCGGACACCACAGGTTAGACCCGTTATCCCTACCTGATGCTCCGCATTAGGCTTGGCACCCATACCCGATGTTCTGGGGTAGTAGCGGTACCCCCACCGTTACTCTGCGGTAGTATCGGTACACCCACCGGTACTCCGGGGTAGTACGTGAACCCTTACTGGTTCACTGGGGTACACCTGATGACGTTACTGGCGCGCGGTGTAGACCAGACATTCCTACCTGACCCTCCGTTTTAGGCCCGGTATCCCTACCTGATGCTCCGTTGTTGGCCTGGCACCCCTACCCAATATGCTGGGGTAGTACCGGTACCCCCACCGGTACTCTGCGGTAGTATTGGTACACCCACCGGTACTCCAGGGTAGTACCTGAACACTTCCTGGTTCGCTGGGGTACACCTGCTGACCTTACGGGCGTGCTGTGTAGACCAGACATTCCTACCTGACCCTCCAGGCTAGGCCCGGTATCCCTACCTGATGCTCTGCGGTAGGCCTGGCCCCCTACCCGACAATCTGGGGTAGTACCGGTACACCCACCGGGACTCCGCGGTACTTTTGCTATACCCACCGGTACTCCTGGATTGTACCGGAACCCTTACTGGTGCGCCGGGGTACACCTGCTGACCCTACGGGCACACTGCTTTGGACCCACCCTTCCTACCTGACCCGCCGGGGTAGGACTGGTATACCTACCCGATGTTTCGAGGTAGAACCGGTTCCCCCACCGGTACTCTGGGTTTGGAACGGAAACCTTTCTGATGCGCCAGAGAACACCAGCTGTCCCTTCGTGCGCGCTGGACTAGACCCGGCCTCCCTTCCGGACACCACAGGTTAGACCCGCTATCCCTACCTGATGCTCCGCATTAGGCTTGGCACCCATACCCGATGTTCTGGGGTAGTAGCGGTACCCCCACCGTTACTCTGCGGTAGTATCGGTACACCCACCGGTACTCCGGGGTAGTACGTGAACCCTTACTGGTTCACTGGGGTACACCTGATGACGTTACTGGCGCGCGGTGTAGACCAGACATTCCTACCTGACCCTCCGTTTTAGGCCCGGTATCCCTACCTGATGCTCCGTTGTTGGCCTGGCACCCCTACCCGATATGCTGGGGTAGTACCGCTACCCCCACCGGTACTCTGCGGTAGTATTGGTACACCCACCGGTACTCCAGGGCAGTACCTGAACACTTACTGGTTCGCTGGGGTACACCTGCTGACCTTACGGGTGTGCTGTGTAGACCAGACATTCCTACCTGACCCTCCAGGCTAGGCCCGGTATCCCTACCTGATGCTCTGCGGTAGGCCTGGCCCCCTACCCGACAATCTGGGGTAGTACCGGTACACCCACAGGTACTCCGCGGTACTTTTGCTATACCAACTGGTACTCCTGGATTGTACCGGAACCCTTACTGGTGCGCCGGGGTACACCTGCTGACCCTACGGGCACACTGCTTTGGACCCACCCTTCCTACCTGACCCGCCGGGGTAGGCCTGGTATACCTACCCGATGTTTCGAGGTAGAACCGGTTCCCCCACCGGTACTCTGGGGTTGGAACGGAACCCTTTGTGATGCGCCAGAGAACACCAGCTGTCCCTTCGTGCGCGCTGGACTAGACCCGGCCTCCCTTCCGGACCCCACAGGTTAGACCCGCTATCCCTACCTGATGCTCCGCATTAGGCTTGGCACCCATACCCGATGTTCTGGGGTAGTATCGGTACCCCCACCGTTACTCTGCGTTAGTATCGGTACACCCACCGGTACTCCGGGGTAGTACGTGAACCCTTATTGGTTCACTGGGGTACACCTGCTGACGTTACTGGCGCGCGGTGTAGACCAGACATTCCTACCTGACCCTCCGTTTTAGGCCCGGTATCCCTACCTGATGCTCCGTTGTTGGCCTGGCACCCCTACCCAATATGCTGGGGTAGTACCGGTACCCCCACCGGTACTCTGCGGTAGTATTGGTACACCCACCAGTAATCCAGGGCAGTACCTGAACACTTACTGGTTCGCTGGGGTACACCTGCTGACACTACGGGCGTGCTGTGTAGACCAGACATTCCTACCTGACCCTCCAGGCTAGGCCCGGTATCCCTACCTGATGCTCTGCGGTAGGCCTGGCCCCCTACCCGACAATCTGGGGTAGTACCGGTACACCCACCGGGACTCCGCGGTACTTTTGCTATACCCACCGGTACTCCTGGATTGTACCGGAACCCTTACTGGTGCGCCGGGGTACACCTGCTGACCCTACGGGCACACTGCTTTGGACCCACCCTTCCTACCTGACCCGCCGGGGTAGGACTGGTATACCTACCCGATGTTTCGAGGTAGAACCGGTTCCCCCACCGGTACTCTGGGTTTGGAACGGAAACCTTTCTGATGCGCCAGAGAACACCAGCTGTCCCTTCGTGCGCGCTGGACTAGACCCGGCCTCCCTTCCGGACACCACAGGTTAGACCCGCTATCCCTACCTGATGCTCCGCATTAGGCTTGGCACCCATACCCGATGTTCTGGGGTACTACCGGTACCCCCACCGTTACTCTGCGGTAGTATCGGTACACCCACCGGTACTCCGGGGTAGTACGTGAACCCTTACTGGTTCACTGGGGTACACCTGATAACGTTACTGGCGCGCGGTGTAGACCAGACATTCCTACCTGACCCTCCGTTTTAGGCCCGGTATCCCTACCTGATGCTCCGTTGTTGGCCTGGCACCCCTACCCAATATGCTGGGGTAGTACCGCTACCCCCACCGGTACTCTGCGGTAGTAGTGGTACACCCACCGGTACTCCAGGGTAGTACCTGAACCCTTACTGGTTCGCTGGGGTACACCTGCTGACCTTACGGGCGTGCTGTGTAGACCAGACATTCCTACCTGACCCTCCAGGCTAGGCCCGGTATCCCTACCTGATGCTCTGCGGTAGGCCTGGCCCCCTACCCGACAATCTGGGGTAGTACCGGTACACCCACCGGGACTCCGCGGTACTTTTGCTATACCCACCGGTACTCCTGGATTGTACCGGAACCCTTACTGGTGCGCCGGGGTACACCTGCTGACCCTACGGGCACACTGCTTTGGACCCACCCTTCCTACCTGACCCGCCGGGGTAGGTCTGGTATACATACCCGATGTTTCGAGGTAGAACCGATTCCCCCACCGGTACTCTGGGGTTGGAACGGAACCCTTTGTGATGCGCCAGAGAACACCAGCTGTCCCTTCGTGCGCGCTGGACTAGACCCGGCCTCCCTTCCGGACACCACAGGTTAGACCCGGTATCCCTACCTGATGCTCCGCATTAGGCTTGGCACCCATACCCGATGTTCTGGGGTAGTAGCGGTACCCCCACCGTTACTCTGCGGTAGTATCGGTACACCCACCGGTACTCCGGGGTAGTACGTGAACCCTTACTGGTTCACTGGGGTACACCTGATGACGTTACTGGCGCGCGGTGTAGACCAGACATTCCTACCTGACCCTCCGTTTTAGGCCCGGTATCCCTACCTGATGCTCCGTTGTTGGCCTGGCACCCCTACCCGATATGCTGGGGTAGTACCGGTACCCCCACCGGTACTCTGCGGTAGTATTGGTACACCCACCGGTACTCCAGGGTAGTACCTGAACACTTCCTGGTTCGCTGGGGTACACCTGCTGACCTTACGGGCGTGCTGTGTAGACCAGACATTCCTACCTGACCCTCCAGGCTAGGCCCGGTATCCCTACCTGATGCTCTGCGGTAGGCCTGGCCCCCTACCCGACAATCTGGGGTAGTACCGGTACACCCACCGGGACTCCGCGGTACTTTTGCTATACCCACCGGTACTCCTGGATTGTACCGGAACCCTTACTGGTGCGCCGGGGTACACCTGCTGACCCTACGGGCACACTGCTTTGGACCCACCCTTCCTACCTGACCCGCCGGGGTAGGCCTGGTATACCGACCCGATGTTTCGAGGTAGAACCGGTTCCCCCACCGGTACTCTGGGTTTGGAACGGAACCCTTTGTAATGCGCCAGAGAACAACAGCTGTCCCTTCGTGCGCGCTGGACTAGACCCGGCCTCCCTTCCGGACACCACAGGTTAGACCCGTTATCCCTACCTGATGCTCCGCATTAGGCTTGGCACCCATACCCGATGTTCTGGGGTAGTAGCGGTACCCCCACCGTTACTCTGCGGTAGTATCGGTACACCCACCGGTACTCCGGGGTAGTACGTGAACCCTTACTGGTTCACTGGGGTACACCTGCTGACGTTACTGGCGCGCGGTGTAGACCAGACATTCCTACCTGACCCTCCGTTTTAGGCCCGGTATCCCTACCTGATGCTCCGTTGTTGGCCTGGCACCCCTACCCAATATGCTGGGGTAGTACCGGTACCCCCACCGGTACTCTGCGGTAGTATTGGTACACCCACCGGTAATCCAGGGCAGTACCTGAACACTTACTGGTTCGCTGGGGTACACCTGCTGACATTACGGGCGTGCTGTGTAGACCAGACATTCCTACCTGACCCTCCAGGCTAGGCCCGGTATCCCTACCTGATGCTCTGCGGTAGGCCTGGCCCCCTTCCCGACAATCTGGGGTAGTACCGGTACACCCACAGGTACTCTGCGGTATTTTTGCTATACCCACTGGTACTCCTGGATTGTACCGGAACCCTTACTGGTGCGCCGGGGTACACCTGCTGACCCTACGGGCACACTGCTTTGGACCCACCCTTCCTACCTGACCCGCCGGGGTAGGCCTGGTATACCTACCCGATGTTTCGAGGTAGAACCGGTTCCCCCACCGGTACTCTGGGTTTGGAACGGAACCCTTTGTGATGCGCCAGAGAACACCAGCTGTCCCTTCGTGCGCGCTGGACTAGACCCGTCCTCCCTTCCGGACACCACAGGTTAGACCCGCTATCCCTACCTGATGCTCCGCATTAGGCTTGGCACCCATACCCGATGTTCTGGGGTAGTAGCGGTACCCCCACCGTTACTCTGCGGTAGTATCGGTACACCCACCGGTACTCCGGGGTAGTACGTGAACCCTTACTGGTTCACTGGGGTACACCTGATAACGTTACTGGCGCGCGGTGTAGACCAGACATTCCTACCTGACCCTCCGTTTTAGGCCCGGTATCCCTACCTGATGCTCCGTTGTTGGCCTGGCACCCCTACCCGATATGCTGGGGTAGTACCGCTACCCCCACCGGTACTCTGCGGTAGTATTGGTACACCCACCGGTACTCCAGGGTAGTACCTGAACCCTTACTGGTTCGCTGGGGTACACCTGCTGACCTTACGGGCGTGCTGTGTAGACCAGACATTCCTACCTGACCCTCCAGGCTAGGCCCGGTATCCCTACCTGATGCTCTGCGGTAGGCCTGGCCCCCTACCCGACAATCTGGGGTAGTACCGGTACACCCACAGGGACTCCGCGGTACTTTTGCTATACCCACCGGTACTCCTGGATTGTACCGGAACCCTTACTGGTGCGCCGGGGTACACCTGCTGACCCTACGGGCACACTGCTTTGGACCCACCCTTCCTACCTGACCCGCCGGGGTAGGTCTGGTATACATACCCGATGTTTCGAGGTAGAACCGATTCCCCCACCGGTACTCTGGGGTTGGAACGGAACCCTTTGTGATGCGCCAGAGAACACCAGCTGTCCCTTCGTGCGCGCTGGACTAGACCCGGCCTCCCTTCCGGACCCCACAGGTTAGACCCGTTATCCCTACCTGATGCTCCGCATTAGGCTTGTCACCCATACCCGATGTTCTGGGGTAGTAGCGGTACCCCCACCGTTACTCTGCGGTAGTATCGGTACACCCACCGGTACTCCGGGGTAGTACGTGAACCCTTACTGGTTCACTGGGGTACACCTGCTGACGTTACTGGCGCGCGGTGTAGACCAGACATTCCTACCTGACCCTCCGTTTTAGGCCCGGTATCCCTACCTGATGCTCCGTTGTTGGCCTGGCACCCCTACCCGATATGCTGGGGTAGTACCGGTACCCCCACCGGTACTCTGCGGTAGTATTGGTACACCCACCGGTACTCCAGGGTAGTACCTGAACACTTCCTGGTTCGCTGGGGTACACCTGCTGACCTTACGGGCGTGCTGTGTAGACCAGACATTCCTACCTGACCCTCCAGGCTAGGCCCGGTATCCCTACATGATGCTCTGCGGTAGGCCTGGCCCCCTACCCGACAATCTGGGGTAGTACCGGTACACCCACAGGGACTCCGCGGTACTTTTGCTATACCCACCGGTACTCCTGGATTGTACCGGAACCCTTACTGGTGCGCCGGGGTACACCTGCTGACCCTACGGGCACACTGCTTTGGACCCACCCTTCCTACCTGACCCGCCGGGGTAGGACTGGTATACCTACCCGATGTTTCGAGGTAGAACCGGTTCCCCCACCGGTACTCTGGGTTTGGAACGGAACCCTTTGTAATGCGCCAGAGAACAACAACTGTCCCTTCGTGCGCGCTGGACTAGACCCGGCCTCCCTTCCGGACACCACAGGTTAGACCCGTTATCCCTACCTGATGCTCCGCATTAGGCTTGGCACCCATACCCGATGTTCTGGGGTAGTAGCGGTACCCCCACCGTTACTCTGCGGTAGTATCGGTACACCCACCGGTACTCCGGGGTAGTACGTGAACCCTTACTGGTTCACTGGGGTACACCTGCTGACGTTACTGGCGCGCGGTGTAGACCAGACATTCCTACCTGACCCTCCGTTTTAGGCCCGGTATCCCTACCTGATGCTCCGTTGTTGGCCTGGCACCCCTACCCGATATGCTGGGGTAGTACCGGTACCCCCACCGGTACTCTGCGGTAGTATTGGTACACCCACCGGTTCTCCAGGGCAGTACCTGAACCCTTACTGGTTCGCTGGGGTACACCTGCTGACCTTACGGGCGTGCTGTGTAGACCAGACATTCCTACCTGACCCTCCAGGCTAGGCCCGGTATCCCTACCTGATGCTCTGCGGTAGGCCTGGCCCCCTACCTGACAATCTGGGGTAGTACCGGTACACCCACCGGGACTCCGCGGTACTTTTGCTATACCCACCGGTACTCCTGGATTGTACCGGAACCCTTACTGGTGCGCCGGGGTACACCTGCTGACCCTACGGGCACACTGCTTTGGACCCACCCTTCCTACCTGACCCGCCGGGGTAGGCCTGGTATACCTACCCGATGTTTCGAGGTAGAACCGGTTCCCCCACCGGTACTCTGGGTTTGGAACGGAACCCTTTTTGATGCGCCAGAGAACACCAGCTGTCCCTTCGTGCGCGCTGGACTAGACCCGGCCTCCCTTCCGGACACCACAGGTTAGACCCGCTATCCCTACCTGATGCTCCGCATTAGGCTTGGCACCCATACCCGATGTTCTGGGGTAGTAGCGGTACCCCCACCGTTACTCTGCGGTAGTATCGGTACACCCACCGGTACTCCGGGGTAGTACGTGAACCCTTACTGGTTCACTGGGGTACACCTGCTGACGTTACTGGCGCGCGGTGTAGACCAGACATTCCTACCTGACCCTCCATTTTAGGCCCGGTATCCCTACCTGATGCTCCGTTGTTGGCCTGGCACCCCTACCCAATATGCTGGGGTAGTACCGGTACCCCCACCGGTACTCTGCGGTAGTATTGGTACACCCACCGGTAATCCAGGGCAGTACCTGAACACTTACTGGTTCGCTGGGGTACACCTGCTGACCTTACGGGCGTGCTGTGTAGACCAGACATTCCTACCTGACCCTCCAGGCTAGGCCCAGTATCCCTACCTGATGCTCTGCGGTAGGCCTGGCCCCCTTCCCGACAATCTGGGGTAGTACCGGTACACCCACAGGTACTCCGCGGTATTTTTGCTATACCCACTGGTACTCCTGGATTGTACCGGAACCCTTACTGGTGCGCCGGGGTACACCTGCTGTCCCTACGGGCACACTGCTTTGGACCCACCCTTCCTACCTGACCCGCCGGGGTAGGCCTGGTATACCTACCCGATGTTTCGAGGTAGAACCGGTTCCCCCACCGGTACTCTGGGCTTGGAACGGAAACCTTTGTGATGCGCCAGAGAACACCAGCTGTCCCTTCGTGCGCGCTGGACTAGACCTGGCCTCCCTACCGGACCCCACAGGTTAGACCCGCTATCCCTACCTGATGCTCCGCATTAGGCTTGGCACCCATACCCGATGTTCTGGGGTAGTAGCGGTACCCCCACCGTTACTCTGCGGTAGTATCGGTACACCCACCGGTACTCCGGGGTAGTACGTGAACCCTTACTGGTTCACTGGGGTACACCTGATGACGTTACTGGCGCGCGGTGTAGACCAGACATTCCTACCTGACCCTCCGTTTTAGGCCCGGTATCCCTACCTGATGCTCCGTTGTTGGCCTGGCACCCCTACCCGATATGCTGGGGTAGTACCGGTACCCCCACCGTTACTCTGCGGTAGTATTGGTACACCCACCGTTACTCCAGGGCAGTACCTGAACACTTACTGGTTCGCTGGGGTACACCTGCTGACCTTACGGGCGTGCTGTGTAGACCAGACATTCCTACCTGACCCTCCAGGCTAGGCCCGGTATCCCTAACTGATGCTCTGCGCTACGCCTGGCCCCCTACCCGACAATCTGGGGTAGTACCGGTACACCCACAGGTACTCCGCGGTACTTTTGCTATACCGACTGGTACTCCTGGATTGTACCGGAACCCTTACTGGTGCGCCGGGGTACACCTGCTGACCCTACGGGCACACTGCTTTGGACCCACCCTTCCTACCTGACCCGCCGGGGTAGGCCTGGTATACCTACCCGATGTTTCGAGGTAGAACCGGTTCCCTCACCGGTACTCTGGGTTTGGAACGGAACCCTTTGTGATGCGCCAGAGAACACCAGCTGTCCCTTCGTGCGCGCTGGACTAGACCCGTCCTCCCTTCCGGACACCACAGGTTAGACCCGCTATCCCTACCTGATGCTCCGCATTAGGCTTGGCACCCATACCCGATGTTCTGGGGTAGTAGCGGTACCCCCACCGTTACTCTGCGGTAGTATCGGTACACCCACTGGTACTCCGGGGTAGTACGTGAACCCTTACTGGTTCACTGGGGTACACCTGATAACGTTACTGGCGCGCGGTGTAGACCAGACATTCCTACCTGACCCTCCGTTTTAGGCCCGGTATCCCTACCTGATGCTCCGTTGTTGGCCTGGCACCCCTACCCGATATGCTGGGGTAGTACCGCTACCCCCACCGGTACTCTGCGGTAGTATTGGTACACCCACCGGTACTCCAGGGTAGTACCTGAACCCTTACTGGTTCGCTGGGGTACACCTGCTGACCTTACGGGCGTGCTGTGTAGACCAGACATTCCTACCTGACCCTCCAGGCTAGGCCCGGTATCCCTACCTGATGCTCTGCGGTAGGCCTGGCCCCCTACCCGACAATCTGGGGTAGTACCGGTACACCCACCGGGACTCCGCCGTACTTTTGCTATGCCCACCGGTACTCCTGGATTGTACCGGAACCCTTACTGGTGCGCCGGGGTACACCTGCTGACCCTACGGGCACACTGCTTTGGACCCACCCTTCCTACCTGACCCGCCGGGGTATGTCTGGTATACATACCCGATGTTTCGAGGTAGAACCGATTCCCCCACCGGTACTCTGGGGTTGGAATGGAACCCTTTGTGATGCGCCAGAGAACACCAGCTGTCCCTTCGTGCGCGCTGGACTAGACCCGGCCTCCCTTCCGGACCCCACAGGTTAGACCCGTTATCCCTACCTGATGCTCCGCATTAGGCTTGGCACCCATACCCGATGTTCTGGGGTAGTAGCGGTACCCCCACCGTTACTCTGCGGTAGTATCGGTACACCCACCGGTACTCCGGGGTAGTACGTGAACCCTTACTGGTTCACTGGGGTACACCTGATGACGTTACTGGCGCGCGGTGTAGACCAGACATTCCTACCTGACCCTCCGTTTTAGGCCCGGTATCCCTACCTGATGCTCCGTTGTTGGCCTGGCACCCCTACCCAATATGCTGGGGTAGTACCGGTACCCCCACCGGTACTCTGCGGTAGTATTGGTACACCCACCGGTACTCCAGGGTAGTACCTGAACCCTTACTGGTTCGCTGGGGTACACCTGCTGACCTTACGGGCGTGCTGTGTAGACCAGACATTCCTACCTGACCCTCCAGGCTAGGCCCGGTATCCCTACCTGATGCTCTGCGGTAGGCCTGGCCCCCTACCCGACAATCTGGGGTAGTACCGGTACACCCACCGGGACTCCGCGGTACTTTTGCTATACCCACCGGTACTCCTGGATTGTACCAGAACCCTTACTGGTGCGCCGGGGTACACCTGCTGACCCTACGGGCACACTGCTTTGGACCCACCCTTCCTACCTGACCCGCCGGGGTAGGCCTGGTATACCGACCCGATGTTTCGAGGTAGAACCGGTTCCCCCACCGGTACTCTGGGTTTGGAACGGAACCCTTTGTGATGCGCCAGAGAACACCAGCTGTCCCTTCGTGCGCGCTGGACTAGACCCGTCCTCCCTTCCGGACACCACAGGTTAGACCCGCTATCCCTACCTGATGCTCCGCATTAGGCTTGGCACCCATACCCGATGTTCTGGGGTAGTAGCGGTACCCCCACCGTTACTCTGCGGTAGTATCGGTACACCCACCGGTACTCCGGGGTAGTACGTGAACCCTTACTGGTTCACTGGGGTACACCTGATGACGTTACTGGCGCGCGGTGTAGACCAGACATTCCTACCTGACCCTCCGTGTTAGGCCCGGTATCCCTACCTGATGCTCCGTTGTTGGCCTGGCACCCCTACCCGATATGCTGGGGTAGTACCGCTACCCCCACCGGTACTCTGCGGTAGTATTGGTACACCCACCGGTACTCCAGGGCAGTACCTGAACACTTCCTGGTTCGCTGGGGTACACCTGCTGACCTTACGGGCGTGCTCTGTAGACCAGACATTCCTACCTGACCCTCCAGGCTAGGCCCGGTATCCCTACCTGATGCTCTGCGGTAGGCCTGGCCCCCTACCCGACAATCTGGGGTAGTACCGGTACACCCACAGGTACTCCGCGGTACTTTTGCTGTACCCACCGGTACTCCTGGATTGTACCGGAACCCTTACTGGTGCGCCGGGGTACACCTGCTGACCCTACGGGCACACTGCTTTGGACCCACCCTTCCTACCTGACCCGCCGGGGTAGGCCTGGTATACCTACCCGATGTTTCGAGGTAGAACCGGTTCCCCCACCGGTACTCTGGGCTTGGAACGGAAACCTTTGTGATGCGTCAGAGAACACCAGCTGTCCCTTCGTGCGCGCTGGACTAGACCCGGCCTCCCTTCCGGACCCCACAGGTTAGACCCGCTATCCCTACCTGATGCTCCGCATTAGGCTTGGCACCCATACCCGATGTTCTGGGGTAGTAGCGGTACCCCCACCGTTACTCTGCGTTAGTATCGGTACACCCACCGGTACTCCGGGGTAGTACGTGAACCCTTACTGGTTCACTGGGGTACACCTGCTGATGTTACTGGCGCGCGGTGTAGACCAGACATTCCTACCTGACCCTCCGTTTTAGGCCCGGTATCCCTACCTGATGCTCCGTTGTTGGCCTGGCACCCCTACCCAATATGCTGGGGTAGTACCGGTACCCCCACCGGTACTCTGCGGTAGTATTGGTACACCCACCGGTAATCCAGGGCAGTACCTGAACACTTACTGGTTCGCTGGGGTACACCTGCTGACCTTACGGGCGTGCTGTGTAGACCAGACATTCCTACCTGACCCTCCAGGCTAGGCCCGGTATCCCTACCTGATGCTCTGCGGTAGGCCTGGCCCCCTACCCGACAATCTGGGGTAGTACCGGTACACCCACCGGGACTCCGCGGTACTTTTGCTATACCCACCGGTACTCCTGGATTGTACCGGAACCCTTACTGGTGCGCCGGGGTACACCTGCTGACCCTACGGGCACACTGCTTTGGACCCACCCTTCCTACCTGACCCGCCGGGGTAGGCCTGGTATACCTACCCGATGTTTCGAGGTAGAACCGGTTCCCCCACCGGTACTCTGGGTTTGGAACGGAACCCTTTGTGATGCGCCAGAGAACACCAGCTGTCCCTTCGTGCGCGCTGGACTAGACCCGTCCTCCCTTCCGGACACCACAGGTTAGACCCGCTATCCCTACCTGATGCTCCGCATTAGGCTTGGCACCCATACCCGATGTTCTGGGGTAGTAGCGGTACCCCCACCGTTACTCTGCGGTAGTATCGGTACACCCACCGGTACTCCGGGGTAGTACGTGAACCCTTACTGGTTCACTGGGGTACACCTGATAACGTTACTGGCGCGCGGTGTAGACCAGACATTCCTACCTGACCCTCCGTTTTAGGCCCGGTATCCCTACCTGATGCTCCGTTGTTGGCCTGGCACCCCTACCCGATATGCTGGGGTAGTACCGCTACCCCCACCGGTACTCTGCGGTAGTATTGGTACACCCACCGGTACTCCAGGGTAGTACCTGAACCCTTACTGGTTCGCTGGGGTACACCTGCTGACCTTACGGGCGTGCTGTGTAGACCAGACATTCCTACCTGACCCTCCAGGCTAGGCCCGGTATCCCTACCTGATGCTCTGCGCTACGCCTGGCCCCCTACCCGACAATCTGGGGTAGTACCGGTACACCCACCGGGACTCCGCCGTACTTTTGCTATACCCACCGGTACTCCTGGATTGTACCGGAACCCTTACTGGTGCGCCGGGGTACACCTGCTGACCCTACGGGCACACTGCTTTGGACCCACCCTTCCTACCTGACCCGCCGGGGTAGGTCTGGTATACATACCCGATGTTTCGAGGTAGAACCGATTCCCCCACCGGTACTCTGGGGTTGGAACGGAACCCTTTGTGATGCGCCAGAGAACACCAGCTGTCCCTTCGTGCGCGCTGGACTAGACCCAGCCTCCCTTCCGGACCCCACAGGTTAGACCCGTTATCCCTACCTGATGCTCCGCATTAGGCTTGGCACCCATACCCGATGTTCTGGGGTAGTAGCGGTACCCCCACCGTTACTCTGCGGTAGTATCGGTACACCCACCGGTACTCCGGGGTAGTACGTGAACCCTTACTGGTTCACTGGGGTACACCTGATGACGTTACTGGCGCGCGGTGTAGACCAGACATTCCTACCTGACCCTCCGTTTTAGGCCCGGTATCCCTACCTGATGCTCCGTTGTTGGCCTGGCACCCCTACCCGATATGCTGGGGTAGTACCGGTACCCCCACCGGTACTCTGCGGTAGTATTGGTACACCCACCGGTACTCCAGGGCAGTACCTGAACACTTCCTGGTTCGCTGGGGTACACCTGCTGACCTTACGGGCGTGCTGTGTAGACCAGACATTCCTACCTGACCCTCCAGGCTAGGCCCGGTATCCCTACCTGATGCTCTGCGGTAGGCCTGGCCCCCTACCCGACAATCTGGGGTAGTACCGGTACACCCACAGGTACTCCGCGGTACTTTTGCTATACCGACTGGTACTCCTGGATTGTACCGGAACCCTTACTGGTGCGCCGGGGTACACCTGCTGACCCTACGGGCACACTGCTTTGGACCCACCCTTCCTACCTGACCCGCCGGGGTAGGCCTGGTATACCTACCCGATGTTTCGAGGTAGAACCGGTTCCCCCACCGGTACTCTGGGCTTGGAACGGAAACCTTTGTGATGCGCCAGAGAACACCAGCTGTCCCTTCGTGCGCGCTGGACTAGACCCGGCCTCCCTTCCGGACCCCACAGGTTAGACCCGCTATCCCTACCTGATGCTCCGCATTAGGCTTGGCACCCATACCCGATGTTCTGGGGTAGTAGCGGTACCCCCACCGTTACTCTGCGTTAGTATCGGTACACCCACCGGTACTCCGGGGTAGTACGTGAACCCTTACTGGTTCACTGGGGTACACCTGCTGATGTTACTGGCGCGCGGTGTAGACCAGACATTCCTACCTGACCCTCCATTTTAGGCCCGGTATCCCTACCTGATGCTCCGTTGTTGGCCTGGCACCCCTACCCAATATGCTGGGGTAGTACCGGTACCCCCACCGGTACTCTGCGGTAGTATTGGTACACCCACCGGTAATCCAGGGCAGTACCTGAACACTTACTGGTTCGCTGGGGTACACCTGCTGACCTTACGGGCGTGCTGTGTAGACCAGACATTCCTACCTGACCCTCCAGGCTAGGCCCGGTATCCCTACCTGATGCTCTGCGGTAGGCCTGGCCCCCTACCCGACAATCTGGGGTAGTACCGGTACACCCACCTGTACTCCGCGGTACTTTTGCTATACCCACCGGTACTCCTGGATTGTACCGGAACCCTTACTGGTGCGCCGGGGTACACCTGCTGACCCTACGGGCACACTGCTTTGGACCCACCCTTCCTACCTGACCCGCCGGGGTAGGACTGGTATACCTACCCGATGTTTCGAGGTAGAACCGGTTCCCCCACCGGTACTCTGGGTTTGGAACGGAACCCTTTGTGATGCGCCAGAGAACACCAGCTGTCCCTTCGTGCGCGCTGGACTAGACCCGGCCTCCCTTCCGGACCCCACAGGTTAGACCCGCTATCCCTACCTGATGCTCCGCATTAGGCTTGGCACCCATACCCGATGTTCTGGGGTAGTAGCGGTACCCCCACCGTTACTCTGCGGTAGTATCGGTACACCCACCGGTACTCCGGGGTAGTACGTGAACCCTTACTGGTTCACTGGGGTACACCTGATAACGTTACTGGCGCGCGGTGTAGACCAGACATTCCTACCTGACCCTCCGTTTTAGGCCCGGTATCCCTACCTGATGCTCCGTTGTTGGCCTGGCACCCCTACCCGATATGCTGGGGTAGTACCGCTACCCCCACCGGTACTCTGCGGTAGTATTGGTACACCCACCGGTACTCCAGGGTAGTACCTGAACCCTTACTGGTTCGCTGGGGTACACCTGCTGACCTTACGGGCGTGCTGTGTAGACCAGACATTCCTACCTGACCCTCCAGGCTAGGCCCGGTATCCCTACCTGATGCTCTGCGCTACGCCTGGCCCCCTACCCGACAATCTGGGGTAGTACCGGTACACCCACCGGGACTCCGCCGTACTTTTGCTATACCCACCGGTACTCCTGGATTGTACCGGAACCCTTACTGGTGCGCCGGGGTACACCTGCTGACCCTACGGGCACACTGCTTTGGACCCACCCTTCCTACCTGACCCGCCGGGGTAGGTCTGGTATACATACCCGATGTTTCGAGGTAGAACCGATTCCCCCACCGGTACTCTGGGGTTGGAACGGAACCCTTTGTGATGCGCCAGAGAACACCAGCTGTCCCTTCGTGCGCGCTGGACTAGACCCAGCCTCCCTTCCGGACCCCACAGGTTAGACCCGTTATCCCTACCTGATGCTCCGCATTAGGCTTGGCAACCATACCCGATGTTCTGGGGTAGTAGCGGTACCCCCACCGTTACTCTGCGGTAGTATCGGTACACCCACCGGTACTCCGGGGTAGTACGTGAACCCTTACTGGTTCACTGGGGTACACCTGATGACGTTACTGGCGCGCGGTGTAGACCAGACATTCCTACCTGACCCTCCGTTTTAGGCCCGGTATCCCTACCTGATGCTCCGTTGTTGGCCTGGCACCCCTACCAAATATGCTGGGGTAGTACCGGTACCCCCACCGGTACTCTGCGGTAGTATTGGTACACCCACCGGTACTCCAGGGTAGTACCTGAACACTTCCTGGTTCGCTGGGGTACACCTGCTGACCTTACGGGCGTGCTGTGTAGACCAGACATTCCTACCTGACCCTCCAGGCTAGGCCCGGTATCCCTACCTGATGCTCTGCGGTAGGCCTGGCCCCCTACCCGACAATCTGGGGTAGTACCGGTACACCCACCGGGACTCCGCGGTACTTTTGCTGTACCCACCGGTACTCCTGGATTGTACCGGAACCCTTACTGGTGCGCCGGGGTACACCTGCTGACCCTACGGGCACACTGCTTTGGACCCACCCTTCCTACCTGACCCGCCGGGGTAGGCCTGGTATACCTACCCGATGTTTCGAGGTAGAACCGGTTCCCCCACCGGTACTCTGGGCTTGGAACGGAAACCTTTGTGATGCGCCAGAGAACACCAGCTGTCCCTTCGTGCGCGCTGGACTAGACCTGGCCTCCCTACCGGACCCCACAGGTTAGAGCCGCTATCCCTACCTGATGCTCCGCATTAGGCTTGGCACCCATACCCGATGTTCTGGGGTAGTAGCGGTACCCCCACCGTTACTCTGCGGTAGTATCGGTACACCCACCGGTACTCCGGGGTAGTACGTGAACCCTTACTGGTTCACTGGGGTACACCTGATGACGTTACTGGCGCGCGGTGTAGACCAGACATTCCTACCTGACCCTCCGTTTTAGGCCCGGTATCACTACCTGATGCTCCGTTGTTGGCCTGGCACCCCTACCCGATATGCTGGGGTAGTACCGCTACCCCCACCGGTACTCTGCGGTAGTATTGGTACACCCACCGGTACTCCAGGGCAGTACCTGAACACTTCCTGGTTCGCTGGGGTACACCTGCTGACCTTACGGGCGTGCTGTGTAGACCAGACATTCCTACCTGACCCTCCAGGCTAGGCCCGGTATCCCTACCTGATGCTCTACGGTAGGCCTGGCCCCCTACCCGACAATCTGGGGTAGTACCGGTACACCCACCGGGACTCCGCGGTACTTTTGCTATACCCACCGGTACTCCTGGATTGTACCGGAACCCTTACTGGTGCGCCGGGGTACACCTGCTGACCCTACGGGCACACTGCTTTGGACCCACCCTTCCTACCTGACCCGCCGGGGTAGGTCTGGTATACATACCCGATGTTTCGAGGTAGAACCGATTCCCCCACCGGTACTCTGGGCTTGGAACGGAAACCTTTGTGATGCGCCAGAGAACACCAGCTGTCCCTTCGTGCGCGCTGGACTAGACCTGGCCTCCCTACCGGACCCCACAGGTTAGACCCGCTATCCCTACCTGATGCTCCGCATTAGGCTTGGCACCCATACCCGATGTTCTGGGGTAGTAGCGGTACCCCCACCGTTACTCTGCGGTAGTATCGGTACACCCACCGGTACTCCGGGGTAGTACGTGAACCCTTACTGGTTCACTGGGGTACACCTGATGACGTTACTGGCGCGCGGTGTAGACCAGACATTCCTACCTGACCCTCCGTTTTAGGCCCGGTATCCCTACCTGATGCTCCGTTGTTGGCCTGGCACCCCTACCCGATATGCTGGGGTAGTACCGCTACCCCCACCGGTACTCTGCGGTAGTATTGGTACACCCACCGGTACTCCAGGGCAGTACCTGAACACTTACTGGTTCGCTGGGGTACACCTGCTGACCTTACGGGCGTGCTGTGTAGACCAGACATTCCTACCTGACCCTCCAGGCTAGGCCCGGTATCCCTACCTGATGCTCTGCGGTAGGCCTGGCCCCCTACCCGACAATCTGGGGTAGTACCGGTACACCCACAGGTACTCCGCGGTACTTTTGCTATACCGACTGGTACTCCTGGATTGTACCGGAACCCTTACTGGTGCGCCGGGGTACACCTGCTGACCCTACGGGCACACTGCTTTGGACCCACCCTTCCTACCTGACCCGCCGGGGTAGGCCTGGTATACCTACCCGATGTTTCGAGGTAGAACCGGTTCCCCCACCGGTACTCTGGGCTTGGAACGGAAACCTTTGTGATGCGCCAGAGAACACCAGCTGTCCCTTCGTGCGCGCTGGACTAGACCCGGCCTCCCTTCCGGACCCCACAGGTTAGACCCGCTATCCCTACCTGATGCTCCGCATTAGGCTTGGCACCCATACCCGATGTTCTGGGGTAGTAGCGGTACCCCCACCGTTACTCTGCGGTAGTATCGGTACACCCACAGGTACTCCGGGGTAGTATGTGAACCCTTACTGGTTCACTGGGGTACACCTGCTGACGTTACTGGCGCGCGGTGTAGACCAGACATTCCTACCTGACCCTCCGTTTTAGGCCCGGTATCCCTACCTGATGCTCCGTTGTTGGCCTGGCACCCCTACCCAATATGCTGGGGTAGTACCGGTACCCCCACCGGTACTCTGCGGTAGTATTGGTACACCCACCGGTACTCCAGGGTAGTACCTGAACACTTCCTGGTTCGCTGGGGTACACCTGCTGACCTTACGGGCGTGCTGTGTAGACCAGACATTCCTACCTGACCCTCCAGGCTAGGCCCGGTATCCCTACCTGATGCTCTGCGGTAGGCCTGGCCCCCTACCCGACAATCTGGGGTAGTACCGGTACACCCACCGGGACTCCGCCGTACTTTTGCTATACCCACCGGTACTCCTGGATTGTACCGGAACCCTTACTGGTGCGCCGGGGTACACCTGCTGACCCTACGGGCACACTGCTTTGGACCCACCCTTCCTACCTGACCCGCCGGGGTAGGCCTGGTATACCTACCCGATGTTTCGAGGTAGAACCGGTTCCCCCACCGGTACTCTGGGCTTGGAACGGAAACCTTTGTGATGCGCCAGAGAACACCAGCTGTCCCTTCGTGCGCGCTGGACTAGACCTGGCCTCCCTACCGGACCCCACAGGTTAGACCCGCTATCCCTACCTGATGCTCCGCATTAGGCTTGGCACCCATACCCGATGTTCTGGGGTAGTAGCGGTACCCCCACCGTTACTCTGCGGTAGTATCGGTACACCCACCGGTACTCCGGGGTAGTACGTGAACCCTTACTGGTTCACTGGGGTACACCTGATGACGTTACTGGCGCGCGGTGTAGACCAGACATTCCTACCTGACCCTCCGTTTTAGGCCCGGTATCCCTACCTGATGCTCCGTTGTTGGCCTGGCACCCCTACCCAATATGCTGGGGTAGTACCGGTACCCCCACCGGTACTCTGCGGTAGTATTGGTACACCCACCGGTACTCCAGGGCAGTACCTGAACACTTACTGGTTCGCTGGGGTACACCTGCTGACCTTACGGGCGTGCTGTGTAGACCAGACATTCCTACCTGACCCTCCAGGCTAGGCCCGGTATCCCTACCTGATGCTCTGCGGTAGGCCTGGCCCCCTACCCGACAATCTGGGGTAGTACCGGTACACCCACAGGGACTCCGCGGTACTTTTGCTATACCCACCGGTACTCCTGGATTGTACCGGAACCCTTACTGGTGCGCCGGGGTACACCTGCTGACCCTACGGGCACACTGCTTTGGACCCACCCTTCCTACCTGACCCGCCGGGGTAGGCCTGGTATACCTACCCGATGTTTCGAGGTAGAACCGGTTCCCCCACCGGTACTCTGGGTTTGGAACGGAACCCTTTGTGATGCGCCAGAGAACACCAGCTGTCCCTTCGTGCGCGCTGGACTAGACCCGGCCTCCCTTCCGGACCCCACAGGTTAGACCCGCTATCCCTACATGATGCTCCGCATTAGGCTTGGCACCCATACCCGATGTTCTGGGGTAGTAGCGGTACCCCCACCGTTACTCTGCGGTAGTATCGGTACACCCACCGGTACTCCGGGGTAGTACGTGAACCCTTACTGGTTCACTGGGGTACACCTGATAACGTTAATGGCGCGCGGTGTAGACCAGACATTCCTACCTGACCCTCCGTTTTAGGCCCGGTATCCCTACCTGATGCTCCGTTGTTGGCCTGGCACCCCTACCCGATATGCTGGGGTAGTACCGCTACCCCCACCGGTACTCTGCGGTAGTATTGGTACACCCACCGGTACTCCAGGGTAGTACCTGAACCCTTACTGGTTCGCTGGGGTACACCTGCTGACCTTACGGGCGTGCTGTGTAGACCAGACATTCCTAGCTGACCCTCCAGGCTAGGCCCGGTATCCCTACCTGATGCTCTGCGGTAGGCCTGGCCCCCTACCCGACAATCTGGGGTAGTACCGGTACACCCACCGGGACTCCGCGGTACTTTTGCTATACCCACCGGTACTCCTGGATTGTACCGGAACCCTTACTGGTGCGCCGGGGTACACCTGCTGACCCTACGGGCACACTGCTTTGGACCCACCCTTCCTACCTGACCCGCCGGGGTAGGACTGGTATACCTACCCGATGTTTCGAGGTAGAACCGGTTCCCCCACCGGTACTCTGGGTTTGGAACGGAACCCTTTCTGATGCGCCAGAGAACACCAGCTGTCCCTTCGTGCGCGCTGGACTAGACCCGGCCTCCCTTCCGGACACCACAGGTTAGACCCGTTATCCCTACCTGATGCTCCGCATTAGGCTTGGCACCCATACCCGATGTTCTGGGGTAGTAGCGGTACCCCCACCGTTACTCTGCGGTAGAATCGGTACACCCACCGGTACTCCGGGGTAGTACGTGAACCCTTACTGGTTCACTGGGGTACACCTGATGACGTTACTGGCGCGCGGTGTAGACCAGACATTCCTACCTGACCCTCCGTTTTAGGCCCGGTATCCCTACCTGATGCTCCGTTGTTGGCCTGGCACCCCTACCCAATATGCTGGGGTAGTACCGGTACCCCCACCGGTACTCTGCGGTAGTATTGGTACACCCACCGGTACTCCAGGGTAGTACCTGAACACTTACTGGTTCGCTGGGGTACACCTGCTGACCTTACGGGCGTGCTGTGTAGACCAGACATTCCTACCTGACCCTCCAGGCTAGGCCCGGTATCCCTACCTGATGCTCTGCGGTAGGCCTGGCCCCCTACCCGACAATCTGGGGTAGTACCGGTACACCCACCGGGACTCCGCCGTACTTTTGCTATACCCACCGGTACTCCTGGATTGTACCGGAACCCTTACTGGTGCGCCGGGGTACACCTGCTGACCCTACGGGCACACTGCTTTGGACCCACCCTTCCTACCTGACCCGCCGGGGTAGGACTGGTATACCTACCCGATGTTTCGAGGTAGAACCGGTTCCACCACCGGTACTCTGGGTTTGGAACGGAACCCTTTGTAATGCGCCAGAGAACACCAGCTGTCCCTTTGTGCGCGCTGGACTAGACCCGGCCTCCCTTCCGGACACCACAGGTTAGACCCGTTATCCCTACCTGATGCTCCGCATTAGGCTTGGCACCCATACCCGATGTTCTGGTGTAGTAGCGGTACCCCCACCGTTACTCTGCGTTAGTATCGGTACACCCACCGGTACTCCGGGGTAGTACGTGAACCCTTACTGGTTCACTGGGGTACACCTGCTGACGTTACTGGCGCGCGGTGTAGACCAGACATTCCTACCTGACCCTCCGTTTTAGGCCCGGTATCCCTACCTGATGCTCCGTTGTTGGCCTGGCACCCCTACCCGATATGCTGGGGTAGTACCGCTACCCCCACCGGTACTCTGCGGTAGTATTGGTACACCCACCGGTTCTCCAGGGCAGTACCTGAACACTTACTGGTTCGCTGGGGTACACCTGCTGACCTTACGGGCGTGCTGTGTAGACCAGACATTCCTACCTGACCCTCCAGGCTAGGCCCGGTATCCCTACCTGATGCTCTGCGGTAGGCCTGGCCCCCTACCCGACAATCTGGGGTAGTATCGGTACACCCACAGGGACTCCGCGGTACTTTTGCTATACCCACCGGTACTCCTGGATTGTACCGGAACCCTTACTGGTGCGCCGGGGTACACCTGCTGACCCTACGGGCACACTGCTTTGGACCCACCCTTCCTACCTGACCCGCCGGGGTAGGTCTGGTATACATACCCGATGTTTCGAGGTAGAACCGATTCCCCCACCGGTACTCTGGGCTTGGAACGGAACCCTTTGTAATGCGCCAGAGAACACCAGCTGTCCCTTCGTGCGCGCTGGACTAGACCCGGCCTCCCTTCCGGACCCCACAGGTTAGACCCGCTATCCCTACCTGATGCTCCACATTAGGCTTGGCACCCATACCCGATGTTCTGGGGTAGTAGCGGTACCCCCACCGTTACTCTGCGGTAGTATCGGTACACCCACCGGTACTCCGGGGTAGTACGTGAACCCTTACTGGTTCACTGGGGTACACCTGATGACGTTACTGGCGCGCGGTGTAGACCAGACATTCCTACCTGACCCTCCGTTTTAGGCCCGGTATCCCTACCTGATGCTCCGTTGTTGGCCTGGCACCCCTACCCGATATGCTGGGGTAGTACCGCTACCCCCACCGGTACTCTGCGGTAGTATTGGTACACCCACCGGTTCTCCAGGGCAGTACCTGAACACTTACTGGTTCGCTGGGGTACACCTGCTGACCTTACGGGCGTGCTGTGTAGACCAGACATTCCTACCTGACCCTCCAGGCTAGGCCCGGTATCCCTACCTGATGCTCTGCGGTAGGCCTGGCCCCCTACCTGACAATCTGGGGTAGTACCGGTACACCCACCGGGACTCCGCGGTACTTTTGCTATACCCACTGGTACTCCTGGATTGTACCGGAACCCTTACTGGTGCGCCGGGGTACACCTGCTGACCCTACGGGCACACTGCTTTGGACCCACCCTTCCTACCTGACCCGCCGGGGTAGGACTGGTATACCTACCCGATGTTTCGAGGTAGAACCTGTTCCCCCACCGGTACTCTGGGTTTGGAACGGAACCCTTTGTAATGCGCCAGAGAACAACAGCTGTCCCTTCGTGCGCGCTGGACTAGACCCGGCCTCCCTTCCGGACCCCACAGGTTAGACCCGCTATCCCTACCTGATGCTCCGCATTAGGCTTGGCACCCATACCCGATGTTCTGGGGTAGTAGCGGTACCCCCACCGTTACTCTGCGGTAGTATCGGTACACCCACCGGTACTCCGGGGTAGTACGTGAACCCTTACTGGTTCACTGGGGTACACCTGATGACGTTACTGGCGTGCGGTGTAGACCAGACATTCTTCCTGACACTACGTGTTAGTCCCGGTATCCCTACCTGATGCTCCGTTGTTGGCCTGGCACCCCTACCCGATATGCTGGGGTAGTACCGCTACCCCCACCGGTACTCTGCGGTAGTATTGGTACACCCACCGGTACTCCAGGGCAGTACCTGAACACTTACTGGTTCGCTGGGGTACACCTGCTGACCTTACGGGCGTGCTGTGTAGACCAGACATTCCTACCTGACCCTCCAGGCTAGGCCCGGTATCCCTACCTGATGCTCTGCGGTACGCCTGGCCCCCTTCCCGACAATCTGGGGTACTACCGGTACACCCACAGGTACTCCGCGGTATTTTTGCTATACCCACTGGTACTCCTGGATTGTACCGGAACCCTTACTGGTGCGCCGGGGTACACCTGCTGACCCTACGGGCACACTGCTTTGGACCCACCCTTCCTACCTGACCCGCCGGGGTAGGCCTGGTATACCTACCCGATGTTTCGAGGTAGAACCGGTTCCCCCACCGGTACTCTGGGCTTGGAACGGAAACCTTTGTGATGCGCCAGAGAACACCAGCTGTCCCTTCGTGCGCGCTGGACTAGACCTGGCCTCCCTACCGGACCCCACAGGTTAGACCCGCTATCCCTACCTGATGCTCCGCATTAGGCTTGGCACCCATACCCGATGTTCTGGGGTAGTAGCGGTACCCCCACCGTTACTCTGCGGTAGTATCGGTACACCCACCGGTACTCCGGGGTAGTACGTGAACCCTTACTGGTTCACTGGGGTACACCTGATGACGTTACTGGCGCGCGGTGTAGACCAGACATTCCTACCTGACCCTCCGTGTTAGTCCCGGTATCCCTACCTGATGCTCCGTTGTTGGCCTGGCACCCCTACCCGATATGCTGGGGTAGTACCGCTACCCCCACCGGTACTCTGCGGTAGTATTGGTACACCCACCGGTACTCCAGGGCAGTACCTGAACACTTACTGGTTCGCTGGGGTACACCTGCTGACCTTACGGGCGTGCTGTGTAGACCAGACATTCCTACCTGACCCTCCAGGCTAGGCCCGGTATCCCTACCTGATGCTCTGCGGTAGGCCTGGCCCCCTTCCCGACAATCTGGGGTAGTACCGGTACATCCACAGGTACTCCGCGGTATTTTTGCTATACCCACTGGTACTCCTGGATTGTACCGGAACCCTTACTGGTGCGCCGGGGTACACCTGCTGACCCTACGGGCACACTGCTTTGGACCCACCCTTCCTACCTGACCCGCCGGGGTAGGCCTGGTATACCTACCCGATGTTTCGAGGTAGAACCGGTTCCCCCACCGGTACTCTGGGCTTGGAACGGAAACCTTTGTGATGCGCCAGAGAACACCAGCTGTCCCTTCGTGCGCGCTGGACTAGACCTGGCCTCCCTACCGGACCCCACAGGTTAGACCCGCTATCCCTACCTGATGCTCCGCATTAGGCTTGGCACCCATACCCGATGTTCTGGGGTAGTAGCGGTACCCCCACCGTTACTCTGCGGTAGTATCGGTACACCCACCGGTACTCCGGGGTAGTACGTGAACCCTTACTGGTTCACTGGGGTACACCTGCTGACGTTACTGGCGCGCGGTGTAGACCAGACATTCCTACCTGACCCTCCGTTTTAGGCCCGGTATCCCTACCTGATGCTCCGTTGTTGGCCTGGCACCCCTACCCGATATGCTGGGGTAGTACCGGTACCCCCACCGGTACTCTGCGGTACTATTGGTACACCCACCGGTACTCCAGGGAAGTACCTGAACACTTCCTGGTTCGCTGGGGTACACCTGCTGACCTTACGGGCGTGCTGTGTAGACCAGACATTCCTACCTGACCCTCCAGGCTAGGCCCGGTATCCCTACCTGATGCTCTGCGGTAGGCCTGGCCCCCTACCCGACAATCTGGGGTAGTACCGGTACACCCACCTGTACTCCGCGGTACTTTTGCTATACCCACTCGTACTCCTGGATTGTACCGGAACCCTTACTGGTGCGCCGGGGTACACCTGCTGACCCTACGGGCACACTGCTTTGGACCCACCCTTCCTACCTGACCCGCCGGGGTAGGCCTGGTATACCTACCCGATGTTTCGAGGTAGAACCGGTTCCCCCACCGGTACTCTGGGCTTGGAACGGAAACCTTTGTGATGCGCCAGAGAACACCAGCTGTCCCTTCGTGCGCGCTGGACTAGACCCGGCCTCCCTTCCGGACCCCACAGGTTAGACCCGCTATCCCTACCTGATGCTCCGCATTAGGCTTGGCACCCATACCCGATGTTCTGGGGTAGTAGCGGTACCCCCACCGTTACTCTGCGGTAGTATCGGTACACCCACCGGTACTCCGGGGTAGTACGTGAACCCTTACTGGTTCACTGGGGTACACCTGCTGACGTTACTGGCGCGCGGTGTAGACCAGACATTCCTACCTGACCCTCCATTTTAGGCCCGGTATCCCTACCTGATGCTCCGTTGTTGGCCTGGCACCCCTACCCAATATGCTGGGGTAGTACCGGTACCCCCACCGGTACTCTGCGGTAGTATTGGTACACCCACCGGTAATCCAGGGCAGTACCTGAACACTTACTGGTTCGCTGGGGTACACCTGCTGACATTACGGGCGTGCTGTGTAGACCAGACATTCCTACCTGACCCTCCAGGCTAGGCACGGTATCCCTACCTGATGCTCTGCGGTAGGCCTGGCCCCCTTCCCGACAATCTGGGGTAGTACCGGTACATCCACAGGTACTCCGCGGTATTTTTGCTATACCCACTGGTACTCCTGGATTGTACCGGAACCCTTACTGGTGCGCCGGGGTACACCTGCTGACCCTACGGGCACACTGCTTTGGACCCACCCTTCCTACCTGACCCGCCGGGGTAGGCCTGGTATACCTACCCGATGTTTCGAGGTAGAACCGGTTCCCCCACCGGTACTCTGGGCTTGGAACGGAAACCTTTGTGATGCGCCAGAGAACACCAGCTGTCCCTTCGTGCGCGCTGGACTAGACCTGGCCTCCCTACCGGACCCCACAGGTTAGACCCGGTATCCCTACCTGATGCTCCGCATTAGGCTTGTCACCCATACCTGATGTTCTGGGGTAGTAGCGGTACCCCCACCGTTACTCTGCGGTAGTATCGGTACACCCACCGGTACTCCGGGGTAGTACGTGAACCCTTACTGGTTCACTGGGGTACACCTGATGACGTTACTGGCGCGCGGTGTAGAGCAGACATTCCTACCTGAGCCTCCGTTTTAGGCCCGGTATCCCTACCTGATGCTCCGTTGTTGGCCTGGCACCCCTACCCGATATGCTGGGGTAGTACCGCTACCCCCACCGGTACTCTGCGGTAGTATTGGTACACCCACCGGTACTCCAGGGCAGTACCTGAACACTTACTGGTTCGCTGGGGTACACCTGCTGACCTTACGGGCGTGCTGTGTAGACCAGACATTCCTACCTGACCCTCCAGGCTAGGCCCGGTATCCCTACCTGATGCTCTGCGGTAGGCCTGGCCCCCTACCCGACAATCTGGGGTAGTACCGGTGCACCCACAGGTACTTCGCGGTACTTTTGCTATACCGACTGGTACTCCTGGATTGTACCGGAACCCTTACTGGTGCGCCGGGGTACACCTGCTGACCCTACGGGCACACTGCTTTGGACCCACCCTTCCTACCTGACCCGCCGGGGTAGGCCTGGTATACCTACCCGATGTTTCGAGGTAGAACCGGTTCCCCCACCGGTACTCTGGGCTTGGAACGGAAACCTTTGTGATGCGCCAGAGAACACCAGCTGTCCCTTCGTGCGCGCTGGACTAGACCCGGCCTCCCTTCCGGACCCCACAGGTTAGACCCGCTATCCCTACCTGATGCTCCGCATTAGGCTTGGCACCCATACCCGATGTTCTGGGGTAGTAGCGGTACCCCCACCGTTACTCTGCGTTAGTATCGGTACACCCACCGGTACTCCGGGGTAGTACGTGAACCCTTACTGGTTCACTGGGGTACACCTGATGACGTTACTGGCGCGAGGTGTAGACCAGACATTCCTACCTGACCCTCCATTTTAGGCCCGGTATCCCTACCTGATGCTCCGTTGTTGGCCTGGCACCCCTACCCAATATGCTGGGGTAGTACCGGTACCCGCACCGGTACTCTGCGGTAGTATTGGTACACCCACCGGTACTCCAGGGTAGTACCTGAACACTTCCTGGTTCGCTGGGGTACACCTGCTGACCTTACGGGCGTGCTGTGTAGACCAGACATTCCTACCTGACCCTCCAGGCTAGGCCCGGTATCCCTACCTGATGCTCTTCGGTAGGCCTGGCCCCCTACCCGACAATCTGGGGTAGTACCGGTACACCCACAGGGACTCCGCGGTACTTTTGCTATACCCACTGGTACTCCTGGATTGTACCAGAACCCTTACTGGTGCGCCGGGGTACACCTGCTGACCCTACGGGCACACTGCTTTGGACCCACCCTTCCTACCTGACCCGCCGGGGTAGGCCTGGTATACCTACCCGATGTTTCGTGGTAGAACCGGTTCCCCCACCGGTACTCTGGGTTTGGAACGGAAACCTTTCTGATGCGCCAGAGAACACCAGCTGTCCCTTCGTGCGCGCTGGACTAGACCCGGCCTCCCTTCCGGACCCCACAGGTTAGACCCGCTATCCCTACCTGATGCTCCGCATTAGGCTTGGCACCCATACCCGATGTTCTGGGGTAGTAGCGGTACCCCCACCGTTACTCTGCGGTAGAATCGGTACACCCACCGGTACTCCGGGGTAGTACGTGAACCCTTACTGGTTCACTGGGGTACACCTGCTGACGTTACTGGCGCGCGGTGTAGACCAGACATTCCTACCTGACCCTCCGTTTTAGGCCCGGTATCCCTACCTGATGCTCCGTTGTTGGCCTGGCACCCCTACCCAATATGCTGGGGTAGTACCGGTACCCCCACCAGTACTCTGCGGTAGTATTGGTACACCCACTGGTACTCCAGGGCAGTACCTGAACACTTCCTGGTTCGCTGGGGTACACCTGCTGACCTTACGGGCGTGCTGTGTAGACCAGACATTCCTACCTGACCCTCCAGGCTAGGCCCGGTATCCCTACCTGATGCTCTGCGGTAGGCCTGGCCCCCTACCCGACAATCTGGGGTAGTACCGGTACACCCACAGGGACTCCGCGGTATTTTTGCTATACCCACTGGTACTCCTGGATTGTACCGGAACCCTTACTGGTGCGCCGGGGTACACCTGCTGACCCTACGGGCACACTGCTTTGGACCCACCCTTCCTACCTGACCCGCCGTGGTAGGCCTGCTATACCTACCCGATGTTTCGAGGTAGAACCGGTTCCCCCACCGGTACTCTGGGCTTGGAACGGAACCCTTTGTGATGCGCCAGAGAACACCAGCTGTCCCTTCGTGCGCGCTGGACTAGACCCGGCCTCCCTTCCGGACCCCACAGGTTAGACCCGGTATCCCTACCTGATGCTCCGCATTAGGCTTGGCACCCATACCCGATGTTCTGGGGTAGTAGCGGTACCCCCACCGTTACTCTGCGGTAGTATCGGTACACCCACCGGTACTCCGGGGTAGTACGTGAACCCTTACTGGTTCACTGGGGTACACCTGCTGACGTTACTGGCGTGCGGTGTAGACCAGACATTCTTCCTGACCCTCCGTGTTAGTCCCGGTATCCCTACCTGATGCTCCGTTGTTGGCCTGGCACCCCTACCCGATATGCTGGGGTAGTACCGGTACCCCCACCGGTACTCTGCGGTAGTATTGGTACACCCACCGGTACTCCAGGGTAGTACCTGAACCCTTACTGGTTCGCTGGGGTACACCTGCTGACGTTACTGGCGCGCGGTGTAGACCAGACATTCCTACCTGACCCTCCAGGCTAGGCCCGGTATCCCTACCTGATGCTCTGCGGTAGGCCTGGCCCCCTTCCCGACAATCTGGGGTACTACCGGTACACCCACAGGTACTCCGCGGTACTTTTGCTATACCGACTGGTACTCCTGGATTGTACCGGAACCCTTACTGGTGCGCCGGGGTACACCTGCTGACCCTACGGGCACACTGCTTTGGACCCACCCTTCCTACCTGACCCGCCGGGGTAGGCCTGGTATACCTACCCGATGTTTCGAGGTAGAACCGGTTCCCCCACCGGTACTCTGGGCTTGGAACGGAACCCTTTGTGATGCGCCAGAGAACACCAGCTGTCCCTTCGTGCGCGCTGGACTAGACCCGGCCTCCCTTCCGGACCCCACAGGTTAGACCCGCTATCCCTACCTGATGCTCCGCATTAGGCTTGGCACCCATACCCGATGTTCTGGTGTAGTAGCGGTACCCCCACCGTTACTCTGCGGTAGTATCGGTACACCCACCGGTACTCCGGGGTAGTACGTGAATCCTTACTGGTTCACTGGGGTACACCAGATGACGTTACTGGCGTGCGGTGTAGACCAGACATTCCTACCTGACCCTCCGTTTTAGGCCCGGTATCCCTACCTGATGCTCCGTTGTTGGCCTGGCACCCCTACCCGATATGCTGGGGTAGTACCGCTACCCCCACCGGTACTCTGCGGTAGTATTGGTACACCCACTGGTACTCCAGGGCAGTACCTGAACACTTCCTGGTTCGCTGGGGTACACCTGCTGACCTTACGGGCGTGCTGTGTAGACCAGACATTCCTACCTGACCCTCCAGGCTAGGCCCGGTATCCCTACCTGATGCGCTGCGGTAGGCCTGGCCCCCTACCCGACAATCTGGGGTAGTACCGGTACACCCACAGGTACTCCGCGGTACTTTTGCTATACCGACTGGTACTCCTGGATTGTACCGGAACCCTTACTGGTGCGCCGGGGTACACCTGCTGACCCTACGGGCACACTGCTTTGGACCCACCCTTCCTACCTGACCCGCCGGGGTAGGCCTGGTATACCTACCCGATGTTTCGAGGTAGAACCGGTTCCCCCACCGGTACTCTGGGCTTGGAACGGAACCCTTTGTGATGCGCCAGAGAACACCAGCTGTCCCTTCGTGCGCGCTGGACTAGACCCGGCCTCCCTTCCGGACCCCACAGGTTAGACCCGCTATCCCTACCTGATGCTCCGCATTAGGCTTGGCACCCATACCCGATGTTCTGGGGTAGTAGCGGTACCCCCACCGTTACTCTGCGGTAGTATCGGTACACCCACCGGTACTCCGGGGTAGTACGTGAATCCTTACTGGTTCACTGGGGTACACCAGATGACGTTACTGGCGTGCGGTGTAGAACAGACATTCCTACCTGACCCTCCGTTTTAGGCCCGGTATCCCTACCTGATGCTCCGTTGTTGGCCTGGCACCCCTACCCGATATGCTGGGGTAGTACCGCTACCCCCACCGGTACTCTGCGGTAGTATTGGTACACCCACTGGTACTCCAGGGCAGTACCTGAACACTTCCTGGTTCGCTGGGGTACACCTGCTGACCTTACGGGCGTGCTGTGTAGACCAGACATTCCTACCTGACCCTCCAGGCTAGGCCCGGTATCCCTACCTGATGCTCTGCGGTAGGCCTGGCCCCCTACCCGACAATCTGGGGTAGTACCGGTACACCCACAGGTACTCCGCGGTACTTTTGCTATACCGACTGGTACTCCTGGATTGTACCGGAACCCTTACTGGTGCGCCGGGGTACACCTGCTGACCCTACGGGCACACTGCTTTGGACCCACCCTTCCTACCTGACCCGCCGGGGTAGGCCTGGTATACCTACCCGATGTTTCGAGGTAGAACCGGTTCCCCCACCGGTACTCTGGGCTTGGAACGGAACCCTTTGTGATGCGCCAGAGAACACCAGCTGTCCCTTCGTGCGCGCTGGACTAGACCCGGCCTCCCTTCCGGACCCCACAGGTTAGACCCGCTATCCCTACCTGATGCTCCGCATTAGGCTTGGCACCCATACCCGATGTTCTGGTGTAGTAGCGGTACCCCCACCGTTACTCTGCGGTAGTATCGGTACACCCACCGGTACTCCGCGGTAGTACGTGAATCCTTACTGGTTCACTGGGGTACACCAGATGACGTTACTGGCGTGCGGTGTAGACCAGACATTCCTACCTGACCCTCCGTTTTAGGCCCGGTATCCCTACCTGATGCTCCGTTGTTGGCCTGGCACCCCTACCCGATATGCTGGGGTAGTACCGCTACCCCCACCGGTACTCTGCGGTAGTATTGGTACACCCACTGGTACTCCAGGGCAGTACCTGAACACTTCCTGGTTCGCTGGGGTACACCTGCTGACCTTACGGGTGTGCTGTGTAGACCAGACATTCCTACCTGACCCTCCAGGCTAGGCCCGGTATCCCTACCTGATGCGCTGCGGTAGGCCTGGCCCCCTACCCGACAATCTGGGGTAGTACCGGTACACCCACAGGTACTCCGCGGTACTTTTGCTATACCGACTGGTACTCCTGGATTGTACCGGAACCCTTACTGGTGCGCCGGGGTACACCTGCTGACCCTACGGGCACACTGCTTTGGACCCACCCTTCCTACCTGACCCGCCGGGGTAGGCCTGGTATACCTACCCGATGTTTCGAGGTAGAACCGGTTCCCCCACCGGTACTCTGGGCTTGGAACGGAACCCTTTGTGATGCGCCAGAGAACACCAGCTGTCCCTTCGTGCGCGCTGGACTAGACCCGGCCTCCCTTCCGGACCCCACAGGTTAGACCCGCTATCCCTACCTGATGCTCCGCATTAGGCTTGGCACCCATACCCGATGTTCTGGTGTAGTAGCGGTACCCCCACCGTTACTCTGCGGTAGTATCGGTACACCCACCGGTACGCCGGGGTAGTACGTGAATCCTTACTGGTTCACTGGGGTACACCAGATGACGTTACTGGCGTGCGGTGTAGACCAGACATTCCTACCTGACCCTCCGTTTTAGGCCCGGTATCCCTACCTGATGCTCCGTTGTTGGCCTGGCACCCCTACCCGATATGCTGGGGTAGTACCGCTACCCCCACCGGTACTCTGCGGTAGTATTGGTACACCCACTGGTACTCCAGGGCAGTACCTGAACACTTACTGGTTCGCTGGGGTACACCTGCTGACCTTACGGGCGTGCTGTGTAGACCAGACATTCCTACCTGACCCTCCAGGCTAGGCCCACTATCCCTACCTGATGCTCTGCGGTAGGCCTGGCCCCCTACCCGACAATCTGGGGTAGTACCGGTACACCCACAGGGACTCCGCGGTACTTTTGCTATACCGACTGGTACTCCTGGATTGTACCGGAACCCTTACTGGTGCGCCGGGGTACACCTGCTGACCCTACGGGCACACTGCTTTGGACCCACCCTTCCTACCTGACCCGCCGGGGTAGGCCTGCTATACCTACCCGATGTTTCGAGGTAGAACCGGTTCCCCCACCGGTACTCTGGGCTTTGAACGGAACCCTTTGTGATGCGCCAGAGAACACCAGCTGTCCCTTCGTGCGCGCTGGACTAGACCCGGCCTCCCTTCCGGACCCCACAGGTTAGACCCGCTATCCCTATCTGATGCTCCGCATTAGGCTTGGCACCCATACCCGATGTTCTGGGGTAGTAGCGGTACCCCCACCGTTACTCTGCGTTAGTATCGGTACACCCACCGGTACTCCGGGGTAGTACGTGAACACTTACTGGTTCACTGGGGTACACCCGATGACGTTACTGGCGTGCGGTGTAGACCAGACATTCCTACCTGACCCTCCGTTTTAGGCCCGGTATCCCTACCTGATGCTCCGTTGTTGGCCTGGCACCCCTACCCGATATGCTGGGGTAGTACCGCTACCCCCACCGGTACTCTGCGGTAGTATTGGTACACCCACCGGTACTCCAGGGTAGTACCTGAACCCTTACTGGTTCGCTGAGGTACACCTGCTGACCTTACAGGCGTGCTGTGTAGACCAGACATTCCTACCTGACCCTCCAGGCTAGGCCCGGTATCCCTACCTGATGCTCTGCGGTAGGCCTGGCCCCCTACCCGACAATCTGGGGTAGTACCGGTACACCCACCGGGACTCCGCGGTACTTTTGCTATACCCACCGGTACTCCTGGATTGTACCGGAACCCTTACTGGTGCGCCGGGGTACACCTGCTGACCCTACGGGCACACTGCTTTGGACCCACCCTTCCTACCTGACCTGCCGGGGTAGGACTGGTATACCTACCCGATGTTTCGAGGTAGAACCGGTTCCCCCACCGGTACTCTGGGTTTGGAATGGAAACCTTTCTGATGCGCCAGAGAACACCAGCTGTCCCTTCGTGCGCGCTGGACTAGACCCGGCCTCCCTTCCGGACCCCACAGGTTAGACCCGCTATCCCTACCTGATGCTCCGCATTAGGCTTGGCACCCATACCCGATGTTCTGGGGTAGTAGCGGTACCCCCACCGTTATTCTGCGGTAGAATCGGTACACCCACCGGTACTCCGGGGTAGTACGTGAACCCTTACTGGTTCACTGGGGTACACCTGCTGACGTTACTGGCGCGCGGTGTAGACCAGACATTCCTACCTGACCCTCCATTTTAGGCCCGGTATCCCTACCTGATGCTCCGTTGTTGGCCTGGCACCCCTACCCAATATGCTGGGGTAGTACCGGTACCCCCACCGGTACTCTGCGGTAGTATTGGTACACCCACCGGTACTCCAGGGCAGTACCTGAACACTTCCTGGTTCGCTGGGGTACACCTGCTGACCTTACGGGCGTGCTGTGTAGACCAGACATTCCTACCTGACCCTCCAGGCTAGGCCCGGTATCCCTACCTGATGCTCTGCGGTAGGCCTGGCCCCCTTCCCGACAATCTGGGGTACTACCGGTACACCCACAGGTACTCCGCGGTATTTTTGCTATACCCACTGGTACTCCTGGATTGTACCGGAACCCTTACTGGTGCGCCGGGGTACACCTGCTGACCCTACGGGCACACTGCTTTGGACCCACCCTTCCTACCTGACCCGCCGGGGTAGGCCTGGTATACCTACCCGATGTTTCGAGGTAGAACCGGTTCCCCCACCGGTACTCTGGGTTTGGAACGGAAACCTTTCTGATGCGCCAGAGAACACCAGCTGTCCCTTCGTGCGCGCTGGACTAGACCCGGCCTCCCTTCCGGACCCCACAGGTTAGACCCGCTATCCCTACCTGATGCTCCGCATTAGGCTTGGCACCCATACCCGATGTTCTGGAGTAGTAGCGGCACCCCCACCTTTACTCTGCGGTAGTATCGGTACACCCACCGGTACTCCGGGGTAGTACGTGAACCCTTACTGGTTCACTGGGGTACACCCGATGACGTTACTGGCGCGCGGTGTAGACCAGACATTCCTACCTGACCCTCCGTTTTAGGCCCGGTATCCCTACCTGATGCTCCGTTGTTGGCCTGGCACCCCTACCCGATATGCTGGGGTAGTACCGCTACCCCCACCGGTACTCTGCGGTAGTATTGGTACACCCACCGGTACTCCAGGGCAGTACCTGAACACTTACTGGTTCGCTGGGGTACTCCTGCTGACCTTACGGGCGTGCTGTGTAGACCAGACATTCCTACCTGACCCTCCAGGCTAGGCCCGGTATCCCTACCTGATGCTCTGCGGTAGGCCTGGCCCCCTACCCGACAATCTGGGGTAGTACCGGTACACCCACAGGTACTCCGCGGTACTTTTGCTATACCCACACGTACACCTGGATTGTACCGGAACCCTTACTGGTGCGCCGGGGTACACCTGCTGACCCTACGGGCACACTGCTTTGGACCCACCCTTCCTACCTGACCCGCCGGGGTAGGACTGGTATACCTACCCGATGTTTCGAGGTAGAACCGGTTCCCCCACCGGTACTCTGGGCTTTGAACGGAACCCTTTGTGATGCGCCAGAGAACACCAGCTGTCCCTTCGTGCGCGCTGGACTAGACCCGGCCTCCCTTCCGGACCCCACAGGTTAGACCCGCTATCCCTACCTGATGCTCCGCATTAGGCTTGGCACCCATACCCGATGTTCTGGTGTAGTAGCGGTACCCCCACCGTTACTCTGCGGTAGTATCGGTACACCCACCGGTACTCCGGGGTAGTACGTGAACCCTTACTGGTTCACTGGGGTACACCCGATGACGTTACTGGCGTGCGGTGTAGACCAGACATTCTTCCTGACCCTCCGTGTTAGTCCCAGTATCCCTACCTGATGCTCCGTTGTTGGCCTGGCACCCCTACCCGATATGCTGGGGTAGTACCGGTACCCCCACCGGTACTCTGCGGTAGTATTGGTACACCCACCGGTACTCCAGGGTAGTACCTGAACACTTACTGGTTCGCTGAGGTACACCTGCTGACCTTACGGGCGTGCTGTGTAGACCAGACATTCCTACCTGACCCTCCAGGCTAGGCCCGGTATCCCTACCTGATGCTCTTCGGTAGGCCTGGCCCCCTTCCCGACAATCTGGGGTACTACCGGTACACCCACAGGGACTCCGCGGTACTTTTGCTATACCCACTGGTACTCCTGGATTGTACCGGAACCCTTACTGGTGCGCCGGGGTACACCTGCTGACCCTACGGGCACACTGCTTTGGACCCACCCTTCCTACCTGACCCGCCGGGGTAGGACTGGTATACCTACCCGATGTTTCGAGGTAGAACCGGTTCCCCCACCGGTACTCTGGGCTTGGAACGGAAACCTTTCTGATGCGCCAGAGAACACCAGCTGTCCCTTCGTGCGCACTGGACTAGACCCGGCCTCCCTTCCGGACCCCACAGGTTAGACCCGCTATCCCTACCTGATGCTCCGCATTAGGCTTGGCACCCATACCCGATGTTCTGGGGTAGTAGCGGTACCCCCACCGTTATTCTGCGGTAGAATCGGTACACCCACCGGTACTCCGGGGTAGTACGTGAACCCTTACTGGTTCACTGGGGTACACCTGCTGACGTTACTGGCGCGCGGTGTAGACCAGACATTCCTACCTGACCCTCCATTTTAGGCCCGGTATCCCTACCTGATGCTCCGTTGTTGGCCTGGCACCCCTACCCAATATGCTGGGGTAGTACCGGTACCCCCACCGGTACTCTGCGGTAGTATTGGTACACCCACTGGTACTCCAGGGCAGTACCTGAACACTTCCTGGTTCGCTGGGGTACACCTGCTGACCTTACGGGCGTGCTGTGTAGACCAGACATTCCTACCTGACCCTCCAGGCTAGGCCCGGTATCCCTACCTGATGCTCTGCGGTAGGCCTGGCCCCCTTCCCGATAATCTGGGGTACTACCGGTACACCCACAGGTACTCCGCGGTATTTTTGCTATACCCACTGGTACTCCTGGATTGTACCGGAACCCTTACTGGTGCGCCGGGGTACACCTGCTGACCCTACGGGCACACTGCTTTGGACCCACCCTTCCTACCTGACCCGCCGGGGTAGGCCTGGTATACCTACCCGATGTTTCGAGGTAGAACCGGTTCCCCCACCGGTACTCTGGGCTTGGAACGGAAACCTTTGTGATGCGCCAGAGAACACCAGCTGTCCCTTCGTGCGCGCTGGACTAGACCTGGCCTCCCTACCGGACCCCACAGGTTAGACCCGCTATCCCTACCTGATGCTCCGCATTAGGCTTGGCACCCATACCCGATGTTCTGGGGTAGTAGCGGTACCCCCACCGTTACTCTGCGGTAGTATCGGTACACCCACCGGTACTCCGGGGTAGTACGTGAACCCTTCCTTGTTCACTGGGGTACACCTGATGACGTTACTGGCGCGCGGTGTAGACCAGACATTCCTACCTGACCCTCCGTTTTAGGCCCGGTATCCCTACCTGATGCTCCGTTGTTGGCCTGGCACCCCTACCCGATATGCTGGGGTAGTACCGCTACCCCCACCGGTACTCTGCGGTAGTATTGGTACACCCACCGGTACTCCAGGGCAGTACCTGAACACTTGCTGGTTCGCTGGGGTACACCTGCTGACCTTACGGGCGTGCTGTGTAGACCAGACATTCCTACCTGACCCTCCAGGCTAGGCCCGGTATCCCTACCTGATGCTCTGCGGTAGGCCTGGCCCCCTACCCGACAATCTGGGGTAGTACCGGTACACCCACAGGGACTCCGCGGTACTTTTGCTATACCGACTGGTACTCCTGGATTGTACCGGAACCCTTACTGGTGCGCCGGGGTACACCTGCTGACCCTACGGGCACACTGCTTTGGACCCACCCTTCCTACCTGATCCGCCGGGGTAGGCCTGGTATACCTACCCGATGTTTCGAGGTAGAACCGGTTCCCCCACCGGTAGTCTGGGCTTTGAACGGAACCCTTTGTGATGCGCCAGAGAACACCAGCTGTCCCTTCGTGCGCGCTGGACTAGACCCGGCCTCCCTTCCGGACCCCACAGGTTAGACCCGCTATCCCTACCTGATGCTCCGCATAAGGCTTGGCACCCATACCCGATGTTCTGGTGTAGTAGCGGTACCCCCACCGTTACTCTGCGTTAGTATCGGTACACCCACCGGTACTCCGGGGTAGTACGTGAACCCTTACTGGTTCACTGGGGTACACCTGCTGACGTTACTGGCGTGCGGTGTAGACCAGACATTCCTACCTGACCCTCCGTTTTAGGCCCGGTATCCCTACCTGATGCTCCGTTGTTGGCCTGGCACCCCTACCCGATATGCTGGGGTAGTACCGCTACCCCCACCGGTACTCTGCGGTAGTATTGGTACACCCACCGGTACTCCAGGGTAGTACCTGAACCCTTACTGGTTCGCTGAGGTACACCTGCTGACCTTACAGGCGTGCTGTGTAGACCAGACATTCCTACCTGACCCTCCAGGCTAGGCCCGGTATCCCTACCTGATGCTCTGCGGTAGGCCTGGCCCCCTACCCGACAATCTGGGGTAGTACCGGTACACCCACCGGGACTCCGCGGTACTTTTGCTATACCCACCGGTACTCCTGGATTGTACCGGAACCCTTACTGGTGCGCCGGGGTACACCTGCTGACCCTACGGGCACACTGCTTTGGACCCACCCTTCCTACCTGACCTGCCGGGGTAGGACTGGTATACCTACCCGATGTTTCGAGGTAGAACCGGTTCCCCCACCGGTACTCTGGGTTTGGAATGGAAACCTTTCTGATGCGCCAGAGAACACCAGCTGTCCCTTCGTGCGCGCTGGACTAGACCCGGCCTCCCTTCCGGACCCCACAGGTTAGACCCGCTATCCCTACCTGATGCTCCGCATTAGGCTTGGCACCCATACCCGATGTTCTGGGGTAGTAGCGGTACCCCCACCGTTATTCTGCGGTAGAATCGGTACACCCACCGGTACTCCGGGGTAGTACGTGAACCCTTACTGGTTCACTGGGGTACACCTGCTGACGTTACTGGCGCGCGGTGTAGACCAGACATTCCTACCTGACCCTCCATTTTAGGCCCGGTATCCCTACCTGATGCTCCGTTGTTGGCCTGGCACCCCTACCCAATATGCTGGGGTAGTACCGGTACCCCCACCGGTACTCTGCGGTAGTATTGGTACACCCACCGGTACTCCAGGGCAGTACCTGAACACTTCCTGGTTCGCTGGGGTACACCTGCTGACCTTACGGGCGTGCTGTGTAGACCAGACATTCCTACCTGACCCTCCAGGCTAGGCCCGGTATCCCTACCTGATGCTCTGCGGTAGGCCTGGCCCCCTTCCCGACAATCTGGGGTACTACCGGTACACCCACAGGTACTCCGCGGTATTTTTGCTATACCCACTGGTACTCCTGGATTGTAACGGAACCCTTACTGGTGCGCCGGGGTACACCTGCTGACCCTACGGGCACACTGCTTTGGACCCACCCTTCCTACCTGACCCGCCGGGGTAGGCCTGGTATACCTACCCGATGTTTCGAGGTAGAACCGGTTCCCCCACCGGTACTCTGGGTTTGGAACGGAAACCTTTCTGATGCGCCAGAGAACACCAGCTGTCCCTTCGTGCGCGCTGGACTAGACCCGGCCTCCCTTCCGGACCCCACAGGTTAGACCCGCTATCCCTACCTGATGCTCCGCATTAGGCTTGGCACCCATACCCGATGTTCTGGAGTAGTAGCGGCACCCCCACCTTTACTCTGCGGTAGTATCGGTACACCCACCGGTACTCCGGGGTAGTACGTGAACCCTTACTGGTTCACTGGGGTACACCCGATGACGTTACTGGCGCGCGGTGTAGACCAGACATTCCTACCTGACCCTCCGTTTTAGGCCCGGTATCCCTACCTGATGCTCCGTTGTTGGCCTGGCACCCCTACCCGATATGCTGGGGTAGTACCGCTACCCCCACCGGTACTCTGCGGTAGTATTGGTACACCCACCGGTACTCCAGGGCAGTACCTGAACACTTACTGGTTCGCTGGGGTACTCCTGCTGACCTTACGGGCGTGCTGTGTAGACCAGACATTCCTACCTGACCCTCCAGGCTAGGCCCGGTATCCCTACCTGATGCTCTGCGGTAGGCCTGGCCCCCTACCCGACAATCTGGGGTAGTACCGGTACACCCACAGGTACTCCGCGGTACTTTTGCTATACCCACACGTACACCTGGATTGTACCGGAACCCTTACTGGTGCGCCGGGGTACACCTGCTGACCCTACGGGCACACTGCTTTGGACCCACCCTTCCTACCTGACCCGCCGGGGTAGGACTGGTATACCTACCCGATGTTTCGAGGTAGAACCGGTTCCCCCACCGGTACTCTGGGCTTTGAACGGAACCCTTTGTGATGCGCCAGAGAACACCAGCTGTCCCTTCGTGCGCGCTGGACTAGACCCGGCCTCCCTTCCGGACCCCACAGGTTAGACCCGCTATCCCTACCTGATGCTCCGCATTAGGCTTGGCACCCATACCCGATGTTCTGGTGTAGTAGCGGTACCCCCACCGTTACTCTGCGGTAGTATCGGTACACCCACCGGTACTCCGGGGTAGTACGTGAACCCTTACTGGTTCACTGGGGTACACCCGATGACGTTACTGGCGTGCGGTGTAGACCAGACATTCTTCCTGACCCTCCGTGTTAGTCCCAGTATCCCTACCTGATGCTCCGTTGTTGGCCTGGCACCCCTACCCGATATGCTGGGGTAGTACCGGTACCCCCACCGGTACTCTGCGGTAGTATTGGTACACCCACCGGTACTCCAGGGTAGTACCTGAACACTTACTGGTTCGCTGAGGTACACCTGCTGACCTTACGGGCGTGCTGTGTAGACCAGACATTCCTACCTGACCCTCCAGGCTAGGCCCGGTATCCCTACCTGATGCTCTTCGGTAGGCCTGGCCCCCTTCCCGACAATCTGGGGTACTACCGGTACACCCACAGGGACTCCGCGGTACTTTTGCTATACCCACTGGTACTCCTGGATTGTACCGGAACCCTTACTGGTGCGCCGGGGTACACCTGCTGACCCTACGGGCACACTGCTTTGGACCCACCCTTCCTACCTGACCCGCCGGGGTAGGACTGGTATACCTACCCGATGTTTCGAGGTAGAACCGGTTCCCCCACCGGTACTCTGGGCTTGGAACGGAAACCTTTCTGATGCGCCAGAGAACACCAGCTGTCCCTTCGTGCGCACTGGACTAGACCCGGCCTCCCTTCCGGACCCCACAGGTTAGACCCGCTATCCCTACCTGATGCTCCGCATTAGGCTTGGCACCCATACCCGATGTTCTGGGGTAGTAGCGGTACCCCCACCGTTATTCTGCGGTAGAATCGGTACACCCACCGGTACTCCGGGGTAGTACGTGAACCCTTACTGGTTCACTGGGGTACACCTGCTGACGTTACTGGCGCGCGGTGTAGACCAGACATTCCTACCTGACCCTCCATTTTAGGCCCGGTATCCCTACCTGATGCTCCGTTGTTGGCCTGGCACCCCTACCCAATATGCTGGGGTAGTACCGGTACCCCCACCGGTACTCTGCGGTAGTATTGGTACACCCACTGGTACTCCAGGGCAGTACCTGAACACTTCCTGGTTCGCTGGGGTACACCTGCTGACCTTACGGGCGTGCTGTGTAGACCAGACATTCCTACCTGACCCTCCAGGCTAGGCCCGGTATCCCTACCTGATGCTCTGCGGTAGGCCTGGCCCCCTTCCCGATAATCTGGGGTACTACCGGTACACCCACAGGTACTCCGCGGTATTTTTGCTATACCCACTGGTACTCCTGGATTGTACCGGAACCCTTACTGGTGCGCCGGGGTACACCTGCTGACCCTACGGGCACACTGCTTTGGACCCACCCTTCCTACCTGACCCGCCGGGGTAGGCCTGGTATACCTACCCGATGTTTCGAGGTAGAACCGGTTCCCCCACCGGTACTCTGGGCTTGGAACGGAAACCTTTGTGATGCGCCAGAGAACACCAGCTGTCCCTTCGTGCGCGCTGGACTAGACCTGGCCTCCCTACCGGACCCCACAGGTTAGACCCGCTATCCCTACCTGATGCTCCGCATTAGGCTTGGCACCCATACCCGATGTTCTGGGGTAGTAGCGGTACCCCCACCGTTACTCTGCGGTAGTATCGGTACACCCACCGGTACTCCGGGGTAGTACGTGAACCCTTCCTTGTTCACTGGGGTACACCTGATGACGTTACTGGCGCGCGGTGTAGACCAGACATTCCTACCTGACCCTCCGTTTTAGGCCCGGTATCCCTACCTGATGCTCCGTTGTTGGCCTGGCACCCCTACCCGATATGCTGGGGTAGTACCGCTACCCCCACCGGTACTCTGCGGTAGTATTGGTACACCCACCGGTACTCCAGGGCAGTACCTGAACACTTGCTGGTTCGCTGGGGTACACCTGCTGACCTTACGGGCGTGCTGTGTAGACCAGACATTCCTACCTGACCCTCCAGGCTAGGCCCGGTATCCCTACCTGATGCTCTGCGGTAGGCCTGGCCCCCTACCCGACAATCTGGGGTAGTACCGGTACACCCACAGGGACTCCGCGGTACTTTTGCTATACCGACTGGTACTCCTGGATTGTACCGGAACCCTTACTGGTGCGCCGGGGTACACCTGCTGACCCTACGGGCACACTGCTTTGGACCCACCCTTCCTACCTGATCCGCCGGGGTAGGCCTGGTATACCTACCCGATGTTTCGAGGTAGAACCGGTTCCCCCACCGGTAGTCTGGGCTTTGAACGGAACCCTTTGTGATGCGCCAGAGAACACCAGCTGTCCCTTCGTGCGCGCTGGACTAGACCCGGCCTCCCTTCCGGACCCCACAGGTTAGACCCGCTATCCCTACCTGATGCTCCGCATTAGGCTTGGCACCCATACCCGATGTTCTGGGGTAGTAGCGGTACCCCCACCGTTACTCTGCGTTAGTATCGGTACACCCACCGGTACTCCGGGGTAGTACGTGAACCCTTACTGGTTCACTGGGGTACACCTGCTGACGTTACTGGCGTGCGGTGTAGACCAGACATTCCTACCTGACCCTCCGTTTTAGGCCCGGTATCCCTACCTGATGCTCCGTTGTTGGCCTGGCACCCCTACCCGATATGCTGGGGTAGTACCGCTACCCCCACCGGTACTCTGCGGTAGTATTGGTACACCCACCGGTACTCCAGGGTAGTACCTGAACCCTTACTGGTTCGCTGAGGTACACCTGCTGACCTTACAGGCGTGCTGTGTAGACCAGACATTCCTACCTGACCCTCCAGGCTAGGCCCGGTATCCCTACCTGATGCTCTTCGGTAGGCCTGGCCCCCTACCCGACAATCTGGGGTAGTACCGGTACACCCACCGGGACTCCGCGGTACTTTTGCTATACCCACCGGTACTCCTGGATTGTACCGGAACCCTTACTGGTGCGCCGGGGTACACCTGCTGACCCTACGGGCACACTGCTTTGGACCCACCCTTCCTACCTGACCTGCCGGGGTAGGACTGGTATACCTACCCGATGTTTCGAGGTAGAACCGGTTCCCCCACCGGTACTCTGGGTTTGGAACGGAAACCTTTCTGATGCGCCAGAGAACACCAGCTGTCCCTTCGTGCGCGCTGGACTAGACACGGCCTCCCTTCCGGACCCCACAGGTTAGACCCGCTATCCCTACCTGATGCTCCGCATTAGGCTTGGCACCCATACCCGATGTTCTGGGGTAGTAGCGGTACCCCCACCGTTATTCTGCGGTAGAATCGGTACACCCACCGGTACTCCGGGGTAGTACGTGAACCCTTACTGGTTCACTGGGGTACACCTGCTGACGTTACTGGCGCGCGGTGTAGACCAGACATTCCTACCTGACCCTCCGTTTTAGGCCCGGTATCCCTACCTGATGCTCCGTTGTTGGCCTGGCACCCCTACCCGATATGCTGGGGTAGTACCGGTACCCCCACCGGTACTCTGCGGTAGTATTGGTACACCCACTGGTACTCCAGGGCAGTACCTGAACACTTCCTGGTTCGCTGGGGTACACCTGCTGACCTTACGGGCGTGCTGTGTAGACCAGACATTCCTACCTGACCCTCCAGGCTAGGCCCGGTATCCCTACCTGATGCTCTGCGGTAGGCCTGGCCCCCTTCCCGACAATCTGGGGTACTACCGGTACACCCACAGGTACTCCGCGGTATTTTTGCTATACCCACTGGTACTCCTGGATTGTACCGGAACCCTTACTGGTGCGCCGGGGTACACCTGCTGACCCTACGGGCACACTGCTTTGGACCCACCCTTCCTACCTGACCCGCCGGGGTAGGCCTGGTATACCTACCCGATGTTTCGAGGTAGAACCGGTTCCCCCACCGGTACTCTGGGTTTGGAACGGAAACCTTTCTGATGCGCCAGAGAACACCAGCTGTCCCTTCGTGCGCGCTGGACTAGACCCGGCCTCCCTTCCGGACCCCACAGGTTAGACCCGCTATCCCTACCTGATGCTCCGCATTAGGCTTGGCACCCATACCCGATGTTCTGGAGTAGTAGCGGCACCCCCACCTTTACTCTGCGGTAGTATCGGTACACCCACCGGTACTCCGGGGTAGTACGTGAACCCTTACTGGTTCACTGGGGTACACCCGATGACGTTACTGGCGCGCGGTGTAGACCAGACATTCCTACCTGACCCTCCGTTTTAGGCCCGGTATCCCTACCTGATGCTCCGTTGTTGGCCTGGCACCCCTACCCGATATGCTGGGGTAGTACCGCTACCCCCACCGGTACTCTGCGGTAGTATTGGTACACCCACCGGTACTCCAGGGCAGTACCTGAACACTTACTGGTTCGCTGGGGTACACCTGCTGACCTTACGGGCGTGCTGTGTAGACCAGACATTCCTACCTGACCCTCCAGGCTAGGCCCGGTATCCCTACCTGATGCTCTGCGGTAGGCCTGGCCCCCTACCCGACAATCTGGGGTAGTACCGGTACACCCACAGGTACTCCGCGGTACTTTTGCTATACCCACTCGTACACCTGGATTGTACCGGAACCCTTACTGGTGCGCCGGGGTACACCTGCTGACCCTACGGGCACACTGCTTTGGACCCACCCTTCCTACCTGACCCGCCGGGGTAGGCCTGGTATACCTACCCGATGTTTCGAGGTAGAACCGGTTCCCCCACCGGTACTCTGGGCTTTGAACGGAACCCTTTGTGATGCGCCAGAGAACACCAGCTGTCCCTTCGTGCGCGCTGGACTAGACCCGGCCTCCCTTCCGGACCCCACAGGTTAGACCCGCTATCCCTACCTGATGCTCCGCATTAGGCTTGGCACCCATACCCGATGTTCTGGTGTAGTAGCGGTACCCCCACCGTTACTCTGCGTTAGTATCGGTACACCCACCGGTACTCCGGGGTAGTACGTGAACCCTTACTGGTTCACTGGGCTACACCCGATGACGTTACTGGCGTGCGGTGTAGACCAGACATTCTTCCTGACCCTCCGTGTTAGTCCCGGTATCCCTACCTGATGCTCCGTTGTTGGCCTGGCACCCCTACCCAATATGCTGGGGTAGTACCGGTACCCCCACCGGTACTCTGCGGTAGTATTGGTACACCCACTGGTACTCCAGGGCAGTACCTGAACACTTCCTGGTTCGCTGGGGTACACCTGCTGACCTTACGGGCGTGCTGTGTAGACCAGACATTCCTACCTGACCCTCCAGGCTAGGCCCGGTATCCCTACCTGATGCTCTACGGTAGGCCTGGCCCCCTTCCCGATAATCTGGGGTACTACCGGTACACCCACAGGTACTCCGCGGTATTTTTGCTATACCCACTGGTACTCCTGGATTGTACCGGAACCCTTACTGGTGCGCCGGGGTACACCTGCTGACCCTACGGGCACACTGCTTTGGACCCACCCTTCCTACCTGACCCGCCGGGGTAGGCCTGGTATACCTACCCGATGTTTCGAGGTAGAACCGGTTCCCCCACCGGTACTCTGGGCTTGGAACGGAAACCTTTGTGATGCGCCAGAGAACACCAGCTGTCCCTTCGTGCGCGCTGGACTAGACCTGGCCTCCCTACCGGACCCCACAGGTTAGACCCGCTATCCCTACCTGATGCTCCGCATTAGGCTTGGCACCCATACCCGATGTTCTGGGGTAGTAGCGGTACCCCCACCGTTACTCTGCGGTAGTATCGGTACACCCACCGGTACTCCGGGGTAGTACGTGAACCCTTACTGGTTCACTGGGGTACACCTGCTGACGTTACTGGCGCGCGGTGTAGACCAGACATTCCTACCTGACCCTCCGTTTTAGGCCCGGTATCCCTACCTGATGCTCCGTTGTTGGCCTGGCACCCCTACCCGATATGCTGGGGTAGTACCGCTACCCCCACCGGTACTCTGCGGTAGTATTGGTACACCCACCGGTACTCCAGGGCAGTACCTGAACACTTACTGGTTCGCTGGGGTACACCTGCTGACCTTACGGGCGTGCTGTGTAGACCAGACATTCCTACCTGACCCTCCAGGCTAGGCCCGGTATCCCTACCTGATGCTCTGCGGTAGGCCTGGCCCCCTTCCCTACAATCTGGGGTACTACCGGTACACCCACAGGGACTCCGCGGTACTTTTGCTATACCGACTGGTACTCCTGGATTGTACCGGAACCCTTACTTGTGCGCCGGGGTACACCTGCTGACCCTACGGGCACACTGCTTTGGACCCACCCTTCCTACCTGACCCGCCGGGGTAGGACTGGTATACCTACCCGATGTTTCGAGGTAGAACCGGTTCCCCCACCGGTACTCTGGGTTTGGAACGGAAACCTTTCTGATGCGCCAGAGAACACCAGCTGTCCCTTCGTGCGCACTGGACTAGACCCGGCCTCCCTTCCGGACCCCACAGGTTAGACCCGCTATCCCTACCTGATGCTCCGCATTAGGCTTGGCACCCATACCCGATGTTCTGGGGTAGTAGCGGTACCTCCACCGTTATTCTGCGGTAGAATCGGTACACCCACCGGTACTCCGGGGTAGTACGTGAACCCTTACTGGTTCACTGGGGTACACCTGCTGACGTTACTGGCGCGCGGTGTAGACCAGACATTCCTACCTGACCCTCCATTTTAGGCCCGGTATCCCTACCTGATGCTCCGTTGTTGGCCTGGCACCCCTACCCAATATGCTGGGGTAGTACCGGTACCCCCACCGGTACTCTGCGGTAGTATTGGTACACCCACTGGTACTCCAGGGCAGTACCTGAACACTTCCTGGTTCGCTGGGGTACACCTGCTGACCTTACGGGCGTGCTGTGTAGACCAGACATTCCTACCTGACCCTCCAGGCTAGGCCCGGTATCCCTACCTGATGCTCTGCGGTAGGCCTGGCCCCCTACCCGACAATCTGGGGTAGTACCGGTACACCCACAGGGACTCCGCGGTACTTTTGCTATACCCACTGGTACTCCTGGATTGTACCGGAACCCTTACTGGTGCGCCGGGGTACACCTGCTGACCCTACGGGCACACTGCTTTGGACCCACCCTTCCTACCTGACCCGCCGGGGTAGGACTGGTATACCTACCCGATGTTTCGAGGTAGAACCGGTTCCCCCACCGGTACTCTGGGCTTGGAACGGAACCCTTTGTGATGCGCCAGAGAACACCAGCTGTCCCTTCGTGCGCGCTGGACTAGACCCGGCCTCCCTACCGGACCCCACAGGTTAGACCCGCTATCCCTACCTGATGCTCCGCATTAGGCTTGGCACCCATACCCGATGTTCTGGGGTAGTAGCGGTACCCCCACCGTTACTCTGCGGTAGTATCGGTACACCCACTGGTACTCCGGGGTAGTACGTGAACCCTTACTGGTTCACTGGGGTACACCTGCTGACGTTACTGGCGCGCGGTGTAGACCAGACATTCCTACCTGACCCTCCATTTTAGGCCCGGTATCCCTACCTGATGCTCCGTTGTTGGCCTGGCACCCCTACCCAATATGCTGGGGTAGTACCGGTACCCCCACCGGTACTCTGCGGTAGTATTGGTACACCCACCGGTACTCCAGGGCAGTACCTGAACACTTACTGGTTCGCTGGGGTACACCTGCTGACCTTACGGGCGTGCTGTGTAGACCAGACATTCCTACCTGACCCTCCAGGCTAGGCCCGGTATCCCTACCTGATGCTCTGCGGTAGGCCTGGCCCCCTTCCCTACAATCTGGGGTAGTACCGGTACACCCACAGGGACTCCGCGGTACTTTTGCTATACCCACTGGTACTCCTGGATTGTACCGGAACCCTTACTGGTGCGCCGGGGTACACCTGCTGACCCTACGGGCACACTGCTTTGGACCCACCCTTCCTACCTGACCCGCCGGGGTAGGCCTGGTATACCTACCCGATGTTTCGAGGTAGAACCGGTTCCCCCACCGGTACTCTGGGTTTGGAACGGAAACCTTTCTGATGCGCCAGAGAACACCAGCTGTCCCTTCGTGCGCGCTGGACTAGACCCGGCCTCCCTTCCGGACCCCACAGGTTAGACCCGCTATCCCTACCTGATGCTCCGCATTAGGCTTGGCACCCATACCCGATGTTCTGGTGTAGTAGCGGTACCCCCACCGTTATTCTGCGGTAGAATCGGTACACCCACCGGTACTCCGGGGTAGTACGTGAACCCTTACTGGTTCACTGGGGTACACCTGCTGACGTTACTGGCGCGCGGTGTAGACCAGACATTCCTACCTGACCCTCCATTTTAGGCCCGGTATCCCTGCCTGATGCTCCGTTGTTGGCCTGGCACCCCTACCCAATATGCTGGGGTAGTACCGGTACCCCCACCGGTACTCTGCGGTAGTATTGGTACACCCACTGGTACTCCAGGGCAGTACCTGAACACTTCCTGGTTCGCTGGGGTACACCTGCTGACCTTACGGGCGTGCTGTGTAGACCAGACATTCCTACCTGACCCTCCAGGCTAGGCCCGGTATCCCTACCTGATGCTCTGCGGTAGGCCTGGCCCCCTACCCGACAATCTGGGGTAGTTCCGGTACACCCACAGGTACTCCGCTGTACTTTTGCTATACCGACTGGTACTCCTGGATTGTACCGGAACCCTTACTGGTGCGCCGGGGTACACCTGCTGACCCTACGGGCACACTGCTTTGGACCCACCCTTCCTACCTGACCCGCCGGGGTAGGACTGGTATACCTACCCGATGTTTCGAGGTAGAACCGGTTCCCCCACCGGTACTCTGGGCTTGGAACGGAACCCTTTGTGATGCGCCAGAGAACACCAGCTGTCCCTTCGTGCGCGCTGGACTAGACCCGGCCTCCCTACCGGACCCCACAGGTTAGACCCGCTATCCCTACCTGATGCTCCGCATTAGGCTTGGCACCCATACCCGATGTTCTGGGGTAGTAGCGGTACCCCCACCGTTACTCTGCGGTAGTATCGGTACACCCACCGGTACTCCGGGGTAGTACGTGAACCCTTACTGGTTCACTGGGGTACACCTGACGACGTTACTGGCGCGCGGTGTAGACCAGACATTCCTACCTGACCCTCCATTTTAGGCCCGGTATCCCTACCTGATGCTCCGTTGTTGGCCTGGCACCCCTACCCAATATGCTGGGGTAGTACCGGTACCCCCACCAGTACTCTGCGGTACTATTGGTACACCCACCGGTACTCCAGGGCAGTACCTGAACACTTACTGGTTCGCTGGGGTACACCTGCTGACCTTACGGGCGTGCTGTGTAGACCAGACATTCCTACCTGACCCTCCAGGCTAGGCCCGGTATCCCTACCTGATGCTCTGCGGTAGGCCTGGCCCCCTACCCGACAATCTGGGGTAGTACCGGTACACCCACAGGGACTCCGCGGTACTTTTGCTATACCCACTGGTACTCCTGGATTGTACCGGAACCCTTACTGGTGCGCCGGGGTACACCTGCTGACCCTACGGGCACACTGCTTTGGACCCACCCTTCCTACCTGACCCGCCGGGGTAGGCCTGGTATACCTACCCGATGTTTCGAGGTAGAACCGGTTCCCCCACCGGTACTCTGGGCTTGGAACGGAACCCTTTGTGATGCGCCAGAGAACACCAGCTGTCCCTTCGTGCGCGCTGGACTAGACCCGGCCTCCCTACCGGACCCCACAGGTTAGACCCGCTATCCCTACCTGATGCTCCGCATTAGGCTTGGCACCCATACCCGATGTTCTGGGGTAGTAGCGGTACCCCCACCGTTACTCTGCGGTAGTATCGGTACACCCACCGGTACTCCGGGGTAGTACGTGAACCCTTACTGGTTCACTGGGGTACACCTGCTGACGTTACTGGCGCGCGGTGTAGACCAGACATTCCTACCTGACCCTCCATTTTAGGCCCGGTATCCCTACCTGATGCTCCGTTGTTGGCCTGGCACCCCTACCCAATATGCTGGGGTAGTACCGGTACCCCCACCGGTACTCTGCGGTACTATTGGTACACCCACCGGTACTCCAGGGCAGTACCTGAACACTTACTGGTTCGCTGGGGTACACCTGCTGACCTTACGGGCGTGCTGTGTAGACCAGACATTCCTACCTGACCCTCCAGGCTAGGCCCGGTATCCCTACCTGATGCTCTGCGGTAGGCCTGGCCCCCTTCCCTACAATCTGGGGTACTACCGGTACACCCACAGGTACTCCGCGGTATTTTTGCTATACCCACTGGTACTCCTGGATTGTACCGGAACCCTTACTGGTGCGCCGGGGTACACCTGCTGACCCTACGGGCACACTGCTTTGGACCCACCCTTCCTACCTGACCCGCCGGGGTAGGACTGGTATACCTACCCGATGTTTCGAGGTAGAACCGGTTCCCCCACCGGTACTCTGGGCTTTGAATGGAACCCTTTGTGATGCGCCAGAGAACACCAGCTGTCCCTTCGTGCGCGCTGGACTAGACCCGGCCTCCCTTCCGGACCCCACAGGTTAGACCCGCTATCCCTACCTGATGCTCCGCATTAGGCTTGGCACCCATACCCGATGTTCTGGGGTAGTAGCGGTACCCCCACCGTTACTCTGCGGTAGTATCGGTACACCCACCGGTACTCCGGGGTAGTACGTGAACCCTTACTGGTTCACTGGGGTACACCTGCTGACGTTACTGGCGTGCGGTGTAGACCAGACATTCTTCCTGACACTCCGTGTTAGTCCCTGTATCCCTACCTGATGCTCCGTTGTTGGCCTGGCACCCCTACCCGATATGCTGGGGTAGTACCGCTACCCCCACCGGTACTCTGCGGTAGTATTGGTACACCCACCGGTACTCCAGGGCAGTACCTGAACACTTACTGGTTCGCTGGGGTACACCTGCTGACCTTACGGGCGTGCTGTGTAGACCAGACATTCCTACCTGACCCTCCAGGCTAGGCCCGGTATCCCTACCTGATGCTCTGCGGTAGGCCTGGCCCCCTTCCCTACAATCTGGGGTAGTACCGGTACACCCACAGGGACTCCGCGGTACTTTTGCTATACCCACTGGTACTCCTGGATTGTACCGGAACCCTTACTGGTGCGCCGGGGTACACCTGCTGACCCTACGGGCACACTGCTTTGGACCCACCCTTCCTACCTGACCCGCCGGGGTAGGCCTGGTATACCTACCCGATGTTTCGAGGTAGAACCGGTTCCCCCACCGGTACTCTGGGTTTGGAACGGAAACCTTTCTGATGCGCCAGAGAACACCAGCTGTCCCTTCGTGCGCGCTGGACTAGACCCGGCCTCCCTACCGGACCCCACAGGTTAGACCCGCTATCCCTACCTGATGCTCCGCATTAGGCTTGGCACCCATACCCGATGTTCTGGGGTAGTAGCGGTACCCCCACCGTTACTCTGCGGTAGTATCGGTACACCCACCGGTACTCCGGGGTAGTACGTGAACCCTTACTGGTTCACTGGGGTACACCTGCTGACGTTACTGGCGCGCGGTGTAGACCAGACATTCCTACCTGACCCTCCATTTTAGGCCCGGTATCCCTGCCTGATGCTCCGTTGTTGGCCTGGCACCCCTACCCAATATGCTGGGGTAGTACCGGTACCCCCACCGGTACTCTGCGGTAGTATTGGTACACCCACTGGTACTCCAGGGCAGTACCTGAACACTTCCTGGTTCGCTGGGGTACACCTGCTGACCTTACGGGCGTGCTGTGTAGACCAGACATTCCTACCTGACCCTCCAGGCTAGGCCCGGTATCCCTACCTGATGCTCTGCGGTAGGCCTGGCCCCCTTCCCTACAATCTGGGGTAGTACCGGTACACCCACAGGGACTCCGCGGTACTTTTGCTATACCGACTGGTACTCCTGGATTGTACCGGAACCCTTACTGGTGCGCCGGGGTACACCTGCTGACCCTACGGGCACACTGCTTTGGACCCACCCTTCCTACCTGACCCGCCGGGGTAGGCCTGGTATACCTACCCGATGTTTCGAGGTAGAACCGGTTCCCCCACCGGTACTCTGGGCTTGGAACGGAACCCTTTGTGATGCGCCAGAGAACACCAGCTGTCCCTTCGTGCGCGCTGGACTAGACCCGGCCTCCCTACCGGACCCCACAGGTTAGACCCGCTATCCCTACCTGATGCTCCGCATTAGGCTTGGCACCCATACCCGATGTTCTGGGGTAGTAGCGGTACCCCCACCGTTACTCTGCGGTAGTATCGGTACACCCACCGGTACTCCGGGGTAGTACGTGAACCCTTACTGGTTCACTGGGGTACACCTGCTGACGTTACTGGCGCGCGGTGTAGACCAGACATTCCTACCTGACCCTCCATTTTAGGCCCGGTATCCCTACCTGATGCTCCGTTGTTGGCCTGGCACCCCTACCCAATATGCTGGGGTAGTACCGGTACCCCCACCGGTACTCTGCGGTACTATTGGTACACCCACCGGTACTCCAGGGCAGTACCTGAACACTTACTGGTTCGCTGGGGTACACCTGCTGACATTACGGGCGTGCTGTGTAGACCAGACATTCCTACCTGACCCTCCAGGCTAGGCCCGGTATCCCTACCTGATGCTCTGCGGTAGGCCTGGCCCCCTTCCCTACAATCTGGGGTACTACCGGTACACCCACAGGTACTCCGCGGTATTTTTGCTATACCCACTGGTACTCCTGGATTGTACCGGAACCCTTACTGGTGCGCCGGGGTACACCTGCTGACCCTACGGGCACACTGCTTTGGACCCACCCTTCCTACCTGACCCGCCGGGGTAGGCCTGGTATACCTACCCGATGTTTCGAGGTAGAACCGGTTCCCCCACCGGTACTCTGGGCTTGGAACGGAAACCTTTCTGATGCGCCAGAGAACACCAGCTGTCCCTTCGTGCGCGCTGGACTAGACCCGGCCTCCCTACCGGACCCCACAGGTTAGACCCGCTATCCCTACCTGATGCTCCGCATTAGGCTTGGCACCCATACCCGATGTTCTGGGGTAGTAGCGGTACCCCCACCGTTACTCTGCGGTAGTATCGGTACACCCACCGGTACTCCGGGGTAGTACGTGAACCCTTACTGGTTCACTGGGGTACACCTGCTGACGTTACTGGCGCGCGGTGTAGACCAGACATTCCTACCTGACCCTCCATTTTAGGCCCGGTATCCCTACCTGATGCTCCGTTGTTGGCCTGGCACCCCTACCCAATATGCTGGGGTAGTACCGGTACCCCCACCGGTACTCTGCGGTACTATTGGTACACCCACCGGTACTCCAGGGCAGTACCTGAACACTTACTGGTTCGCTGGGGTACACCTGCTGACCTTACGGGCGTGCTGTGTAGACCAGACATTCCTACCTGACCCTCCAGGCTAGGCCCGGTATCCCTACCTGATGCTCTGCGGTAGGCCTGGCCCCCTTCCCTACAATCTGGGGTACTACCGGTACACCCACAGGTACTCCGCGGTATTTTTGCTATACCCACTGGTACTCCTGGATTGTACCGGAACCCTTACTGGTGCGCCGGGGTACACCTGCTGACCCTACGGGCACACTGCTTTGGACCCACCCTTCCTACCTGACCCGCCGGGGTAGGACTGGTATACCTACCCGATGTTTCGAGGTAGAACCGGTTCCCCCACCGGTACTCTGGGCTTGGAACGGAAACCTTTGTGATGCGCCAGAGAACACCAGCTGTCCCTTCGTGCGCGCTGGACTAGACCCGGCCTCCCTTCCGGACCCCACAGGTTAGACCCGCTATCCCTACCTGATGCTCCGCATTAGGCTTGGCACCCATACCCGATGTTCTGGGGTAGTAGCGGTACCCCCACCGTTACTCTGCGGTAGTATCGGTACACCCACCGGTACTCCGGGGTAGTACGTGAACCCTTACTGGTTCACTGGGGTACACCTGCTGACGTTACTGGCGTGCGGTGTAGACCAGACATTCTTCCTGACACTCCGTGTTAGTCCCTGTATCCCTACCTGATGCTCCGTTGTTGGCCTGGCACCCCTACCCGATATGCTGGGGTAGTACCGCTACCCCCACCGGTACTCTGCGGTAGTATTGGTACACCCACCGGTACTCCAGGGTAGTACCTGAACCCTTACTGGTTCGCTGGGGTACACCTGCTGACCTTACGGGCGTGCTGTGTAGACCAGACATTCCTACCTGACCCTCCAGGCTAGGCCCGGTATCCCTACCTGATGCTCTGCGGTAGGCCTGGCCCCCTACCCGACAATCTGGGGTAGTACCGGTACACCCACTGGGACTCCGCGGTACTTTTGCTATACCCACCGGTACTCCTGGATTGTACCGGAACCCTTACTGGTGCGCCGGGGTACACCTGCTGACCCTACGGGCACACTGCTTTGGACCCACCCTTCCTACCTGACCCGCCGGGGTAGGACTGGTATACCTACCCGATGTTTCGAGGTAGAACCGGTTCCCCCACCGGTACTCTGGGCTTGGAACGGAAACCTTTGTGATGCACCAGAGAACACCAGCTGTCCCTTCGTGCGCGCTGGACTAGACCCGGCCTCCCTTCCGGACCCCACAGGTTAGACCCGCTATCCCTGCCTGATGCTCCGCATTAGGCTTGGCACCCATACCCGATGTTCTGGGGTAGTAGCGGTACCCCCACCGTTACTCTGCGGTAGTATCGGTACACCCACCGGTACTCCGGGGTAGTACGTGAACCCTTACTGGTTCACTGGGGTACACCTGCTGACGTTACTGGCGCGCGGTGTAGACCAGACATTCCTACCTGACCCTCCATTTTAGGCCCGGTATCCCTACCTGATGCTCCGTTGTTGGCCTGGCACCCCTACCCAATATGCTGGGGTAGTACCGGTACCCCCACCGGTACTCTGCGGTAGTATTGGTACACCCACCGGTACTCCAGGGCAGTACCTGAACACTTACTGGTTCGCTGGGGTACACCTGCTGACATTACGGGCGTGCTGTGTAGACCAGACATTCCTACCTGACCCTCCAGGCTAGGCCCGGTATCCCTACCTGATGCTCTGCGGTAGGCCTGGCCCCCTTCCCGACAATCTGGGGTACTACCGGTACACCCACGGGTACTCCGCGGTATTTTTGCTATACCCACTGGTACTCCTGGATTGTACCGGAACCCTTACTGGTGCGCCGGGGTACACCTGCTGACCCTACGGGCACACTGCTTTGGACCCACCCTTCCTACCTGACCCGCCGGGGTAGGCCTGGTATACCTACCCGATGTTTCGAGGTAGAACCGGTTCCCCCACCGGTACTCTGGGCTTGGAACGGAAACCTTTGTGATGCGCCAGAGAACACCAGCTGTACCTTCGTGCGCGCTGGACTAGACCTGGCCTCCCTACCGGACCCCACAGGTTAGACCCGCTATCCCTACCTGATGCTCCGCATTAGGCTTGGCACCCATACCCGATGTTCTGGGGTAGTAGCGGTACCCCCACCGTTACTCTGCGGTAGTATCGGTACACCCACCGGTACTCCGGGGTAGTACGTGAACCCTTACTGGTTCACTGGGGTACACCCGATGACGTTACTGGCGTGCGGTGTAGACCAGACATTCTTCCTGACCCTCCGTGTTAGTCCCGGTATCCCTACCTGATGCTCCGTTGTTGGCCTGGCACCCCTACCCGATATGCTGGGGTAGTACCGCTACCCCCACCGGTACTCTGCGGTAGTATTGGTACACCCACCGGTACTCCAGGGTAGTACCTGAACCCTTACTGGTTCGCTGGGGTACACCTGCTGACCTTACGGGCGTGCTGTGTAGACCAGACATTCCTACCTGACCCTCCAGGCTAGGCCCGGTATCCCTACCTGATGCTCTGCGGTAGGCCTGGCCCCCTACCCGACAATCTGGGGTAGTACCGGTACACCCACCGGGACTCCGCGGTACTTTTGCTATACCGACTGGTACTCCTGGATTGTACCGGAACCCTTACTGGTGCGCCGGGGTACACCTGCTGACCCTACGGGCACACTGCTTTGGACCCACCCTTCCTACCTGACCCGCCGGGGTAGGACTGGTATACCTACCCGATGTTTCGAGGTAGAACCGGTTCCCCCACCGGTACTCTGGGTTTGGAACGGAAACCTTTCTGATGCGCCAGAGAACACCAGCTGTCCCTTCGTGCGCACTGGACTAGACCCGGCCTCCCTTCCGGACCCCACAGGTTAGACCCGCTATCCCTACCTGATGCTCCGCATTAGGCTTGGCACCCATACCCGATGTTCTGGGGTAGTAGCGGTACCTCCACCGTTATTCTGCGGTAGAATCGGTACACCCACCGGTACTCCGGGGTAGTACGTGAACCCTTACTGGTTCACTGGGGTACACCTGCTGACGTTACTGGCGCGCGGTGTAGACCAGACATTCCTACCTGACCCTCCATTTTAGGCCCGGTATCCCTACCTGATGCTCCGTTGTTGGCCTGGCACCCCTACCCAATATGCTGGGGTAGTACCGGTACCCCCACCGGTACTCTGCGGTAGTATTGGTACACTCACTGGTACTCCAGGGCAGTACCTGAACACTTCCTGGTTCGCTGGGGTACACCTGCTGACCTTACGGGCGTGCTGTGTAGACCAGACATTCCTACCTGACCCTCCAGGCTAGGCCCGGTATCCCTACCTGATGCTCTGCGGTAGGCCTGGCCCCCTACCCGACAATCTGGGGTAGTACCGGTACACCCACAGGGACTCCGCGGTACTTTTGCTATACCCACTGGTACTCCTGGATTGTACCGGAACCCTTACTGGTGCGCCGGGGTACACCTGCTGACCCTACGGGCACACTGCTTTGGACCCACCCTTCCTACCTGACCCGCCGGGGTAGGACTGGTATACCTACCCGATGTTTCGAGGTAGAACCGGTTCCCCCACCGGTACTCTGGGCTTGGAACGGAACCCTTTGTGATGCGCCAGAGAACACCAGCTGTCCCTTCGTGCGCGCTGGACTAGACCCGGCCTCCCTACCGGACCCCACAGGTTAGACCCGCTATCCCTACCTGATGCTCCGCATTAGGCTTGGCACCCATACCCGATGTTCTGGGGTAGTAGCGGTACCCCCACCGTTACTCTGCGGTAGTATCGGTACACCCACCGGTACTCCGGGGTAGTACGTGAACCCTTACTGGTTCACTGGGGTACACCTGCTGACGTTACTGGCGCGCGGTGTAGACCAGACATTCCTACCTGACCCTCCATTTTAGGCCCGGTATCCCTACCTGATGCTCCGTTGTTGGCCTGGCACCCCTACCCAATATGCTGGGGTAGTACCGGTACCCCCACCGGTACTCTGCGGTAGTATTGGTACACCCACCGGTACTCCAGGGCAGTACCTGAACACTTACTGGTTCGCTGGGGTACACCTGCTGACCTTACGGGCGTGCTGTGTAGACCAGACATTCCTACCTGACCCTCCAGGCTAGGCCCGGTATCCCTACCTGATGCTCTGCGGTAGGCCTGGCCCCCTTCCCTACAATCTGGGGTAGTACCGGTACACCCACAGGGACTCCGCGGTACTTTTGCTATACCCACTGGTACTCCTGGATTGTACCGGAACCCTTACTGGTGCGCCGGGGTACACCTGCTGACCCTACGGGCACACTGCTTTGGACCCACCCTTCCTACCTGACCCGCCGGGGTAGGCCTGGTATACCTACCCGATGTTTCGAGGTAGAACCGGTTCCCCCACCGGTACTCTGGGTTTGGAACGGAAACCTTTCTGATGCGCCAGAGAACACCAGCTGTCCCTTCGTGCGCGCTGGACTAGACCCGGCCTCCCTTCCGGACCCCACAGGTTAGACCCGCTATCCCTACCTGATGCTCCGCATTAGGCTTGGCACCCATACCCGATGTTCTGGGGTAGTAGCGGTACCCCCACCGTTATTCTGCGGTAGAATCGGTACACCCACCGGTACTCCGGGGTAGTACGTGAACCCTTACTGGTTCACTGGGGTACACCTGCTGACGTTACTGGCGCGCGGTGTAGACCAGACATTCCTACCTGACCCTCCATTTTAGGCCCGGTATCCCTGCCTGATGCTCCGTTGTTGGCCTGGCACCCCTACCCAATATGCTGGGGTAGTACCGGTACCCCCACCGGTACTCTGCGGTAGTATTGGTACACCCACCGGTACTCCAGGGCAGTACCTGAACACTTCCTGGTTCGCTGGGGTACACCTGCTGACCTTACGGGCGTGCTGTGTAGACCAGACATTCCTACCTGACCCTCCAGGCTAGGCCCGGTATCCCTACCTGATGCTCTGCGGTAGGCCTGGCCCCCTACCCGACAATCTGGGGTAGTTCCGGTACACCCACAGGTACTCCGCTGTACTTTTGCTATACCGACTGGTACTCCTGGATTGTACCGGAACCCTTACTGGTGCGCCGGGGTACACCTGCTGACCCTACGGGCACACTGCTTTGGACCCACCCTTCCTACCTGACCCGCCGGGGTAGGACTGGTATACCTACCCGATGTTTCGAGGTAGAACCGGTTCCCCCACCGGTACTCTGGGCTTGGAACGGAACCCTTTGTGATGCGCCAGAGAACACCAGCTGTCCCTTCGTGCGCGCTGGACTAGACCCGGCCTCCCTACCGGACCCCACAGGTTAGACCCGCTATCCCTACCTGATGCTCCGCATTAGGCTTGGCACCCATACCCGATGTTCTGGGGTAGTAGCGGTACCCCCACCGTTACTCTGCGGTAGTATCGGTACACCCACCGGTACTCCGGGGTAGTACGTGAACCCTTACTGGTTCACTGGGGTACACCTGACGACGTTACTGGCGCGCGGTGTAGACCAGACATTCCTACCTGACCCTCCATTTTAGGCCCGGTATCCCTACCTGATGCTCCGTTGTTGGCCTGGCACCCCTACCCAATATGCTGGGGTAGTACCGGTACCCCCACCGGTACTCTGCGGTACTATTGGTACACCCACCGGTACTCCAGGGCAGTACCTGAACACTTACTGGTTCGCTGGGGTACACCTGCTGACATTACGGGCGTGCTGTGTAGACCAGACATTCCTACCTGACCCTCCAGGCTAGGCCCGGTATCCCTACCTGATGCTCTGCGGTAGGCCTGGCCCCCTTCCCTACAATCTGGGGTACTACCGGTACACCCACAGGTACTCCGCGGTATTTTTGCTATACCCACTGGTACTCCTGGATTGTACCGGAACCCTTACTGGTGCGCCGGGGTACACCTGCTGACCCTACGGGCACACTGCTTTGGACCCACCCTTCCTACCTGACCCGCCGGGGTAGGACTGGTATACCTACCCGATGTTTCGAGGTAGAACCGGTTCCCCCACCGGTACTCTGGGCTTTGAATGGAACCCTTTGTGATGCGCCAGAGAACACCAGCTGTCCCTTCGTGCGCGCTGGACTAGACCCGGCCTCCCTTCCGGACCCCACAGGTTAGACCCGCTATCCCTACCTGATGCTCCGCATTAGGCTTGGCACCCATACCCGATGTTCTGGGGTAGTAGCGGTACCCCCACCGTTACTCTGCGGTAGTATCGGTACACCCACCGGTACTCCGGGGTAGTACGTGAACCCTTACTGGTTCACTGGGGTACACCTGCTGACGTTACTGGCGTGCGGTGTAGACCAGACATTCTTCCTGACACTCCGTGTTAGTCCCGGTATCCCTACCTGATGCTCCGTTGTTGGCCTGGCACCCCTACCCGATATGCTGGGGTAGTACCGCTACCCCCACCGGTACTCTGCGGTAGTATTGGTACACCCACCGGTACTCCAGGGTAGTACCTGAACCCTTACTGGTTCGCTGGGGTACACCTGCTGACATTACGGGCGTGCTGTGTAGACCAGACATTCCTACCTGACCCTCCAGGCTAGGCCCGGTATCCCTACCTGATGCTCTGCGGTAGGCCTGGCCCCCTACCCGACAATCTGGGGTAGTACCGGTACACCCACTGGGACTCCGCGGTACTTTTGCTATACCCACCGGTACTCCTGGATTGTACCGGAACCCTTACTGGTGCGCCGGGGTACACCTGCTGACCCTACGGGCACACTGCTTTGGACCCACCCTTCCTACCTGACCCGCCGGGGTAGGCCTGGTATACCTACCCGATGTTTCGAGGTAGAACCGGTTCCCCCACCAGTACTCTGGGCTTGGAACGGAAACCTTTGTGATGCGCCAGAGAACACCAGCTGTCCCTTCGTGCGCGCTGGACTAGACCCGGCCTCCCTTCCGGACCCCACAGGTTAGACCCGCTATCCCTACCTGATGCTCCGCATTAGGCTTGGCACCCATACCCGATGTTCTGGGGTAGTAGCGGTACCCCCACCGTTATTCTGCGGTAGAATCGGTACACCCACCGGTACTCCGGGGTAGTACGTGAACCCTTACTGGTTCACTGGGGTACACCTGCTGACGTTACTGGCGCGCGGTGTAGACCAGACATTCCTACCTGACCCTCCATTTTAGGCCCGGTATCCCTACCTGATGCTCCGTTGTTGGCCTGGCACCCCTACCCAATATGCTGGGGTAGTACCGGTACCCCCACCGGTACTCTGCGGTAGTATTGGTACACCCACTGGTACTCCAGGGCAGTACCTGAACACTTCCTGGTTCGCTGGGGTACACCTGCTGACCTTACGGGCGTGCTGTGTAGACCAGACATTCCTACCTGACCCTCCAGGCTAGGCCCGGTATCCCTACCTGATGCTCTGCGGTAGGCCTGGCCCCCTTCCCGACAATCTGGGGTACTACCGGTACACCCACAGGTACTCCGCGGTATTTTTGCTATACCCACTGGTACTCCTGGATTGTACCGGAACCCTTACTGGTGCGCCGGGGTACACCTGCTGACCCTACGGGCACACTGCTTTGGACCCACCCTTCCTACCTGACCCGCCGGGGTAGGCCTGGTATACCTACCCGATGTTTCGAGGTAGAACCGGTTCCCCCACCGGTACTCTGGGCTTGGAACGGAAACCTTTGTGATGCGCCAGAGAACACCAGCTGTCCCTTCGTGCGCGCTGGACTAGACCTGGCCTCCCTACCGGACCCCACAGGTTAGACCCGCTATCCCTACCTGATGCTCCGCATTAGGCTTGGCACCCATACCCGATGTTCTGGGGTAGTAGCGGTACCCCCACCGTTACTCTGCGGTAGTATCGGTACACCCACCGGTACTCCGGGGTAGTACGTGAACCCTTACTGGTTCACTGGGGTACACCCGATGACGTTACTGGCGTGCGGTGTAGACCAGACATTCTTTTTGACCCTCCGTGTTAGTCCCGGTATCCCTACCTGATGCTCCGTTGTTGGCCTCGCACCCCTACCCGATATGCTGGGGTAGTACCGCTACCCCCACCGGTACTCTGCGGTAGTATTGGTACACCCACCGGTACTCCAGGGTAGTACCTGAACCCTTACTGGTTCGCTGGGGTACACCTGCTGACCTTACGGGCGTGCTGTGTAGACCAGACATTCCTACCTGACCCTCCAGGCTAGGCCCGGTATCCCTACCTGATGCTCTGCGGTAGGCCTGGCCCCCTACCCGACAATCTGGGGTAGTACCGGTACACCCAGAGGTACTCCGCGGTACTTTTGCTATACCCACCGGTACTCCTGGATTGTACCGGAACCCTTACTGGTGCGCCGGGGTACACCTGCTGACCCTACGGGCACACTGCTTTGGACCCACCCTTCCTACCTGACCCGCCGGGGTAGGCCTGGTATACCTACCCGATGTTTCGAGGTAGAACCGGTTCCCCCACCAGTACTCTGGGCTTGGAACGGAAACCTTTGTGATGCGCCAGAGAACACCAGCTGTCCCTTCGTGCGCGCTGGACTAGACCCGGCCTCCCTTCCGGACCCCACAGGTTAGACCCGCTATCCCTACCTGATGCTCCGCATTAGGCTTGGCACCCATACCCGATGTTCTGGGGTAGTAGCGGTACCCCCACCGTTATTCTGCGGTAGAATCGGTACACCCACCGGTACTCCGGGGTAGTACGTGAACCCTTACTGGTTCACTGGGGTACACCTGCTGACGTTACTGGCGCGCGGTGTAGACCAGACATTCCCACCTGACCCTCCATTTTAGGCCCGGTATCCCTACCTGATGCTCCGTTGTTGGCCTGGCACCCCTACCCAATATGCTGGGGTACTACCGGTACCCCCACCGGTACTCTGCGGTAGTATTGGTACACCCACTGGTACTCCAGGGCAGTACCTGAACACTTCCTGGTTCGCTGGGGTACACCTGCTGACCTTACGGGCGTGCTGTGTAGACCAGACATTCCTACCTGACCCTCCAGGCTAGGCCCGGTATCCCTACCTGATGCTCTGCGGTAGGCCTGGCCCCCTACCCGACAATCTGGGGTAGTACCGGTACACCCACAGGTACTCCGCGGTACTTTTGCTATACCGACTGGTACTCCTGGATTGTACCGGAACCCTTACTGGTGCGCCGGGGTACACCTGCTGACCCTACGGGCACACTGCTTTGGACCCACCCTTCCTACCTGACCCGCCGGGGTAGGACTGGTATACCTACCCGATGTTTCGAGGTAGAACCGGTTCCCCCACCGGTACTCTGGGCTTGGAACGGAACCCTTTGTGATGCGCCAGAGAACACCAGCTGTCCCTTCGTGCGCGCTGGACTAGACCCGGCCTCCCTTCCGGACCCCACAGGTTAGACCCGCTATCCCTACCTGATGCTCCGCATTAGGCTTGGCACCCATACCCGATGTTCTGGGGTAGTAGCGGTACCCCCACCGTTACTCTGCGGTAGTATCGGTACACCCACCGGTACTCCGGGGTAGTACGTGAACCCTTACTGGTTCACTGGGGTACACCTGCTGACGTTACTGGCGCGCGGTGTAGACCAGACATTCCTACCTGACCCTCCATTTTAGGCCCGGTATCCCTACCTGATGCTCCGTTGTTGGCCTGGCACCCCTACCCGATATGCTGGGGTAGTACCGGTACCCCCACCGGTACTCTGCGGTACTATTGGTACACCCACCGGTACTCCAGGGCAGTACCTGAACACTTACTGGTTCGCTGGGGTACACCTGCTGACATTACGGGCGTGCTGTGTAGACCAGACATTCCTACCTGACCCTCCAGGCTAGGCCCGGTATCCCTACCTGATGCTCTGCGGTAGGCCTGGCCCCCTTCCCTACAATCTGGGGTACTACCGGTACACCCACAGGTACTCCGCGGTATTTTTGCTATACCCACTGGTACTCCTGGATTGTACCGGAACCCTTACTGGTGCGCCGGGGTACACCTGCTGACCCTACGGGCACACTGCTTTGGACCCACCCTTCCTACCTGACCCGCCGGGGTAGGACTGGTATACCTACCCGATGTTTCGAGGTAGAACCGGTTCCCCCACCGGTACTCTGGGCTTGGAACGGAACCCTTTGTGATGTGCCAGAGAACACCAGCTGTCCCTTCGTGCGCGCTGGACTAGACCCGGCCTCCCTTCCGGACCCCACAGGTTAGACCCGCTATCCCTACCTGATGCTCCGCATTAGGCTTGGCACCCATACCCGATGTTCTGGGGTAGTAGCGGTACCCCCACCGTTACTCTGCGGTAGTATCGGTACACCCACCGGTACTCCGGGGTAGTACGTGAACCCTTACTGGTTCACTGGGGTACACCTGCTGACGTTACTGGCGTGCGGTGTAGACCAGATATTCTTCCTGACACTCCGTGTTAGTCCCGGTATCCCTACCTGATGCTCCGTTGTTGGCCTGGCACCCCTACCCGATATGCTGGGGTAGTACCGCTACCCCCACCGGTACTCTGCGGTAGTATTGGTACACCCACCGGTACTCCAGGGTAGTACCTGAACCCTTACTGGTTCGCTGGGGTACACCTGCTGACCTTACGGGCGTGCTGTGTAGACCAGACATTCCTACCTGACCCTCCAGGCTAGGCCCGGTATCCCTACCTGATGCTCTGCGGTAGGCCTGGCCCCCTACCCGACAATCTTGGGTACTACCGGTACACCCACCGGGACTCCGCGGTACTTTTGCTATACCCACCGGTACTCCTGGATTGTACCGGAACCCTTACTGGTGCGCCGGGGTACACCTGCTGACCCTACGGGCACACTGCTTTGGACCCACCCTTCCTACCTGACCCGCCGGGGTAGGACTGGTATACCTACCCGATGTTTCGAGGTAGAACCGGTTCCCCCACCGGTACTCTGGGCTTGGAACGGAAACCTTTGTGATGCACCAGAGAACACCAGATGTCCCTTCGTGCGCGCTGGACTAGACCCGGCCTCCCTACCGGACCCCACAGGTTAGACCCGCTATCCCTACCTGATGCTCCGCATTAGGCTTGGCACCCATACCCGATGTTCTGGGGTAGTAGCGGTACCCCCACCGTTACTCTGCGGTAGTATCGGTACACCCACCGGTACTCCGGGGTAGTACGTGAACCCTTACTGGTTCACTGGGGTACACCTGCTGACGTTACTGGCGCGCGGTGTAGACCAGACATTCCTACCTGACCCTCCATTTTAGGCCCGGTATCCCTACCTGATGCTCCGTTGTTGGCCTGGCACCCCTACCCAATATGCTGGGGTAGTACCGGTACCCCCACCGGTACTCTGCGGTAGTATTGGTACACCCACCGGTACTCCAGGGCAGTACCTGAACACTTACTGGTTCGCTGGGGTACACCTGCTGACATTACGGGCGTGCTGTGTAGACCAGACATTCCTACCTGACCCTCCAGGCTAGGCCCGGTATCCCTACCTGATGCTCTGCGGTAGGCCTGGCCCCCTATCCGACAATCTGGGGTACTACCGGTACACCCACAGGTACTCCGCGGTATTTTTGCTATACCCACTGGTACTCCTGGATTGTACCGGAACCCTTACTGGTGCGCCGGGGTACACCTGCTGACCCTACGGGCACACTGCTTTGGACCCACCCTTCCTACCTGACCCGCCGGGGTAGGCCTGCTATACCTACCCGATGTTTCGAGGTAGAACCGGTTCCCCCACCGGTACTCTGGGGTTGGAACGGAAACCTTTCTGATGCGCCAGAGAACACCAGCTGTCCCTTCGTGCGCGCTGGACTAGACCCGGCCTCCCTACCGGACCCCACAGGTTAGACCCGCTATCCCTACCTGATGCTCCGCATTAGGCTTGGCACCCATACCCGATGTTCTGGGGTAGTAGCGGTACCCCCACCGTTACTCTGCGGTAGTATCGGTACACCCACCGGTACTCCGGGGTAGTACGTGAACCCTTACTGGTTCACTGGGGTACACCTGCTGACGTTACTGGCGTGCGGTGTAGACCAGACATTCTTCCTGACACTCCGTGTTAGTCCCGGTATACCTACCTGATGCTCCGTTGTTGGCCTGGCACCCCTACCCGATATGCTGGGGTAGTACCGCTACCCCCACCGGTACTCTGCGGTAGTATTGGTACACCCACCGGTACTCCAGGGTAGTACCTGAACCCTTACTGGTTCGCTGGGGTACACCTGCTGACCTTACGGGCGTGCTGTGTAGACCAGACATTCCTACCTGACCCTCCAGGCTAGGCCCGGTATCCCTACCTGATGCTCTGCGGTAGGCCTGGCCCCCTACCCGACAATCTGGGGTACTACCGGTACACCCACCGGGACTCCGCGGTACTTTTGCTATACCCACCGGTACTCCTGGATTGTACCGGAACCCTTACTGGTGCGCCGGGGTACACCTGCTGACCCTACGGGCACACTGCTTTGGACCCACCCTTCCTACCTGACCCGCCGGGGTAGGACTGGTATACCTACCCGATGTTTCGAGGTAGAACCGGTTCCCCCACCGGTACTCTGGGCTTGGAACGGAACCCTTTGTGATGTGCCAGAGAACACCAGCTGTCCCTTCGTGCGCGCTGGACTAGACCCGGCCTCCCTTCCGGACCCCACAGGTTAGACCCGCTATCCCTACCTGATGCTCCGCATTAGGCTTGGCACCCATACCCGATGTTCTGGGGTAGTAGCGGTACCCCCACCGTTACTCTGCGGTAGTATCGGTACACCCACCGGTACTCCGGGGTAGTACGTGAACCCTTACTGGTTCACTGGGGTACACCTGCTGACGTTACTGGCGTGCGGTGTAGACCAGACATTCTTCCTGACACTCCGTGTTAGTCCCGGTATCCCTACCTGATGCTCCGTTGTTGGCCTGGCACCCCTACCCGATATGCTGGGGTAGTACCGCTACCCCCACCGGTACTCTGCGGTAGTATTGGTACACCCACCGGTACTCCAGGGTAGTACCTGAACCCTTACTGGTTCGCTGGGGTACACCTGCTGACCTTACGGGCGTGCTGTGTAGACCAGACATTCCTACCTGACCCTCCAGGCTAGGCCCGGTATCCCTACCTGATGCTCTGCGGTAGGCCTGGCCCCCTACCCGACAATCTGGGGTAGTACCGGTACACCCACCGGGACTCCGCGGTACTTTTGCTATAGCCACCGGTACTCCTGGATTGTACCGGAACCCTTACTGGTGCGCCGGGGTACACCTGCTGACCCTACGGGCACACTGCTTTGGACCCACCCTTCCTACCTGACCCGCCGGGGTAGGCCTGCTATACCTACCCGATGTTTCGAGGTAGAACCGGTTCCCCCACCGGTACTCTGGGGTTGGAACGGAAACCTTTCTGATGCGCCAGAGAACACCAGCTGTCCCTTCGTGCGCGCTGGACTAGACCTGGTCTCCCTACCGGACCCCACAGGTTAGACCCGCTATCCCTACCTGATGCTCCGCATTAGGCTTGGCACCCATACCCGATGTTCTGGGGTAGTAGCGGTACCCCCACCGTTACTCTGCGGTAGTATCGGTACACCCACCGGTACTCCGGGGTAGTACGTGAACCCTTACTGGTTCACTGGGGTACACCTGCTGACGTTACTGGCGCGCGGTGTAGACCAGACATTCCTACCTGACCCTCCATTTTAGGCCCGGTATCCCTACCTGATGCTCCGTTGTTGGCCTGGCACCCCTACCCAATATGCTGGGGTAGTACCGGTACCCCCACCGGTACTCTGCGGTAGTATTGGTACACCCACCGGTACTCCAGGGCAGTACCTGAACACTTACTGGTTCGCTGGGGTACACCTGCTGACATTACGGGCGTGCTGTGTAGACCAGACATTCCTACCTGACCCTCCAGGCTAGGCCCGGTATCCCTACCTGATGCTCTGCGGTAGGCCTGGCCCCCTATCCGACAATCTGGGGTACTACCGGTACACCCACAGGTACTCCGCGGTATTTTTGCTATACCCACTGGTACTCCTGGATTGTACCGGAACCCTTACTGGTGCGCCGGGGTACACCTGCTGACCCTACGGGCACACTGCTTTGGACCCACCCTTCCTACCTGACCCGCCGGGGTAGGCCTGCTATACCTACCCGATGTTTCGAGGTAGAACCGGTTCCCCCACCGGTACTCTGGGCTTGGAACGGAAACCTTTCTGATGCGCCAGAGAACACCAGCTGTCCCTTCGTGCGCGCTGGACTAGACCCGGCCTCCCTACCGGACCCCACAGGTTAGACCCGCTATCCCTACCTGATGCTCCGCATTAGGCTTGGCACCCATACCCGATGTTCTGGGGTAGTAGCGGTACCCCCACCGTTACTCTGCGGTAGTATCGGTACACCCACCGGTACTCCGGGGTAGTACGTGAACCCTTACTGGTTCACTGGGGTACACCTGCTGACGTTACTGGCGTGCGGTGTAGACCAGACATTCTTCCTGACCCTCCGTGTTAGTCCCGGTATCCCTACCTGATGCTCCGTTGTTGGCCTGGCACCCCTACCCGATATGCTGGGGTAGTACCGCTACCCCCACCGGTACTCTGCGGTAGTATTGGTACACCCACCGGTACTCCAGGGTAGTACCTGAACCCTTACTGGTTCGCTGGGGTACACCTGCTGACCTTACGGGCGTGCTGTGTAGACCAGACATTCCTACCTGACCCTCCAGGCTAGGCCCGGTATCCCTACCTGATGCTCTGCGGTAGGCCTGGCCCCCTACCCGACAATCTGGGGTACTACCGGTACACCCACCGGGACTCCGCGGTACTTTTGCTATACCCACCGGTACTCCTGGATTGTACCGGAACCCTTACTGGTGCGCCGGGGTACACCTGCTGACCCTACGGGCACACTGCTTTGGACCCACCCTTCCTACCTGACCCGCCGGGGTAGGACTGGTATACCTACCCGATGTTTCGAGGTAGAACCGGTTCCCCCACCGGTACTCTGGGCTTGGAACGGAAACCTTTGTGATGCACCAGAGAACACCAGCTGTCCCTTCGTGCGCGCTGGACTAGACCCGGCCTCCCTTCCGGACCCCACAGGTTAGACCCGCTATCCCTACCTGATGCTCCGCATTAGGCTTGGCACCCATACCCGATGTTCTGGGGTAGTAGCGGTACCCCCACCGTTACTCTGCGGTAGTATCGGTACACCCACCGGTACTCCGGGGTAGTACGTGAACCCTTACTGGTTCACTGGGGTACACCCGATGACGTTACTGGCGTGCGGTGTAGACCAGACATTCTTCCTGACCCTCCGTGTTAGTCCCGGTATCCCTACCTGATGCTCCGTTGTTGGCCTGGCACCCCTACCCGATATGCTGGGGTAGTACCGCTACCCCCACCGGTACTCTGCGGTAGTATTGGTACACCCACCGGTACTCCAGGGTAGTACCTGAACCCTTACTGGTTCGCTGGGGTACACCTGCTGACCTTACGGGCGTGCTGTGTAGACCAGACATTCCTACCTGACCCTCCAGGCTAGGCCCGGTATCCCTACCTGATGCTCTGCGGTAGGCCTGGCCCCCTACCCGACAATCTGGGGTAGTACCGGTACACCCACCGGGACTCCGCGGTACTTTTGCTATAGCCACCGGTACTCCTGGATTGTACCGGAACCCTTACTGGTGCGCCGGGGTACACCTGCTGACCCTACGGGCACACTGCTTTGGACCCACCCTTCCTACCTGACCCGCCGGGGTAGGCCTGGTATACCTACCCGATGTTTCGAGGTAGAACCGGTTCCCCCACCGGTACTCTGGGTTTGGAACGGAACCCTTTGTGATGCGCCAGAGAACACCAGCTGTCCCTTCGTGCGCGCTGGACTAGATCCGGCCTCCCTACCGGACATCACAGGTTAGACCCGCTATCCCTACCTGATGCTCCGCATTAGGCTTGGCACCCATACCCGATGTTCTGGGGTAGTAGCGGTACCCCCACTGTTACTCTGCGGTAGTATCGGTACACCCACCGGTACTCCGGGGTAGTACGTGAACCCTTACTGGTTCACTGGGGTACACCTGCTGACGTTACTGGCGTGCGGTGTAGACCAGACATTCCTACCTGACCCTCCGTTTTAGGCCCGGTATCCCTACCTGATGCTCCGTTGTTGGCCTGGCACCCCTACCCGATATGCTGGGGTAGTACCAGTACCCCCACCGGTACTCTGCGGTAGTATTGGTACACCCACCGGTACTCCAGGGCAGTACCTGTACCCTTACTGGTTCGCTGGGGTACACCTGCTGACCTTACGGGCGTGCTGTGTAGACCAGACATTCCTACCTGACCCTCCAGGCTAGGCCCGGTATCCCTACCTGATGCTCTGCGGTAGGCCTGGCCCCCTACCCGACAATCTGGGGTAGTACCGGTACACCCACAGGGACTCCGCGGTACTTTTGCTATACCCACCGGTACTCCTGGATTGTACCGGAACCCTTACTGGTGCGCCGGGGTACACCTGCTGACCCTACGGGCACACTGCTTTGGACCAACCCTTCCTACCTGACCCGCCGGGGTAGGCCTGGTATACCTACCCGATGTTTCGAGGTAGAACCGGTTCCCCCACCGGTACTCTGGGTTTGGAACGGAACCCTTTGTGATGCGCCAGAGAACACCAGCTGTCCCTTCGTGCGCGCTTGACTAGACCCGGCCTCCCTACCGGACCCCACAGGTTAGACCCGCTATCCCTACCTGATGCTCCGCATTAGGCTTGGCACCCATACCCGATGTTCTGGGGTAGTAGCGGTACCCCCACCGTTACTCTGCGGTACTATCGGTACACCCACCGGTACTCCAGGGTAGTACGTGAACCCTTACTGGTTCACTGGGGTACACCTGATGACGTTACTGGCGCGCGGTGTAGACCAGACATTCATACCTGACCCTCCGTTTTAGGCACGGTATGCCTACCTGATGCTCCGTTGTTGGCCTGGCACCCCTACCCAATAGGCTGGGGTAGAACCGGTACCCCCACCGGTACTCTGCGGTAGTATTGGTACACCCACCGGTACTCCAGGGCAGTACCTGAACCCTTACTGGTTCGCTGGGGTACACCTGCTGACCTTACGGGCGTGCTGTGTAGACCAGACATTCCTACCTGACCCTCCAGGCTAGGCCCGGTATCCCTACCTGATGCTCTGCGGTAGGCCTGGCCCCCTACCCGACAATCTGGGGTAGTACCGGTACACCCACCGGTACTCCGCGGTACTTTTGCTATACCCACCGGTACTCCTGGATTGTACCGGAACCCTTACTGGTGCGCCGGGGTACACCTGCTGACCCTACGGGCACACTGCTTTGGACCCACCCTTCCTACCTGACCCGCCGGGGTAGGCCTGGTATACCTACCCGATGTTTCGAGGTAGAACCGGTTCCCCCACCGGTACTGAGGGTTTGGAACGGAACCCTTTGTGATGTGCCAGAGAACACCAGCTGTCCCTTCGTGCACGCTGGACTAGACCCGGCCTCCCTACCGGACATCACAGGTTAGACCCGCTATCCCTACCTGATGCTCCGCATTAGGCTTGGCACCCATACCCGATGTTCTGGGGTAGTAGCTGTACCCCCACTGTTACTCTGCGGTAGTATCGGTACACCCACCGGTACTCCGGGGTAGTACGTGAACCCTTACTGGTTCACTGGGGTACACCTGATGACGTTACGGGTGCGCGGTGTAGACCAGACATTCATACCTGACCCTCCGTTTTAGGCCCGGTATCCCTACCTGATGCTCCGTTGTTGGCCTGGCACCCCTACCCGATATGCTGGGGTAGTACCGGTACCCCCACCGGTACTCTGCGGTAGTATTGGTACACCCACCGGTACTCCAGGGCAGTACCTGAACCCTTACTGGTTCGCTGGGGTACACCTGCTGACCTTACGGGCGTGCTCTGTAGACCAGACATTCCTACCTGACCCTCCAGGCTAGGCCCGGTATCCCTACCTGATGCTCTGCGGTAGGCCTGGCCCCCTACCCGACAATCTGGGCTACTACCGGTACACCCACAGGTACTCCGCGGTACTTTTGCTATACCCACTGGTACTCCTGGATTGTACCGGAACCCTTACTGGTGCGCCGGGGTACACCTGCTGACCCTACGGGCGCGCCGCTTTACGCCCACCCTTCCTACCTGACTCGCCGGGGTAGGCCTGGTATACCTACCCGATGTTTCGAGGTAGAACCGGTTCCCCCACCGGTACTCTGAGCTTGGAACGGAAACCTTTGTGATGCGCCAGAGAACACCAGCTGTCCCTTCGTGCGCGCTGGGCTAGACCTGGCCTCCCTACCGGACCCCACAGGTTAGACCCGCTATCCCTACCTGATGCTCCGCATTAGGCTTGGCACCCATACCCGATGTTCTGGGGTAGTAACGGTACCCCCACCGTTACTCTGCGGTAGTATCGGTACACCCACCGGTACTCCGGGGTAGTACGTGAACCCTTACTGGTTCACTGGGGTACACCTGATGACGTTACTGGCGCGCGGTGTAGACCAGACATTCCTACCTGACCCTCCGTTTTAGGCCCGGTATCCCTACCTGATGCTCCGTTGTTGGCCTGGCACCACTACCCAATAGGCTGGGGTAGTACCGGTACCCCCACCGGTACTCTGCGGTAGTATTGGTACACCCACCGGTACTCCAGGGCAGTACCTGAACCCTTACTGGTTCGCTGGGGTACACCTGCTGACCTTACGGGCGTGCTCTGTAGACCAGACATTCCTACCTGACCCTCCAGGCTAGGCCCGGCATCCCTACCTGATGCTCTGCGGTAGGCCTGGCCCCCTATCCGACAATCTGGGCTAGTACCGGTACACCCACAGGGACTCCGCGGTACTTTTGCTATACCCACCGGTACTCCTGGATTGTACCGGAACCCTTACTGGTGCGCCGGGGTACACCTGCTGACCCTACGGGCACACTGCTTTGGACCCACCCTTCCTACCTGACCCGCCGGGGTAGGCCTGGTATACCTACCCGATGTTTCGAGGTAGAACCGGTTCCCCCACCGGTACTCTGGGCTTGGACCGGAAACCTTTGTGATGCGCCAGAGAACACCAGCTGTCCCTTCGTGCGCGCTGGACTAGACCCGGCCTCCCTACCGGACCCCACAGGTTAGACCCGCTATCCCTACCTGATGCTCCGCATTAGGCTTGGCACCCATACCCGATGTTCTGGGGTAGTAGCGGTACCCCCACCGTTACTCTGCGGTAGTATCGGTACACCCACCGGTACTCCGGGGTAGTACGTGAACCCTTACTGGTTCACTGGGGTACACCTTCTGACGTTACTGGCGTGCGGTGTAGACCAGACATTCTTCCTGACCCTCCGTGTTAGTCCCCGTATCCCTACCTGATGCTCCGTTGTTGGCCTGGCACCCCTACCCGATATGCTGGGGTAGTACCGGTACCCCCACCGGTACTCTGCGGTAGTATTGGTACACCCACCGGTACTCCAGGGCAGTACCTGAACCCTTACTGGTTCGCTGGGGTACACCTGCTGACCTTACGGGCGTGCTCTGTAGACCAGACATTCCTACCTGACCCTCCAGGCTAGGCACGGTATCCCTACCTGATGCTCTACGGTAGGCCTGGCCCCCTACCCGACAATCTGGGGTAGTACCGGTACACCCACAGGTACTCCGCGGTACTTTTGCTATACCCACTGGTACTCCTGGATTGTACCGGAACCCTTACTGGTGCGCCGGGGTACACCTGCTGACCCTACGGGCACACTGCTTTGGACCCACCCTTCCTACCTGACCCGCCGGGGTAGGCCTGGTATACCTACCCGATGTTTCGAGGTAGAACCGGTTCCCCCACCGGTACTCTGGGCTTGGAACGGAAACCTTTGTGATGCGCCAGAGAACACCAGCTGTCCCTTCGTGCGCGCTGGACTAGACCCGGCCTCCCTACCGGACCCCACAGGTTAGACCCGCTATCCCTACCTGATGCTCCGCATTAGGCTTGGCACCCATACCCGATGTTCTGGGGTAGTAGCGGTACCCCCACCGTTACTCTGCGGTAGTATCGGTACACCCACCGGTACTCCGGGGTAGTACGTGAACCCTTACTGGTTCACTGGGGTACACCTGCTGACGTTACTGGCGTGCGGTGTAGACCAGACATTCTTCCTGACCCTCCGTGTTAGTCCCGGTATTCCTACCTGATGCTCCGCTGTTGGCCTGGCACCCCTACCCGATATGCTGGGGTAGTACCGGTACCCCCACCGGTACTCTGCGGTAGTATTGGTACACCCACCGGTACTCCAGGGTAGTACCTGAACACTTACTGGTTCGCTGGGGTACACCTGCTGACCTTACGGGCGTGCTGTGTAGACCAGACATTCCTACCTGACCCTCCAGGCTAGGCCCGGTATCCCTACCTGATGCTCTGCGGTAGTCCTGGCCCCCTACCCGACAATCTGGGGTAGTACCGGTACACCCACAGGGACTCCGCGGTACTTTTGCTATACCCACTGGTACTCCTGGATTGTACCGGAACCCTTACTGGTGCGCCGGGGTACACCTGCTGACCCTACGGGCACACTGCTTTGGACCCACCCTTCCTACCTGACCCGCCGGGGTAGGCCTGGTATACCTACCCGATGTTTCGAGGTAGAACCGGTTCCCCCACCGGTACTCTGGGCTTGGAACGGAAACCTTTGTGATGCACCAGAGAACACCAGCTGTACCTTCGTGCGCGCTGGACTAGACCCGGCCTCCCTTCCGGACCCCACAGGTTAGACCCGCTATCCCTACCTGATGCTCCGCATTAGGCTTGGCACCCATACCCGATGTTCTGGGGTAGTAGCGGTACCCCCACCGTTACTCTGCGGTAGTATCGGTACACCCACCGGTACTCCGGGGTAGTACGTGAACCCTTACTGGTTCACTGGGGTACACCTGATGACGTTACTGGCGCGCGGTGTAGACCAGACATTCCTACCTGACCCTCCGTTTTAGGCCCCGTATCCCTACCTGATGCTCCGTTGTTGGCCTGGCACCCCTACCCGATATGCTGGGGTAGTACCGGTACCCCCACCGGTACTCTGCGGTAGTATTGGTACACCCACCGGTACTCCAGGGTAGTACCTGAACCCTTACTGGTTCGCTGGGGTACACCTGCTGACCTTACGGGCGTGCTGTGTGGACCAGACATTCCTACCTGACCCTCCAGGCTAGGCCCGGTATCCCTACCTGATGCTCTGCGGTAGGCCTGGCCCCCTATCCGACAATCTGGGGTAGTACCGGTACACCCACAGGGACTCCGCGGTACTTTTGCTATACCCACCGGTACTCCTGGATTGTACCGGAACCCTTACTGGTGCGCCGGGGTACACCTGCTGACCCTACGGGCACACTGCTTTGGACCCACCCTTCCTACCTGACCCGCCGGGGTAGGCCTGGTATACCTACCCGATGTTTCGAGGTAGAACCGGTTCCCCCACCGGTACTCTGGGCTTGGAACGGAACCCTTTCTGATGCGCCAGAGAACACCAGCTGTCCCTTTGTGCGCGCTGGACTAGACCCGGCCTCCCTTCCGGACCCCACAGGTCAGACCCGCTATCCCTACCTGATGCTCCGCATTAGGCTTGGCACCCATACCCGATGTTCTGGGGTAGTAACGGTACCCCCACCGTTACTCTGCGGTAGTATCGGTACACCCACCGGTACTCCGGGGTAGTACGTGAACCCTTACTGGTTCACTGGGGTACACCTGCTGACGTTACTGGCGTGCGGTGTAGACCAGACATTCCTACCTGACCCTCCGTTTTAGGCCCGGTATCCCTACCTGATGCTCCGTTGTTGGCCTGGCACCCCTACCCGATATGCTGGGGTAGTACTGCTACCCCCACCGGTACTCTGCGGTAGTATTGGTACACCCACCGGTACTCCAGGGTAGTACCTGAACCCTTACTGGTTCGCTGGGGTACACCTGCTGACCTTACGGGCGTGCTCTGTAGACCAGACATTCCTACCTGACCCTCCAGGCTAGGCCCGGTATCCCTACCTGATGCTCTGCGGTAGGCCTGGCCCCCTACCCGACAATCTGGGGTAGTACCGGTACACCCACAGGGACTCCGCGGTACTTTTGCTATACCCACCGGTACTCCTGGATTGTACCGGAACCCTTACTGTTGCGCTGGGTTACACCTGCTGACCCTACGGGCACACTGCTTTGGACCCACCCTTCCTACCTGACCCGCCGGGGTAGGCCTGGTATACCTACCCAATGTTTCGTGGTAGAACCGGTTCCCCCACCGGTACTCTGGGCTTGGAACGGAAACCTTTGTGATGCGCCAGAGAACACCAGCTGTCCCTTCGTGCGCGCTGGACTAGACCCGGCCTCCCTTCCGGACCCCACAGGTTAGACCCGCTATCCCTACCTGATGCTCCGCATTAGGCTTGGCACCCATACCCGATGTTCTGGGGTAGTAGCTGTACCCCCACTGTTACTCTGCGGTAGTATCGGTACACCCACCGGTACTCCGGGGTAGTACGTGAACCCTTACTGGTTCACTGGGGTACACCTGATGACGTTACGGGTGCGCGGTGTAGACCAGACATTCATACCTGACCCTCCGTTTTAGGCCCGGTATCCCTACCTGATGCTCCGTTGTTGGCCTGGCACCCCTACCCGATATGCTGGGGTAGTACCGGTACCCCCACCGGTACTCTGCGGTAGTATTGGTACACCCACCGGTACTCCAGGGCAGTACCTGAACCCTTACTGGTTCGCTGGGGTACACCTGCTGACCTTACGGGCGTGCTCTGTAGACCAGACATTCCTACCTGACCCTCCAGGCTAGGCACGGTATCCCTACCTGATGCTCTGCGGTAGGCCTGGCCCCCTACCCGACAATCTGGGCTACTACCGGTACACCCACAGGTACTCCGCGGTACTTTTGCTATACCCACTGGTACTCCTGGATTGTACCGGAACCCTTACTGGTGTGCCGGGGTACACCTGCTGACCCTACGGGCGCGCCGCTTTACGCCCACCCTTCCTACCTGACTCGCCGGGGTAGGCCTGGTATACCTACCCGATGTTTCGAGGTAGAACCGGTTCCCCCACCGGTACTCTGAGCTTGGAACGGAAACCTTTGTGATGCGCCAGAGAACACCAGCTGTCCCTTCGTGCGCGCTGGGCTAGACCTGGCCTCCCTACCGGACCCCACAGGTTAGACCCGCTATCCCTACCTGATGCTCCGCATTAGGCTTGGCACCCATACCCGATGTTCTGGGGTAGTAACGGTACCCCCACCGTTACTCTGCGGTAGTATCGGTACACCCACCGGTACTCCGGGGTAGTACGTGAACCCTTACTGGTTCACTGGGGTACACCTGCTGACGTTACTGGCGTGCGGTGTAGACCAGACATTCCTACCTGACCCTCCGTTTTAGGCCCGGTATCCCTACCTGATGCTCCGTTGTTGGCCTGGCACCCCTACCCGATATGCTGGGGTAGTACCGGTACCCCCACCGGTACTCTGCGGTAGTATTGGTACACCCACCGGTACTCCAGGGTAGTACCTGAACCCTTACTGGTTCGCTGGGGTACACCTGCTGACCTTACGGGCGTGCTGTGTAGACCAGACATTCCTACCTGACCCTCCAGGCTAGGCCCGGTATCCCTACCTGATGCTCTACGGTAGGCCTGGCCCCCTACCCGACAATCTGGGGTAGTACCGGTACACCCACAGGTACTCCGCGGTACTTTTGCTATACCCACTGGTACTCCTGGATTGTACCGGAACCCTTACTGGTGCGCCGGGGTACACCTGCTGACCCTACGGGCACACTGCTTTGGACCCACCCTTCCTACCTGACCCGCCGGGGTAGGCCTGGTATACCTACCCGATGTTTCGAGGTAGAACCGGTTCCCCCACCGGTACTCTGGGCTTGGAACGGAAACCTTTGTGATGCGCCAGAGAACACCAGCTGTACCTTCGTGCGCGCTGGACTAGACCTGGCCTCCCTTCCGGACCCCACAGGTTAGACCCGGTATCCCTACCTGATGCTCCGCATTAGGCTTGGCACCCATACCCGATGTTCTGGGGTAGTAACGGTACCCCCACCGTTACTCTGCGGTAGTATCGGTACACCCACCGGTACTCCGGGGTAGTACGTGAACCCTTACTGGTTCACTGGGGTACACCTGATGACGTTACTGGCGCGCGGTGTAGACCAGACATTCCTACCTGACCCTCCGTTTTAGGCCCGGTATCCCTACCTGATGCTCCGTTGTAGGCCTGGCACCACTACCCAATAGGCTGGGGTAGTACCGGTACCCCCACCGGTACTCTGCGGTAGTATTGGTACACCCACCGGTACTCCAGGGCAGTACCTGAACCCTTACTGGTTCGCTGGGGTACACCTGCTGACCTTACGGGCGTGCTCTGTAGACCAGACATTCCTACCTGACCCTCCAGGCTAGGCCCGGCATCCCTACCTGATGCTCTGCGGTAGGCCTGGCCCCCTATCCGACAATCTGGGCTAGTACCGGTACACCCACAGGGACTCCGCGGTACTTTTGCTATACCCACCGGTACTCCTGGATTGTACCGGAACCCTTACTGGTGCGCCGGGGTACACCTGCTGACCCTACGGGCACACTGCTTTGGACCCACCCTTCCTACCTGACCCGCCGGGGTAGGCCTGGTATACCTACCCGATGTTTCGAGGTAGAACCGGTTCCCCCACCGGTACTCTGGGCTTGGAACGGAAACCTTTGTGATGCGCCAGAGAACACCAGCTGTCCCTTCGTGCGCGCTGGACTAGACCCGGCCTCCCTACCGGACCCCACAGGTTAGACCCGCTATCCCTACCTGATGCTCCGCATTAGGCTTGGCACCCATACCCGATGTTCTGGGGTAGTAGCGGTACCCCCACCGTTACTCTGCGGTAGTATCGGTACACCCACCGGTACTCCGGGGTAGTACGTGAACCCTTACTGGTTCACTGGGGTACACCTGCTGACGTTACTGGCGTGCGGTGTAGACCAGACATTCTTCCTGACCCTCCGTGTTAGTCCCCGTATCCCTACCTGATGCTCCGTTGTTGGCCTGGCACCCCTACCCGATATGCTGGGGTAGTACCGCTACCCCCACCGGTACTCTGCGGTAGTATTGGTACACCCACCGGTACTCCAGGGTAGTACCTGAACCCTTACTGGTTCGCTGGGGTACACCTGCTGACCTTACGGGCGTGCTGTGTGGACCAGACATTCCTACCTGACCCTCCAGGCTAGGCCCGGTATCCCTACCTGATGCTCTGCGGTAGGCCTGGCCCCCTATCCGACAATCTGGGGTAGTACCGGTACACCCACAGGGACTCCGCGGTACTTTTGCTATACCCACCGGTACTCCTGGATTGTACCGGAACCCTTACTGGTGCGCCGGGGTACACCTGCTGACCCTACGGGCACACTGCTTTGGACCCACCCTTCCTACCTGACCCGCCGGGGTAGGCCTGGTATACCTACCCGATGTTTCGAGGTAGAACCGGTTCCCCCACCGGTACTGAGGGTTTGGAACGGAACCCTTTGTGATGTGCCAGAGAACACCAGCTGTCCCTTCGTGCACGCTGGACTAGACCCGGCCTCCCTACCGGACATCACAGGTTAGACCCGCTATCCCTACCTGATGCTCCGCATTAGGCTTGGCACCCATACCCGATGTTCTGGGGTAGTAGCTGTACCCCCACTGTTACTCTGCGGTAGTATCGGTACACCCACCGGTACTCCGGGGTAGTACGTGAACCCTTACTGGTTCACTGGGGTACACCTGATGACGTTACGGGTGCGCGGTGTAGACCAGACATTCATACCTGACCCTCCGTTTTAGGCCCGGTATCCCTACCTGATGCTCCGTTGTTGGCCTGGCACCCCTACCCGATATGCTGGGGTAGTACCGGTACCCCCAGCGGTACTCTGCGGTAGTATTGGTACACCCACCGGTACTCCAGGGCAGTACCTGAACCCTTACTGGTTCGCTGGGGTACACCTGCTGACCTTACGGGCGTGCTCTGTAGACCAGACATTCCTACCTGACCCTCCAGGCTAGGCCCGGTATCCCTACCTGATGCTCTGCGGTAGGCCTGGCCCCCTACCCGACAATCTGGGCTACTACCGGTACACCCACAGGTACTCCGCGGTACTTTTGCTATACCCACTGGTACTCCTGGATTGTACCGGAACCCTTACTGGTGTGCCGGGGTACACCTGCTGACCCTACGGGCGCGCCGCTTTACGCCCACCCTTCCTACCTGACTCGCCGGGATAGGCCTGGTATACCTACCCGATGTTTCGAGGTAGAACCGGTTCCCCCACCGGTACTCTGAGCTTGGAACGGAAACCTTTGTGATGCGCCAGAGAACACCAGCTGTCCCTTCGTGCGCGCTGGGCTAGACCTGGCCTCCCTACCGGACCCCACAGGTTAGACCCGCTATCCCTACCTGATGCTCCGCATTAGGCTTGGCACCCATACCCGATGTTCTGGGGTAGTAACGGTACCCCCACCGTTACTCTGCGGTAGTATCGGTACACCCACCGGTACTCCGGGGTAGTACGTGAACCCTTACTGGTTCACTGGGGTACACCTGCTGACGTTACTGGCGCGCGGTGTAGACCAGACATTCCTACCTGACCCTCCGTTTTAGTCCCGGTATCCCTACCTGATGCTCCGTTGTTGGCCTGGCACCCCTACCCGATATGCTGGGGTAGTACCGGTACCCCCACCGGTACTCTGCGGTAGTATTGGTACACCCACCGGTACTCCAGGGTAGTACCTGAACCCTTACTGGTTCGCTGGGGTACACCTGCTGACCTTACGGGCGTGCTGTGTAGACCAGACATTCCTACCTGACCCTCCAGGCTAGGCCCGGTATCCCTACCTGATGCTCTACGGTAGGCCTGGCCCCCTACCCGACAATCTGGGGTAGTACCGGTACACCCACAGGTACTCCGCGGTACTTTTGCTATACCCACTGGTACTCCTGGATTGTACCGGAACCCTTACTGGTGCGCCGGGGTACACCTGCTGACCCTACGGGCACACTGCTTTGGACCCACCCTTCCTACCTGACCCGCCGGGGTAGGCCTGGTATACCTACCCGATGTTTCGAGGTAGAACCGGTTCCCCCACCGGTACTCTGGGCTTGGAACGGAAACCTTTGTGATGCGCCAGAGAACACCAGCTGTACCTTCGTGCGCGCTGGACTAGACCTGGCCTCCCTTCCGGACCCCACAGGTTAGACCCGCTATCCTTACCTGATGCTCCGCATTAGGCTTGGCACCCATACCCGATGTTCTGGGGTAGTAACGGTACCCCCACCGTTACTCTGCGGTAGTATCGGTACACCCACCGGTACTCCGGGGTAGTACGTGAACCCTTACTGGTTCACTGGGGTACACCTGATGACGTTACTGGCGCGCGGTGTAGACCAGACATTCCTACCTGACCCTCCGTTTTAGGCCCGGTATCCCTACCTGATGCTCCGTTGTTGGCCTGGCACCACTACCCAATAGGCTGGGGTAGTACCGGTACCCCCACCGGTACTCTGCGGTAGTATTGGTACACCCACCGGTACTCCAGGGCAGTACCTGAACCCTTACTGGTTCGCTGGGGTACACCTGCTGACCTTACGGGCGTGCTCTGTACACCAGACATTCCTACCTGACCCTCCAGGCTAGGCCCGGCATCCCTACCTGATGCTCTGCGGTAGGCCTGGCCCCCTATCCGACAATCTGGGCTAGTACCGGTACACCCACAGGGACTCCGCGGTACTTTTGCTATACCCACCGGTACTCCTGGATTGTACCGGAACCCTTACTGGTGCGCCGGGGTACACCTGCTGACCCTACGGGCACACTGCTTTGGACCCACCCTTCCTACCTGACCCGCCGGGGTAGGCCTGGTATACCTACCCGATGTTTCGAGGTAGAACCGGTTCCCCCACCGGTACTCTGGGCTTGGAACGGAAACCTTTGTGATGCGCCAGAGAACACCAGCTGTCCCTTCGTGCGCGCTGGACTAGACCCGGCCTCCCTTCCGGACCCCACAGGTTAGACCCGCTATCCCTACCTGATGCTCCGCATTAGGCTTGGCACCCATACCCGATGTTCTGGGGTAGTAGCGGTACCCCCACCGTTACTCTGCGGTAGTATCGGTACACCCACCGGTACTCCGGGGTAGTACGTGAACCCTTACTGGTTCACTGGGGTACACCTGCTGACGTTACTGGCGTGCGGTGTAGACCAGACATTCTTCCTGACCCTCCGTGTTAGTCCCGGTATTCCTACCTGATGCTCCGCTGTTGGCCTGGCACCCCTACCCGATATGCTGGGGTAGTACCGGTACCCCCACCGGTACTCTGCGGTAGTATTGGTACACCCACCGGTACTCCAGGGTAGTACCTGAACACTTACTGGTTCGCTGGGGTACACCTGCTGACCTTACGGGCGTGCTGTGTAGACCAGACATTCCTACCTGACCCTCCAGGCTAGGCCCGGTATCCCTACCTGATGCTCTGCGGTAGTCCTGGCCCCCTACCCGACAATCTGGGGTAGTACCGGTACACCCACAGGGACTCCGCGGTACTTTTGCTATACCCACTGGTACTCCTGGATTGTACCGGAACCCTTACTGGTGCGCCGGGGTACACCTGCTGACCCTACGGGCACACTGCTTTGGACCCACCCTTCCTACCTGACCCGCCGGGGTAGGCCTGGTATACCTACCCGATGTTTCGAGGTAGAACCGGTTCCCCCACCGGTACTCTGGGCTTGGAACGGAAACCTTTGTGATGCACCAGAGAACACCAGCTGTACCTTCGTGCGCGCTGGACTAGACCTGGCCTCCCTACCGGACCCCACAGGTTAGACCCGGTATCCCTACCTGATGCTCCGCATTAGGCTTGGCACCCATACCCGATGTTCTGGGGTAGTAGCGGTACCCCCACCGTTACTCTGCGGTAGTATCGGTACACCCACCGGTACTCCGGGGTAGTACGTGAACCCTTACTGGTTCACTGGGGTACACCTGATAACGTTACTGGCGCGCGGTGTAGACCAGACATTCCTACCTGACCCTCCGTTTTAGGCCCCGTATCCCTACCTGATGCTCCGTTGTTGGCCTGGCACCCCTACCCGATATGCTGGGGTAGTACCGGTACCCCCACCGGTACTCTGCGGTAGTATTGGTACACCCACCGGTACTCCAGGGTAGTACCTGAACCCTTACTGGTTCGCTGGGGTACACCTGCTGACCTTACGGGCGTGCTGTGTGGACCAGACATTCCTACCTGACCCTCCAGGCTAGGCCCGGTATCCCTACCTGATGCTCTGCGGTAGGCCTGGCCCCCTATCCGACAATCTGGGGTAGTACCGGTACACCCACAGGGACTCCGCGGTACTTTTGCTATACCCACCGGTACTCCTGGATTGTACCGGAACCCTTACTGGTGCGCCGGGGTACACCTGCTGACCCTACGGGCACACTGCTTTGGACCCACCCTTCCTACCTGACCCGCCGGGGTAGGCCTGGTATACCTACCCGATGTTTCGAGGTAGAACCGGTTCCCCCACCGGTACTCTGGGTTTGGAACGGAACCCTTTCTGATGCGCCAGAGAACACCAGCTGTCCCTTTGTGCGCGCTGGACTAGACCCGGCCTCCCTTCCGGACCCCACAGGTCAGACCCGCTATCCCTACCTGATGCTCCGCATTAGGCTTGGCACCCATACCCGATGTTCTGGGGTAGTAACGGTACCCCCACCGTTACTCTGCGGTAGTATCGGTACACCCACCGGTACTCCGGGGTAGTACGTGAACCCTTACTGGTTCACTGGGGTACACCTGCTGACGTTACTGGCGTGCGGTGTAGACCAGACATTCCTACCTGACCCTCCGTTTTAGGCCCGGTATCCCTACCTGATGCTCCGTTGTTGGCCTGGCACCCCTACCCGATATGCTGGGGTAGTACTGCTACCCCCACCGGTACTCTGCGGTAGTATTGGTACACCCACCGGTACTCCAGGGTAGTACCTGAACCCTTACTGGTTCGCTGGGGTACACCTGCTGACCTTACGGGCGTGCTCTGTAGACCAGACATTCCTACCTGACCCTCCAGGCTAGGCCCGGTATCCCTACCTGATGCTCTGCGGTAGGCCTGGCCCCCTACCCGACAATCTGGGTTAGTACCGGTACACCCACAGGGACTCCGCGGTACTTTTGCTATACCCACCGGTACTCCTGGATTGTACCGGAACCCTTACTGTTGCGCTGGGTTACACCTGCTGACCCTACGGGCACACTGCTTTGGACCCACCCTTCCTACCTGACCCGCCGGGGTAGGCCTGGTATACCTACCCAATGTTTCGTGGTAGAACCGGTTCCCCCACCGGTACTCTGGGCTTGGAACGGAAACCTTTGTGATGCGCCAGAGAACACCAGCTGTCCCTTCGTGCGCGCTGGACTAGACCCGGCCTCCCTACCGGACCCCACAGGTTAGACCCACTATCCCTACCTGATGCTCCGCATTAGGCTTGGCACCCATACCCGATGTTCTGGGGTAGTAGCGGTACCCCCACCGTTACTCTGCGGTAGTATCGGTACACCCACCGGTACTCCGGGGTAGTACGTGAACCCTTACTTGTTCACTGGGGTACACCTGCTGACGTTACTGGCGTGAGGTGTAGACCAGACATTCTTCCTGACCCTCCGTGTTAGTCCCGGTATTCCTACCTGATGCTCCGCTGTTGGCCTGGCACCCCTACCCGATATGCTGGGGTAGTACCGCTACCCCCACCGGTACTCTGCGGTAGTATTGGTACACCCACCGGTACTCCAGGGTAGTACCTGAACCCTTACTGGTTCGCTGGGGTACACCTGCTGACCTTACGGGTGTGCTGTGTGGACCAGACATTCCTACCTGACCCTCCAGGCTAGGCCCGGTATCCCTACCTGATGCTCTGCGGTAGGCCTGGCCCCCTATCCGACAATCTGGGGTAGTACCGGTACACCCACAGGGACTCCGCGGTACTTTTGCTATACCCACCGGTACTCCTGGATTGTACCGGAACCCTTACTGGTGCGCCGGGGTACACCTGCTGACCCTACGGGCACACTGCTTTGGACCCACCCTTCCTACCTGACCCGCCGGGGTAGGCCTGCTATACCTACCCGATGTTTCGAGGTAGAACCGGTTCCCCCACCGGTACTCTGGGTTTGGAACAGAACCCTTTCTGATGCGCCAGAGAACACCAGCTGTCCCTTTATGCGCGCTGGACTAGACCCGGCCTCCCTTCCGGACCCCACAGGTCAGACCCGCTATCCCTACCTGATGCTCCGCATTAGGCTTGGCACCCATACCCGATGTTCTGGGGTAGTAACGGTACCCCCACCGTTACTCTGCGGTAGTATCGGTACACCCACCGGTACTCCGGGGTAGTACGTGAACCCTTACTAGTTCACTGGGGTACACCTGCTGACGTTACTGGCGTGCGGTGTAGACCAGACATTCCTACCTGACCATCCAGGCTAGGCCCGGTATCCCTACCTGATGCTCTGCGGTAGGCCTGGCCCCCTATCCGACAATCTGGGGTAGTACCGGTACACCCACAGGTACTCCGCGGTACTTTTGCTATACCCACCGGTACTCCTGGATTGTAACGGAACCCTTACTGGTGCGCCTGGGTACACCTGCTGACCCTACGGGCACACTGCTTTGGACCCACCCTTCCTACCTGACCCGCCGGGGTAGGCCTGGTATACCTACCCGATGTTTCGAGGTAGAACCGGTTCCCCCACCGGTACTCTGAGCTTGGAACGGAAACCTTTGTGATGCGCCAGAGAACACCAGCTGTCCCTTCGTGCGCGCTGGGCTAGACCTGGCCTCCCTACCGGACCCCACAGGTTAGACCCGCTATCCCTACCTGATGCTCCGCATTAGGCTTGGCACCCATACCCGATGTTCTGGGGTAGTAACGGTACCCCCACCGTTACTCTGCGGTAGTATCGGTACACCCACCGGTACTCCGGGGTAGTACGTGAACCCTTACTGGTTCACTGGGGTACACCTGCTGACGTTACTGGCGTGCGGTGTAGACCAGACATTCCTACCTGACCCTCCGTTTTAGGCCCGGTATCCCTACCTGATGCTCCGTTGTTGGCCTGGCACCCCTACCCGATATGCTGGGGTAGTACCGGTACCCCCCCCGGTACTCTGCGGTAGTATTGGTACACCCACCGGTACTCCAGGGTAGTACCTGAACCCTTACTGGTTCGCTGGGGTACACCTGCTGACCTTACGGGCGTGCTGTGTAGACCAGACATTCCTACCTGACCCTCCAGGCTAGGCCCGGTATCCCTACCTGATGCTCTACGGTAGGCCTGGCCCCCTACCCGACAATCTGGGGTAGTACCGGTACACCCACAGGTACTCCGCGGTACTTTTGCTATACCCACTGGTACTCCTGGATTGTACCGGAACCCTTACTGGTGCGCCGGGGTACACCTGCTGACCCTACGGGCACACTGCTTTGGACCCACCCATCCTACCTGACCCGCCGGGGTAGGCCTGGTATACCTACCCGATGTTTCGAGGTAGAACCGGTTCCCCCACCGGTACTCTGGGCTTGGAACGGAAACCTTTGTGATGCGCCAGAGAACACCAGCTGTACCTTCGTGCGCGCTGGACTAGACCCGGCCTCCCTACCGGACCCCACAGGTTAGACCCGCTATCCCTACCTGATGCTCCGCATTAGGCTTGGCACCCATTCCCGATGTTCTGGGGTAGTAGCGGTACCCCCACCGTTACTCTGCGGTAGTATCGGTACACCCACCGGTACTCCGGGGTAGTACGTGAACCCTTACTGGTTCACTGGGGTACACCTGCTGACGTTACTGGCGTGCGGTGTAGACCAGACATTCTTCCTGACCCTCCGTGTTAGTCCCGGTATTCCTACCTGATGCTCCGCTGTTGGCCTGGCACCCCTACCCGATATGCTGGGGTAGTACCGGTACCCCCACCGGTACTCTGCGGTAGTATTGGTACACCCACCGGTACTCCAGGGTAGTACCTGAACACTTACTGGTTCGCTGGGGTACACCTGCTGACCTTACGGGCGTGCTGTGTAGACCAGACATTCCTACCTGACCCTCCAGGCTAGGCCCGGTATCCCTACCTGATGCTCTGCGGTAGTCCTGGCCCCCTACCCGACAATCTGGGGTAGTACCGGTACACCCACAGGGACTCCGCGGTACTTTTGCTATACCCACTGGTACTCCTGGATTGTACCGGAACCCTTACTCGTGCGCCGGGGTACACCTGCTGACCCTACGGGCACACTGCTTTGGACCCACCCTTCCTACCTGACCCGCCGGGGTAGGCCTGGTATACCTACCCGATGTTTCGAGGTAGAACCGGTTCCCCCACCGGTACTCTGGGCTTGGAACGGAAACCTTTGTGATGCACCAGAGAACACCAGCTGTACCTTCGTGCGCGCTGGACTAGACCTGGCCTCCCTACCGGACCCCACAGGTTAGACCCGCTATCCCTACCTGATGCTCCGCATTAGGCTTGGCACCCATACCCGATGTTCTGGGGTAGTAGCGGTACCCCCACCGTTACTCTGCGGTAGTATCGGTACACCCACCGGTACTCCGGGGTAGTACGTGAACCCTTACTGGTTCACTGGGGTACACCTGATGACGTTACTGGCGCGCGGTGTAGACCAGACATTCCTACCTGACCCTCCGTTTTAGGCCCGGTATCCCTACCTGATGCTCCGTTGTTGGCCTGGCACCCCTACCCGATATGCTGGGGTAGTACCGGTACCCCCACCGGTACTCTGCGGTAGTATTGGTACACCCACCGGTACTCCAGGGTAGTACCTGAACCCTTACTGGTTCGCTGGGGTACACCTGCTGACCTTACGGGCGTGCTGTGTGGACCAGACATTCCTACCTGACCCTCCAGGCTAGGCCCGGTATCCCTACCTGATGCTCTGCGGTAGGCCTGGCCCCCTACCCGACAATCTGGGGTAGTACCGGTACACCCACAGGGACTCCGCGGTACTTTTGCTATACCCACCGGTACTCCTGGATTGTACCGGAACCCTTACTGTTGCGCTGGGTTACACCTGCTGACCCTACGGGCACACTGCTTTGGACCCACCCTTCCTACCTGACCCGCCGGGGTAGGCCTGGTATACCTACCCAATGTTTCGTGGTAGAACCGGTTCCCCCACCGGTACTCTGGGCTTGGAACGGAAACCTTTGTGATGCGCCAGAGAACACCAGCTGTCCCTTCGTGCGCGCTGGACTAGACCCGGCCTCCCTACCGGACCCCACAGGTTAGACCCGCTATCCCTACCTGATGCTCCGCATTAGGCTTGGCACCCATACCCGATGTTCTGGGGTAGTAGCGGTACCCCCACCGTTACTCTGCGGTAGTATCGGTACACCCACCGGTACTCCGGGGTAGTACGTGAACCCTTACTTGTTCACTGGGGTACACCTGCTGACGTTACTGGCGTGCGGTGTAGACCAGACATTCTTCCTGACCCTCCGTGTTAGTCCCGGTATTCCTACCTGATGCTCCGCTGTTGGCCTGGCACCCCTACCCGATATGCTGGGGTAGTACCGGCACCCCCACCGGTACTCTGCGGTAGTATTGGTACACCCACCGGTACTCCAGGGTAGTACCTGAACACTTACTGGTTCGCTGGGGTACACCTGCTGACCTTACGGGCGTGCTGTGTAGACCAGACATTCCTACCTGACCCTCCAGGCTAGGCCCGGTATCCCTACCTGATGCTCTGCGGTAGGCCTGGCCCCCTACCCGACAATCTGGGGTAGTACCGGTACACCCACAGGTACTCCGCGGTAATTTTGCTATACCCACTGGTACTCCTGGATTGTACCGGAACCCTTACTGGTGCGCCGGGGTACACCTGCTGACCCTACGGGCACACTGCTTTGGACCCACCCTTCCTACCTGACCCGCCGGGGTAGGCCTGGTATACCTACCCGATGTTTCGAGGTAGAACCGGTTCCCCCACCGGTACTCTGGGCTTGGAACGGAAACCTTTGTGATGCACCAGAGAACACCAGCTGTACCTTTGTGCGCGCTGGACTAGACCTGGCCTCCCTACCGGACCCCACAGGTTAGACCCGCTATCCCTACCTGATGCTCCGCATTAGGCTTGGCACCCATACCCGATGTTCTGGGGTAGTAGCGGTACCCACACCGTTACTCTGCGGTAGTATCGGTACACCCACCGGTACTCCGGGGTAGTACGTGAACCCTTACTGGTTCACTGGGGTACACCTGATGACGTTACTGGCGCGCGGTGTAGACCAGACATTCCTACCTGACCCTCCGTTTTAGGCCCGGTATCCCTACCTGATGCTCCGTTGTTGGCCTGGCACCCCTACCCGATATGCTGGGGTAGTACCGCTACCCCCACCGGTACTCTGCGGTAGTATTGGTACACCCACCGGTACTCCAGGGTAGTACCTGAACCCTTACTGGTTCGCTGGGGTACACCTGCTGACCTTACGGGTGTGCTGTGTGGACCAGACATTCCTACCTGACCCTCCAGGCTAGGCCCGGTATCCCTACCTGATGCTCTGCGGTAGGCCTGGCCCCCTATCCGACAATCTGGGGTAGTACCGGTACACCCACAGGGACTCCGCGGTACTTTTGCTATACCCACCGGTACTCCTGGATTGTACCGGAACCCTTACTGGTGCGCCGGGGTACACCTGCTGACCCTACGGGCACACTGCTTTGGACCCACCCTTCCTACCTGACCCGCCGGGGTAGGCCTGCTATACCTACCCGATGTTTCGAGGTAGAACCGGTTCCCCCACCGGTACTCTGGGTTTGGAACAGAACCCTTTCTGATGCGCCAGAGAACACCAGCTGTCCCTTTGTGCGCGCTGGACTAGACCCGGCCTCCCTTCCGGACCCCACAGGTCAGACCCGCTAACCCTACCTGATGCTCCGCATTAGGCTTGGCACCCATACCCGATGTTCTGGGGTAGTAACGGTACCCCCACCGTTACTCTGCGGTAGTATCGGTACACCCACCGGTACTCCGGGGTAGTACGTGAACCCTTACTGGTTCACTGGGGTACACCTGCTGACGTTACTGGCGTGCGGTGTAGACCAGACATTCCTACCTGACCATCCAGGCTAGGCCCGGTATCCCTACCTGATGCTCTGCGGTAGGCCTGGCCCCCTATCCGACAATCTGGGGTAGTACCGGTACACCCACAGGTACTCCGCGGTACTTTTGCTATACCCACCGGTACTCCTGGATTGTAACGGAACCCTTACTGGTGCGCCGGGGTACACCTGCTGACCCTACGGGCACACTGCTTTGGACCCACCCTTCCTACCTGACCCGCCGGGGTAGGCCTGGTATACCTACCCGATGTTTCGAGGTAGAACCGGTTCCCCCACCGGTACTCTGGGCTTGGAACGGAAACCTTTGTGATGCGCCAGAGAACACCAGCTCTCCCTTCGTGCGCGCTGGACTAGACCCGGCCTCCCTACCGGACCCCACAGGTTAGACCCGCTATCCCTACCTGATGCTCCGCATTAGGCTTGGCACCCATACCCGATGTTCTGGGGTAGTAACGGTACCCCCACCGTTACTCTGCGGTAGTATCGGTACACCCACCGGTACTCCGGGGTAGTACGTGAACCCTTACTGGTTCACTGGGTTACACCTGCTGACGTTACTGGCGTGCGGTGTAGACCAGACATTCCTACCTGACCCTCCGTTTTAGGCCCGGTATCCCTACCTGATGCTCCGTTGTTGGCCTGGCACCCCTACCCGATATGCTGGGGTAGTACTGCTACCCCCACCGGTACTCTGCGGTAGTATTGGTACACCCACCGGTACTCCAGGGTAGTATCTGAACACTTACTGGTTCGCTGGGGTACACCTGCTGACCTTACGGGCGTGCTCTGTAGACCAGACATTCCTACCTAACCATCCAGGCTAGGCCCGGTATCCCTACCTGATGCTCTGCGGTAGGCCTGGCCCCCTATCCGACAATCTGGGGTAGTACCTGTACACCCACAGGTACTCCGCGTACTTTTGCTATACCCACCGGTACTCCTGGATTGTAACGGAACCCTTACTGGTGCGCCGGGGTACACCTGCTGACCCTACGGGCACACTGCTTTGGACCCACCCTTCCTACCTGACCCGCCGGGGTAGGCCTGGTATACCTACCCGATGTTTCGAGGTAGAACCGGTTCCCCCACCGGTACTCTGGGCTTGGAACGGAAACCTTTGTGATGCGCCAGAGAACACCAGCTGTCCCTTCGTGCGCGCTGGACTAGACCCGGCCTCCCTACCGGACCCCACAGGTTAGACCCACTATCCCTACCTGATGCTCCGCATTAGGCTTGGCACCCATACCCGATGTTCTGGGGTAGTAGCGGTACCCCCACCGTTACTCTGCGGTAGTATCGGTACACCCACCGGTACTCCGGGGTAGTACGTGAACCCTTACTTGTTCACTGGGGTACACCTGCTGACGTTACTGGCGTGAGGTGTAGACCAGACATTCTTCCTGACCCTCCGTGTTAGTCCCGGTATTCCTACCTGATGCTCCGCTGTTGGCCTGGCACCCCTACCCGATATGCTGGGGTAGTACCGCTACCCCCACCGGTACTCTGCGGTAGTATTGGTACACCCACCGGTACTCCAGGGTAGTACCTGAACCCTTACTGGTTCGCTGGGGTACACCTGCTGACCTTACGGGTGTGCTGTGTGGACCAGACATTCCTACCTGACCCTCCAGGCTAGGCCCGGTATCCCTACCTGATGCTCTGCGGTAGGCCTGGCCCCCTATCCGACAATCTGGGGTAGTACCGGTACACCCACAGGGACTCCGCGGTACTTTTGCTATACCCACCGGTACTCCTGGATTGTACCGGAACCCTTACTGGTGCGCCGGGGTACACCTGCTGACCCTACGGGCACACTGCTTTGGACCCACCCTTCCTACCTGACCCGCCGGGGTAGGCCTGCTATACCTACCCGATATTTCGAGGTAGAACCGGTTCCCCCACCGGTACTCTGGGTTTGGAACAGAACCCTTTCTGATGCGCCAGAGAACACCAGCTGTCCCTTTATGCGCGCTGGACTAGACCCGGCCTCCCTTCCGGACCCCACAGGTCAGACCCGCTATCCCTACCTGATGCTCCGCATTAGGCTTGGCACCCATACCCGATGTTCTGGGGTAGTAACGGTACCCCCACCGTTACTCTGCGGTAGTATCGGTACACCCACCGGTACTCCGGGGTAGTACGTGAACCCTTACTGGTTCACTGGGTTACACCTGCTGACGTTACTGGCGTGCGGTGTAGACCAGACATTCCTACCTGACCCTCCGTTTTAGGCCCGGTATCCCTACCTGATGCTCCGTTGTTGGCCTGGCACCCCTACCCGATATGCTGGGGTAGTACTGCTACCCCCACCGGTACTCTGCGGTAGTATTGGTACACCCACCGGTACTCCAGGGTAGTATCTGAACACTTACTGGTTCGCTGGGGTACACCTGCTGACCTTACGGGCGTGCTCTGTAGACCAGACATTCCTACCTAACCATCCAGGCTAGGCCCGGTATCCCTACCTGATGCTCTGCGGTAGGCCTGGCCCCCTATCCGACAATCTGGGGTAGTACCTGTACACCCACAGGTACTCCGCGGTACTTTTGCTATACCCACCGGTACTCCTGGACTGTAACGGAACCCTTACTGGTGCGCCGGGGTACACCTGCTGACCCTACGGGCACACTGCTTTGGACCCACCCTTCCTACCTGACCCGCCGGGGTAGGCCTGGTATACCTACCCGATGTTTCGAGGTAGAACCGGTTCCCCCACCGGTACTCTGGGCTTGGAACGGAAACCTTTGTGATGCGCCAGAGAACACCAGCTGTCCCTTCGTGCGCGCTGGACTAGACCTGGCCTCCCTACCGGACCCCACAGGTTAGACCCACTATCCCTACCTGATGCTCCGCATTAGGCTTGGCACCCATACCCGATGTTCTGGGGTAGTAGCGGTACCCCCACCGTTACTCTGCGGTAGTATCGGTACACCCACCGGTACTCCGGGGTAGTACGTGAACCCTTACTTGTTCACTGGGGTACACCTGCTGACGTTACTGGCGTGAGGTGTAGACCAGACATTCTTCCTGACCCTCCGTGTTAGTCCCGGTATTCCTACCTGATGCTCCGCTGTTGGCCTGGCACCCCTACCCGATATGCTGGGGTAGTACCGCTACCCCCACCGGTACTCTGCGGTAGTATTGGTACACCCACCGGTACTCCAGGGTAGTACCTGAACCCTTACTGGTTCGCTGGGGTACACCTGCTGACCTTACGGGTGTGCTGTGTGGACCAGACATTCCTACCTGACCCTCCAGGCTAGGCCCGGTATCCCTACCTGATGCTCTGCGGTAGGCCTGGCCCCCTATCCGACAATCTGGGGTAGTACCGGTACACCCACAGGGACTCCGCGGTACTTTTGCTATACCCACCGGTACTCCTGGATTGTACCGGAACCCTTACTGGTGCGCCGGGGTACACCTGCTGACCCTACGGGCACACTGCTTTGGACCCACCCTTCCTACCTGACCCGCCGGGGTAGGCCTGCTATACCTACCCGATGTTTCGAGGTAGAACCGGTTCCCCCACCGGTACTCTGGGTTTGGAACAGAACCCTTTCTGATGCGCCAGAGAACACCAGCTGTCCCTTTATGCGCGCTGGACTAGACCCGGCCTCCCTTCCGGACCCCACAGGTCAGACCCGCTATCCCTACCTGATGCTCCGCATTAGGCTTGGCACCCATACCCGATGTTCTGGGGTAGTAACGGTACCCCCACCGTTACTCTGCGGTAGTATCGGTACACCCACCGGTACTCCGGGGTAGTACGTGAACCCTTACTAGTTCACTGGGGTACACCTGCTGACGTTACTGGCGTGCGGTGTAGACCAGACATTCCTACCTGACCATCCAGGCTAGGCCCGGTATCCCTACCTGATGCTCTGCGGTAGGCCTGGCCCCCTATCCGACAATCTGGGGTAGTACCGGTACACCCACAGGTACTCCGCGGTACTTTTGCTATACCCACCGGTACTCCTGGATTGTAACGGAACCCTTACTGGTGCGCCTGGGTACACCTGCTGACCCTACGGGCACACTGCTTTGGACCCACCCTTCCTACCTGACCCGCCGGGGTAGGCCTGGTATACCTACCCGATGTTTCGAGGTAGAACCGGTTCCCCCACCGGTACTCTGAGCTTGGAACGGAAACCTTTGTGATGCGCCAGAGAACACCAGCTGTCCCTTCGTGCGCGCTGGGCTAGACCTGGCCTCCCTACCGGACCCCACAGGTTAGACCCGCTATCCCTACCTGATGCTCCGCATTAGGCTTGGCACCCATACCCGATGTTCTGGGGTAGTAACGGTACCCCCACCGTTACTCTGCGGTAGTATCGGTACACCCACCGGTACTCCGGGGTAGTACGTGAACCCTTACTGGTTCACTGGGGTACACCTGCTGACGTTACTGGCGTGCGGTGTAGACCAGACATTCCTACCTGACCCTCCGTTTTAGGCCCGGTATCCCTACCTGATGCTCCGTTGTTGGCCTGGCACCCCTACCCGATATGCTGGGGTAGTACCGGTACCCCCCCCGGTACTCTGCGGTAGTATTGGTACACCCACCGGTACTCCAGGGTAGTACCTGAACCCTTACTGGTTCGCTGGGGTACACCTGCTGACCTTACGGGCGTGCTGTGTAGACCAGACATTCCTACCTGACCCTCCAGGCTAGGCCCGGTATCCCTACCTGATGCTCTACGGTAGGCCTGGCCCCCTACCCGACAATCTGGGGTAGTACCGGTACACCCACAGGTACTCCGCGGTACTTTTGCTATACCCACTGGTACTCCTGGATTGTACCGGAACCCTTACTGGTGCGCCGGGGTACACCTGCTGACCCTACGGGCACACTGCTTTGGACCCACCCTTCCTACCTGACCCGCCGGGGTAGGCCTGGTATACCTACCCGATGTTTCGAGGTAGAACCGGTTCCCCCACCGGTACTCTGGGCTTGGAACGGAAACCTTTGTGATGCGCCAGAGAACACCAGCTGTACCTTCGTGCGCGCTGGACTAGACCCGGCCTCCCTACCGGACCCCACAGGTTAGACCCGCTATCCCTACCTGATGCTCCGCATTAGGCTTGGCACCCATTCCCGATGTTCTGGGGTAGTAGCGGTACCCCCACCGTTACTCTGCGGTAGTATCGGTACACCCACCGGTACTCCGGGGTAGTACGTGAACCCTTACTGGTTCACTGGGGTACACCTGCTGACGTTACTGGCGTGCGGTGTAGACCAGACATTCTTCCTGACCCTCCGTGTTAGTCCCGGTATTCCTACCTGATGCTCCGCTGTTGGCCTGGCACCCCTACCCGATATGCTGGGGTAGTACCGGTACCCCCACCGGTACTCTGCGGTAGTATTGGTACACCCACCGGTACTCCAGGGTAGTACCTGAACACTTACTGGTTCGCTGGGGTACACCTGCTGACCTTACGGGCGTGCTGTGTAGACCAGACATTCCTACCTGACCCTCCAGGCTAGGCCCGGTATCCCTACCTGATGCTCTGCGGTAGGCCTGGCCCCCTACCCGACAATCTGGGGTAGTACCGGTACACCCACAGGGACTCCGCGGTACTTTTGCTATACCCACCGGTACTCCTGGATTGTACCGGAACCCTTACTGGTGCGCCGGGGTACACCTGCTGACCCTACGGGCACACTGCTTTGGACCCACCCTTCCTACCTGACCCGCCGGGGTAGGCCTGGTATACCTACCCGATGTTTCGAGGTAGAACCGGTTCCCCCACCGGTACTCTGGGCTTGGAACGGAAACCTTTGTGATGCACCAGAGAACACCAGCTGTACCTTCGTGCGCGCTGGACTAGACCTGGCCTCCCTACCGGACCCCACAGGTTAGACCCGCTATCCCTACCTGATGCTCCGCATTAGGCTTGGCACCCATACCCGATGTTCTGGGGTAGTAGCGGTACCCCCACCGTTACTCTGCGGTAGTATCGGTACACCCACCGGTACTCCGGGGTAGTACGTGAACCCTTACTGGTTCACTGGGGTACACCTGATGACGTTACTGGCGCGCGGTGTAGACCAGACATTCCTACCTGACCCTCCGTTTTAGGCCCGGTATCCCTACCTGATGCTCCGTTGTTGGCCTGGCACCCCTACCCGATATGCTGGGGTAGTACCGGTACCCCCACCGGTACTCTGCGGTAGTATTGGTACACCCACCGGTACTCCAGGGTAGTACCTGAACCCTTACTGGTTCGCTGGGGTACACCTGCTGACCTTACGGGCGTGCTGTGTGGACCAGACATTCCTACCTGACCCTCCAGGCTAGGCCCGGTATCCCTACCTGATGCTCTGCGGTAGGCCTGGCCCCCTATCCGACAATCTGGGGTAGTACCGGTACACCCACAGGTACTCCGCGGTACTTTTGCTATACCCACCGGTACTCCTGGATTGTAACGGAACCCTTACTGGTGCGCCTGGGTACACCTGCGGACCCTACGGGCACACTGCTTTGGACCCACCCTTCCTACCTGACCCGCCGGGGTAGGCCTGGTATACCTACCCGATGTTTCGAGGTAGAACCGGTTCCCCCACCGGTACTCTGAGCTTGGAACGGAAACCTTTGTGATGCGCCAGAGAACACCAGCTGTCCCTTCGTGCGCGCTGGGCTAGACCTGGCCTCCCTACCGGACCCCACAGGTTAGACCCGCTATCCCTACCTGATGCTCCGCATTAGGCTTGGCACCCATACCCGATGTTCTGGGGTAGTAACGGTACCCCCACCGTTACTCTGCGGTAGTATCGGTACACCCACCGGTACTCCGGGGTAGTACGTGAACCCTTACTGGTTCACTGGGGTACACCTGCTGACGTTACTGGCGTGCGGTGTAGACCAGACATTCCTACCTGACCCTCCGTTTTAGGCCCGGTATCCCTACCTGATGCTCCGTTGTTGGCCTGGCACCCCTACCCGATATGCTGGGGTAGTACCGGTACCCCCCCCGGTACTCTGCGGTAGTATTGGTACACCCACCGGTACTCCAGGGTAGTACCTGAACCCTTACTGGTTCGCTGGGGTACACCTGCTGACCTTACGGGCGTGCTGTGTAGACCAGACATTCCTACCTGACCCTCCAGGCTAGGCCCGGTATCCCTACCTGATGCTCTACGGTAGGCCTGGCCCCCTACCCGACAATCTGGGGTAGTACCGGTACACCCACAGGTACTCCGCGGTACTTTTGCTATACCCACTGGTACTCCTGGATTGTACCGGAACCCTTACTGGTGCGCCGGGGTACACCTGCTGACCCTACGGGCACACTGCTTTGGACCCACCCATCCTACCTGACCCGCCGGGGTAGGCCTGGTATACCTACCCGATGTTTCGAGGTAGAACCGGTTCCCCCACCGGTACTCTGGGCTTGGAACGGAAACCTTTGTGATGCGCCAGAGAACACCAGCTGTACCTTCGTGCGCGCTGGACTAGACCCGGCCTCCCTACCGGACCCCACAGGTTAGACCCGCTATCCCTACCTGATGCTCCGCATTAGGCTTGGCACCCATTCCCGATGTTCTGGGGTAGTAGCGGTACCCCCACCGTTACTCTGCGGTAGTATCGGTACACCCACCGGTACTCCGGGGTAGTACGTGAACCCTTACTGGTTCACTGGGTTACACCTGCTGACGTTACTGGCGTGCGGTGTAGACCAGACATTCCTACCTGACCCTCCGTTTTAGGCCCGGTATCCCTACCTGATGCTCCGTTGTTGGCCTGGCACCCCTACCCGATATGCTGGGGTAGTACTGCTACCCCCACCGGTACTCTGCGGTAGTATTGGTACACCCACCGGTACTCCAGGGTAGTATCTGAACACTTACTGGTTCGCTGGGGTACACCTGCTGACCTTACGGGCGTGCTCTGTAGACCAGACATTCCTACCTAACCATCCAGGCTAGGCCCGGTATCCCTACCTGATGCTCTGCGGTAGGCCTGGCCCCCTATCCGACAATCTGGGGTAGTACCTGTACACCCACAGGTACTCCGCGTACTTTTGCTATACCCACCGGTACTCCTGGATTGTAACGGAACCCTTACTGGTGCGCCGGGGTACACCTGCTGACCCTACGGGCACACTGCTTTGGACCCACCCTTCCTACCTGACCCGCCGGGGTAGGCCTGGTATACCTACCCGATGTTTCGAGGTAGAACCGGTTCCCCCACCGGTACTCTGGGCTTGGAACGGAAACCTTTGTGATGCGCCAGAGAACACCAGCTGTCCCTTCGTGCGCGCTGGACTAGACCCGGCCTCCCTACCGGACCCCACAGGTTAGACCCACTATCCCTACCTGATGCTCCGCATTAGGCTTGGCACCCATACCCGATGTTCTGGGGTAGTAGCGGTACCCCCACCGTTACTCTGCGGTAGTATCGGTACACCCACCGGTACTCCGGGGTAGTACGTGAACCCTTACTTGTTCACTGGGGTACACCTGCTGACGTTACTGGCGTGAGGTGTAGACCAGACATTCTTCCTGACCCTCCGTGTTAGTCCCGGTATTCCTACCTGATGCTCCGCTGTTGGCCTGGCACCCCTACCCGATATGCTGGGGTAGTACCGCTACCCCCACCGGTACTCTGCGGTAGTATTGGTACACCCACCGGTACTCCAGGGTAGTACCTGAACCCTTACTGGTTCGCTGGGGTACACCTGCTGACCTTACGGGTGTGCTGTGTGGACCAGACATTCCTACCTGACCCTCCAGGCTAGGCCCGGTATCCCTACCTGATGCTCTGCGGTAGGCCTGGCCCCCTATCCGACAATCTGGGGTAGTACCGGTACACCCACAGGGACTCCGCGGTACTTTTGCTATACCCACCGGTACTCCTGGATTGTACCGGAACCCTTACTGGTGCGCCGGGGTACACCTGCTGACCCTACGGGCACACTGCTTTGGACCCACCCTTCCTACCTGACCCGCCGGGGTAGGCCTGCTATACCTACCCGATGTTTCGAGGTAGAACCGGTTCCCCCACCGGTACTCTGGGTTTGGAACAGAACCCTTTCTGATGCGCCAGAGAACACCAGCTGTCCCTTTATGCGCGCTGGACTAGACCCGGCCTCCCTTCCGGACCCCACAGGTCAGACCCGCTATCCCTACCTGATGCTCCGCATTAGGCTTGGCACCCATACCCGATGTTCTGGGGTAGTAACGGTACCCCCACCGTTACTCTGCGGTAGTATCGGTACACCCACCGGTACTCCGGGGTAGTACGTGAACCCTTACTGGTTCACTGGGTTACACCTGCTGACGTTACTGGCGTGCGGTGTAGACCAGACATTCCTACCTGACCCTCCGTTTTAGGCCCGGTATCCCTACCTGATGCTCCGTTGTTGGCCTGGCACCCCTACCCGATATGCTGGGGTAGTACTGCTACCCCCACCGGTACTCTGCGGTAGTATTGGTACACCCACCGGTACTCCAGGGTAGTATCTGAACACTTACTGGTTCGCTGGGGTACACCTGCTGACCTTACGGGCGTGCTCTGTAGACCAGACATTCCTACCTAACCATCCAGGCTAGGCCCGGTATCCCTACCTGATGCTCTGCGGTAGGCCTGGCCCCCTATCCGACAATCTGGGGTAGTACCTGTACACCCACAGGTACTCCGCGGTACTTTTGCTATACCCACCGGTACTCCTGGATTGTAACGGAACCCTTACTGGTGCGCCGGGGTACACCTGCTGACCCTACGGGCACACTGCTTTGGACCCACCCTTCCTACCTGACCCGCCGGGGTAGGCCTGGTATACCTACCCGATGTTTCGAGGTAGAACCGGTTCCCCCACCGGTACTCTGGGCTTGGAACGGAAACCTTTGTGATGCGCCAGAGAACACCAGCTGTCCCTTCGTGCGCGCTGGACTAGACCTGGCCTCCCTACCGGACCCCACAGGTTAGACCCACTATCCCTACCTGATGCTCCGCATTAGGCTTGGCACCCATACCCGATGTTCTGGGGTAGTAGCGGTACCCCCACCGTTACTCTGCGGTAGTATCGGTACACCCACCGGTACTCCGGGGTAGTACGTGAACCCTTACTTGTTCACTGGGGTACACCTGCTGACGTTACTGGCGTGAGGTGTAGACCAGACATTCTTCCTGACCCTCCGTGTTAGTCCCGGTATTCCTACCTGATGCTCCGCTGTTGGCCTGGCACCCCTACCCGATATGCTGGGGTAGTACCGCTACCCCCACCGGTACTCTGCGGTAGTATTGGTACACCCACCGGTACTCCAGGGTAGTACCTGAACCCTTACTGGTTCGCTGGGGTACACCTGCTGACCTTACGGGTGTGCTGTGTGGACCAGACATTCCTACCTGACCCTCCAGGCTAGGCCCGGTATCCCTACCTGATGCTCTGCGGTAGGCCTGGCCCCCTATCCGACAATCTGGGGTAGTACCGGTACACCCACAGGGACTCCGCGGTACTTTTGCTATACCCACCGGTACTCCTGGATTGTACCGGAACCCTTACTGGTGCGCCGGGGTACACCTGCTGACCCTACGGGCACACTGCTTTGGACCCACCCTTCCTACCTGACCCGCCGGGGTAGGCCTGCTATACCTACCCGATGTTTCGAGGTAGAACCGGTTCCCCCACCGGTACTCTGGGTTTGGAACAGAACCCTTTCTGATGCGCCAGAGAACACCAGCTGTCCCTTTATGCGCGCTGGACTAGACCCGGCCTCCCTTCCGGACCCCACAGGTCAGACCCGCTATCCCTACCTGATGCTCCGCATTAGGCTTGGCACCCATACCCGATGTTCTGGGGTAGTAACGGTACCCCCACCGTTACTCTGCGGTAGTATCGGTACACCCACCGGTACTCCGGGGTAGTACGTGAACCCTTACTAGTTCACTGGGGTACACCTGCTGACGTTACTGGCGTGCGGTGTAGACCAGACATTCCTACCTGACCATCCAGGCTAGGCCCGGTATCCCTACCTGATGCTCTGCGGTAGGCCTGGCCCCCTATCCGACAATCTGGGGTAGTACCGGTACACCCACAGGTACTCCGCGGTACTTTTGCTATACCCACCGGTACTCCTGGATTGTAACGGAACCCTTACTGGTGCGCCTGGGTACACCTGCTGACCCTACGGGCACACTGCTTTGGACCCACCCTTCCTACCTGACCCGCCGGGGTAGGCCTGGTATACCTACCCGATGTTTCGAGGTAGAACCGGTTCCCCCACCGGTACTCTGAGCTTGGAACGGAAACCTTTGTGATGCGCCAGAGAACACCAGCTGTCCCTTCGTGCGCGCTGGGCTAGACCTGGCCTCCCTACCGGACCCCACAGGTTAGACCCGCTATCCCTACCTGATGCTCCGCATTAGGCTTGGCACCCATACCCGATGTTCTGGGGTAGTAACGGTACCCCCACCGTTACTCTGCGGTAGTATCGGTACACCCACCGGTACTCCGGGGTAGTACGTGAACCCTTACTGGTTCACTGGGGTACACCTGCTGACGTTACTGGCGTGCGGTGTAGACCAGACATTCCTACCTGACCCTCCTTTTTAGGCCCGGTATCCCTACCTGATGCTCCGTTGTTGGCCTGGCACCCCTACCCGATATGCTGGGGTAGTACCGGTACCCCCCCCGGTACTCTGCGGTAGTATTGGTACACCCACCGGTACTCCAGGGTAGTACCTGAACCCTTACTGGTTCGCTGGGGTACACCTGCTGACCTTACGGGCGTGCTGTGTAGACCAGACATTCCTACCTGACCCTCCAGGCTAGGCCCGGTATCCCTACCTGATGCTCTACGGTAGGCCTGGCCCCCTACCCGACAATCTGGGGTAGTACCGGTACACCCACAGGTACTCCGCGGTACTCTTGCTATACCCACTGGTACTCCTGGATTGTACCGGAACCCTTACTGGTGCGCCGGGGTACACCTGCTGACCCTACGGGCACACTGCTTTGGACCCACCCTTCCTACCTGACCCGCCGGGGTAGGCCTGGTATACCTACCCGATGTTTCGAGGTAGAACCGGTTCCCCCACCGGTACTCTGGGCTTGGAACGGAAACCTTTGTGATGCGCCAGAGAACACCAGCTGTACCTTCGTGCGCGCTGGACTAGACCCGGCCTCCCTACCGGACCCCACAGGTTAGACCCGCTATCCCTACCTGATGCTCCGCATTAGGCTTGGCACCCATACCCGATGTACTGGGGTAGTAGCGGTACCCCCACCGTTACTCTGCGGTAGTATCGGTACACCCACCGGTACTCCGGGGTAGTACGTGAACCCTTACTGGTTCACTGGGGTACACCTGCTGACGTTACTGGCGTGCGGTGTAGACCAGACATTCTTCCTGACCCTCCGTGTTAGTCCCGGTATTCCTACCTGATGCTCCGCTGTTGGCCTGGCACCCCTACCCGATATGCTGGGGTAGTACCGGTACCCCCACCGGTACTCTGCGGTAGTATTGGTACACCCACCGGTACTCCAGGGTAGTACCTGAACACTTACTGGTTCGCTGGGGTACACCTGCTGACCTTACGGGCGTGCTGTGTAGACCAGACATTCCTACCTGACCCTCCAGGCTAGGCCCGGTATCCCTACCTGATGCTCTGCGGTAGGCCTGGCCCCCTACCCGACAATCTGGGGTAGTACCGGTACACCCACAGGGACTCCGCGGTACTTTTGCTATACCCACCGGTACTCCTGGATTGTACCGGAACCCTTACTGGTGCGCCGGGGTACACCTGCTGACCCTACGGGCACACTGCTTTGGACCCACCCTTCCTACCTGACCCGCCGGGGTAGGCCTGGTATACCTACCCGATGTTTCGAGGTAGAACCGGTTCCCCCACCGGTACTCTGGGCTTGGAACGGAAACCTTTGTGATGCACCAGAGAACACCAGCTGTACCTTCGTGCGCGCTGGACTAGACCTGGCCTCCCTACCGGACCCCACAGGTTAGACCCGCTATCCCTACCTGATGCTCCGCATTAGGCTTGGCACCCATACCCGATGTTCTGGGGTAGTAGCGGTACCCCCACCGTTACTCTGCGGTAGTATCGGTACACCCACCGGTACTCCGGGGTAGTACGTGAACCCTTACTGGTTCACTGGGGTACACCTGATGACGTTACTGGCGCGCGGTGTAGACCAGACATTCCTACCTGACCCTCCGTTTTAGGCCCGGTATCCCTACCTGATGCTCCGTTGTTGGCCTGGCACCCCTACCCGATATGCTGGGGTAGTACCGGTACCCCCACCGGTACTCTGCGGTAGTATTGGTACACCCACCGGTACTCCAGGGTAGTACCTGAACCCTTACTGGTTCGCTGGGGTACACCTGCTGACCTTACGGGCGTGCTGTGTGGACCAGACATTCCTACCTGACCCTCCAGGCTAGGCCCGGTATCCCTACCTGATGCTCTGCGGTAGGCCTGGCCCCCTATCCGACAATCTGGGGTAGTACCGGTACACCCACAGGTACTCCGCGGTACTTTTGCTATACCCACCGGTACTCCTGGATTGTAACGGAACCCTTACTGGTGCGCCTGGGTACACCTGCTGACCCTACGGGCACACTGCTTTGGACCCACCCTTCCTACCTGACCCGCCGGGGTAGGCCTGGTATACCTACCCGATGTTTCGAGGTAGAACCGGTTCCCCCACCGGTACTCTGAGCTTGGAACGGAAACCTTTGTGATGCGCCAGAGAACACCAGCTGTCCCTTCGTGCGCGCTGGGCTAGACCTGGCCTCCCTACCGGACCCCACAGGTTAGACCCGCTATCCCTACCTGATGCTCCGCATTAGGCTTGGCACCCATACCCGATGTTCTGGGGTAGTAACGGTACCCCCACCGTTACTCTGCGGTAGTATCGGTACACCCACCGGTACTCCGGGGTAGTACGTGAACCCTTACTGGTTCACTGGGGTACACCTGCTGACGTTACTGGCGTGCGGTGTAGACCAGACATTCCTACCTGACCCTCCGTTTTAGGCCCGGTATCCCTACCTGATGCTCCGTTGTTGGCCTGGCACCCCTACCCGATATGCTGGGGTAGTACCGGTACCCCCCCCGGTACTCTGCGGTAGTATTGGTACACCCACCGGTACTCCAGGGTAGTACCTGAACCCTTACTGGTTCGCTGGGGTACACCTGCTGACCTTACGGGCGTGCTGTGTAGACCAGACATTCCTACCTGACCCTCCAGGCTAGGCCCGGTATCCCTACCTGATGCTCTACGGTAGGCCTGGCCCCCTACCCGACAATCTGGGGTAGTACCGGTACACCCACAGGTACTCCGCGGTACTTTTGCTATACCCACTGGTACTCCTGGATTGTACCGGAACCCTTACTGGTGCGCCGGGGTACACCTGCTGACCCTACGGGCACACTGCTTTGGACCCACCCATCCTACCTGACCCGCCGGGGTAGGCCTGGTATACCTACCCGATGTTTCGAGGTAGAACCGGTTCCCCCACCGGTACTCTGGGCTTGGAACGGAAACCTTTGTGATGCGCCAGAGAACACCAGCTGTACCTTCGTGCGCGCTGGACTAGACCCGGCCTCCCTACCGGACCCCACAGGTTAGACCCGCTATCCCTACCTGATGCTCCGCATTAGGCTTGGCACCCATTCCCGATGTTCTGGGGTAGTAGCGGTACCCCCACCGTTACTCTGCGGTAGTATCGGTACACCCACCGGTACTCCGGGGTAGTACGTGAACCCTTACTGGTTCACTGGGGTACACCTGCTGACGTTACTGGCGTGCGGTGTAGACCAGACATTCTTCCTGACCCTCCGTGTTAGTCCCGGTATTCCTACCTGATGCTCCGCTGTTGGCCTGGCACCCCTACCCGATATGCTGGGGTAGTACCGGTACCCCCACCGGTACTCTGCGGTAGTATTGGTACACCCACCGGTACTCCAGGGTAGTACCTGAACACTTACTGGTTCGCTGGGGTACACCTGCTGACCTTACGGGCGTGCTGTGTAGACCAGACATTCCTACCTGACCCTCCAGGCTAGGCCCGGTATCCCTACCTGATGCTCTGCGGTAGTCCTGGCCCCCTACCCGACAATCTGGGGTAGTACCGGTACACCCACAGGGACTCCGCGGTACTTTTGCTATACCCACTGGTACTCCTGGATTGTACCGGAACCCTTACTCGTGCGCCGGGGTACACCTGCTGACCCTACGGGCACACTGCTTTGGACCCACCCTTCCTACCTGACCCGCCGGGGTAGGCCTGGTATACCTACCCGATGTTTCGAGGTAGAACCGGTTCCCCCACCGGTACTCTGGGCTTGGAACGGAAACCTTTGTGATGCACCAGAGAACACCAGCTGTACCTTCGTGCGCGCTGGACTAGACCTGGCCTCCCTACCGGACCCCACAGGTTAGACCCGCTATCCCTACCTGATGCTCCGCATTAGGCTTGGCACCCATACCCGATGTTCTGGGGTAGTAGCGGTACCCCCACCGTTACTCTGCGGTAGTATCGGTACACCCACCGGTACTCCGGGGTAGTACGTGAACCCTTACTGGTTCACTGGGGTACACCTGATGACGTTACTGGCGCGCGGTGTAGACCAGACATTCCTACCTGACCCTCCGTTTTAGGCCCGGTATCCCTACCTGATGCTCCGTTGTTGGCCTGGCACCCCTACCCGATATGCTGGGGTAGTACCGGTACCCCCACCGGTACTCTGCGGTAGTATTGGTACACCCACCGGTACTCCAGGGTAGTACCTGAACCCTTACTGGTTCGCTGGGGTACACCTGCTGACCTTACGGGCGTGCTGTGTGGACCAGACATTCCTACCTGACCCTCCAGGCTAGGCCCGGTATCCCTACCTGATGCTCTGCGGTAGGCCTGGCCCCCTACCCGACAATCTGGGGTAGTACCGGTACACCCACAGGGACTCCGCGGTACTTTTGCTATACCCACCGGTACTCCTGGATTGTACCGGAACCCTTACTGTTGCGCTGGGTTACACCTGCTGACCCTACGGGCACACTGCTTTGGACCCACCCTTCCTACCTGACCCGCCGGGGTAGGCCTGGTATACCTACCCAATGTTTCGTGGTAGAACCGGTTCCCCCACCGGTACTCTGGGCTTGGAACGGAAACCTTTGTGATGCGCCAGAGAACACCAGCTGTCCCTTCGTGCGCGCTGGACTAGACCCGGCCTCCCTACCGGACCCCACAGGTTAGACCCGCTATCCCTACCTGATGCTCCGCATTAGGCTTGGCACCCATACCCGATGTTCTGGGGTAGTAGCGGTACCCCCACCGTTACTCTGCGGTAGTATCGGTACACCCACCGGTACTCCGGGGTAGTACGTGAACCCTTACTTGTTCACTGGGGTACACCTGCTGACGTTACTGGCGTGCGGTGTAGACCAGACATTCTTCCTGACCCTCCGTGTTAGTCCCGGTATTCCTACCTGATGCTCCGCTGTTGGCCTGGCACCCCTACCCGATATGCTGGGGTAGTACCGGCACCCCCACCGGTACTCTGCGGTAGTATTGGTACACCCACCGGTACTCCAGGGTAGTACCTGAACACTTACTGGTTCGCTGGGGTACACCTGCTGACCTTACGGGCGTGCTGTGTAGACCAGACATTCCTACCTGACCCTCCAGGCTAGGCCCGGTATCCCTACCTGATGCTCTGCGGTAGGCCTGGCCCCCTACCCGACAATCTGGGGTAGTACCGGTACACCCACAGGTACTCCGCGGTAATTTTGCTATACCCACTGGTACTCCTGGATTGTACCGGAACCCTTACTGGTGCGCCGGGGTACACCTGCTGACCCTACGGGCACACTGCTTTGGACCCACCCTTCCTACCTGACCCGCCGGGGTAGGCCTGGTATACCTACCCGATGTTTCGAGGTAGAACCGGTTCCCCCACCGGTACTCTGGGCTTGGAACGGAAACCTTTGTGATGCGCCAGAGAACACCAGCTGTCCCTTCGTGCGCGCTGGACTAGACCCGGCCTCCCTACCGGACCCCACAGGTTAGACCCGCTATCCCTACCTGATGCTCCGCATTAGGCTTGGCACCCATACCCGATGTTCTGGGGTAGTAGCGGTACCCCCACCGTTACTCTGCGGTAGTATCGGTACACCCACCGGTACTCCGGGGTAGTACGTGAACCCTTACTTGTTCACTGGGGTACACCTGCTGACGTTACTGGCGTGAGGTGTAGACCAGACATTCTTCCTGACCCTCCGTGTTAGTCCCGGTATTCCTACCTGATGCTCCGCTGTTGGCCTGGCACCCCTACCCGATATGCTGGGGTAGTACCGCTACCCCCACCGGTACTCTGCGGTAGTATTGGTACACCCACCGGTACTCCAGGGTAGTACCTGAACCCTTACTGGTTCGCTGGGGTACACCTGCTGACCTTACGGGTGTGCTGTGTGGACCAGACATTCCTACCTGACCCTCCAGGCTAGGCCCGGTATCCCTACCTGATGCTCTGCGGTAGGCCTGGCCCCCTATCCGACAATCTGGGGTAGTACCGGTACACCCACAGGGACTCCGCGGTACTTTTGCTATACCCACCGGTACTCCTGGATTGTACCGGAACCCTTACTGGTGCGCCGGGGTACACCTGCTGACCCTACGGGCACACTGCTTTGGACCCACCCTTCCTACCTGACCCGCCGGGGTAGGCCTGCTATACCTACCCGATGTTTCGAGGTAGAACCGGTTCCCCCACCGGTACTCTGGGTTTGGAACAGAACCCTTTCTGATGCGCCAGAGAACACCAGCTGTCCCTTTATGCGCGCTGGACTAGACCCGGCCTCCATTCCGGACCCCACAGGTCAGACCCGCTATCCCTACCTGATGCTCCGCATTAGGCTTGGCACCCATACCCGATGTTCTGGGGTAGTAACGGTACCCCCACCGTTACTCTGCGGTAGTATCGGTACACCCACCGGTACTCCGGGGTAGTACGTGAACCCTTACTGGTTCACTGGGTTACACCTGCTGACGTTACTGGCGTGCGGTGTAGACCAGACATTCCTACCTGACCCTCCGTTTTAGGCCCGGTATCCCTACCTGATGCTCCGTTGTTGGCCTGGCACCCCTACCCGATATGCTGGGGTAGTACTGCTACCCCCACCGGTACTCTGCGGTAGTATTGGTACACCCACCGGTTCTCCAGGGTAGTATCTGAACACTTACTGGTTCGCTGGGGTACACCTGCTGACCTTACGGGCGTGCTCTGTAGACCAGACATTCCTACCTAACCATCCAGGCTAGGCCCGGTATCCCTACCTGATGCTCTGCGGTAGGCCTGGCCCCCTATCCGACAATCTGGGGTAGTACCTGTACACCCACAGGTACTCCGCGGTACTTTTGCTATACCCACCGGTACTCCTGGATTGTAACGGAACCCTTACTGGTGCGCCGGGGTACACCTGCTGACCCTACGGGCACACTGCTTTGGACCCACCCTTCCTACCTGACCCGCCGGGGTAGGCCTGGTATACCTACCCGATGTTTCGAGGTAGAACCGGTTCCCCCACCGGTACTCTGGGCTTGGAACGGAAACCTTTGTGATGCGCCAGAGAACACCAGCTGTCCCTTCGTGCGCGCTGGACTAGACCTGGCCTCCCTACCGGACCCCACAGGTTAGACCCACTATCCCTACCTGATGCTCCGCATTAGGCTTGGCACCCATACCCGATGTTCTGGGGTAGTAGCGGTACCCCCACCGTTACTCTGCGGTAGTATCGGTACACCCACCGGTACTCCGGGGTAGTACGTGAACCCTTACTTGTTCACTGGGGTACACCTGCTGACGTTACTGGCGTGAGGTGTAGACCAGACATTCTTCCTGACCCTCCGTGTTAGTCCCGGTATTCCTACCTGATGCTCCGCTGTTGGCCTGGCACCCCTACCCGATATGCTGGGGTAGTACCGCTACCCCCACCGGTACTCTGCGGTAGTATTGGTACACCCACCGGTACTCCAGGGTAGTACCTGAACCCTTACTGGTTCGCTGGGGTACACCTGCTGACCTTACGGGTGTGCTGTGTGGACCAGACATTCCTACCTGACCCTCCAGGCTAGGCCCGGTATCCCTACCTGATGCTCTGCGGTAGGCCTGGCCCCCTATCCGACAATCTGGGGTAGTACCGGTACACCCACAGGGACTCCGCGGTACTTTTGCTATACCCACCGGTACTCCTGGATTGTACCGGAACCCTTACTGGTGCGCCGGGGTACACCTGCTGACCCTACGGGCACACTGCTTTGGACCCACCCTTCCTACCTGACCCGCCGGGGTAGGCCTGCTATACCTACCCGATGTTTCGAGGTAGAACCGGTTCCCCCACCGGTACTCTGGGTTTGGAACAGAACCCTTTCTGATGCGCCAGAGAACACCAGCTGTCCCTTTATGCGCGCTGGACTAGACCCGGCCTCCCTTCCGGACCCCACAGGTCAGACCCGCTATCCCTACCTGATGCTCCGCATTAGGCTTGGCACCCATACCCGATGTTCTGGGGTAGTAACGGTACCCCCACCGTTACTCTGCGGTAGTATCGGTACACCCACCGGTACTCCGGGGTAGTACGTGAACCCTTACTAGTTCACTGGGGTACACCTGCTGACGTTACTGGCGTGCGGTGTAGACCAGACATTCCTACCTGACCATCCAGGCTAGGCCCGGTATCCCTACCTGATGCTCTGCGGTAGGCCTGGCCCCCTATCCGACAATCTGGGGTAGTACCGGTACACCCACAGGTACTCCGCGGTACTGTTGCTATACCCACCGGTACTCCTGGATTGTAACGGAACCCTTACTGGTGCGCCCGGGTACACCTGCTGACCCTACGGGCACACTGCTTTGGACCCACCCTTCCTACCTGACCCGCCGGGGTAGGCCTGGTATACCTACCCGATGTTTCGAGGTAGAACCGGTTCCCCCACCGGTACTCTGAGCTTGGAACGGAAACCTTTGTGATGCGCCAGAGAACACCAGCTGTCCCTTCGTGCGCGCTGGGCTAGACCTGGCCTCCCTACCGGACCCCACAGGTTAGACCCGCTATCCCTACCTGATGCTCCGCATTAGGCTTGGCACCCATACCCGATGTTCTGGGGTAGTAACGGTACCCCCACCGTTACTCTGCGGTAGTATCGGTACACCCACCGGTACTCCGGGGTAGTACGTGAACCCTTACTGGTTCACTGGGGTACACCTGCTGACGTTACTGGCGTGCGGTGTAGACCAGACATTCCTACCTGACCCTCCGTTTTAGGCCCGGTATCCCTACCTGATGCTCCGTTGTTGGCCTGGCACCCCTACCCGATATGCTGGGGTAGTACCGGTACCCCCCCCGGTACTCTGCGGTAGTATTGGTACACCCACCGGTACTCCAGGGTAGTACCTGAACCCTTACTGGTTCGCTGGGGTACACCTGCTGACCTTACGGGCGTGCTGTGTAGACCAGACATTCCTACCTGACCCTCCAGGCTAGGCCCGGTATCCCTACCTGATGCTCTACGGTAGGCCTGGCCCCCTACCCGACAATCTGGGGTAGTACTGGTACACCCACAGGTACTCCGCGGTAGTTTTGCTATACCCACAGGTACTCCTGGATTGTACCGGAACCCTTACTGGTGCGCCGGGGTACACCTGCTGACCCTACGGGCACACTGCTTTGGACCCACCCTTCCTACCTGACCCGCCGGGGTAGGCCTGGTATACCTACCCGATGTTTCGAGGTAGAACCGGTTCCCCCACCGGTACTCTGGGTTTGGAACGGAAACCTTTGTGATGCGCCAGAGAACACCAGCTGTACCTTCGTGCGCGCTGGACTAGACCCGGCCTCCCTACCGGACCCCACAGGTTAGACCCGCTATCCCTACCTGATGCTCCGCATTAGGCTTGGCACCCATTCCCGATGTTCTGGGGTAGTAGCGGTACCCCCACCGTTACTCTGCGGTAGTATCGGTACACCCACCGGTACTCCGGGGTAGTACGTGAACCCTTACTGGTTCACTGGGGTACACCTGCTGACGTTACTGGCGTGCGGTGTAGACCAGACATTCTTCCTGACCCTCCGTGTTAGTCCCGGTATTCCTACCTGATGCTCCGCTGTTGGCCTGGCACCCCTACCCGATATGCTGGGGTAGTACCGGTACCCCCACCGGTACTCTGCGGTAGTATTGGTACACCCACCGGTACTCCAGGGTAGTACCTGAACACTTACTGGTTCGCTGGGGTACACCTGCTGACCTTACGGGCGTGCTGTGTAGACCAGACATTCCTACCTGACCCTCCAGGCTAGGCCCGGTATCCCTACCTGATGCTCTGCGGTAGGCCTGGCCCCCTACCCGACAATCTGGGGTAGTACCGGTACACCCACAGGGACTCCGCGGTACTTTTGCTATACCCACTGGTACTCCTGGATTGTACCGGAACCCTTACTGGTGCGCCGGGGTACACCTGCTGACCCTACGGGCACACTGCTTTGGACCCACCCTTCCTACCTGACCCGCCGGGGTAGGCCTGGTATACCTACCCGATGTTTCGAGGTAGAACCGGTTCCCCCACCGGTACTCTGGGCTTGGAACGGAAACCTTTGTGATGCACCAGAGAACACCAGCTGTACCTTCGTGCGCGCTGGACTAGACCTGGCCTCCCTACCGGACCCCACAGGTTAGACCCGCTATCCCTACCTGATGCTCCGCATTAGGCTTGGCACCCATACCCGATGTTCTGGGGTAGTAGCGGTACCCCCACCGTTACTCTGCGGTAGTATCGGTACACCCACCGGTACTCCGGGGTAGTACGTGAACCCTTACTGGTTCACTGGGGTACACCTGATGACGGTACTGGCGCGCGGTGTAGACCAGACATTCCTACCTGACCCTCCGTTTTAGGCCCGGTATCCCTACCTGATGCTCCGTTGTTGGCCTGGCACCCCTACCCGATATGCTGGGGTAGTACCGGTACCCCCACCGGTACTCTGCGGTAGTATTGGTACACCCACCGGTACTCCAGGGTAGTACCTGAACCCTTACTGGTTCGCTGGGGTACACCTGCTGACCTTACGGGCGTGCTGTGTGGACCAGACATTCCTACCTGACCCTCCAGGCTAGGCCCGGTATCCCTACCTGATGCTCTGCGGTAGGCCTGGCCCCCTACCCGACAATCTGGGGTAGTACCGGTACACCCACAGGGACTCCGCGGTACTTTTGCTATACCCACCGGTACTCCTGGATTGTACCGGAACCCTTACTGTTGCACTGGGTTACACCTGCTGACCCTACGGGCACACTGCTTTGGACCCACCCTTCCTACCTGACCCGCCGGGGTAGGCCTGGTATACCTACCCAATGTTTCGTGGTAGAACCGGTTCCCCCACCGGTACTCTGGGCTTGGAACGGAAACCTTTGTGATGCGCCAGAGAACACCAGCTGTACCTTCGTGCGCGCTGGACTAGACCCGGCCTCCCTACCGGACCCCACAGGTTAGACCCGCTATCCCTACCTGATGCTCCGCATTAGGCTTGGCACCCATTCCCGATGTTCTGGGGTAGTAGCGGTACCCCCACCGTTACTCTGCGGTAGTATCGGTACACCCACCGGTACTCCGGGGTAGTACGTGAACCCTTACTTGTTCACTGGGGTACACCTGCTGACGTTACTGGCGTGCGGTGTAGACCAGACATTCTTCCTGACCCTCCGTGTTAGTCCCGGTATTCCTACCTGATACTCCGCTGTTGGCCTGGCACCCCTACCCGATATGCTGGGGTAGTACCGGTACCCCCACCGGTACTCTGCGGTAGTATTGGTACACCCACCGGTACTCCAGGGTAGTACCTGAACACTTACTGGTTCGCTGGGGTACACCTGCTGACCTTACGGGCGTGCTGTGTAGACCAGACATTCCTACCTGACCCTCCAGGCTAGGCCCGGTATCCCTACCTGATGCTCTGCGGTAGGCCTGGCCCCCTACCCGACAATCTGGGGTAGTACCGGTACACCCACAGGTACTCCGCGGTAATTTTGCTATACCCACTGGTACTCCTGGATTGTACCGGAACCCTTACTGGTGCGCCGGGGTACACCTGCTGACCCTACGGGCACACTGCTTTGGACCCACCCTTCCTACCTGACCCGCCGGGGTAGGCCTGGTATACCTACCCGATGTTTCGAGGTAGAACCGGTTCCCCCACCGGTACTCTGGGCTTGGAACGGAAACCTTTGTGATGCACCAGAGAACACCAGCTGTACCTTTGTGCGCGCTGGACTAGACCTGGCCTCCCTACCGGACCCCACAGGTTAGACCCGCTATCCCTACCTGATGCTCCGCATTAGGCTTGGCACCCATACCCGATGTTCTGGGGTAGTAGCGGTACCCACACCGTTACTCTGCGGTAGTATCGGTACACCCACCGGTACTCCGGGGTAGTACGTGAACCCTTACTGGTTCACTGGGGTACACCTGATGACGTTACTGGCGCGCGGTGTAGACCAGACATTCCTACCTGACCCTCCGTTTTAGGCCCGGTATCCCTACCTGATGCTCCGTTGTTGGCCTGGCACCCCTACCCGATATGCTGGGGTAGTACCGCTACCCCCACCGGTACTCTGCGGTAGTATTGGTACACCCACCGGTACTCCAGGGTAGTACCTGAACCCTTACTGGTTCGCTGGGGTACACCTGCTGACCTTACGGGTGTGCTGTGTGGACCAGACATTCCTACCTGACCCTCCAGGCTAGGCCCGGTATCCCTACCTGATGCTCTGCGGTAGGCCTGGCCCCCTATCCGACAATCTGGGGTAGTACCGGTACACCCACAGGGACTCCGCGGTACTTTTGCTATACCCACCGGTACTCCTGGATTGTACCGGAACCCTTACTGGTGCGCCGGGGTACACCTGCTGACCCTACGGGCACACTGCTTTGGACCCACCCTTCCTACCTGACCCGCCGGGGTAGGCCTGCTATACCTACCCGATGTTTCGAGGTAGAACCGGTTCCCCCACCGGTACTCTGGGTTTGGAACAGAACCCTTTCTGATGCGCCAGAGAACACCAGCTGTCCCTTTGTGCGCGCTGGACTAGACCCGGCCTCCCTTCCGGACCCCACAGGTCAGACCCGCTATCCCTACCTGATGCTCCGCATTAGGCTTGGCACCCATACCCGATGTTCTGGGGTAGTAACGGTACCCCCACCGTTACTCTGCGGTAGTATCGGTACACCCACCGGTACTCCGGGGTAGTACGTGAACCCTTACTGGTTCACTGGGGTACACCTGCTGACGTTACTGGCGTGCGGTGTAGACCAGACATTCCTACCTGACCATCCAGGCTAGGCCCGGTATCCCTACCTGATGCTCTGCGGTAGGCCTGGCCCCCTATCCGACAATCTGGGGTAGTACCGGTACACCCACAGGTACTCCGCGGTACTTTTGCTATACCCACCGGTACTCCTGGATTGTAACGGAACCCTTACTGGTGCGCCGGGGTACACCTGCTGACCCTACGGGCACACTGCTTTGGACCCACCCTTCCTACCTGACCCGCCGGGGTAGGCCTGGTATACCTACCCGATGTTTCGAGGTAGAACCGGTTCCCCCACCGGTACTCTGGGCTTGGAACGGAAACCTTTGTGATGCGCCAGAGAACACCAGCTCTCCCTTCGTGCGCGCTGGACTAGACCCGGCCTCCCTACCGGACCCCACAGGTTAGACCCGCTATCCCTACCTGATGCTCCGCATTAGGCTTGGCACCCATACCCGATGTTCTGGGGTAGTAACGGTACCCCCACCGTTACTCTGCGGTAGTATCGGTACACCCACCGGTACTCCGGGGTAGTACGTGAACCCTTACTGGTTCACTGGGTTACACCTGCTGACGTTACTGGCGTGCGGTGTAGACCAGACATTCCTACCTGACCCTCCGTTTTAGGCCCGGTATCCCTACCTGATGCTCCGTTGTTGGCCTGGCACCCCTACCCGATATGCTGGGGTAGTACTGCTACCCCCACCGGTACTCTGCGGTAGTATTGGTACACCCACCGGTACTCCAGGGTAGTATCTGAACACTTACTGGTTCGCTGGGGTACACCTGCTGACCTTACGGGCGTGCTCTGTAGACCAGACATTCCTACCTAACCATCCAGGCTAGGCCCGGTATCCCTACCTGATGCTCTGCGGTAGGCCTGGCCCCCTATCCGACAATCTGGGGTAGTACCTGTACACCCACTGGTACTCCGCGGTACTTTTGCTATACCCACCGGTACTCCTGGATTGTAACGGAACCCTTACTGGTGCGCCGGGGTACACCTGCTGACCCTACGGGCACACTGCTTTGGACCCACCCTTCCTACCTGACCCGCCGGGGTAGGCCTGGTATACCTACCCGATGTTTCGAGGTAGAACCGGTTCCCCCACCGGTACTCTGGGCTTGGAACGGAAACCTTTGTGATGCGCCAGAGAACACCAGTTGTCCCTTCGTGCGCGCTGGACTAGACCCGGCCTCCCTACCGGACCCCACAGGTTAGACCCGCTGTCCCTACCTGATGCTCCGCATTAGGCTTGGCACCCATACCCGATGTTCTGGGGTAGTAGCGGTACCCCCACCGTTACTCTGCGGTAGTATCGGTACACCCACCGGTACTCCGGAGTAGTACGTGAACCCTTACTGGTTCACTGGGGTACACCTGCTGACGTTACTGGCGTGCGGTGTAGACCAGACATTCTTCCTGACCCTCCGTGTTAGTCCCGGTATCCCTACCTGATGCTCCGTTGTTGGCCTGGCACCCCTACCCGATATGCTGGGGTAGTACCGGTACCCCCACCGGTACTCTGCGGTAGTATTGGTACACCCACCGGTACTCCAGGGCAGTACCTGAACCCTTACTGGTTCGCTGGGGTACACCTGCTGACCTTACGGGCGTGCTCTGTAGACCAGACATTCCTACCTGACCCTCCAGGCTAGGCCCGGTATCCCTACCTGATGCTCTGCGGTAGGCCTGGCCCCCTATCCGACAATCTGGGGTAGTACCGGTACACCCACAGGTACTCCGCGGTACTTTTGCTATACCCACCGGTACTCCTGGATTGTACCGGAACCCTTACTGGTGCGCCGGGGTACACCTGCTGACCCTACGGGCACACTGCTTTGGACCCACCCTTCCTACCTGACCCGCCGGGGTAGGCCTGGTATACCTACCCGATGTTTCGAGGTAGAACCGGTTCCCCCACCGGTACTCTGGGTTGGAACGGAACCCTTTCTGATGCGCCAGAGAACACCAGCTGTCCCTTCGTGCGCGCTGGACTAGACCCGGCCTCCCTACCGGACATCACAGGTTAGACCCGCTATCCCTACCTGATGCTCCGCATTAGGCTTGGCACCCATACCCGATGTTCTGGGGTAGTAGCGGTACCCCCACCGTTACTCTGCGGTAGTATCGGTACACCCACCGGTACTCCGGGGTAGTACGTGAACCCTTACTGGTTCACTGGGGTACACCTGATGACGTTACTGGCGCGCGGTGTAGACCAGACATTCATACCTGACCCTCCGTTTTAGGCCCCGTATCCCTACCTGATGCTCCGTTGTTGGCCTGGCACCCCTACCCGATATGCTGGGGTAGTACCGGTACCCCCACCGGTACTCTGCGGTAGTATTGGTACACCCACCGGTACTCCAGGGCAGTACCTGAACCCTTACTGGTTCGCTGGGGTACACCTGATGACCTTACGGGCGTGCTCTGTAGACCAGACATTCCTACCTGACCCTCCAGGCTAGGCCCGGTATCCCTACCTGATGCTCTGCGGTAGGCCTGGCCCCCTATCCGACAATCTGGGGTAGTACCGGTACACCCACAGGGACTCCGCGGTACTTTTGCTATACCCACCGGTACTCCTGGATTGTACCGGAACCCTTACTGGTGCGCCGGGGTACACCTGCTGACCCTACGGGCACACTGCTTTGGACCCACCCTTCCTACCTGACCCGCCGGGGTAGGCCTGCTATACCTACCCGATGTTTCGAGGTAGAACCGGTTCCCCCACCGGTACTCTGGGTTTGGAACAGAACCCTTTCTGATGCGCCAGAGAACACCAGCTGTCCCTTTGTGCGCGCTGGACTAGACCCGGCCTCCCTTCCGGACCCCACAGGTCAGACCCGCTATCCCTACCTGATGCTCCGCATTAGGCTTGGCACCCATACCCGATGTTCTGGGGTAGTAACGGTACCCCCACCGTTACTCTGCGGTAGTATCGGTACACCCACCGGTACTCCGGGGTAGTACGTGAACCCTTACTGGTTCACTGGGGTACACCTGCTGACGTTACTGGCGTGCGGTGTAGACCAGACATTCCTACCTGACCATCCAGGCTAGGCCCGGTATCCCTACCTGATGCTCTGCGGTAGGCCTGGCCCCCTATCCGACAATCTGGGGTAGTACCGGTACACCCACAGGTACTCCGCGGTACTTTTGCTATACCCACCGGTACTCCTGGATTGTAACGGAACCCTTACTGGTGCGCCGGGGTACACCTGCTGACCCTACGGGCACACTGCTTTGGACCCACCCTTCCTACCTGACCCGCCGGGGTAGTCCTGGTATACCTACCCGATGTTTCGAGGTAGAACCGGTTCCCCCACCGGTACTTTGGGCTTGGAACGGAAACCTTTGTGATGCGCCAGAGAACACCAGCTGTCCCTTCGTGCGCGCTGGACTAGACCCGGCCTCCCTACCGGACCCCACAGGTTAGACCCGCTATCCCTACCTGATGCTCCGCATTAGGCTTGGCACCCATACCCGATGTTCTGGGGTAGTAGCGGTACCCCCACCGTTACTCTGCGGTAGTATCGGTACACCCACCGGTACTCCGGGGTAGTACGTGAACCCTTACTGGTTCACTGGGTTACACCTGCTGACGTTACTGGCGTGCGGTGTAGACCAGACATTCCTACCTGACCCTCCGTTTTAGGCCCGGTATCCCTACCTGATGCTCCGTTGTTGGCCTGGCACCCCTACCCGATATGCTGGGGTAGTACTGCTACCCCCACCGGTACTCTGCGGTAGTATTGGTACACCCACCGGTACTCCAGGGTAGTATCTGAACACTTACTGGTTCGCTGGGGTACACCTGCTGACCTTACGGGCGTGCTCTGTAGACCAGACATTCCTACCTAACCATCCAGGCTAGGCCCGGTATCCCTACCTGATGCTCTGCGGTAGGCCTGGCCCCCTACCCGACAATCTGGGGTAGTACCTGTACACCCACAGGTACTCCGCGGTACTTTTGCTATACCCACCGGTACTCCTGGATTGTAACGGAACCCTTACTGGGGCGCCGGGGTACACCTGCTGACCCTACGGGCACACTGCTTTGGACCCACCCTTCCTACCTGACCCGCCGGGGTAGGCCTGGTATACCTACCCGATGTTTCGAGGTAGAACCGGTTCCCCCACCGGTACTCTGGGCTTGGAACGGAAACCTTTGTGATGCGCCAGAGAACACCAGCTCTCCCTTCGTGCGCGCTGGACTAGACCCGGCCTCCCTACCGGACCCCACAGGTTAGACCCGCTATCCCTACCTGATGCTCCGCATTAGGCTTGGCACCCATACCCGATGTTCTGGGGTAGTAGCGGTACCCCCACCGTTACTCTGCGGTAGTATCGGTACACCCACCGGTACTCCGGGGTAGTACGTGAACCCTTACTGGTTCACTGGGGTACACCTGCTGACGTTACTGGCGTGCGGTGTAGACCAGACATTCTTCCTGACCCTCCGTGTTAGTCCCGGTATCCCTACCTGATGCTCCGTTGTTGGCCTGGCACCCCTACCCGATATGCTGGGGTAGTACCGGTACCCCCACCGGTACTCTGCGGTAGTATTGGTACACCCACCGGTACTCCAGGGCAGTACCTGAACCCTTACTGGTTCGCTGGGGTACACCTGCTGACCTTACGGGCGTGCTGTGTAGACCAGACATTCCTACCTGACCCTCCAGGCTAGGCCCGGTATCCCTACCTGATGCTCTGCGGTAGGCCTGGCCCCCTACCCGACAATCTGGGGTAGTACCGGTACACCCACAGGGACTCCGCGGTACTTTTGCTATACCCACCGGTACTCCTGGATTGTACCGGAACCCTTACTGGGGCGCCGGAGTACACCTGCTGACCCTACGGGCACACTGCTTTGGACCCACCCTTCCTACCTGACCCGCCGGGGTAGGCCTGGTATACCTACCCGATGTTTCGAGGTAGAACCGGTTCCCCCACCGGTACTCTGGGTTGGAACGGAACCCTTACTGATGCGCCAGAGAACACCAGCTGTCCCTTCGTGCGCGCTGGACTAGACCCGGCCTCCCTACCGGACATCACAGGTTAGACCCGCTATCCCTACCTGATGCTCCGCATTAGGCTTGGCACCCATACCCGATGTTCTGGGGTAGTAGCGGTACCCCCACCGTTACTCTGCGGTAGTATCGGTACACCCACCGGTACTCCGGGGTAGTACGTGAACCCTTACTGGTTCACTGGGGTACACCTGATGACGTTACTGGCGCGCGGTGTAGACCAGACATTCATACCTGACCCTCCGTTTTAGGCCCCGTATCCCTACCTGATGCTCCGTTGTTGGCCTGGCACCCCTACCCGATATGCTGGGGTAGTACCGCTACCCCCACCGGTACTCTGCGGTAGTATTGGTACACCCACCGGTACTCCAGGGCAGTACCTGAACCCTTACTGGTTCGCTGGGGTACACCTGATGACCTTACGGGCGTGCTCTGTAGACCAGACATTCCTACCTGACCCTCCAGGCTAGGCCCGGTATCCCTACCTGATGCTCTGCGGTAGGCCTGGCCCCCTACCCGACAATCTGGGGTAGTACCGGTACACCCAGAGTTACTCCGCGGTACTTTTGCTATACCGACTGGTACTCCTGGATTGTACCGGAACCCTTAATGGTGCGCCGGGGTACACCTGCTGACCCTACGGGCACACTGCTTTGGACCCACCCTTCCTACCTGACCCGCCGGGGTAGGCCTGGTATACCTACCCGATGTTTCGAGGTAGAACCGGTTCCCCCACCGGTACTCTGGGCTTGGAACGGAAACCTTTGTGATGCGCCAGAGAACACCAGCTGTCCCTTCGTGCGCGCTGGACTAGACCTGGCCTCCCTACCGGACGCAACAGGTTAGACCCGCTATCCCTACCTGATGCTCCGCATTAGGCTTGGCACCCATACCCGATGTTCTGGGGTAGTAACGGTACCCCCACCGTTACTCTGCGGTAGTATCGGTACACCAACCGGTACTCCGGGGTAGTACGTGAACCCTTACTGGTTCACTGGGGTACACCTGCTGACGTTACTGGCGTGCGGTGTAGACCAGACATTCCTACCTGACCCTCTGTTTTAGGCCCGGTATCCCTACCTGATGCTCCGTTGTTGGCCTGGCACCCCTACCCGATATGCTGGGGTAGTACCGCTACCTTCACCGGTACTCTGCGGTAGTATTGGTACACCCACCGGTACTCCAGGGTAGTACCTGAACCCTTACTGGTTCGCTGGGGTACACCTGCTGACCTTACGGGTGTGCTGTGTGGACCAGACATTCCTACCTGACCCTCCAGGCTAGGCCCGGTATCCCTACCTGATGCTCTGCGGTAGGCCTGGCCCCCTATCCGACAATCTGGGGTAGTACCGGTACACCCACAGGGACTCCGCGGTACTTTTGCTATACCCACCGGTACTCCTGGATTGTACCGGAACCCTTACTGGTGCGCCGGGGTACACCTGCTGACCCTACGGGCACACTGCTTTGGACCCACCCTTCCTACCTGACCCGCCGGGGTAGGCCTGCTATACCTACCCGATGTTTCGAGGTAGAACCGGTTCCCCCACCGGTACTCTGGGTTTGGAACAGAACCCTTTCTGATGCGCCAGAGAACACCAGCTGTCCCTTTGTGCGCGCTGGACTAGACCCGGCCTCCCTTCCGGACCCCACAGGTCAGACCCGCTATCCCTACCTGATGCTCCGCATTAGGCTTGGCACCCATACCCGATGTTCTGGGGTAGTAACGGTACCCCCACCGTTACTCTGCGGTAGTATCGGTACACCCACCGGTACTCCGGGGTAGTACGTGAACCCTTACTGGTTCACGGGGGTACACCTGCTGACGTTACTGGCGTGCGGTGTAGACCAGACATTCCTACCTGACCATCCAGGCTAGGCCCGGTATCCCTACCTGATGCTCTGCGGTAGGCCTGGCCCCCTATCCGACAATCTGGGGTAGTACCGGTACACCCACAGGTACTCCGCGGTACTTTTGCTATACCCACCGGTACTCCTGGATTGTAACGGAACCCTTACTGGTGCGCCGGGGTACACCTGCTGACCCTACGGGCACACTGCTTTGGACCCACCCTTCCTACCTGACCCGCCGGGGTAGGCCTGGTATACCTACCCGATGTTTCGAGGTAGAACCGGTTCCCCCACCGGTACTTTGGGCTTGGAACGGAAACCTTTGTGATGCGCCAGAGAACACCAGCTGTCCCTTCGTGCGCGCTGGACTAGACCCGGCATCCCTACCGAACCCCACAGGTTAGACCCGCTATCCCTACCTGATGCTCCGCATTAGGCTTGGCACCCATACCCGATGTTCTGGGGCTGTAACGGTACCCCCACCGTTACTCTGCGGTAGTATCGGTACACCCACCGGTACTCCGGGGTAGTACGTGAACCCTTACTGGTTCACTGGGGTACACCTGCTGACGTTACTGGCGTGCGGTGTAGACCAGACATTCCTACCTGACCCTCCGTTTTAGGCCCGGTATCCCTACCTGATGCTCCGTTGTTGGCCTGGCACCCCTACCCGATATGCTGGGGTAGTACTGCTACCCCCACCGGTACTCTGCGGTAGTATTGGTACACCCACCGGTACTCCAGGGTAGTATCTGAACACTTACTGGTTCGCTGGGGTACACCTGCTGACCTTACGGGCGTGCTCTGTAGACCAGACATTCCTACCTAACCATCCAGGCTAGGCCCGGTATCCCTACCTGATGCTCTGCGGTAGGCCTGGCCCCCTATCCGACAATCTGGGGTAGTACCTGTACACCCACAGGTACTCCGCGGTACTTTTGCTATACCCACCGGTACTCCTGGATTGTAACGGAACCCTTACTGGGGCGCCGGGGTACACCTGCTGACCCTACGGGCACACTGCTTTGGACCCACCCTTCCTACCTGACCCGCCGGGGTAGGCCTGGTATACCTACCCGATGTTTCGAGGTAGAACCGGTTCCCCCACCGGTACTCTGGGCTTGGAACGGAAACCTTTGTGATGCGCCAGAGAACACCAGCTGTCCCTTCGTGCGCGCTGGACTAGACCCGGCCTCCCTACCGGACCCCACAGGTTAGACCCGCTATCCCTACCTGATGCTCCGCATTAGGCTTGGCACCCATACCCGATGTTCTGGGGTAGTAGCGGTACCCCCACCGTTACTCTGCGGTAGTATCGGTACCCCCACCGGTACTCCGGGGTAGTACGTGAACCCTTACTGGTTCACTGGGGTACACCTGCTGACGTTACTGGCGTGCGGTGTAGACCAGACATTCTTCCTGACCCTCCGTGTTAGTCCCGGTATCCCTACCTGATGCTCCGTTGTTGGCCTGGCACCCCTACCCGATATGCTGGGGTAGTACCGCTACCCCCACCGGTACTCTGCGGTAGTATTGGTACACCCACCGGTACTCCAGGGCAGTACCTGAACCCTTACTGGTTCGCTGGGGTACACCTGCTGACCTTACGGGCGTGCTGTGTAGACCAGACATTCCTACCTGACCCTCCAGGCTAGGCCCGGTATCCCTACCTGATGCTCTGCGGTAGGCCTGGCCCCCTACCCGACAATCTGGGGTAGTACCGGTACACCCACAGGGACTCCGCGGTACTTTTGCTATACCCACCGGTACTCCTGGATTGTACCGGAACCCTTACTGGTGCGCCGGGGTACACCTGCTGACCCTACGGGCACACTGCTTTGGACCCACCCTTCCTACCTGACCCGCCGGGGTAGGCCTGGTATACCTACCCGATGTTTCGAGGTAGAACCGGTTCCCCCACCGGTACTCTGGGTTGGAACGGAACCCTTTCTGATGCGCCAGAGAACACCAGCTGTCCCTTCGTGCGCGCTGGACTAGACCCGGCCTCCCTACCGGACATCACAGGTTAGAACCGCTATCCCTACCTGATGCTCCGCATTAGGCTTGGCACCCATACCCGATGTTCTGGGGTAGTAGCGGTACCCCCACCGTTACTCTGCGGTAGTATCGGTACACCCACCGGTACTCCGGGGTAGTACGTGAACCCTTACTGGTTCACTGGGGTACACCTGATGACGTTACTGGCGCGCGGTGTAGACCAGACATTCATACCTGACCCTCCGTTTTAGGCCCCGTATCCCTACCTGATGCTCCGTTGTTGGCCTGGCACCCCTACCCGATATGCTGGGGTAGTACCGGTACCCCCACCGGTACTCTGCGGTAGTATTGGTACACCCACCGGTACTCCAGGGCAGTACCTGAACCCTTACTGGTTCGCTGGGGTACACCTGCTGACCTTACGGGCGTGCTGTGTAGACCAGACATTCCTACCTGACCCTCCAGGCTAGGCCCGGTATCCCTACCTGATGCTCTGCGGTAGGCCTGGCCCCCTACCCGACAATCTGGGGTAGTACCGGTACACCCAGAGGTACTCCGCGGTACTTTTGCTATACCGACTGGTACTCCTGGATTGTACCGGAACCCTTACTGGTGCGCCGGGGTACACCTGCTGACCCTACGGGCACACTGCTTTGGACCCACCCTTCCTACCTGACCCGCCGGGGTAGGCCTGGTATACCTACCCGATGTTTCGAGGTAGAACCGGTTCCCCCACCGGTACTCTGGGCTTGGAACGGAAACCTTTGTGATGCGCCAGAGAACACCAGCTGTCCCTTCGTGCGCGCTGGACTAGACCTGGCCTCCCTACCGGACCCCACAGGTTAGACCCGCTATCCCTACCTGATGCTCCGCATTAGGCTTGGCACCCATACCCGATGTTCTGGGGTAGTAACGGTACCCCCACCGTTACTCTGCGGTAGTATCGGTACACCAACCGGTACTCCGGGGTAGTACGTGAACCCTTACTGGTTCACTGGGGTACACCTGCTGACGTTACTGGCGTGCAGTGTAGACCAGACATTCCTACCTGACCCTCCGTTTTAGGCCCGGTATCCCTACCTGATGCTCCGTTGTTGGCCTGGCACCCCTACCCGATATGCTGGGGTAGTACCGCTACCTTCACCGGTACTCTGCGGTAGTATTGGTACACCCACCGGTACTCCAGGGTAGTACCTGAACCCTTACTGGTTCGCTGGGGTACACCTGCTGACCTTACGGGCGTGCTGTGTAGACCAGACATTCCTACCTGACCCTCCAGGCTAGGCCCGGTATCCCTACCTGATGCTCTGCGGTAGGCCTGGCCCCCTACCCGACAATCTGGGGTAGTACCGGTACACCCACCGGGACTCCGCGGTACTTTTGCTATACCCACCGGTACTCCTGGATTGTACCGGAACCCTTACTGGTGCGCCGGGGTACACCTGCTGACCCTACGGGCACACTGCTTTGGACCCACCCTTCCTACCTGACCCGCCGGGGTAGGCCTGGTATACCTACCCGATGTTTCGAGGTAGAACCGGTTCCCCCACCAGTACTCTGGGCTTGGAACGAAAACCTTTGTGATGCGCCAGAGAACACCAGCTGTCCCTTCGTGCGCGCTGGACTAGACCCGGCCTCCCTACCGGACCCCACAGATTAGACCCGCTATCCCTACCTGATGCTCCGCATTAGGCTTGGCACCCATACCCGATGTTCTGGGGTAGTAACGGTACCCCCACCGTTACTCTGCGGTAGTATCGGTACACCCATCGGTACTCCGCGGTACTTTTGCTATACCCACCGGTACTCCTGGATTGTACCGGAACCCTTACTGGTGCGCCGGGGTACACCTGCTGACCCTACGGGCACACTGCTTTGGACCCACCCTTCCTACCTGACCCGCCGGGGTAGGCCTGGTATACCTACCCGATGTTTCGAGGTAGAACCGGTTCCCCCACCAGTACTCTGGGCTTGGAACGAAAACCTTTGTGATGCGCCAGAGAACACCAGCTGTCCCTTCGTGCGCGCTGGACTAGACCCGGCCTCCCTACCGGACCCCACAGATTAGACCCGCTATCCCTACCTGATGCTCCGCATTAGGCTTGGCACCCATACCCGATGTTCTGGGGTAGTAACGGTACCCCCACCGTTACTCTGCGGTAGTATCGGTACACCCACCGGTACTCCGGGGTAGTACGTGAACCCTTACTGGTTCACTGGGGTACACCTGCTGACGTTACTGGCGTGCGGTGTATACCAGACATTCCTACCTGACCCTCTGTTTTAGTCCCGGTATCCCTACCTGATGCTCCGTTGTTGGCCTGGCACCCCTACCCGATATGCTGGGGTAGTACCGCTACCTTCACCGGTACTCTGCGGTAGTATTGGTACACCCACCGGTACTCCAGGGTAGTACCTGAACCCTTACTGGTTCGCTGGGGTACACCTGCTGACCTTACGGGCGTGCTGTGTAGACCAGACATTCCTACCTGACCCTCCAGGCTAGGCCCGGTATCCCTACCTGATGCTCTGCGGTAGGCCTGGCCCCCTACCCGACAATCTGGGGTAGTACCGGTACACCCACCGGGACTCCGCGGTACTTTTGCTATACCCACCGGTACTCCTGGATTGTACCGGAACCCTTACTGGTGCGCCGGGGTACACCTGCTGACCCTACGGGCACACTGCTTTGGACCCACCCTTCCTACCTGACCCGCCGGGGTAGGCCTGGTATACCTACCCGATGTTTCGAGGTAGAACCGGTTCCCCCACCAGTACTCTGGGCTTGGAACGAAAACCTTTGTGATGCGCCAGAGAACACCAGCTGTCCCTTCGTGCGCGCTGGACTAGACCCGGCCTCCCTACCGGACCCCACAGATTAGACCCGCTATCCCTACCTGATGCTCCGCATTAGGCTTGGCACCCATACCCGATGTTCTGGGGTACTAGCGGTACCCCCACCGTTACTCTGCGGTAGTATCGGTACACCCACCGGGACTCCGCGGTACTTTTGCTATACCCACCGGTACTCCTGGATTGTACCGGAACCCTTACTGGTGCGCCGGGGTACACCTGCTGACCCTACGGGCACACTGCTTTGGACCCACCCTTCCTACCTGACCCGCCGGGGTAGGCCTGGTATACCTACCCGATGTTTCGAGGTAGAACCGGTTCCCCCACCAGTACTCTGGGCTTGGAACGAAAACCTTTGTGATGCGCCAGAGAACACCAGCTGTCCCTTCGTGCGCGCTGGACTAGACCCGGCCTCCCTACCGGACCCCACAGATTAGACCCGCTATCCCTACCTGATGCTCCGCATTAGGCTTGGCACCCATACCCGATGTTCTGGGGTAGTAACGGTACCCCCACCGTTACTCTGCGGTAGTATCGGTACACCCACCGGTACTCCGGGGTAGTACGTGAACCCTTACTGGTTCACTGGGGTACACCTGCTGACGTTACTGGCGTGCGGTGTATACCAGACATTCCTACCTGACCCTCCGTTTTAGTCCCGGTATCCCTACCTGATGCTCCGTTGTTGGCCTGGCACCCCTACCCGATATGCTGGGGTAGTACCGGTACCCCCACCGGTACTCTGCGGTAGTATTGGTACACCCACCGGTACTCCAGGGCAGTACCTGAACCCTTACTGGTTCGCTGGGGTACACCTGCTGACCTTACGGGCGTGCTCTGTAGACCAGACATTCCTACCTGACCCTCCAGGCTAGGCCCGGTATCCCTACCTGATGCTCTGCGGTAGGCCTGGCCCCCTACCCGACAATCTGGGGTACTACCGGTACACCCACAGGTACTCCGCGGTACTTTTGCTATACCCACTGGTACTCCTGGATTGTACCGGATCCCTTACTGGTGTGCCGGGGTACACCTGCTGACCCTACGGGCGCGCCGCTTTACGCCCACCCTTCCTACCTGACCCGCCGGGGTAGGCCTGGTATACCTACCCGATGTTTCGAGGTAGAACCGGTTCCCCCACCGGTACTCTGGGCTTGGAACGGAAACCTTTGTGATGCGCCAGAGAACACCAGCTGTACCTTCGTGCGCGCTGGACTAGACCTGGCCTGCCTACCGGACCCCACAGGTTAGACCCGCTATCCTTACCTGATGCTCCGCATTAGGCTTGGCACCCATACCCGATGTTCTGGGGTAGTAACGGTACCCCCACCGTTACTCTGCGGTAGTATCGGTACACCCACCGGTACTCCGGGGTAGTACGTGAACCCTTACTGGTTCACTGGGGTACACCTGATGACGTTACTGGCGCGCGGTGTAGACGAGACATTCCTACCTGACCCTCCGTTTTAGGCCCGGTATCCCTACCTGATGCTCCGTTGTTGGCCTGGCACCCCTACCCGATATGCTGGGGTAGTACCGGTACCCCCACCGGTACTCTGCGGTAGTATTGGTACACCCACCGGTACTCCAGGGCAGTACCTGAACCCTTACTGGTTCGCTGGGGTACACCTGCTGACCTTACGGGCGTGCTGTGTAGACCAGACATTCCTACCTGACCCTCCAGGCTAGGCCCGGTATCCCTACCTGATGCTCTGCGGTAGGCCTCGCCCCCTACCCGACAATCTGGGGTAGTACCGGTACACCCACCGGGACTCCGCGGTACTTTTGCTATACCCACCGGTACTCCTGGATTGTACCGGAACCCTTACTGGTGCGCCGGGGTACACCTGCTGACCCTACGGGCACACTGCTTTGGACCCACCCTTCCTACCTGACCCGCCGGGGTAGGCCTGGTATACCTACCCGATGTTTCGAGGTAGAACCGGTTCCCCCACCAGTACTCTGGGCTTGGAACGAAAACCTTTGTGATGCGCCAGAGAACACCAGCTGTCCCTTCGTGCGCGCTGGACTAGACCCGGCCTCCCTACCGGACCCCACAGATTAGACCCGCTATCCCTACCTGATGCTCCGCATTAGGCTTGGCACCCATACCCGATGTTCTGGGGTAGTAACGGTACCCCCACCGTTACTCTGCGGTAGTATCGGTACACCCACCGGTACTCCGGGGTAGTACGTGAACCCTTACTGGTTCACTGGGGTACACCTGCTGACGTTACTGGCGTGCGGTGTAGACCAGACATTCCTACCTGACCCTCCGTTTTAGTCCCGGTATCCCTACCTGATGCTCCGTTGTTGGCCTGGCACCCCTACCCGATATGCTGGGGTAGTACCGGTACCCCCACCGGTACTCTGCGGTAGTATTGGTACACCCACCGGTACTCCAGGGCAGTACCTGAACCCTTACTGGTTCGCTGGGGTACACCTGCTGACCTTACGGGCGTGCTCTGTAGACCAGACATTCCTACCTGACCCTCCAGGCTAGGCCCGGTATCCCTACCTGATGCTCTGCGGTAGGCCTGGCCCCCTACCCGACAATCTGGGGTACTACCGGTACACCCACAGGTACTCCGCGGTACTTTTGCTATACCCACTGGTACTCCTGGATTGTACCGGATCCCTTACTGGTGTGCCGGGGTACACCTCCTGACCCTACGGGCGCGCCGCTTTACGCCCACCCTTCCTACCTGACCCGCCGGGGTAGGCCTGGTATACCTACCCGATGTTTCGAGGTAGAACCGGTTCCCCCACCGGTACTCTGGGCTTGGAACGGAAACCTTTGTGATGCGCCAGAGAACACCAGCTGTACCTTCGTGCGCGCTGGACTAGACCTGGCCTGCCTACCGGACCCCACAGGTTAGACCCGCTATCCTTACCTGATGCTCCGCATTAGGCTTGGCACCCATACCCGATGTTCTGGGGTAGTAACGGTACCCCCACCGTTACTCTGCGGTAGTATCGGTACACCCACCGGTACTCCGGGGTAGTACGTGAACCCTTACTGGTTCACTGGGGTACACCTGATGACGTTACTGGCGCGCGGTGTAGACCAGACATTCCTACCTGACCCTCCGTTTTAGGCCCGGTATCCCTACCTGATGCTCCGTTGTTGGCCTGGCACCCCTACCCGATATGCTGGGGTAGTACCGGTACCCCCACCGGTACTCTGCGGTAGTATTGGTACACCCACCGGTACTCCAGGGCAGTACCTGAACCCTTACTGGTTCGCTGGGGTACACCTGCTGACCTTACGGGCGTGCTGTGTAGACCAGACATTCCTACCTGACCCTCCAGGCTAGGCCCGGTATCCCTACCTGATGCTCTGCGGTAGGCCTGGCCCCCTACCCGACAATCTGGGGTAGTACCGGTACACCCAAAGGGACTCCGCGGTACTTTTGCTATACCCACCGGTACTCCTGGATTGTACCGGAACCCTTACTGGTGCGCCGGGGTACACCTGCTGACCCTACGGGCACACTGCTTTGGACCCACCCTTCCTACCTGACCCGCCGGGGTAGGCCTGGTATACCTACCCGATGTTTCGAGGTAGAACCGGTTCCCCCACCGGTACTCTGGGCTTGGAACGGAAACCTTTGTGATGCGCCAGAGAACACCAGCTGTACCTTCGTGCGCGCTGGACTAGACCTGGCCTCCCTACCGGACCCCACAGGTTAGACCCGCTATCCTTACCTGATGCTCCGCATTAGGCTTGGCACCCATACCCGATGTTCTGGGGTAGTAACGGTACCCCCACCGTTACTCTGCGGTAGTATCGGTACACCCACCGGTACTCCGGGGTAGTACGTGAACCCTTACTGGTTCACTGGGGTACACCTGATGACGTTACTGGCGCGCGGTGTAGACCAGACATTCCTAACTGACCCTCCGTTTTAGGCCCGGTATCCCTACCTGATGCTCCGTTGTTGGCCTGGCACCCCTACCCGATATGCTGGGGTAGTACCGGTACCCCCACCGGTACTCTGCGGTAGTATTGGTACACCCACCGGTACTGCAGGGCAGTACCTGAAGCCTTACTGGTTCGCTGGGGTACACCTGCTGACCTTACAGGCGTGCTGTGTAGACCAGACATTCCTACCTGACCCTCCAGGCTAGGCCCGGTATCCCTACCTGATGCTCTGCGGTAGGCCTGGCCCCCTATCCGACAATCTGGGGTAGTACCGGTACACCCACAGGGACTCCGCGGTACTTTTGCTATACCCACCGGTACTCCTGGATTGTACCGGAACCCTTACTGGTGCGCCGGGGTACACCTGCTGACCCTACGGGCACACTGCTTTGGACCCACCCTTCCTACCTGACCCGCCGGGGTAGGCCTGCTATACCTACCCGATGTTTCGAGGTAGAACCGGTTCCCCCACCGGTACTCTGGGTTGGAACGGAACCCTTTCTGATGCGCCAGAGAACACCAGCTGTCCCTTTGTGCACGCTGGACTAGACCCGGCCTCCCTTCCGGACCCCACAGGTCAGACCCGCTATCCCTACCTGATGCTCCGCATTAGGCTTGGCACCCATACCCGATCATCTGGGGTAGTAGCGGTACCCCCACCGTTACTCTGCAGTAGTATCGGTACACCCACCGGTACTCCGGGGTAGTACGTGAACCCTTACTGGTTCACTGGGGTACACCTGCTGACGTTACTGGCGCGCGGTGTAGACCAGATATTCTTCCTAACCGTCCGTGTTAGTCCCGGTATCCCTACCTGATGCTCGGTTGTTGGCCTGGCACCCCTACCCGATATGCTGGGGTAATACCGGTACCCCCACCGGTACTCTGCGGTAGTATTGGTACACCCACCGGTACTCCAGGGCAGTACCTGAACCCTTACTGGTTCGCTGGGGTACACCTGCTGACCTTAAGGGCGTGCTCTGTAGACCAGACATTCCTACCTGACCCTCCAGGCTAGGCCCGGTATCCCTACCTGATGCTCTGCGGTAGGCCTGGCCCCCTATTCGACAATCTGGGGCAGTACCGGTATACCCACAGGGACTCCGCGGTACTTTTGCTATACCCACCGATACTCCTGGATTGTACCGGAACCCTTACTGGTGCGCCGGGGTACACCTGCTGACCCTACGGGCACACTGCTTTGGACCCACCCTTCCTACCTGACCCTCCGGGGTAGGCCTGGTATACCTACCCGGTGTTTCGAGGTAGAACCGGTTCCCCCACCGGTACTCTGGGCTTGGAACGGAAACCTTTGTGATGTGCCAGAGAACACCAGCTGTCCCTTCGTGCGCGCTGGACTAGACCTGGCCTCCCTACCGGACCCCACAGGTTAGACCCGCTATCCCTACCTGATGCTCCGCATTAGGCTTGGCACCCATACCCGATGTTCTGGGGTAGTAGCGGTACCCCCACCGTTACTCTGCGGTAGTATCGGTACACCCACCGGTACTCCGGGGTAGTACGTGAACCCTTACTGGTTCACTGGGGTACACCTGATGACGTTACTGGCGCGCGGTGTAGACCAGACATTCCTACCTGACCCTCCGTTTTAGGCCCGGTATCCCTACCTGATGCTCCGTTGTTGGCCTGGCACCCCTACCCGATATGCTGGGGTAGTACCGGTACCCCCACCGGTACTCTGCGGTAGTATTGGTACACCCACCGGTACTCCAGGGCAGTACCTGAACACTTACTGGTTCGCTGGGGTACACCTGCTGACCTTACGGGCGTGCTGTGTAGACCAGACATTCCTACCTGACCCTCCAGGCTAGGCCCGGTATCCCTACCTGATGCTCTGCGGTGGGCCTGGCCCCCTATCCGACAATCTGGGGTAGTACCGGTACACCCACAGGGACTCCGCGGTACTTTTGCTATACCCACTGGTACTCCTGGATTGTACCGGAACCCTTACTGGTGCGCCGGGGTACACCTGCTGACCCTACGGGCGCGCCGCTTTGGACCCACCCTTCCTACCTGACCCGCCGGGGTAGGCCTGGTATACCTACCCGAAGTTTCGAGGTAGAACCGGTTCCCCCACCGGTACTCTGGGCTTGGAACGGAAACCTTTGTGATGCGCCAGAGAACACCAGCTGTCCCTTCGTGCGCGCTGGACTAGACCTGGCCTCCCTACCGGACCCCACAGGTTAGACCCGCTATCCCTACCTGATGCTCCGCATTAGGCTTGGCACCCATACCCGATGTTCTGGGGTAGTAGCGGTACCCCCACCGTTACTCTGCGGTAGTATCGGTACACCCACCGGTACTCCGGGGTAGTACGTGAACCCTTACTGGTTCACTGGGGTACACCTGCTGACGTTACTGGCGTGCGGTGTAGACCAGACATTCCTACCTGACCCTCCGTTTTAGGCCCGGTATCCCTACCTGATGCTCCGTTGTTGGCCTGGCACCCCTACCCGATATGCTGGGGTAGTACCGGTACCACCACCGGTACTCTGCGGTACTATTGGTACACCCACCGGTACTCCAGGGTAGTACCTGAACCCTTACTGGTTCGCTGGGGTACACCTGCTGACCTTACGGGCGTGCTGTGTAGACCAGACATTCCTACCTGACCCTCCAGGCTAGGCCCGGTATCCCTACCTGATGCTCTGCGGTAGGCCTGGCCCCCTACCCGACAATCTGGGGTAGTACCGGTACACCCACAGGGACTCAGCGGTACTTTTGCTATACCCACCGGTACTCCTGGATTGTACCGGAACCCTTACTGGTGCGCTGGGTTACACCTGCTGACCCTACGGGCACACTGCTTTGGACCCACCCTTCCTACCTGACCCGCCGGGGTAGGCCTGGTATACCTACCCGATGTTTCGAGGTAGAACCGGTTCCCCCACCGGTACTCTGGGCTTGGAACGGAAACCTTTGTGATGCGCCAGAGAACACCAGCTGTCCCTTCGTGCGCGCTGGACTAGACCTGGCCTCCCTACCGGACCCCACAGGTTAGACCCGCTATCCTTACCTGATGCTCCGCATTAGGCTTGGCACCCATACCCGATGTTCTGGGGTAGTAACGGTACCCCCACCGTTACTCTGCGGTAGTATCGGTACACCCACCGGTACTCCGGGGTAGTACGTGAACCCTTACTGGTTCACTGGGGTACACCTGATGACGTTACTGGCGCGCGGTGTAGACCAGACATTCCTAACTGACCCTCCGTTTTAGGCCCGGTATCCCTACCTGATGCTCCGTTGTTGGCCTGGCACCCCTACCCGATATGCTGGGGTAGTACCGGTACCCCCACCGGTACTCTGCGGTAGTATTGGTACACCCACCGGTACTCCAGGGCAGTACCTGAAGCCTTACTGGTTCGCTGGGGTACACCTGCTGACCTTACAGGCGTGCTGTGTAGACCAGACATTCCTACCTGACCCTCCAGGCTAGGCCCGGTATCCCTACCTGATGCTCTGCGGTAGGCCTGGCCCCCTATCCGACAATCTGGGGTAGTACCGGTACACCCACAGGGACTCCGCGGTACTTTTGCTATACCCACCGGTACTCCTGGATTGTACCGGAACCCTTACTGGTGCGCCGGGGTACACCTGCTGACCCTACGGGCACACTGCTTTGGACCCACCCTTCCTACCTGACCCGCCGGGGTAGGCCTGCTATACCTACCCGATGTTTCGAGGTAGAACCGGTTCCCCCACCGGTACTCTGGGTTGGAACGGAACCCTTTCTGATGCGCCAGAGAACACCAGCTGTCCCTTTGTGCACGCTGGACTAGACCCGGCCTCCCTTCCGGACCCCACAGGTCAGACCCGCTATCCCTACCTGATGCTCCGCATTAGGCTTGGCACCCATACCCGATCATCTGGGGTAGTAGCGGTACCCCCACCGTTACTCTGCAGTAGTATCGGTACACCCACCGGTACTCCGGGGTAGTACGTGAACCCTTACTGGTTCACTGGGGTACACCTGCTGACGTTACTGGCGCGCGGTGTAGACCAGATATTCTTCCTAACCGTCCGTGTTAGTCCCGGTATCCCTACCTGATGCTCGGTTGTTGGCCTGGCACCCCTACCCGATATGCTGGGGTAATACCGGTACCCCCACCGGTACTCTGCGGTAGTATTGGTACACCCACCGGTACTCCAGGGCAGTACCTGAACCCTTACTGGTTCGCTGGGGTACACCTGCTGACCTTAAGGGCGTGCTCTGTAGACCAGACATTCCTACCTGACCCTCCAGGCTAGGCCCGGTATCCCTACCTGATGCTCTGCGGTAGGCCTGGCCCCCTATTCGACAATCTGGGGCAGTACCGGTATACCCACAGGGACTCCGCGGTACTTTTGCTATACCCACCGATACTCCTGGATTGTACCGGAACCCTTACTGGTGCGCCGGGGTACACCTGCTGACCCTACGGGCACACTGCTTTGGACCCACCCTTCCTACCTGACCCTCCGGGGTAGGCCTGGTATACCTACCCGGTGTTTCGAGGTAGAACCGGTTCCCCCACCGGTACTCTGGGCTTGGAACGGAAACCTTTGTGATGTGCCAGAGAACACCAGCTGTCCCTTCGTGCGCGCTGGACTAGACCTGGCCTCCCTACCGGACCCCACAGGTTAGACCCGCTATCCCTACCTGATGCTCCGCATTAGGCTTGGCACCCATACCCGATGTTCTGGGGTAGTAGCGGTACCCCCACCGTTACTCTGCGGTAGTATCGGTACACCCACCGGTACTCCGGGGTAGTACGTGAACCCTTACTGGTTCACTGGGGTACACCTGATGACGTTACTGGCGCGCGGTGTAGACCAGACATTCCTACCTGACCCTCCGTTTTAGGCCCGGTATCCCTACCTGATGCTCCGTTGTTGGCCTGGCACCCCTACCCGATATGCTGGGGTAGTACCGGTACCCCCACCGGTACTCTGCGGTAGTATTGGTACACCCACCGGTACTCCAGGGCAGTACCTGAACACTTACTGGTTCGCTGGGGTACACCTGCTGACCTTACGGGCGTGCTGTGTAGACCAGACATTCCTACCTGACCCTCCAGGCTAGGCCCGGTATCCCTACCTGATGCTCTGCGGTGGGCCTGGCCCCCTATCCGACAATCTGGGGTAGTACCGGTACACCCACAGGGACTCCGCGGTACTTTTGCTATACCCACTGGTACTCCTGGATTGTACCGGAACCCTTACTGGTGCGCCGGGGTACACCTGCTGACCCTACGGGCGCGCCGCTTTGGACCCACCCTTCCTACCTGACCCGCCGGGGTAGGCCTGGTATACCTACCCGATGTTTCGAGGTAGAACCGGTTCCCCCACCGGTACTCTGGGCTTGGAACGGAAACCTTTGTGATGCGCCAGAGAACACCAGCTGTCCCTTCGTGCGCGCTGGACTAGACCTGGCCTCCCTACCGGACCCCACAGGTTAGACCCGCTATCCCTACCTGATGCTCCGCATTAGGCTTGGCACCCATACCCGATGTTCTGGGGTAGTAGCGGTACCCCCACCGTTACTCTGCGGTAGTATCGGTACACCCACCGGTACTCCGGGGTAGTACGTGAACCCTTACTGGTTCACTGGGGTACACCTGCTGACGTTACTGGCGTGCGGTGTAGACCAGACATTCCTACCTGACCCTCCGTTTTAGGCCCGGTATCCCTACCTGATGCTCCGTTGTTGGCCTGGCACCCCTACCCGATATGCTGGGGTAGTACCGGTACCACCACCGGTACTCTGCGGTACTATTGGTACACCCACCGGTACTCCAGGGTAGTACCTGAACCCTTACTGGTTCGCTGGGGTACACCTGCTGACCTTACGGGCGTGCTGTGTAGACCAGACATTCCTACCTGACCCTCCAGGCTAGGCCCGGTATCCCTACCTGATGCTCTGCGGTAGGCCTGGCCCCCTACCCGACAATCTGGGGTAGTACCGGTACACCCACAGGGACTCAGCGGTACTTTTGCTATACCCACCGGTACTCCTGGATTGTACCGGAACCCTTACTGGTGCGCTGGGTTACACCTGCTGACCCTACGGGCACACTGCTTTGGACCCACCCTTCCTACCTGACCCGCCGGGGTAGGCCTGGTATACCTACCCGATGTTTCGAGGTAGAACCGGTTCCCCCACCGGTACTTTGGGCTTGGAACGGAAACCTTTGTGATGCGCCAGAGAACACCAGCTGTCCCTTCGTGCGCGCTGGACTAGACCCGGCCTCCCTACCGGACCCCACAGGTTAGACCCGCTATCCCTACCTGATGCTCCGCATTAGGCTTGGCACCCATACCCGATGTTCTGGGGTAGTAGCGGTACCCCCACCGTTACTCTGCGGTAGTATCGGTACACCCACCGGTACTCCGGGGTAGTACGTGAACCCTTACTGGTTCACTGGGGTACACCTGCTGACGTTACTGGCGTGCGGTGTAGACCAGACATTCCTACCTGACCCTCCGTTTTAGGCCCGGTATCCCTACCTGATGCTCCGTTGTTGGCCTGGCACCCCTACCCGATATGCTGGGGTAGTACTGCTACCCCCACCGGTACTCTGCGGTAGTATTGGTACACCCACCGGTACTCCAGGGTAGTATCTGAACACTTACTGGTTCGCTGGGGTACACCTGCTGACCTTACGGGCGTGCTGTGTAGACCAGACATTCCTACCTAACCATCCAGGCTAGGCCCGGTATCCCTACCTGATGCTCTGCGGTAGGCCTGGCCCCCTACCCGACAATCTGGGGTAGTACCTGTACACCCACAGGTACTCCGCGGTACTTTTGCTATACCCACCGGTACTCCTGGATTGTAACGGAACCCTTACTGGTGCGCCGGGGTACACCTGCTGACCCTACAGGCACACTGCTTTGGACCCACCCTTCCTACCTGACCCGCCGGGGTAGGCCTGGTATACCTACCCGATGTTTCGAGGTAGAACCGGTTCCCCCACCGGTACTCTGGGCTTGGAACGGAAACCTTTGTGATGCGCCAGAGAACACCAGCTGTCCCTTCGTGCGCGCTGGACTAGACCCGGCCTCCCTACCGGACCCCACAGGTTAGACCCGCTATCCCTACCTGATGCTCCGCATTAGGCTTGGCACCCATACCCGATGTTCTGGGGTAGTAGCGGTACCCCCACCGTTACTCTGCGGTAGTATCGGTACACCCACCGGTACTCCGGGGTAGTACGTGAACCCTTACTGGTTCACTGGGGTACACCTGCTGACGTTACTGGCGTGCGGTGTAGACCAGACATTCTTCCTGACCCTCCGTGTTAGTCCCGGTATCCCTACCTGATGCTCCGTTGTTGGCCTGGCACCCCTACCCGATATGCTGGGGTAGTACCGGTACCCCCACCGGTACTCTGCGGTAGTATTGGTACACCCACCGGTACTCCAGGGCAGTACCTGAACCCTTACTGGTTCGCTGGGGTACACCTGCTGACCTTACGGGCGTGCTGTGTAGACCAGACATTCCTACCTGACCCTCCAGGCTAGGCCCGGTATCCCTACCTGATGCTCTGCGGTAGGCCTGGCCCCCTACCCGACAATCTGGGGTAGTACCGGTACACCCACAGGGACTCCGCGGTACTTTTGCTATACCCACCGGTACTCCTGGATTGTACCGGAACCCTTACTGGTGCGCCGGGGTACACCTGCTGACCCTACGGGCACACTGCTTTGGACCCACCCTTCCTACCTGACCCGCCGGGGTAGGCCTGGTATACCTACCCGATGTTTCGAGGTAGAACCGGTTCCCCCACCGGTACTCTGGGTTGGAACGGAACCCTTTCTGATGCGCCAGAGAACACCAGCTGTCCCTTCGTGCGCGCTGGACTAGACCCGGCCTCCCTACCGGACATCACAGGTTAGACCCGCTATCCCTACCTGATGCTCCGCATTAGGCTTGGCACCCATACCCGATGTTCTGGGGTAGTAGCGGTACCCCCACCGTTACTCTGCGGTAGTATCGGTACACCCACCGGTACTCCGGGGTAGTACGTGAACCCTTACTGGTTCACTGGGGTACACCTGATGACGTTACTGGCGCGCGGTGTAGACCAGACATTCATACCTGACCCTCCGTTTTAGGCCCCGTATCCCTACCTGATGCTCCGTTGTTGGCCTGGCACCCCTACCCGATATGCTGGGGTAGTACCGCTACCCCCACCGGTACTCTGCGGTAGTATTGGTACACCCACCGGTACTCCAGGGCAGTACCTGAACCCTTACTGGTTCGCTGGGGTACACCTGATGACCTTACGGGCGTGCTCTGTAGACCAGACATTCCTACCTGACCCTCCAGGCTAGGCCCGGTATCCCTACCTGATGCTCTGCGGTAGGCCTGGCCCCCTACCCGACAATCTGGGGTAGTACCGGTACACCCAGAGGAACTCCGCGGTACTTTTGCTATACCGACTGGTACTCCTGGATTGTACCGGAACCCTTAATGGTGCGCCGGGGTACACCTGCTGACCCTACGGGCACACTGCTTTGGACCCACCCTTCCTACCTGACCCGCCGGGGTAGGCCTGGTATACCTACCCGATGTTTCGAGGTAGAACCGGTTCCCCCACCGGTACTCTGGGCTTGGAACGGAAACCTTTGTGATGCGCCAGAGAACACCAGCTGTCCCTTCGTGCGCGCTGGACTAGACCTGGCCTCCCTACCGGACGCAACAGGTTAGACCCGCTATCCCTACCTGATGCTCCGCATTAGGCTTGGCACCCATACCCGATGTTCTGGGGTAGTAACGGTACCCCCACCGTTACTCTGCGGTAGTATCGGTACACCAACCGGTACTCCGGGGTAGTACGTGAACCCTTACTGGTTCACTGGGGTACACCTGCTGACGTTACTGGCGTGCGGTGTAGACCAGACATTCCTACCTGACCCTCCGTTTTAGGCCCGGTATCCCTACCTGATGCTCCGTTGTTGGCCTGGCACCCCTACCCGATATGCTGGGGTAGTACCGCTACCTTCACCGGTACTCTGCGGTAGTATTGGTACACCCACCGGTACTCCAGGGTAGTACCTGAACCCTTACTGGTTCGCTGGGGTACACCTGCTGACCTTACGGGTGTGCTGTGTGGACCAGACATTCCTACCTGACCCTCCAGGCTAGGCCCGGTATCCCTACCTGATGCTCTGCGGTAGGCCTGGCCCCCTATCCGACAATCTGGGGTAGTACCGGTACACCCACAGGGACTCCGCGGTACTTTTGCTATACCCACCGGTACTCCTGGATTGTACCGGAACCCTTACTGGTGCGCCGGGGTACACCTGCTGACCCTACGGGCACACTGCTTTGGACCCACCCTTCCTACCTGACCCGCCGGGGTAGGCCTGCTATACCTACCCGATGTTTCGAGGTAGAACCGGTTCCCCCACCGGTACTCTGGGTTTGGAACAGAACCCTTTCTGATGCGCCAGAGAACACCAGCTGTCCCTTTGTGCGCGCTGGACTAGACCCGGCCTCCCTTCCGGACCCCACAGGTCAGACCCGCTATCCCTACCTGATGCTCCGCATTAGGCTTGGCACCCATACCCGATGTTCTGGGGTAGTAGCGGTACCCCCACCGTTACTCTGCGGTAGTATCGGTACACCCACCGGTACTCCGGGGTAGTACGTGAACCCTTACTGGTTCACTGGGGTACACCTGCTGACGTTACTGGCGTGCGGTGTAGACCAGACATTCCTACCTGACCATCCAGGCTAGGCCCGGTATCCCTACCTGATGCTCTGCGGTAGGCCTGGCCCCCTATCCGACAATCTGGGGTAGTACCGGTACACCCACAGGTACTCCGCGGTACTTTTGCTATACCCACCGGTACTCCTGGATTGTAACGGAACCCTTACTGGTGCGCCGGGGTACACCTGCTGACCCTACGGGCACACTGCTTTGGACCCACCCTTCCTACCTGACCCGCCGGGGTAGGCCTGGTATACCTACCCGATGTTTCGAGGTAGAACCGGTTCCCCCACCGGTACTTTGGGCTTGGAACGGAAACCTTTGTGATGCGCCAGAGAACACCAGCTGTCCCTTCGTGCGCGCTGGACTAGACCCGGCCTCCCTACCGGACCCCACAGGTTAGACCCGCTATCCCTACCTGATGCTCCGCATTAGGCTTGGCACCCATACCCGATGTTCTGGGGTAGTAACGGTACCCCCACCGTTACTCTGCGGTAGTATCGGTACACCCACCGGTACTCCGGGGTAGTACGTGAACCCTTACTGGTTCACTGGGGTACACCTGCTGACGTTACTGGCGTGCGGTGTAGACCAGACATTCCTACCTGACCCTCCGTTTTAGGCCCGGTATCCCTACCTGATGCTCCGTTGTTGGCCTGGCACCCCTACCCGATATGCTGGGGTAGTACCGGTACCCCCACCGGTACTCTGCGGTAGTATTGGTACACCCACCGGTACTCCAGGGTAGTATCTGAACACTTACTGGTTCGCTGAGGTACACCTGCTGACCTTACGGGCGTGCTCTGTAGACCAGACATTCCTACCTAACCATCCAGGCTAGGCCCGGTATCCCTACCTGATGCTCTGCGGTAGGCCTGGCCCCCTATCCGACAATCTGGGGTAGTACCTGTACACCCACAGGTACTCCGCGGTACTTTTGCTATACCCACCGGTACTCCTGGATTGTAACGGAACCCTTACTGGGGCGCCGGGGTACACCTGCTGACCCTACGGGCACACTGCTTTGGACCCACCCTTCCTACCTGACCCGCCGGGGTAGGCCTGGTATACCTACCCGATGTTTCGAGGTAGAACCGGTTCCCCCACCGGTACTCTGGGCTTGGAACGGAAACCTTTGTGATGCGCCAGAGAACACCAGCTGTCCCTTCGTGCGCGCTGGACTAGACCCGGCCTCCCTACCGGACCCCACAGGTTAGACCCGCTATCCCTACCTGATGCTCCGCATTAGGCTTGGCACCCATACCCGATGTTCTGGGGTAGTAGCGGTACCCCCACCGTTACTCTGCGGTAGTATCGGTACACCCACCGGTACTCCGGGGTAGTACGTGAACCCTTACTGGTTCACTGGGGTACACCTGCTGACGTTACTGGCGTGCGGTGTAGACCAGACATTCTTCCTGACCCTCCGTGTTAGTCCCGGTATCCCTACCTGATGCTCCGTTGTTGGCCTGGCACCCCTACCCGATATGCTGGGGTAGTACCGGTACCCCCACCGGTACTCTGCGGTAGTATTGGTACACCCACCGGTACTCCAGGGCAGTACCTGAACCCTTACTGGTTCGCTGGGGTACACCTGCTGACCTTACGGGCGTGCTGTGTAGACCAGACATTCCTACCTGACCCTCCAGGCTAGGCCCGGTATCCCTACCTGATGCTCTGCGGTAGGCCTGGCCCCCTACCCGACAATCTGGGGTAGTACCGGTACACCCACAGGGACTCCGCGGTACTTTTGCTATACCCACCGGTACTCCTGGATTGTACCGGAACCCTTACTGGTGCGCCGGGGTACACCTGCTGACCCTACGGGCACACTGCTTTGGACCCACCCTTCCTACCTGACCCGCCGGGGTAGGCCTGGTATACCTACCCGATGTTTCGAGGTAGAACCGGTTCCCCCACCGGTACTCTGGGTTGGAACGGAACCCTTTCTGATGCGCCAGAGAACACCAGCTGTCCCTTCGTGCGCGCTGGACTAGACCCGGCCTCCCTACCGGACATCACAGGTTAGACCCGCTATCCCTACCTGATGCTCCGCATTAGGCTTGGCACCCATACCCGATGTTCTGGGGTAGTAGCGGTACCCCCACCGTTACTCTGCGGTAGTATCGGTACACCCACCGGTACTCCGGGGTAGTACGTGAACCCTTACTGGTTCACTGGGGTACACCTGATGACGTTACTGGCGCGCGGTGTAGACCAGACATTCCTACCTGACCCTCCGTTTTAGGCCCGGTATCCCTACCTGATGCTCCGTTGTTGGCCTGGCACCCCTACCCGATATGCTGGGGTAGTACCGGTACCCCCACCGGTACTCTGCGGTAGTATTGGTACACCCACCGGTACTCCAGGGCAGTACCTGAACCCTTACTGGTTCGCTGGGGTACACCTGCTGACCTTACGGGCGTGCTGTGTAGACCAGACATTCCTACCTGACCCTCCAGGCTAGGCCCGGTATCCCTACCTGATGCTCTGCGGTAGGCCTGGCCCCCTACCCGACAATCTGGGGTAGTACCGGTACACCCAGAGGTACTCCGCGGTACTTTTGCTATACCGACTGGTACTCCTGGATTGTACCGGAACCCTTACTGGTGCGCCGGGGTACACCTGCTGACCCTACGGGCACACTGCTTTGGACCCACCCTTCCTACCTGACCCGCCGGGGTAGGCCTGATATACCTACCCGATGTTTCGAGGTAGAACCGGTTCCCCCACCGGTACTCTGGGCTTGGAACGGAAACCTTTGTGATGCGCCAGAGAACACCAGCTGTCCCTTCGTGCGCGCTGGACTAGACCTGGCCTCCCTACCGGACCCCACAGGTTAGACCCGCTATCCCTACCTGATGCTCCGCATTAGGCTTGGCACCCATACCCGATGTTCTGGGGTAGTAACGGTACCCCCACCGTTACTCTGCGGTAGTATCGGTACACCAACCGGTACTCCGGGGTAGTACGTGAACCCTTACTGGTTCACTGGGGTACACCTGCTGACGTTACTGGCGTGCAGTATAGAGCAGACATTTCTACCTGACCCTCCGTTTTAGGCCCGGTATCCCTACCTGATGCTCCGTTGTTGGCCTGGCACCCCTACCCGATATGCTGGGGTAGTACCGCTACCTTCACCGGTACTCTGCGGTAGTATTGGTACACCCACCGGTACTCCAGGGTAGTACCTGAACCCTTACTGGTTCGCTGGGGTACACCTGCTGACCTTACGGGCGTGCTGTGTAGACCAGACATTCCTACCTGACCCTCCAGGCTAGGCCCGGTATCCCTACCTGATGCTCTGCGGTAGGCCTGGCCCCCTACCCGACAATCTGGGGTAGTACCGGTACACCCACCGGGACTCCGCGGTACTTTTGCTATACCCACCGGTACTCCTGGATTGTACCGGAACCCTTACTGGTGCGCCGGGGTACACCTGCTGACCCTACGGGCACACTGCTTTGGACCCACCCTTCCTACCTGACCCGCCGGGGTAGGCCTGCTATACCTACCCGATGTTTCGAGGTAGAACCGGTTCCCCCACCAGTACTCTGGGCTTGGAACGAAAACCTTTGTGATGCGCCAGAGAACACCAGCTGTCCCTTCGTGCGCGCTGGACTAGACCCGGCCTCCCTACCGGACCCCACAGATTAGACGCGCTATCCCTACCTGATGCTCCGCATTAGGCTTGGCACCCATACCCGATGTTCTGGGGTAGTAACGGTACCCCCACCGTTACTCTGCGGTAGTATCGGTACACCCACCGGTACTCCGGGGTAGTACGTGAACCCTTACTGGTTCACTGGGGTACACCTGCTGACGTTACTGGCGTGCGGTGTATACCAGACATTCCTACCTGACCCTCCGTTTTAGTCCCGGTATCCCTACCTGATGCTCTGTTGTTGGCCTGGCACCCCTACCCGATATGCTGGGGTAGTACCGGTACCCCCACCGGTACTCTGCGGTAGTATTGGTACACCCACCGGTACTCCAGGGCAGTACCTGAACCCTTACTGGTTCGCTGGGGTACACCTGCTGACCTTACGGGCGTGCTCTGTAGACCAGACATTCCTACCTGACCCTCCAGGCTAGGCCCGGTATCCCTACCTGATGCTCTGCGGTAGGCCTGGCCCCCTACCCGACAATCTGGGGTACTACCGGTACACCCACAGGTACTCCGCGGTACTTTTGCTATACCCACTGGTACTCCTGGATTGTACCGGATCCCTTACTGGTGTGCCGGGGTACACCTGCTGACCCTACGGGCGCGCCGCTTTACGCCCACCCTTCCTACCTGACCCGCCGGGGTAGGCCTGGTATACCTACCCGATGTTTCGAGGTAGAACCGGTTCCCCCACCGGTACTCTGGGCTTGGAACGGAAACCTTTGTGATGCGCCAGAGAACACCAGCTGTACCTTCGTGCGCGCTGGACTAGACCTGGCCTGCCTACCGGACCCCACAGGTTAGACCCGCTATCCTTACCTGATGCTCCGCATTAGGCTTGGCACCCATACCCGATGTTCTGGGGTAGTAACGGTACCCCCACCGTTACTCTGCGGTAGTATCGGTACACCCACCGGTACTCCGGGGTAGTACGTGAACCCTTACTGGTTCACTGGGGTACACCTGATGACGTTACTGGCGCGCGGTGTAGACCAGACATTCCTACCTGACCCTCCGTTTTAGGCCCGGTATCCCTACCTGATGCTCCGTTGTTGGCCTGGCACCCCTACCCGATATGCTGGGGTAGTACCGGTACCCCCACCGGTACTCTGCGGTAGTATTGGTACACCCACCGGTACTCCAGGGCAGTACCTGAACCCTTACTGGTTCGCTGGGGTACACCTGCTGACCTTACGGGCGTGCTGTGTAGACCAGACATTCCTACCTGACCCTCCAGGCTAGGCCCGGTATCCCTACCTGATGCTCTGCGGTAGGCCTCGCCCCCTACCCGACAATCTGGGGTAGTACCGGTACACCCACCGGGACTCCGCGGTACTTTTGCTATACCCACCGGTACTCCTGGATTGTACCGGAACCCTTACTGGTGCGCCGGGGTACACCTGCTGACCCTACGGGCACACTGCTTTGGACCCACCCTTCCTACCTGACCCGCCGGGGTAGGCCTGGTATACCTACCCGATGTTTCGAGGTAGAACCGGTTCCCCCACCAGTACTCTGGGCTTGGAACGAAAACCTTTGTGATGCGCCAGAGAACACCAGCTGTCCCTTCGTGCGCGCTGGACTAGACCCGGCCTCCCTACCGGACCCCACAGATTAGACCCGCTATCCCTACCTGATGCTCCGCATTAGGCTTGGCACCCATACCCGATGTTCTGGGGTAGTAACGGTACCCCCACCGTTACTCTGCGGTAGTATCGGTACACCCACCGGTACTCCGGGGTAGTACGTGAACCCTTACTGGTTCACTGGGGTACACCTGCTGACGTTACTGGCGTGCGGTGTAGACCAGACATTCCTACCTGACCCTCCGTTTTAGTCCCGGTATCCCTACCTGATGCTCCGTTGTTGGCCTGGCACCCCTACCCGATATGCTGGGGTAGTACCGGTACCCCCACCGGTACTCTGCGGTAGTATTGGTACACCCACCGGTACTCCAGGGCAGTACCTGAACCCTTACTGGTTCGCTGGGGTACACCTGCTGACCTTACGGGCGTGCTCTGTAGACCAGACATTCCTACCTGACCCTCCAGGCTAGGCCCGGTATCCCTACCTGATGCTCTGCGGTAGGCCTGGCCCCCTACCCGACAATCTGGGGTACTACCGGTACACCCACAGGTACTCCGCGGTACTTTTGCTATACCCACTGGTACTCCTGGATTGTACCGGATCCCTTACTGGTGTGCCGGGGTACACCTGCTGACCCTACGGGCGCGCCGCTTTACGCCCACCCTTCCTACCTGACCCGCCGGGGTAGGCCTGGTATACCTACCCGATGTTTCGAGGTAGAACCGGTTCCCCCACCGGTACTCTGGGCTTGGAACGGAAACCTTTGTGATGCGCCAGAGAACACCAGCTGTACCTTCGTGCGCGCTGGACTAGACCTGGCCTGCCTACCGGACCCCACAGGTTAGACCCGCTATCCTTACCTGATGCTCCGCATTAGGCTTGGCACCCATACCCGATGTTCTGGGGTAGTAACGGTACCCCCACCGTTACTCTGCGGTAGTATCGGTACACCCACCGGTACTCCGGGGTAGTACGTGAACCCTTACTGGTTCACTGGGGTACACCTGATGACGTTACTGGCGCGCGGTGTAGACCAGACATTCCTACCTGACCCTCCGTTTTAGGCCCGGTATCCCTACCTGATGCTCCGTTGTTGGCCTGGCACCCCTACCCGATATGCTGGGGTAGTACCGGTACCCCCACCGGTACTCTGCGGTAGTATTGGTACACCCACCGGTACTCCAGGGCAGTACCTGAACCCTTACTGGTTCGCTGGGGTACACCTGCTGACCTTACGGGCGTGCTGTGTAGACCAGACATTCCTACCTGACCCTCCAGGCTAGGCCCGGTATCCCTACCTGATGCTCTGCGGTAGGCCTCGCCCCCTACCCGACAATCTGGGGTAGTACCGGTACACCCAAAGGGACTCCGCGGTACTTTTGCTATACCCACCGGTACTCCTGGATTGTACCGGAACCCTTACTGGTGCGCCGGGGTACACCTGCTGACCCTACGGGCACACTGCTTTGGACCCACCCTTCCTACCTGACCCGCCGGGGTAGGCCTGGTATACCTACCCGATGTTTCGAGGTAGAACCGGTTCCCCCACCGGTACTCTGGGCTTGGAACGGAAACCTTTGTGATGCGCCAGAGAACACCAGCTGTACCTTCGTGCGCGCTGGACTAGACCTGGCCTCCCTACCGGACCCCACAGGTTAGACCCGCTATCCTTACCTGATGCTCCGCATTAGGCTTGGCACCCATACCCGATGTTCTGGGGTAGTAACGGTACCCCCACCGTTACTCTGCGGTAGTATCGGTACACCCACCGGTACTCCGGGGTAGTACGTGAACCCTTACTGGTTCACTGGGGTACACCTGATGACGTTACTGGCGCGCGGTGTAGACCAGACATTCCTACCTGACCCTCCGTTTTAGGCCCGGTATCCCTACCTGATGCTCCGTTGTTGGCCTGGCACCCCTACCCGATATGCTGGGGTAGTACCGGTACCCCCACCGGTACTCTGCGGTAGTATTGGTACACCCACCGGTACTCCAGGGCAGTACCTGAAGCCTTACTGGTTCGCTGGGGTACACCTGCTGACCTTACAGGCGTGCTGTGTAGACCAGACATTCCTACCTGACCCTCCAGGCTAGGCCCGGTATCCCTACCTGATGCTCTGCGGTAGGCCTGGCCCCCTATCCGACAATCTGGGGTAGTACCGGTACACCCACAGGGACTCCGCGGTACTTTTGCTATACCCACCGGTACTCCTGGATTGTACCGGAACCCTTACTGGTGCGCCGGGGTACACCTGCTGACCCTACGGGCACACTGCTTTGGACCCACCCTTCCTACCTGACCCGCCGGGGTAGGCCTGCTATACCTACCCGATGTTTCGAGGTAGAACCGGTTCCCCCACCGGTACTCTGGGTTGGAACGGAACCCTTTCTGATGCGCCAGAGAACACCAGCTGTCCCTTTGTGCACGCTGGACTAGACCCGGCCTCCCTTCCGGACCCCACAGGTCAGACCCGCTATCCCTACCTGATGCTCCGCATTAGGCTTGGCACCCATACCCGATCATCTGGGGTAGTAGCGGTACCCCCACCGTTACTCTGCAGTAGTATCGGTACACCCACCGGTACTCCGGGGTAGTACGTGAACCCTTACTGGTTCACTGGGGTACACCTGCTGACGTTACTGGCGCGCGGTGTAGACCAGATATTCTTCCTAACCCTCCGTGTTAGTCCCGGTATCCCTACCTGATGCTCGGTTGTTGGCTTGGCACCCATACCCGATATGCTGGGGTAATACCGGTACCCCCACCGGTACTCTGCGGTAGTATTGGTACACCCACCGGTACTCCAGGGCAGTACCTGAACCCTTACTGGTTCGCTGGGGTACACCTGCTGACCTTAAGGGCGTGCTCTGTAGACCAGACATTCCTACCTGACCCTCCAGGCTAGGCCCGGTATCCCTACCTGATGCTCTGCGGTAGGCCTGGCCCCCTATCCGACAATCTGGGGCAGTACCGGTATACCCACAGGGACTCCGCGGTACTTTTGCTATACCCACCGATACTCCTGGATTGTACCGGAACCCTTACTGGTGCGCCGGGGTACACCTGCTGACCCTACGGGCACACTGCTTTGGACCCACCCTTCCTACCTGACCCTCCGGGGTAGGCCTGGTATACCTACCCGGTGTTTCGAGGTAGAACCGGTTCCCCCACCGGTACTCTGGGCTTGGAACGGAAACCTTTGTGATGTGCCAGAGAACACCAGCTGTCCCTTCGTGCGCGCTGGACTAGACCTGGCCTCCCTACCGGACCCCACAGGTTAGACCCGCTATCCCTACCTGATGCTCCGCATTAGGCTTGGCACCCATACCCGATGTTCTGGGGTAGTAGCGGTACCCCCACCGTTACTCTGCGGTAGTATCGGTACACCCACCGGTACTCCGGGGTAGTACGTGAACCCTTACTGGTTCACTGGGGTACACCTGATGACGTTACTGGCGCGCGGTGTAGACCAGACATTCCTACCTGACCCTCCGTTTTAGGCCCGGTATCCCTACCTGATGCTCCGTTGTTGGCCTGGCACCCCTACCCGATATGCTGGGGTAGTACCGGTACCCCCACCGGTACTCTGCGGTAGTATTGGTACACCCACCGGTACTCAAGGGCAGTACCTGAACACTTACTGGTTCGCTGGGGTACACCTGCTGACCTTACGGGCGTGCTGTGTAGACCAGACATTCCTACCTGACCCTCCAGGCTAGGCCCGGTATCCCTACCTGATGCTCTGCGGTGGGCCTGGCCCCCTATCCGACAATCTGGGGTAGTACCGGTACACCCACAGGGACTCCGCGGTACTTTTGCTATACCCACTGGTACTCCTGGATTGTACCGGAACCCTTACTGGTGCGCCGGGGTACACCTGCTGACCCTACGGGCACACTGCTTTGGACCCACCCTTCCTACCTGACCCGCCGGGGTAGGCCTGGTATACCTACCCGATGTTTCGAGGTAGAACCGGTTCCCCCACCGGTACTCTGGGCTTGGAACGGAAACCTTTGTGATGCGCCAGAGAACACCAGCTGTCCCTTCGTGCGCGCTGGACTAGACCTGGCCTCCCTACCGGACCCCACAGGTTAGACCCGCTATCCCTACCTGATGCTCCGCATTAGGCTTGGCACCCATACCCGATGTTCTGGGGTAGTAGCGGTACCCCCACCGTTACTCTGCGGTAGTATCGGTACACCCACCGGTACTCCGGGGTAGTACGTGAACCCTTACTGGTTCACTGGGGTACACCTGCTGACGTTACTGGCGTGCGGTGTAGACCAGACATTCCTACCTGACCCTCCGTTTTAGGCCCGGTATCCCTACCTGATGCTCCGTTGTTGGCCTGGCACCCCTACCCGATATGCTGGGGTAGTACCGGTACCCCCACCGGTACTCTGCGGTACTATTGTTACACCCACCGGTACTCCAGGGTAGTACCTGAACCCTTACTGCTTCGCTGGGGTACACCTGCTGACCTTACGGGCGTGCTGTGTAGACCAGACATTCCTACCTGACCCTCCAGGCTAGGCCCGGTATCCCTACCTGATGCTCTGCGGTAGGCCTGGCCCCCTACCCGACAATCTGGGGTAGTACCGGTACACCCACAGGGACTCAGCGGTACTTTTGCTATACCCACCGGTACTCCTGGATTGTACCGGAACCCTTACTGTTGCGCTGGGTTACACCTGCTGACCCTACGGGCACACTGCTTTGGACCCACCCTTCCTACCTGACCCGCCGGGGTAGGCCTGGTATACCTACCCGATGTTTCGAGGTAGAACCGGTTCCCCCACCGGTACTCTGTGCTTGGAACGGAAACCTTTGTGATGAGCCAGAGAACACCAGCTGTCCCTTCGTGCGCGCTGGACTAGACCCGGCCTCCCTACCGGACCCCACAGGTTAGACCCGCTATCCCTACCTGATGCTCCGCATTAGGCTTGGCACCCATACCCGATGTTCTGGGTTAGTAGCGGTACCCCCACCGTTAATCTGCGGTAGTATCGGTACACCCACCGGTAGTCCGGGGTAGTACGTGAACCCTTACTGGTTCACTGGGGTACACCTGCTGACGTTACTGGCGTGCGGTGTAGACCAGACATTCTTCCTGACCCTCCGTGTTAGTCCCGGTATCCCTACCTGATGCTCCGTTGTTGGCCTGGCACCCCTACCCGTTATGCTGGGGTAGTACCGCTACCCCCACCGGTACTCTGCGGTAGTATTGGTACACCCACCGGTACTCCAGGGTAGTACCTGAACTCTTACTGGTTCGCTGGGGTACACCTGCTGACGTTACTGGCGTGCGGTGTAGACCAGACATTCCTACCTGACCCTCCGTTTTAGGCCCGGTATCCCTACCTGATGCTCCGTTGTTCGCCTGGCACCCCTACCCGATATGCTGGGGTAGTACCGGTACCCCCACCGGTACTCTGCGGTAGTATTGGTACACCCACCGGTACTCCAGGGCAGTACCTGAACACTTACTGGTTCGCTGGGGTACACCTGCTGACCTTACGGGCGTGCTGTGTAGACCAGACATTCCTACCTGACCCTCCAGGCTAGGCCCGGTATCCCTACCTGATGCTCTGCGGTAGGCCTGGCCCCCTACCCGACAATCTGGGGTAGTACCGGTACACCCACAGGGACTCCGCGGTACTTTTGCTATACCCACCGGTACTCCTGGATTGTACCGGAACCCTTACTGGTGCGCCGGGGTACACCTGCTGACCCTACGGGCACACTGCTTTGGACCCACCCTTCCTACCTGACCCGCCGGGGTAGGCCTGCTATACCTACCCGATGTTTCGAGGTAGAACCGGTTCCCCCACCGGTACTCTGGGGTTGGAACGGAAACCTTTGTGATGCGCCAGAGAACACCAGCTGTACCTTCGTGCGCGCTGGACTAGACCTGGCCTCCCTACCGGACCCCACAGGTTAGACCCGCTATCCCTACCTGATGCTCTGCATTAGGCTTGGCACCCATACCCGATGTTCTGGGGTAGTAACGGTACCCCCACCGTTACTCTGCGGTAGTATCGGTACACCCACCGGTACTCCGGGGTAGTACGTGAACCCTTACTGGTTCACTGGGGTACACCTGCTGACGTTACTGGCGTGCGGTGTAGACCAGACATTCCTACCTGACCCTCCGTTTTAGGCCCGGTATCCCTACCTGATGCTCCGTTGTTGGCCTGGCACCCCTACCCGATATGCTGGGGTAGTACCGGTACCCCCACCGGTACTCTGCGGTAGTATTGGTACACCCACCGGTACTCCAGGGTAGTACCTGAACACTTACTGGTTCGCTGGGGTACACCTGCTGACCTTACGGGCGTGCTGTGTAGACCAGACATTCCTACCTGACCCTCCAGGCTAGGCCCGGTATCCCTACCTGATGCTCTGCGGTAGGCCTGGCCCCCTACCCGACAATCTGGGGTAGTACCGGTACACCCACAGGTACTCCGCGGTACTTTTGCTATACCCACTGGTACTCCTGGATTGTACCGGAACCCTTACTGGTGCGCCGGGGTACACCTGCTGACCCTACGGGCACACTGCTTTGGACCCACCCTTCCTACCTGACCCGCCGGGGTAGGCCTGGTATACCTACCCGATGTTTCGAGGTAGAACCGGTTCCCCCACCGGTACGCTGGGCTTGGAACGGAAACCTTTGTGATGCGCCAGAGAACACCAGCTGTACCTTCGTGCGCGCTGGACTAGACCTGGCCTCCCTACCGGACCCCACAGGTTAGACCCGCTATCCCTACCTGATGCTCCGCATTAGGCTTGGCACCCATACCCGATGTTCTGGGGTAGTAGCGGTACCCCCACCGTTACTCTGCGGTAGTATCGGTACACCCACCGGTACTCCGGGGTAGTACGTGAACCCTTACTGGTTCACTGGGGTACACCTGATGACGTTACTGGCGCGCGGTGTAGACCAGACATTCCTACCTGACCCTCCGTTTTAGGCCCGGTATCCCTACCTGATGCTCCGTTGTTGGCCTGGCACCCCTACCCGATATGCTGGGGTAGTACCGGTACCCCCACCGGTACTCTGCGGTAGTATTGGTACACCCACCGGTACTCCAGGGCAGTACCTGAACACTTACTGGTTCGCTGGGGTACACCTGCTGACCTTACGGGCGTGCTGTGTAGACCAGACATTCCTACCTGACCCTCCAGGCTAGGCCCGGTATCCCTACCTGATGCTCTGCGGTAGGCCTGGCCCCCTATCCGACAATCTGGGGTAGTACCGGTACACCCACAGGGACTCCGCGGTACTTTTCCTATACCCACCGGTACTCCTGGATTGTACCGGAACCCTTACTGGTGCGCCGGGGTACACCTGCTGACCCTACGGGCACACTGCTTTGGACCCACCCTTCCTACCTGACCCGCCGGGGTAGGCCTGGTATACCTACCCGATGTTTCGAGGTAGAACCGGTTCCCCCACCGGTACTCTGGGCTTGGAACGGAAACCTTTGTGATGAGCCAGAGAACACCAGCTGTCCCTTCGTGCGCGCTGGACTAGACCTGGCCTCCCTACCGGACCCCACAGGTTAGACCCGCTATCCCTACCTGATGCTCCGCATTAGGCTTGGCACCCATACCCGATGTTCTGGGGTAGTAGCGGTACCCCCACCGTTACTCTGCGGTAGTATCGGTACACCCACCGGTACTCCGGGGTAGTACGTGAACCCTTACTGGTTCACTGGGGTACACCTGCTGACGTTACTGGCGTGCGGTGTAGACCAGACATTCCTACCTGACCCTCCGTTTTAGGCCCGGTATCCCTACCTGATGCTCCGTTGTTGGCCTGGCACCCCTACCCGATATGCTGGGGTAGTACCGGTACCCCCACCGGTACTCTGCGGTACTATTGGTACACCCACCGGTACTCCAGGGTAGTACCTGAACTCTTACTGGTTCGCTGGGGTACACCTGCTGACGTTACTGGCGTGCGGTGTAGACCAGACATTCCTACCTGACCCTCCGTTTTAGGCCCGGTATCCCTACCTGATGCTCCGTTGTTCGCCTGGCACCCCTACCCGATATGCTGGGGTAGTACCGGTACCCCCACCGGTACTCTGCGGTAGTATTGGTACACCCACCGGTACTCCAGGGTAGTACCTGAACACTTACTGGTTCGCTGGGGTACACCTGCTGACCTTACGGGCGTGCTGTGTAGACCAGACATTCCTACCAGACCCTCCAGACTAGGCCCGGTATCCCTACCTGATGCTCTGCGGTAGGCCTGGCCCCCTACCCGACAATCTGGGGTAGTACCGGTACACCCACAGGTACTCCGCGGTACTTTTGCTATACCCACCGGTACTCCTGGATTGTACCGGAACCCTTACTGGTGCGCCGGGGTACACCTGCTGACCCTACGGGCACACTGCTTTGGACCCACCCTTCCTACCTGACCCGCCGGGGTAGGCCTGCTATACCTACCCGATGTTTCGAGGTAGAACCGGTTCCCCCACCGGTACTCTGGGGTTGGAACGGAAACCTTTGTGATGCGCCAGAGAACACCAGCTGTCCCTTCGTGCGCGCTGGACTAGACCTGGCCTCCCTACCGGACCCCACAGGTTAGACCCGCTATCCCTACCTGATGCTCCGCATTAGGCTTGGCACCCATACCCGATGTTCTGGGGTAGTAACGGTACCCCCACCGTTACTCTGCGGTAGTATCGGTACACCCACCGGTACTCCGGGGTAGTACGTGAACCCTTACTGGTTCACTGGGGTACACCTGCTGACGTTACTGGCGTGCGGTGTAGACCAGACATTCCTACCTGACCCTCCGTTTTAGGCCCGGTATCCCTACCTGATGCTCCGTTGTTGGCCTGGCACCCCTACCCGATATGCTGGGGTAGTACCGCTACCCCCACCGGTACTCTGCGGTAGTATTGGTACACCCACCGGTACTCCAGGGTAGTACCTGAACCCTTACTGGTTCGCTGGGGTACACCTGCTGACCTTACGGGCGTGCTGTGTAGACCAGACATTCCTACCTGACCCTCCAGGCTAGGCCCGGTATCCCTACCTGATGCTCTGCGGTAGGCCTGGCCCCCTACACGACAATCTGGGGTAGTACCGGTACACCCACAGGGACTCCGCGGTACTTTTGCTATACCCACCGGTACTCCTGGATTGTACCGGAACCCTTACTGGTGCGCCGGGGTACACCTGCTGACCCTACGGGCACACTGCTTTGGACCCACCCTTCCTACCTGACCCGCCGGGGTAGGCCTGGTATACCTACCCGATGTTTCGAGGTAGAACCGGTTCCCCCACCGGTACTCTGGGCTTGGAACGGAAACCTTTGTGATGCGCCAGAGAACACCAGCTGTACCTTCGTGCGCGCTGGACTAGACCTGGCCTCCCTACCGGACCCCACAGGTTAGACCCGCTATCCCTACCTGATGCTCCGCATTAGGCTTGGCACCCATACCCGATCTTCTGGGGTAGTAGCGGTACCCCCACCGTTACTCTGCGGTAGTATCGGTACACCCACCGGTAGTCCGGGGTAGTACGTGAACCCTTACTGGTTCACTGGGGTACACCTGCTGACGTTACTGGCGTGCGGTGTAGACCAGACATTCTTCCTGACCCTCCGTGTTAGTCCCGGTATCCCTACCTGATGCTCCGTTGTTGGCCTGGCACACCTACCCGATATGCTGGCGTAGTACCGGTACCCCCACCGGTACTCTGCGGTAGTATTGGTACACCCACCGGTACTCCAGGGTAGTACCTGAACCCTTACTGGTTCGCTGGGGTACACCTGCTGACCTTACGGGCGTGCTGTGTAGACCAGACATTCCTACCTGACCCTCCAGGCTAGGCCCGGTATCCCTACCTGATGCTCTGCGGTAGGCCTGGCCCCCTATCCGACAATCTGGGGTAGTACCGGTACACCAACAGGGACTCCACGGTACTTTTGCTATACCCACTGGTACTCCTGGATTGTACCGGAACCCTTACTGGTGCGCTGGGGTACACCTGCTGACCCTACGGGCACACTGCTTTGGACCCACCCTTCCTACCTGACCCGCCGGGGTAGGCCTGGTATACCTACCCGATGTTTCGAGGTAGAACCGGTTCCCCCACCGGTACTCTGGGCTTGGAACGGAAACCTTTGTGATGCGCCAGAGAACACCAGCTGTCCCTTCGTGCGCGCTGGACTAGACCTGGCCTCCCTACCGGACCCCACAGGTTAGACCCGCTATCCCTACCTGATGCTCCGCATTAGGCTTGGCACCCATACCCGATGTTCTGGGGTAGTAGCGGTACCCCCACCGTTACTCTGCGGTAGTATCGGTACACCCACCGGTACTCCGGGGTAGTACGTGAACCCTTATTGGTTCACTGGGGTACACCTGCTGACGTTACTGGCGTGCGGTGTAGACCAGACATTCTTCCTGACCCTCCGTGTTAGTCCCGGTATCCCTACCTGATGCTCCGTTGTAGGCCTGGCACACCTACCCGATATGCTGGCGTAGTACCGGTACCCCCACCGGTACTCTGCGGTAGTATTGGTACACCCACCGGTACTCCAGGGTAGTACCTGAACCCTTACTGGTTCGCTGGGGTACACCTGCTGACCTTACGGGCGTGCTGTGTAGACCAGACATTCCTACCTGACCCTCCAGGCTAGGCCCGGTATCCCTACCTGATGCTCTGCGGTAGGCCTGGCCCCCTACCCGATAATCTGGGGTTGTACCGGTACACCCACAGGGACCCCGCGGTACTTTTGCTATACCCACCGGTACTCCTGGATTGTACCGGAACCCTTACTGGTGCGCCGGGGTACACCTGCTGACCCTACGTGCACACTGCTTTGGACCCACCCTTCCTACCTGACCCGCCGGGGTAGGCCTGGTATACCTACCCGATGTTTCGAGGTAGAACCGGTTCCCCCACCGGTACTCTGGGTTTGGAACGGAAACCTTTGTGATGCGCCAGAGAACACCAGCTGTCCCTTCGTGCGCGCTGGACTAGACCTGGCCTCCCTACCGGACCCCACAGGTTAGACCCGCTATCCCTACCTGATGCTCCGCATTAGGCTTGGCACCCATACCCGATGTTCTGGGGTAGTAACGGTACCCCCACCGTTACTCTGCGGTAGTATCGGTACACCCACCGGTACTCCGGGGTAGTACGTGAACCCTTACTGGTTCACTGGGATACACCTGATGACGTTACTGGCGTGCGGTGTAGACCAGACATTCCTACCTGACCCTCCGTTTTAGGCCCGGTATCCCTACCTGATGCTCCGTTGTTGGCCTGGCACCCCTACCCGATATGCTGGAGTAGTACCGCTACCCCCACCGGTACTCTGCGGTAGTATTGGTACACCCACCGGTACTCCAGGGTAGTACCTGAACCCTTACTGGTTCGCTGGGGTACACCTGCTGACCTTACGAGCGTGCAGTGTAGACCAGACATTCCTACCTGACCCTCCAGGCTAGGCCCGGTATCCCTACCTGATGCTCTGCGGTAGGCCTGGCCCCCTACCCGACAATCTGGGGTAGTACCGGTACACCCACAGGGACTCCGCGGTACTTTTGCTATACCCACTGGTACTCCTGGATTGTACCGGATCCCTTACTGGTGCGCCGGGGTACACCTGCTGACCCTACGGGCACACTGCTTTGGACCCACCCTTCCTACCTGACCCGCCGGGGTAGGCCTGCTATACCTACCCGATGTTTCGAGGTAGAACCGGTTCCCCCACCGGTACTCTGGGCTTGGAACGGAACCATTTCTGATGCGCCAGAGAACACCAGCTGTCCCTTCGTGCGCGCTGGACTAGACCCGGCCTCCCTTCCGGACCCCACAGGTTAGACCCGCTATCCCTACCTGATGCTCCGCATTAGGCTTGGCACCCATACCCGATGTTCTGGGGTAGTAGCGGTACCCCCACCGTTACTCTGCGGTAGTATCGGTACACCCACCGGTAGTCCGGGGTAGTACGTGAACCCTTACTGGTTCACTGGGGTACACCTGCTGACGTTACTGGCGTGCGGTGTAGACCAGACATTCCTACCTGACCCTCCGTTTTAGGCCCGGTATCCCTACCTGATGCTCCGTTGTTGGCCTGGCACCCCTACCCGATATGCTGGGGTAGTACCGGTACCCCCACCGGTACTCTGCGGTAGTATTGGTACACCCACCGGTACTCCAGGGTAGTACCTGAACTCTTACTGGTTCGCTGGGGTACACCTGCTGACCTTACGGGCGTGCTGTGTAGACCAGACATTCCTACCTGACCCTCCAGGCTAGGCCCGGTATCCCTACCTGATGCTCTGCGGTAGGCCTGGCCCCCTACCCGACAATCTGGGGTAGTACCGGTACACCCACAGGGACTCCGCGGTACTTTTGCTATACCCACCGGTACTCCTGGATTGTACCGGAACCCTTACTGGTGCGCCGGGGTACACCTGCTGACCCTACGGGCACACTGCTTTGGACCCACCCTTCCTACCTGACCCGCCGGGGTAGGCCTGCTATACCTACCCGATGTTTCGAGGTAGAACCGGTTCCCCCACCGGTACTCTGGGGTTGGAACGGAAACCTTTGTGATGCGCCAGAGAACACCAGCTGTCCCTTCGTGCGCGCTGGACTAGACCTGTCCTCCCTACCGGACCCCACAGGTTAGACCCGCTATCCCTACCTGATGCTCCGCATTAGGCTTGGCACCCATACCCGATGTTCTGGGGTAGTAACGGTACCCCCACCGTTACTCTGCGGTAGTATCGGTACACCCACCGGTACTCCGGGGTAGTACGTGAACCCTTACTGGTTCACTGGGGTACACCTGCTGACGTTACTGGCGTGCGGTGTAGACCAGACATTCCTACCTGACCCTCCGTTTTAGGCCCGGTATCCCTACCTGATGCTCCGTTGTTGGCCTGGCACCCCTACCCGATATGCTGGGGTAGTACCGCTACCCCCACCGGTACTCTGCGGTAGTATTGGTACACCCACCGGTACTCCAGGGTAGTACCTGAACCCTTACTGCTTCGCTGGGGTACACCTGCTGACCTTACAGGCGTGCTGTGTAGACCAGACATTCCTACCTGACCCTCCAGGCTAGGCCCGGTATCCCTACCTGATGCTCTGCGGTAGGCCTGGCCCCCTACCCGACAATCTGGGGTAGTACCGGTACACCCACAGGGACTCAGCGGTACTTTTGCTATACCCACCGGTACTCCTGGATTGTACCGGAACCCTTACTGGTGCGCTGGGTTACACCTGCTGACCCTACGGGCACACTGCTTTGGACCCACCCTTCCTACCTGACCCGCCGGGGTAGGCCTGGTATACCTACCCGATGTTTCGAGGTAGAACCGGTTCCCCCACCGGTACTCTGGGCTAGGAACGGAAACCTTTGTGATGAGCCAGAGAACACCAGCTGTCCCTTCGTGCGCGCTGGACTAGACCTGGCCTCCCTACCGGACCCCACAGGTTAGACCCGCTATCCCTACCTGATGCTCCGCATTAGGCTTGGCACCCATACCCGATCTTCTGGGGTAGTAGCGGTACCCCCACCGTTACTCTGCGGTAGTATCGGTACACCCACCGGTAGTCCGGGGTAGTACGTGAACCCTTACTGGTTCACTGGGGTACACCTGCTGACGTTACTGGCGTGCGGTGTAGACCAGACATTCTTCCTGACCCTCCGTGTTAGTCCCGGTATCCCTACCTGATGCTCCGTTGTTGGCCTGGCACACCTACCCGATATGCTGGCGTAGTACCGGTACCCCCACCGGTACTCTGCGGTAGTATTGGTACACCCACCGGTACTCCAGGGTAGTACCTGAACCCTTACTGGTTCGCTGGGGTACACCTGCTGACCTTACGGGCGTGCTGTGTAGACCAGACATTCCTACCTGACCCTCCAGGCTAGGCCCGGTATCCCTACCTGATGCTCTGCGGTAGGCCTGGCCCCCTATCCGACAATCAGGGGTAGTACCGGTACACCCACAGGGACTCCACGGTACTTTTGCTATACCCACCGGTACTCCTGGATTGTACCGGAACCCTTACTGGTGCGCTGGGGTACACCTGCTGACCCTACGGGCACACTGCTTTGGACCCACCCTTCCTACCTGACCCGCCGGGGTAGGCCTGCTATACCTACCCGATGTTTCGAGGTAGAACCGGTTCCCCCACCGGTACTCTGGGCTTGGAACGGAAACCTTTGTGATGCGCCAGAGAACACCAGCTGTCCCTTCGTGCGCGCTGGACTAGACCTGGCCTCCCTACCGGACCCCACAGGTTAGACCCGCTATCCCTACCTGATGCTCCGCATTAGGCTTGGCACCCATACCCGATGTTCTGGGGTAGTAGCGGTACCCCCACCGTTACTCTGCGGTAGTATCGGTACACCCACCGGTACTCCGGGGTAGTACGTGAACCCTTATTGGTTCACTGGGGTACACCTGCTGACGTTACTGGCGTGCGGTGTAGACCAGACATTCTTCCTGACCCTCCGTGTTAGTCCCGGTATCCCTACCTGATGCTCCGTTGTAGGCCTGGCACACCTACCCGATATGCTGGCGTAGTACCGGTACCCCCACCGGTACTCTGCGGTAGTATTGGTACACCCACCGGTACTCCAGGGTAGTACCTGAACCCTTACTGGTTCGCTGGGGTACACCTGCTGACCTTACGGGCGTGCTGTGTAGACCAGACATTCCTACCTGACCCTCCAGGCTAGGCCCGGTATCCCTACCTGATGCTCTGCGGTAGGCCTGGCCCCCTACCCGATAATCTGGGGTTGTACCGGTACACCCACAGGGACCCCGCGGTACTTTTGCTATACCCACCGGTACTCCTGGATTGTACCGGAACCCTTACTGGTGCGCCGGGGTACACCTGCTGACCCTACGTGCACACTGCTTTGGACCCACCCTTCCTACCTGACCCGCCGGGGTAGGCCTGGTATACCTACCCGATGTTTCGAGGTAGAACCGGTTCCCCCACCGGTACTCTGGGTTTGGAACGGAAACCTTTGTGATGCGCCAGAGAACACCAGCTGTCCCTTCGTGCGCGCTGGACTAGACCTGGCCTCCCTACCGGACCCCACAGGTTAGACCCGCTATCCCTACCTGATGCTCCGCATTAGGCTTGGCACCCATACCCGATGTTCTGGGGTAGTAACGGTACCCCCACCGTTACTCTGCGGTAGTATCGGTACACCCACCGGTACTCCGGGGTAGTACGTGAACCCTTACTGGTTCACTGGGATACACCTGATGACGTTACTGGCGTGCGGTGTAGACCAGACATTCCTACCTGACCCTCCGTTTTAGGCCCGGTATCCCTACCTGATGCTCCGTTGTTGGCCTGGCACCCCTACCCGATATGCTGGAGTAGTACCGCTACCCCCACCGGTACTCTGCGGTAGTATTGGTACACCCACCGGTACTCCAGGGTAGTACCTGAACCCTTACTGGTTCGCTGGGGTACACCTGCTGACCTTACGAGCGTGCAGTGTAGACCAGACATTCCTACCTGACCCTCCAGGCTAGGCCCGGTATCCCTACCTGATGCTCTGCGGTAGGCCTGGCCCCCTACCCGACAATCTGGGGTAGTACCGGTACACCCACAGGGACTCCGCGGTACTTTTGCTATACCCACTGGTACTCCTGGATTGTACCGGAACCCTTACTGGTGCGCCGGGGTACACCTGCTGACCCTACGGGCACACTGCTTTGGACCCACCCTTCCTACCTGACCCGCCGGGGTAGGCCTGCTATACCTACCCGATGTTTCGAGGTAGAACCGGTTCCCCCACCGGTACTCTGGGCTTGGAACGGAACCATTTCTGATGCGCCAGAGAACACCAGCTGTCCCTTCGTGCGCGCTGGACTAGACCCGGCCTCCCTTCCGGACCCCACAGGTTAGACCCGCTATCCCTACCTGATGCTCCGCATTAGGCTTGGCACCCATACCCGATGTTCTGGGGTAGTAGCGGTACCCCCACCGTTACTCTGCGGTAGTATCGGTACACCCACCGGTAGTCCGGGGTAGTACGTGAACCCTTACTGGTTCGCTGGGGTACACCTGCTGACGTTACTGGCGTGCGGTGTAGACCAGACAATCCTACCTGACCCTCCGTTTTAGGCCCGGTATCCCTACCTGATGCTCCGTTGTTGGCCTGGCACCCCTACCCGATATGCTGGGGTAGTACCGGTACCCCCACCGGTACTCTGCGGTAGTATTGGTACACCCACCGGTACTCCAGGGTAGTACCTGAACTCTTACTGGTTCGCTGGGGTACACCTGCTGACCTTACGGGCGTGCTGTGTAGACCAGACATTCCTACCTGACCCTCCAGGCTAGGCCCGGTATCCCTACCTGATGCTCTGCGGTAGGCCTGGCCCCCTACCCGACAATCTGGGGTAGTACCGGTACACCCACAGGGACTCCGCGGTACTTTTGCTATACCCACCGGTACTCCTGGATTGTACCGGAACCCTTACTGGTGCGCCGGGGTACACCTGCTGACCCTACGGGCACACTGCTTTGGACCCACCCTTCCTACCTGACCCGCCGGGGTAGGCCTGCTATACCTACCCGATGTTTCGAGGTAGAACCGGTTCCCCCACCGGTACTCTGGGGTTGGAACGGAAACCTTTGTGATGCGCCAGAGAACACCAGCTGTCCCTTCGTGCGCGCTGGACTAGACCTGGCCTCCCTACCGGACCCCACAGGTTAGACCCGCTATCCCTACCTGATGCTCCGCATTAGGCTTGGCACCCATACCCGATGTTCTGGGGTAGTAACGGTACCCCCACCGTTACTCTGCGGTAGTATCGGTACACCCACCGGTACTCCGGGGTAGTACGTGAACCCTTACTGGTTCACTGGGGTACACCTGCTGACGTTACTGGCGTGCGGTGTAGACCAGACATTCCTACCTGACCCTCCGTTTTAGGCCCGGTATCCCTACCTGATGCTCCGTTGTTGGCCTGGCACCCCTACCCGATATGCTGGGGTAGTACCGCTACCCCCACCGGTACTCTGCGGTAGTATTGGTACACCCACCGGTACTCCAGGGTAGTACCTGAACCCTTACTGCTTCGCTGGGGTACACCTGCTGACCTTACAGGCGTGCTGTGTAGACCAGACATTCCTACCTGACCCTCCAGGCTAGGCCCGGTATCCCTACCTGATGCTCTGCGGTAGGCCTGGCCCCCTACCCGACAATCTGGGGTAGTACCGGTACACCCACAGGGACTCAGCGGTACTTTTGCTATACCCACCGGTACTCCTGGATTGTACCGGAACCCTTACTGGTGCGCTGGGTTACACCTGCTGACCCTACGGGCACACTGCTTTGGACCCACCCTTCCTACCTGACCCGCCGGGGTAGGCCTGGTATACCTACCCGATGTTTCGAGGTAGAACCGGTTCCCCCACCGGTACTCTGGGCTTGGAACGGAAACCTTTGTGATGAGCCAGAGAACACCAGCTGTCCCTTCGTGCGCGCTGGACTAGACCTGGCCTCCCTACCGGACCCCACAGGTTAGACCCGCTATCCCTACCTGATGCTCCGCATTAGGCTTGGCACCCATACCCGATCTTCTGGGGTAGTAGCGGTACCCCCACCGTTACTCTGCGGTAGTATCGGTACACCCACCGGTAGTCCGGGGTAGTACGTGAACCCTTACTGGTTCACTGGGGTACACCTGCTGACGTTACTGGCGTGCGGTGTAGACCAGACATTCTTCCTGACCCTCCGTGTTAGTCCCGGTATCCCTACCTGATGCTCCGTTGTTGGCCTGGCACACCTACCCGATATGCTGGCGTAGTACCGGTACCCCCACCGGTACTCTGCGGTAGTATTGGTACACCCACCGGTACTCCAGGGTAGTACCTGAACCCTTACTGGTTCGCTGGGGTACACCTGCTGACCTTACGGGCGTGCTGTGTAGACCAGACATTCCTACCTGACCCTCCAGGCTAGGCCCGGTATCCCTACCTGATGCTCTGCGGTAGGCCTGGCCCCCTATCCGACAATCAGGGGTAGTACCGGTACACCCACAGGGACTCCACGGTACTTTTGCTATACCCACCGGTACTCCTGGATTGTACCGGAACCCTTACTGGTGCGCTGGGGTACACCTGCTGACCCTACGGGCACACTGCTTTGGACCCACCCTTCCTACCTGACCCGCCGGGGTAGGCCTGCTATACCTACCCGATGTTTCGAGGTAGAACCGGTTCCCCCACCGGTACTCTGGGCTTGGAACGGAACCATTTCTGATGCGCCAGAGAACACCAGCTGTCCCTTCGTGCGCGCTGGACTAGACCCGGCCTCCCTTCCGGACCCCACAGGTTAGACCCGCTATCCCTACCTGATGCTCCGCATTAGGCTTGGCACCCATACCCGATGTTCTGGGGTAGTAGCGGTACCCCCACCGTTACTCTGCGGTAGTATCGGTACACCCACCGGTAGTCCGGGGTAGTACGTGAACCCTTACTGGTTCGCTGGGGTACACCTGCTGACGTTACTGGCGTGCGGTGTAGACCAGACATTCCTACCTGACCCTCCGTTTTAGGCCCGGTATCCCTACCTGATGCTCCGTTGTTGGCCTGGCACCCCTACCCGATATGCTGGGGTAGTACCGGTACCCCCACCGGTACTCTGCGGTAGTATTGGTACACCCACCGGTACTCCAGGGTAGTACCTGAACTCTTACTGGTTCGCTGGGGTACACCTGCTGACCTTACGGGCGTGCTGTGTAGACCAGACATTCCTACCTGACCCTCCAGGCTAGGCCCGGTATCCCTACCTGATGCTCTGCGGTAGGCCTGGCCCCCTACCCGACAATCTGGGGTAGTACCGGTACACCCACAGGGACTCCGCGGTACTTTTGCTATACCCACCGGTACTCCTGGATTGTACCGGAACCCTTACTGGTGCGCCGGGGTACACCTGCTGACCCTACGGGCACACTGCTTTGGACCCACCCTTCCTACCTGACCCGCCGGGGTAGGCCTGCTATACCTACCCGATGTTTCGAGGTAGAACCGGTTCCCCCACCGGTACTCTGGGGTTGGAACGGAAACCTTTGTGATGCGCCAGAGAACACCAGCTGTCCCTTCGTGCGCGCTGGACTAGACCTGGCCTCCCTACCGGACCCCACAGGTTAGACCCGCTATCCCTACCTGATGCTCCGCATTAGGCTTGGCACCCATACCCGATCTTCTGGGGTAGTAGCGGTACCCCCACCGTTACTCTGCGGTAGTATCGGTACACCCACCGGTAGTCCGGGGTAGTACGTGAACCCTTACTGGTTCACTGGGGTACACCTGCTGACGTTACTGGCGTGCGGTGTAGACCAGACATTCTTCCTGACCCTCCGTGTTAGTCCCGGTATCCCTACCTGATGCTCCGTTGTTGGCCTGGCACACCTACCCGATATGCTGGCGTAGTACCGGTACCCCCACCGGTACTCTGCGGTAGTATTGGTACACCCACCGGTACTCCAGGGTAGTACCTGAACCCTTACTGGTTCGCTGGGGTACACCTGCTGACCTTACGGGCGTGCTGTGTAGACCAGACATTCCTACCTGACCCTCCAGGCTAGGCCCGGTATCCCTACCTGATGCTCTGCGGTAGGCCTGGCCCCCTATCCGACAATCAGGGGTAGTACCGGTACACCCACAGGGACTCCACGGTACTTTTGCTATACCCACCGGTACTCCTGGATTGTACCGGAACCCTTACTGGTGCGCTGGGGTACACCTGCTGACCCTACGGGCACACTGCTTTGGACCCACCCTTCCTACCTGACCCGCCGGGGTAGGCCTGGTATACCTACCCGATGTTTCGAGGTAGAACCGGTTCCCCCACCGGTACTCTGGGCTTGGAACGGAAACCTTTGTGATGCGCCAGAGAACACCAGCTGTCCCTTCGTGCGCGCTGGACTAGACCTGGCCTCCCTACCGGACCCCACAGGTTAGACCCGCTATCCCTACCTGATGCTCCGCATTAGGCTTGGCACCCATACCCGATGTTCTGGGGTAGTAGCGGTACCCCCACCGTTACTCTGCGGTAGTATCGGTACACCCACCGGTAGTCCGGGGTAGTACGTGAACCCTTATTGGTTCACTGGGGTACACCTGCTGACGTTACTGGCGTGCTGTGTAGACCAGACATTCCTACCTGACCCTCCAGGCTAGGCCCGGTATCCCTACCTGATGCTCTGCGGTAGGCCTGGCCCCCTACCCGACAATCTGGGGTAGTACCGGTACACCCACAGGGACTCCGCGGTACTTTTGCTATACCCACCGGTACTCCTGGATTGTACCGGAACCCTTACTGTTGCGCCGGGGTACACCTGCTGACCCTACGTGCACACTGCTTTGGACCCACCCTTCCTACCTGACCCGCCGGGGTAGGCCTGGTATACCTACCCGATGTTTCGAGGTAGAACCGGTTCCCCCACCGGTACTCTGGGCTTGTAACGGAAACCTTTCTGATGCGCCAGAGAACACCAGCTGTCCCTTCGTGCGCGCTGGACTAGACCTGGCCTCCCTACCGGACCCCACATGTTAGACCCGCTATCCCTACCTGATGCTCCGCATTAGGCTTGGCACCCATACCCGATGTTCTGGGGTAGTAGCGGTACCCCCACCGGTACTCTGCGGTAGTATTGGTACACCCACCGGTACTCCAGGGCAGTACCTGAACACTTACTGGTTCGCTGGGGTACACCTGCTGACCTTACGGGCGTGCTGTGTAGACCAGACATTCCTACCTGACCCTCCAGGCTAGGCCCGGTATCCCTACCTGATGCTCTGCGGTAGGCCTGGCCCCCTATCCGACAATCTGGGGTATTACCGGTACACCCACAGGGACTCCGCGGTACTTTTGCTATACCCACTGGTACTCCTGGATTGTACCGGAACCCTTACTGGTGCGCCGGGGTACACCTGCTGACCCTACGGGCACACTGCTTTGGACCCACCCTTCCTACCTGACCCGCCGGGGTAGGCCTGGTATACCTACCCGATGTTTCGAGGTAGAACCGGTTCCCCCACCGGTACTCTGGGCTTGGAACGGAAACCTTTGTGATGCGCCAGAGAACACCAGCTGTACCTTCGTGCGCGCTGGACTAGACCTGGCCTCCCTACCGGACCCCACAGGTTAGACCCGCTATCCCTACCTGATGCTCCGCATTAGGCTTGGCACCCATACCCGATGTTCTGGGGTAGTAGCGGTACCCCCACCGTTACTCTGCGGTAGTATCGGTACACCCACCGGTACTCCGGGGTAGTACGTGAACCCTTACTGGTTCACTGGGGTACACCTGATGACGTTACTGGCGCGCGGTGTAGACCAGACATTCCTACCTGACCCTCCGTTTTAGGCCCGGTATCCCTACCTGATGCTCCGTTGTTGGCCTGGCACCCCTAACCGATATGCTGGGGTAGTACCGCTACCCCCACCGGTACTCTGCGGTAGTATTGGTACACCCACCGGTACTCCAGGGTAGTACCTGAACCCTTACTGGTTCGCTGGGGTACACCTGCTGACCTTACGGGCGTGCTGTGTAGACCAGACATTCCTACCTGACCCTCCAGGCTAGGCCCGGTATCCCTACCTGATGCTCTGCGGTAGGCCTGGCCCCCTATCCGACAATCTGGGGTAGTACCGGTACACCCACAGGTACTCCACGGTACTTTTGCTATACCCACCGGTACTCCTGGATTGTACCGGAACCCTTACTGGTGCGCCGGGGTACACCTGCTGACCCTACGGGCACACTGCTTTGGACCCACCCTTCCTACCTGACCCGCCGGGGTAGGCCTGGTATACCTACCCGATGTTTCGAGGTAGAACCGGTTCCCCCAACGGTACTCTGGGTTTGGAACGGAACCCTTTGTGATGCGCCAGAGAACACCAGCTGTCCCTTCGTGCGCGCTGGACTAGACCCGGCCTCCCTTCCGGACCCCACAGGTTAGACCCGCTATCCCTACCTGATCCTCCGCATTAGGCTTGGCACCCATACCCTATGTTCTGGGGTAGTAACGGTACCCCCACCGTTACTCTGCGGTAGTATCGGTACACCCACCGGTACTCCGGGGTAGTACGTGAACCCTTACTGGTTCACTGGGGTACACCTGCTGACGTTACTGGCGTGCGGTGTAGACCAGACATTCCTACCTGACCCTCCGTTTTAGTCCCGGTATCCCTACCTGATGCTCCGTTGTTGGCCTGGCACCCCTACCCAATATGCTGGGGTAGTACCGGTACCCCCACCGGTACTCTGCGGTAGTATTGGTACACCCACCGGTACTCCAGGGTAGTACCTGAACCCTTACTGGTTCGCTGGGGTACACCTGCTGACCTTACGGGCGTGCTGTGTAGACCAGACATTCCTACCTGACCCTCCAGGCTAGGCCCGGTATCCCTACCTGATGCTCTGCGGTAGGCCTGGCCCCCTACCCGACAATCTGGGGTAGTACCGGTACACCCACAGGGACTCCGCGGTACTTTTGCTATACCCACCGGTACTCCTGGATTGTACCGGAACCCTTACTGGTGCGCCGGGGTACACCTGCTGACCCTACGGGCACACTGCTTTGGACCCACCCTTCCTACCTGACCCGCCGGGGTAGGCCTGCTATACCTACCCGATGTTTCGAGGTAGAACCGGTTCCCCCACCGGTACTCTGGGGTTGGAACGGAAACCTTTGTGATGCGCCAGAGAACACCAGCTGTCCCTTCGTGCGCGCTGGACTAGACCTGGCCTCCCTACCGGACCCCACAGGTTAGACCCGCTATCCCTACCTGATGCTCCGCATTAGGCTTGGCACCCATACCCGATGTTCTGGGGTAGTAACGGTACCCCCACCGTTACTCTGCGGTAGTATCGGTACACCCACCGGTACTCCGGGGTAGTACGTGAACCCTTACTGGTTCACTGGGGTACACCTGCTGACGTTACTGGCGTGCGGTGTAGACCAGACATTCCTACCTGACCCTCCGTTTTAGGCCCGGTATCCCTACCTGATGCTCCGTTGTTGGCCTGGCACCCCTACCCGATATGCTGGGGTAGTACCGCTACCCCCACCGGTACTCTGCGGTAGTATTGGTACACCCACCGGTACTCCAGGGTAGTACCTGAACCCTTACTGCTTCGCTGGGGTACACCTGCTGACCTTACGGGCGTGCTGTGTAGACCAGACATTCCTACCTGACCCTCCAGGCTAGGCCCGGTATCCCTACCTGATGCTCTGCGGTAGGCCTGGCCCCCTACCCGACAATCTGGGGTAGTACCGGTACACCCACAGGGACTCAGCGGTACTTTTGCTATACCCACCGGTACTCCTGGATTGTACCGGAACCCTTACTGGTGCGCTGGGTTACACCTGCTGACCCTACGGGCACACTGCTTTGGACCCACCCTTCCTACCTGACCCGCCGGGGTAGGCCTGGTATACCTACCCGATGTTTCGAGGTAGAACCGGTTCCCCCACCGGTACTCTGGGCTTGGAACGGAAACCTTTGTGATGAGCCAGAGAACACCAGCTGTCCCTTCGTGCGCGCTGGACTAGACCTGGCCTCCCTACCGGACCCCACAGGTTAGACCCGCTATCCCTACCTGATGCTCCGCATTAGGCTTGGCACCCATACCCGATCTTCTGGGGTAGTAGCGGTACCCCCACCGTTACTCTGCGGTAGTATCGGTACACCCACCGGTAGTCCGGGGTAGTACGTGAACCCTTACTGGTTCACTGGGGTACACCTGCTGACGTTACTGGCGTGCGGTGTAGACCAGACATTCTTCCTGACCCTCCGTGTTAGTCCCGGTATCCCTACCTGATGCTCCGTTGTTGGCCTGGCACACCTACCCGATATGCTGGCGTAGTACCGGTACCCCCACCGGTACTCTGCGGTAGTATTGGTACACCCACCGGTACTCCAGGGTAGTACCTGAACCCTTACTGGTTCGCTGGGGTACACCTGCTGACATTACGGGCGTGCTGTGTAGACCAGACATTCCTACCTGACCCTCCAGGCTAGGCCCGGTATCCCTACCTGATGCTCTGCGGTAGGCCTGGCCCCCTATCCGACAATCTGGGGTAGTACCGGTACACCCACAGGGACTCCACGGTACTTTTGCTATACCCACCGGTACTCCTGGATTGTACCGGAACCCTTACTGGTGCGCTGGGGTACACCTGCTGACCCTACGGGCACACTGCTTTGGACCCACCCTTCCTACCTGACCCGCCGGGGTAGGCCTGGTATACCTACCCGATGTTTCGAGGTAGAACCGGTTCCCCCACCGGTACTCTGGGCTTGGAACGGAAACCTTTGTGATGCGCCAGAGAACACCAGCTGTCCCTTCGTGCGCGCTGGACTAGACCTGGCCTCCCTACCGGACCCCACAGGTTAGACCCGCTATCCCTACCTGATGCTCCGCATTAGGCTTGGCACCCATACCCGATGTTCTGGGGTAGTAGCGGTACCCCCACCGTTACTCTGCGGTAGTATCGGTACACCCACCGGTAGTCCGGGGTAGTACGTGAACCCTTATTGGTTCACTGGGGTACACCTGCTGACGTTACTGGCGTGCTGTGTAGACCAGACATTCCTACCTGACCCTCCAGGCTAGGCCCGGTATCCCTACCTGATGCTCTGCGGTAGGCCTGGCCCCCTACCCGACAATCTGGGGTAGTACCGGTACACCCACAGGGACTCCGCGGTACTTTTGCTATACCCACCGGTACTCCTGGATTGTACCGGAACCCTTACTGTTGCGCCGGGGTACACCTGCTGACCCTACGGGCACACTGCTTTGGACCCACCCTTCCTACCTGACCCGCCGGGGTAGGCCTGGTATACCTACCCGATGTTTCGAGGTAGAACCGGTTCCCCCACCGGTACTCTGGGCTTGTAACGGAAACCTTTCTGATGCGCCAGAGAACACCAGCTGTCCCTTCGTGCGCGCTGGACTAGACCTGGCCTCCCTACCGGACCCCACAGGTTAGACCCGCTAACCCTACCTGATGCTCCGCATTAGGCTTGGCACCCATACCCGATGTTCTGGGGTAGTACCGGTACCCCCACCGGTACTCTGCGGTAGTATTGGTACACCCACCGGTACTCCAGGGCAGTACCTGAACACTTACTGGTTCGCTGGGGTACACCTGCTGACCTTACGGGCGTGCTGTGTAGACCAGACATTCCTACCTGACCCTCCAGGCTAGGCCCGGTATCCCTACCTGATGCTCTGCGGTAGGCCTGGCCCCCTATCCGACAATCTGGGGTATTACCGGTACACCCACAGGGACTCCGCGGTACTTTTGCTATACCCACTGGTACTCCTGGATTGTACCGGAACCCTTACTGGTGCGCCGGGGTACACCTGCTGACCCTACGGGCACACTGCTTTGGACCCACCCTTCCTACCTGACCCGCCGGGGTAGGCCTGGTATACCTACCCGATGTTTCGAGGTAGAACCGGTTCCCCCACCGGTACCCTGGGCTTGGAACGGAAACCTTTGTGATGCGCCAGAGAACACCAGCTGTACCTTCGTGCGCGCTGGACTAGACCTGGCCTCCCTACCGGACCCCACAGGTTAGACCCGCTATCCCTACCTGATGCTCCGCATTAGGCTTGGCACCCATACCCGATGTTCTGGGGTAGTAGCGGTACCCCCACCGTTACTCTGCGGTAGTATCGGTACACCCACCGGTACTCCGGGGTAGTACGTGAACCCTTACTGGTTCACTGGGGTACACCTGATGACGTTACTGGCGCGCGGTGTAGACCAGACATTCCTACCTGACCCTCCGTTTTAGGCCCGGTATCCCTACCTGATGCTCCGTTGTTGGCCTGGCACCCCTAACCGATATGCTGGGGTAGTACCGCTACCCCCACCGGTACTCTGCGGTAGTATTGGTACACCCACCGGTACTCCAGGGCAGTACCTGAACCCTTACTGGTTCGCTGGGGTACACCTGCTGACCTTACGGGCGTGCTGTGTAGACCAGACATTCCTACCTGACCCTCCAGGCTAGGCCCGGTATCCCTACCTGATGCTCTGCGGTAGGCCTGGCCCCCTATCCGACAATCTGGGGTAGTACCGGTACACCCACAGGGACTCCACGGTACTTTTGCTATACCCACCGGTACTCCTGGATTGTACCGGAACCCTTACTGGTGCGCCGGGGTACACCTGCTGACCCTACGGGCACACTGCTTTGGACCCACCCTTCCTACCTGACCCGCCGGGGTAGGCCTGGTATACCTACCCGATGTTTCGAGGTAGAACCGGTTCCCCCAACGGTACTCTGGGTTTGGAACGGAACCCTTTGTGATGCGCCAGAGAACACCAGCTGTCCCTTCGTGCGCGCTGGACTAGACCCGGCCTCCCTTCCGGACCCCACAGGTTAGACCCGCTATCCCTACATGATCCTCCGCATTAGGCTTGGCACCCATACCCTATGTTCTGGGGTAGTAACGGTACCCCCACCGTTACTCTGCGGTAGTATCGGTACACCCACCGGTACTCCGGGGTAGTACGTGAACCCTTACTGGTTCACTGGGGTACACCTGCTGACGTTACTGGCGTGCGGTGTAGACCAGACATTCCTACCTGACCCTCCGTTTTAGTCCCGGTATCCCTACCTGATGCTCCGTTGTTGGCCTGGCACCCCTACCCAATATGCTGGGGTAGTACCGGTACCCCCACCGGTACTCTGCGGTAGTATTGGTACACCCACCGGTACTCCAGGGTAGTACCTGAACCCTTACTGGTTCGCTGGGGTACACCTGCTGACCTTACGGGCGTGCTGTGTAGACCAGACATTCCTACCTGACCCTCCAGGCTAGGCCCGGTATCCCTACCTGATGCTCTGCGGTAGGCCTGGCCCCCTATCCGACAATCTGGGGTAGTACCGGTACACCCACAGGGACTCCGCGGTACTTTTGCTATACCCACCGGTACTCCTGGATTGTACCGGAACCCTTACTGGTGCGCCGGGGTACACCTGCTGACCCTACGGGCACACTGCTTTGGACCCACCCTTCCTACCTGACCCGCCGGGGTAGGCCTGCTATACCTACCCGATGTTTCGAGGTAGAACCGGTTCCCCCAACGGTACTCTGGGTTTGGAACGGAACCCTTTGTGATGCGCCAGAGAACACCAGCTGTCCCTTCGTGCGCGCTGGACTAGACCCGGCCTCCCTTCCGGACCCCACAGGTTAGACCCGCTATCCCTACCTGATCCTCCGCATTAGGCTTGGCACCCATACCCTATGTTCTGGGGTAGTAACGGTACCCCCACCGTTACTCTGCGGTAGTATCGGTACACCCACCGGTACTCCGGGGTAGTACGTGAACCCTTACTGGTTCACTGGGGTACACCTGCTGACGTTACTGGCGTGCGGTGTAGACCAGACATTCCTACCTGACCCTCCGTTTTAGTCCCGGTATCCCTACCTGATGCTCCGTTGTTGGCCTGGCACCCCTACCCAATATGCTGGGGTAGTACCGGTACCCCCACCGGTACTCTGCGGTAGTATTGGTACACCCACCGGTACTCCAGGGTAGTACCTGAACCCTTACTGGTTCGCTGGGGTACACCTGCTGACCTTACGGGCGTGCTGTGTAGACCAGACATTCCTACCTGACCCTCCAGGCTAGGCCCGGTATCCCTACCTGATGCTCTGCGGTAGGCCTGGCCCCCTATCCGACAATCTGGGGTAGTACCGGTACACCCACAGGGACTCCGCGGTACTTTTGCTATACCCACCGGTACTCCTGGATTGTACCGGAACCCTTACTGGTGCGCCGGGGTACACCTGCTGACCCTACGGGCACACTGCTTTGGACCCACCCTTCCTACCTGACCCGCCGGGGTAGGCCTGCTATACCTACCCGATGTTTCGAGGTAGAACCGGTTCCCCCACCGGTACTCTGGGTTTGGAACGGAACCCTTTCTGATGCGCCAGAGAACACCAGCTGTCCCTTCGTGCGCGCTGGACTAGACCCGGCCTCCCTTCCGGACCCCACAGGTTAGACCCGCTATCCCTACCTGATCCTCCGCATTAGGCTTGGCACCCATACCCTATGTTCTGGGGTAGTAACGGTACCCCCACCGTTACTCTGCGGTAGTATCGGTACACCCACCGGTACTCCGGGGTAGTACGTGAACCCTTACTGGTTCACTGGGGTACACCTGCTGACGTTACTGGCGTGCGGTGTAGACCAGACATTCCTACCTGACCCTCCGTTTTAGTCCCGGTATCCCTACCTGATGCTCCGTTGTTGGCCTGGCACCCCTACCCGATATGCTGGGGTAGTACCGGTACCCCCACCGGTACTCTGCGGTAGTATTGGTACACCCACCGGTACTCCAGGGTAGTACCTGAACCCTTACTGGTTCGCTGGGGTACACCTGCTGACCTTACGGGCGTGCTGTGTAGACCAGACATTCCTACCTGACCCTCCAGGCTAGGCCCGGTATCCCTACCTGATGCTCTGCGGTAGGCCTGGCCCCCTATCCCACAATCTGGGGTAGTACCGGTACACCCACAGGGACTCCACGGTACTTTTGCTATACCCACCGGTACTCCTGGATTGTACCGGAACCCTTACTGGTGCGCCGGGGTACACCTGCTGACCCTACGTGCACACTGCTTTGGACCCACCCTTCCTAACTGACCCGCCGGGGTAGGACTGGTATACCTACCCGATGTTTCGAGGTAGAACCGGTTCCCCCACCGGTACTCTGGGTTTGGAACGGAACCATTTCTGATGCGCCAGAGAACACCAGCTGTCCCTTCGTGCGCGCTGGACTAGACCCGGCCTCCCTTCCGGACCCCACAGGTTAGACCCGCTATCCCTACCTGATGCTCCGCATTAGGCTTGGCACCCATACCCGATGTTCTGGGGTAGTAGCGGTACCCCCACCGTTACTCTGCGGTAGTATCGGTACACCCGCCGGTACTCCGGGGTAGTACGTGAACCCTTACTGGTTCACTGGGGTACACCTGATGACGTTACTGGCGCGCGGTGTAGACCAGACATTCCTACCTGACCCTCCGTTTTAGGCCCGGTATCCCTACCTGATGCTCCGTTGTTGGCCTGGCACCCCTACCCGATATGCTGGGGTAGTACCGGTACCCCCACCGGTACTCTGCGGTACTATTGGTACACCCACCGGTACTCCAGGGTAGTACCTGAACCCTTACTGGTTCGCTGGGGTACACCTGCTGACCTTACGGGCGTGCTGTGTAGACCAGACATTCCTACCTGACCCTCCAGGCTAGGCCCGGTATCCCTACCTGATGCTCTGCGGTAGGCCTGGCCCCCTACCCGACAATCTGGGGTAGTACCGGTACACCCACAGGGACTCCGCGGTACTTTTGCTATACCCACCGGTACTCCTGGATTGTACCGGAACCCTTACTGGTGCGCTGGGTTACACCTGCTGACCCTACGGGCACACTGCTTTGGACCCACCCTTCCTACCTGACCTGCCGGGGTAGGCCTGGTATACCTACCCGATGTTTCGAGGTAGAACCGGTTCCCCCACCGGTACTCTGGGCTTGGAACGGAAACCTTTGTGATGAGCCAGAGAACACCAGCTGTCCCTTCGTGCGCGCTGGACTAGACCTGGCCTCCCTACCGGACCCCACAGGTTAGACCCGCTATCCCTACCTGATGCTCCGCATTAGGCTTGGCACCCATACCCGATGTTCTGGGGTAGTAGCGGTACCCCCACCGTTACTCTGCGGTAGTATCGGTACACCCACCGGTAGTCCGGGGTAGTACGTGAACCCTTATTGGTTCACTGGGGTACACCTGCTGACGTTACTGGCGTGCTGTGTAGACCAGACATTCCTACCTGACCCTCCAGGCTAGGCCCGGTATCCCTACCTGATGCTCTGCGGTAGGCCTGGCCCCCTACCCGACAATCTGGGGTAGTACCGGTACACCCACAGGGACTCCGCGGTACTTTTGCTATACCCACCGGTACTCCTGGATTGTACCGGAACCCTTACTGTTGCGCCGGGGTACACCTGCTGACCCTACGTGCACACTGCTTTGGACCCACCCTTCCTACCTGACCCGCCGGGGTAGGCCTGGTATACCTACCCGATGTTTCGAGGTAGAACCGGTTCCCCCACCGGTACTCTGGGCTTGTAACGGAAACCTTTCTGATGCGCCAGAGAACACCAGCTGTCCCTTCGTGCGCGCTGGACTAGACCTGGCCTCCCTACCGGACCCCACAGGTTAGACCCGCTATCCCTACCTGATGCTCCGCATTAGGCTTGGCACCCATACCCGATGTTCTGGGGTAGTACCGGTACCCCCACCGGTACTCTGCGGTAGTATTGGTACACCCACCGGTACTCCAGGGCAGTACCTGAACACTTACTGGTTCGCTGGGGTACACCTGCTGACCTTACGGGCGTGCTGTGTAGACCAGACATTCCTACCTGACCCTCCAGGCTAGGCCCGGTATCCCTACCTGATGCTCTGCGGTAGGCCTGGCCCCCTATCCGACAATCTGGGGTATTACCGGTACACCCACAGGTACTCACAGTACTTTTGCTATACCCACCGGTACTCCTGGATTGTACCGGAACCCTTACTGGTGCGCCGGGGTACACCTGCTGACCCTACGGGCACACTGCTTTGGACCCACCCTTCCTACCTGACCCGCCGGGGTAGGCCTGGTATACCTACCCGATGTTTCGAGGTAGAACCGGTTCCCCCACCGGTACTCTGGGCTTGGAACGGAAACCTTTGTGATGCGCCAGAGAACACCAGCTGTACCTTCGTGCGCGCTGGACTAGACCTGGCCTCCCTACCGGACCCCACAGGTTAGACCCGCTATCCCTACCTGATGCTCCGCATTAGGCTTGGCACCCATACCCGATGTTCTGGGGTAGTAGCGGTACCCCCACCGTTACTCTGCGGTAGTATCGGTACACCCACCGGTACTCCGGGGTAGTACGTGAACCCTTACTGGTTCACTGGGGTACACCTGATGACGTTACTGGCGCGCGGTGTAGACCAGACATTCCTACCTGACCCTCCGTTTTAGGCCCGGTATCCCTACCTGATGCTCCGTTGTAGGCCTGGCACCCCTAACCGATATGCTGGGGTAGTACCGCTACCCCCACCGGTACTCTGCGGTAGTATTGGTACACCCACCGGTACTCCAGGGTAGTACCTGAACCCTTACTGGTTCGCTGGGGTACACCTGCTGACCTTACGGGCGTGCTGTGTAGACCAGACATTCCTACCTGACCCTCCAGGCTAGGCCCGGTATCCCTACCTGATGCTCTGCGGTAGGCCTGGCCCCCTATCCGACAATCTGGGGTAGTACCGGTACACCCACAGGGACTCCACGGTAGTTTTGCTATACCCACCGCTAATCCTGGATTGTACCGGAACCCTTACTGGTGCGCCGGGGTACACCTGCTGACCCTACGGGCACACTGCTTTGGACCCACCCTTCCTACCTGACCCGCCGGGGTAGGCCTGCTATACCTACCCGATGTTTCGAGGTAGAACCGGTTCCCCCAACGGTACTCTGGGTTTGGAACGGAACCCTTTGTGATGCGCCAGAGAACACCAGCTGTCCCTTCGTGCGCGCTGGACTAGACCCGGCCTCCCTTCCGGACCCCACAGGTTAGACCCGCTATCCCTACCTGATCCTCCGCATTAGGCTTGGCACCCATACCCTATGTTCTGGGGTAGTAACGGTACCCCCACCGTTACTCTGCGGTAGTATCGGTACACCCACTGGTACTCCGGGGTAGTACGTGAACCCTTACTGGTTCACTGGGGTACACCTGCTGACGTTACTGGCGTGCGGTGTAGACCAGACATTCCTACCTGACCCTCCGTTTTAGTCCCGGTATCCCTACCTGATGCTCCGTTGTTGGCCTGGCACCCCTACCCAATATGCTGGGGTAGTACCGGTACCCCCACCGGTACTCTGCGGTAGTATTGGTACACCCACCGGTACTCCAGGGTAGTACCTGAACCCTTACTGGTTCGCTGGGGTACACCTGCTGACCTTACGGGCGTGCTGTGTAGACCAGACATTCCTACCTGACCCTCCAGGCTAGGCCCGGTATCCCTACCTGATGCTCTGCGGTAGGCCTGGCCCCCTACCCGACAATCTGGGGTAGTACCGGTACACCCACAGGGACTCCGCGGGACTTTTGCTATACCCACCGGTACTCCTGGATTGTACCGGAACCCTTACTGGTGCGCCGGGGTACACCTGCTGACCCTACGGGCACACTGCTTTGGACCCACCCTTCCTACCTGACCCGCCGGGGTAGGCCTGCTATACCTACCCGATGTTTCGAGGTAGAACCGGTTCCCCCACCGGTACTCTGGGTTTGGAACGGAACCCTTTGTGATGCGCCAGAGAACACCAGCTGTCCCTTCGTGCGCGCTGGACTAGACCCGGCCTCCCTTCCGGACCCCACAGGTTAGACCCGCTATCCCTACCTGATCCTCCGCATTAGGCTTGGCACCCATACCCTATGTTCTGGGGTAGTAACGGTACCCCCACCGTTACTCTGCGGTAGTATCGGTACACCCGCCGGTACTCCGGGGTAGTACGTGAACCCTTACTGGTTCACTGGGGTACACCTGCTGACGTTACTGGCGTGCGGTGTAGACCAGACATTCCTACCTGACCCTCCGTTTTAGTCCCGGTATCCCTACCTGATGCTCCGTTGTTGGCCTGGCACCCCTACCCGATATGCTGGGGTAGTACCGGTACCCCCACCGGTACTCTGCGGTAGTATTGGTACACCCACCGGTACTCCAGGGTAGTACCTGAACCCTTACTGGTTCGCTGGGGTACACCTGCTGACCTTACGGGCGTGCTGTGTAGACCAGACATTCCTACCTGACCCTCCAGGCTAGGCCCGGTATCCCTACCTGATGCTCTGCGGTAGGCCTGGCCCCCTATCCCACAATCTGGGGTAGTACCGGTACACCCACAGGGACTCCACGGTACTTTTGCTATACCCACCGGTACTCCTGGATTGTACCGGAACCCTTACTGGTGCGCCGGGGTACACCTGCTGACCCTACGGGCACACTGCTTTGGACCCACCCTTCCTAACTGACCCGCCGGGGTAGGACTGGTATACCTACCCGATGTTTCGAGGTAGAACCGGTTCCCCCACCGGTACTCTGGGTTTGGAACGGAACCATTTCTGATGCGCCAGAGAACACCAGCTGTCCCTTCGTGCGCGCTGGACTAGACCCGGCCTCCCTTCCGGACCCCACAGGTTAGACCCGCTATCCCTACCTGATGCTCCGCATTAGGCTTGGCACCCATACCCGATGTTCTGGGGTAGTAGCGGTACCCCCACCGTTACTCTGCGGTAGTATCGGTACACCCGCCGGTACTCCGGGGTAGTACGTGAACCCTTACTGGTTCACTGGGGTACACCTGCTGACGTTACTGGCGTGCGGTGTAGACCAGACATTCTTCCTGACCCTCCGTGTTAGTCCCGGTATCCCTACCTGATGCTCCGTTGTTGGCCTGGCACCCCTACCCGATATGCTGGGGTAGTACCGGTACCCCCACCGGTACTCTGCGGTAGTATTGGTACACCCACCGGTACTCCAGGGCAGTACCTGAACCCTTACTGGTTCGCTGGGGTACACCTGCTGACCTTACGGGCGTGCTGTGTAGACCAGACATTCCTACCTGACCCTCCAGGCTAGGCCCGGTATCCCTACCTGATGCTCTGCGGTAGGCCTGGCCCCCTATCCGACAATCTGGGGTAGTACCGGTACACCCACAGGGACTCCGCGGTACTTTTGCTATACCCACCAGTACTCCTGGATTGTACCGGAACCCTTACTGGTGCGCCGGGGTACACCTGCTGACCCTACGGGCACACTGCTTTGGACCCACCCTTCCTACCTGACCCGCCGGGGTAGGCCTGCTATACCTACCCGATGTTTCGAGGTAGAACCGGTTCCCCCACCGGTACTCTGGGCTTGGAACGGAAACCTTTGTGATGCGCCAGAGAACACCAGCTGTACCTTCGTGCGCGCTGGACTAGACCTGGCCTCCCTACCGGACCCCACAGGTTAGACCCGCTATCCCTACCTGATGCTCCGCATTAGGCTTGGCACCCATACCCGATGTTCTGGGGTAGTAGCGGTACCCCCACCGTTACTCTGCGGTAGTATTGGTACACCCACCGGTACTCCGGGGTAGTACGTGAACCCTTACTGGTTCACTGGGGTACACCTGATGACGTTACTGGCGCGCGGTGTAGACCAGACATTCCTACCTGACCCTCCGTTTTAGGCCCGGTATCCCTACCTGATGCTCCGTTGTTGGCCTGGCACCCCTACCCGATATGCTGGGGTAGTACCGCTACCTCCATCGGTACTCTGCGGTAGTATTGGTACACCCACCGGTACTCCAGGGTAGTACCTGAACCCTTACTGGTTCGCTGGGGTACACCTGCTGACCTTACGGGCGTGCTGTGTAGACCAGACATTCCTACCTGACCCTCCAGGCTAGGCCCGGTATCCCTACCTGATGCTCTGCGGTAGGCCTGGCCCCCTACCCGACAATCTGGGGTAGTACCGGTACACCCACAGGTACTCCGCGGTACTTTTGCTATACCCACCGGTACTCCTGGATTGTACCGGAACCCTTACTGGTGCGCCGGGGTACACCTGCTGACCCTACGGGCACACTGCTTTGGACCCACCCTTCCTACCTGACCCGCCGGGGTAGGCCTGGTATACCTACCCGATGTTTCGAGGTAGAACCGGTTCCCCCACCGGTACTCTGGGTTTGGAACGGAACCCTTTCTGGTGCGCCAGAGAACACCAGCTGTCCCTTCGTGCGCGCTGGACTAGACCCGGCCTCCCTTCCGGACCCCACAGGTTAGACCCGCTATCCCTACCTGATCCTCCGCATTAGGCTTGGCACCCATACCCGATGTTCTGGGGTAGTAGCGGTACCCCCACCGTTACTCTGCGGTAGTATCGGTACACCCACCGGTAGTCCGGGGTAGTACGTGAACCCTTACTGGTTCACTGGGGTACACCTGCTGACGTTACTGGCGTGCGGTGTAGACCAGACATTCTTCCTGACCCTCCGTTTTAGGCCCGGTATCCCTACCTGATGCTCCGTTGTTGGCCTGGCACCCCTACCCAATAGGCTGGGGTAGTACCGGTACCCCCACCGGTACTCTGCGGTAGTATGGGTACACCCACCGGTACTCCAGGGCAGTACCTGAACACTTACTGGTTCGCTGGGGTACACCTGCTGACCTTACGGGCGTGCTGTGTAGACCAGACATTCCTACCTGACCCTCCAGGCTAGGCCCGGTATCCCTACCTGATGCTCTGCGGTAGGCCTGGCCCCCTATCCGACAATCTGGGGTAGTACCGGTACACCCACAGGGACTCCACGGTAGTTTTGCTATACCCACCGGTACTCCTGGATTGTACCGGAACCCTTACTGGTGCGCCGGGGTACACCTGCTGACCCTACGGGCACACTGCTTTGGACCCACCCTTCCTACCTGACCCGCCGGGGTAGGCCTGGTATACCTACCCGATGTTTCGAGGTAGAACCGGTTCCCCCACCGGTACTCTGGGTTTGGAACGGAACCATTTCTGATGCGCCAGAGAACACCAGCTGTCCCTTCGTGCGCGCTGGACTAGACCCGGCCTCCCTTCCGGACCCCACAGGTTAGACCCGCTATCCCTACCTGATGCTCCGCATTAGGCTTGGCACCCATACCCGATGTTCTGGGGTAGTAGCGGTACCCCCACCGTTACTCTGCGGTAGTATCGGTACACCCACCGGTACTCCGGGGTAGTACGTGAACCCTTACTGGTTCACTGGGGTACACCTGCTGACGTTACTGGCGTGCGGTGTAGACCAGACATTCTTCCTGACCCTCCGTGTTAGTCCCGGTATCCCTACCTGATGCTCCGTTGTTGGCCTGGCACCCCTACCCGATATGCTGGGGTAGTACCGGTACCCCCACCGGTACTCTGCGGTAGTATTGGTACACCCACCGGTACTCCAGGGCAGTACCTGAACACTTACTGGTTCGCTGGGGTACACCTGCTGACCTTACGGGCGTGCTGTGTAGACCAGACATTCCTACCTGACCCTCCAGGCTAGGCCCGGTATCCCTACCTGATGCTCTGCGGTAGGCCTGGCCCCCTATCCGACAATCTGGGGTAGTACCGGTACACCCACAGGGACTACGCGGTACTTTTGCTATACCCACTGGTACTCCTGGATTGTACCGGAACCCTTACTGGTGCGCCGGGGTACACCTGCTGACCCTACGGGCACACTGCTTTGGACCCACCCTTCCTACCTGACCCGCCAGGGTAGGCCTGGTATACCTACCCGATGTTTCGAGGTAGAACCGGTTCCCCCACCGGTACTCTGGGCTTGGAACGGAAACCTTTGTGATGCGCCAGAGAACACCAGCTGTCCCTTCGTGCGCGCTGGACTAGACCTGGCCTCCCTACCGGACCCCACAGGTTAGACCCGCTATCCCTACCTGATGCTCCGCATTAGGCTTGGCACCCATACCCGATCTTCTGGGGTAGTAGCGGTACCCCCACCGTTACTCTGCGGTAGTATCGGTACACCCACCGGTACTCCGGGGTAGTACGTGAACCCTTACTGGTTCACTGGGGTACACCTGATGACGTTACTGGCGCGCGGTGTAGACCAGACATTCCTACCTGACCCTCCGTTTTAGGCCCAGTATCCCTACCTGATGCTCCGTTGTTGGCCTGGCACCCCTACCCAATATGCTGGGGTAGTACCGGTACCCCCACCGGTACTCTGCGGTAGTATTGGTACACCCACCGGTACTCCGGGGTAGTACGTGAACCCTTACTGGTTCACTGGGGTACACCTGATGACGTTACTGGCGCGCGGTGTAGACCAGTCATTCCTACCTGACCCTCCGTTTTAGGCCCGGTATCCCTACCTGATGCTCCGTTTTAGGCCCGGTATCCCTACCTGATGCTCCGTTGTTGGCCTGGCACCCCTACCCGATATGCTGGGGTAGTACCGCTACCCCCACCGGTACTCTGCGGTAGTATTGGTACACCCACCGGTACTCCAGGGTAGTACCTGAACCCTTACAGGTTCTCTGGGGTACACCTGCTGACCTTACGGGCGTGCTGTGTAGACCAGACATTCCTACCTGACCCTCCAGGCTAGGCCCGGTATCCCTACCTGATGCTCTGCGGTAGGCCTGGCCCACTACCCGACAATCTGGGGTAGTACTGGTACAACCACCGGTACTCCGCGGTACTTTTGCTATACCCACCAGTACTCCTGGATTGTACCGGAACCCTTAGTGGTGCGCCGGGGTACACCTGCTGACAGTACGGGCGCACCGCTTTACGCCCACCCTTCCTACCTGACCCGCCGGGGTAGGCCTGGTATACCTACACGATGTTTCAAGGTAGAACCGGTTGCCCCACTGGTACTCTGGTGTTGGAACGGAACCCTTTGTGATGCGCCAGAGAACAACAGCTGTCCCATCGTTCGCGCTGGACTAGACCTGGCCTCCCTACCGGACCCCACAGGTTAGACCCGCTATCCGTACCTGATGCTCCGCATTAGGCTTGGCACCCATACCCGATGTTCTGGGGTACTAGCGGTACCCCCACCGTTACTCTGCGGTAGTATCGGTACACCCACCGGTACTCCGGGGTAGTACGTGAACCCTTACTGGTTCACTGGGGTACACCTGATGATGTTTCGGGCACGCGGTGTAGACCAGACATTCCTACCTGACCCCCCGTGTTAGGCCCGGTATCCCTACCTGATGCTCCGTTGTTGGCCTGGCACCCCTACCCGATATGCTGGGGTAGTACCGCTACCCCCACCGGTACTCTGCGGTAGTATTGGTACACCCACCGGTACTCCAGGGTAGTACCTGAACCCTTACTGGTTCGCTGGGGTACACCTGCTGACCTTACCGGCGTGCTCTGTAGACCAGACATTCCTACCTGACCCTCCAGGCTAGGCCCGGTATCCCTACCTGATGCTCTACGGTAGGCCTGGCCCCCTACCGGACAATCTGGGGTAGTACCTGTACACCCACCGGTACTCCGCGGTAGTTTTGCTATACCCACCGGTACTCCTGGATTGTACCGGAACACTTACTGGTGCGCCGGGGTACACCTGCTGACCCTACGTGCGCGCCGCTGTACGCCCACCCTTTCTACCTTACCCGCCGGGGTAGGTCTGGTATACCTACCAGATGTTTTGAGTTAGAACCGGTTCCCCCACCGGTACTCTGGGCTTGGAACGGAAACCTTTGTGATGCGCCAGAGAACACCAGCTGTCCCTTCGTGCGCGCTGGACTAGACCCGGCCTCCCTACCGGACCCCACAGGTTACACCCGGTATAACTACCTGATGCTCCGCATTAAGCTTGGCACCCATACCCGATGTTCTGGGGTACTAGCAGTACCCCCACCGTTACTCTGCGGTAGTATCGGTACACCCACCGGTACTCCGGGGTAGTACGTGAACACTTACTGGTTCACTGGGGTACACCTGATGATGTTTCGGGCACGCGGTATAGACCAGACATTCTTCCTGACCCTCCGTGTTAGTCCCGGTATCCCTACCTGATGCTCCGTTGTTGGCCTGGCACCCCTACCCGATATGCTGGGGTAGTACCGGTACCCCCACCGGTACTCTGCGGTAGTATTGGTACACCCACCGGTACTCCAGGGCAGTACCTGAACCCTTACAGGTTCGCTGGGGTACACCTGCTGACCTTACGGGCGTGCTGTGTAGACCAGACATTCCTACCTGACCCTCCAGGCTAGGCCCGGTATCCCTACCTGATGCTCTGCGGTAGGCCTGGCCCCCTACCCGACAATCTGGGGTAGTACCGGTACACCCACAGGTACTCCGCGGTACTTTTGCTATACCCACCGGTACTCCTGGATTGTACCGGAACCCTTACTGGTGCGCCGGGGTACACCAGCTGACCCTACGGGCACACTGCTTTGGACCCACCCTTCCTACCTGACCCGCCGGGGTAGGCCTGGTATACCTACCCGATGTTTCGAGGTAGAACCGGTTCCCCCACCGGTACTCTGGGGTTGGAACGGAACCCTTTGTGATGCGCCAGAGAACACCAGCTGTCCCTTCGTGCGCGCTGGACTAGACCTGGCCTCCCTACCGGACCCCACAGGTTACACCCGGTATCCCTACCTGATGCTCCGCATTAGGCTTGGCACCCATACCCGATGTTCTGGGGTAGTAGCGGTACCCCCACCGTTACTCTGCGGTAGTATCGGTACAACCACCGGTACTCCGGGGTAGTACGTGAACCCTTACTGGTTAACTGGGGTACACCTGCTGACGTTACTGGCGCGCGGTGTAGACCAGACATTCCTACCTGACCCTCCGTTTTAGGCCCGGTATCCCTACCTGATGCTCCGTTTTAGGCCCGGTATCCCTACCTGATGCTCCGTTGTTGGCCTGGCACCCCTACCCGATATGCTGGGGTAGTACCGCTACCCCCACCGGTACTCTGCGGTAGTATTGGTACACCCACCGGTACTCCAGGGTAGTACCTGAACCCTTACAGGTTCTCTGGGGTACACCTGCTGACCTTACGGGCGTGCTGTGTAGAGCAGACATTCCTACCTGACCCTCCAGGCTAGGCCCGGTATCCCTACCTGATGCTCTGCGGTAGGCCTGGCCCCCTACCCGACAATCTGGGGTAGTACCGGTACACCCACCGGTACTCCGCGGTACTTTTGCTATACCCACCGGTACTCCTGGATTGTACCGGAACCCTTACTGGTGCGCCGGGGTACACCTGCTGACCCTACGGGCACACTGCTTTGGACCCACCCTTCCTACCTGACCCGCCGGGGTAGGCCTGGTATACCTACCCGATGTTTCGAATTAGAACCGGTTCCCCCTCCGGTACTCTGGGCTTGGAACGGAAACCTTTGTGATGCGCCAGAGAACACCAGCTGTCCCTTCGTGCGCGCTGGACTAGACCTGGCCTCCCTACCGGACCCCACAGGTTAGACCCGCTATCCCTACCTGATGCTCCGCATTAGGCTTGGCAACCATACCCGATGTTCTGGGGTAGTAGCGGTACCCCCACCGTTACTCTGCGGTAGTATCGGTACACCCACCGGTACTCCGGGGTAGTACGTGAACCCTTACTGGTTCACTGGGGTACACCTGATGACATTTCGGGCAGGCGGTATAGACCAGACATTCTTCCTGACCCTCCGTGTTAGTCCCGGTATCCCTACCTGATGCTCCGTTGTTGGCCTGGCACCCCTACCCGATATGCTGGGGTAGTACCGGTACCCACACCGGTACTCTGCGGTAGTATTGGTACACCCACCGGTACTCCAGGGTAGTACCTGAACCCTTACTGGTTCACTGGGGTACACCTGCTGACCTTACGGGCGTGCTGTGTAGACCAGACATTCCTACCTGACCCTCCAGGCTAGGCCCGGTATCCCTACCTGATGCTCTACGGTAGGCCTGGCCCCCTACCGGACAATCTGGGGTAGTACCTGTACACCCACCGGTACTCCGCGGTACTTTTGCTATACCCACCGGTACTCCTGGATTGTACCGGAACCCTTACTGGTGCGCCGGGGTACACCTGCTGACCCTACGGGCACACTGCTTTGGACACACCCTTCCTACCTGACACGCCGGCGTATGCCTGGTATACCTACCCGATGTTTCGAGATAGAACCGGTTCCCCCACCGGTACTCTGGGTTTGGAACGGAACCCTTTGTGATGCGCCAGAGAACACCAGCTGTCCCTTCGTGCGCGCTGGACTAGACCCGGCATCCCTACCGGACCCCACAGGTTAGACCCGGTATCCCTACCTGATGCTCCGCATTAGGCTTGGCACCCATACCCGATGTTCTGGGGTAGTAGCGGTACCCCCACCGTTACTCTGCGGTAGTATCGGTACACCCACCGGTACTCCGGGGTAGTACGTGAACCCTTACTGGTTCACTGGGGTACACCTGCTGACGTTACTGGCGCGCGGTGTAGACCAGACATTCCTACCTGACCCTCCGTTTTAGGCCTGGTATCCCTACCTGATGCTCCGTTGTTGGCCTGGCAACCCTACCCGATATGCTGGGGTAGTACCGGTACCCACACCGGTACTCTGCGGTAGTATTGGTACACCCACCGGTACTCCAGGGTAGTACCTGAACCCTTACTGGTTCACTGGGGTACACCTGCTGACCTTACGGGCGTGCTCTGTAGACCAGACATTCCTACCTGACCCTCCAGGCTAGGCCCGGTATCCCTACCTGATGCTCTACGATAAGGCCTGGCCCCCTACCGGACAATCTGGGGTAGTACCTGTACACCCACCGGTACTCCGCGGTAGTTTTGCTATACCCACCGGTACTCCTGGATTGTACCGGAACCCTTACTGGTGCGCCGGGGTACACCTGCTGACCCTACGGGCACACTGCTTTGGTCACACCCTTCCTACCTGACACGCCGGCGTATGCCTGGTATACCTACCCGAAGTTTCGAGATAGAACCGGTTCCCCCACCGGTACTCTGGGTTTGGAACGGAACCCTTTGTGATGCGCCAGAGAACACCAGCTGTCTCTTCGTGCGCGCTGGACTAGACCCGGCCTCCCTACCGGACCCCACAGGTTAGACCCGCTATCCCTACCTGATGCTCCGCATTAGGCTTGGCACCCATACCCGATCTTCTGCGGTAGTAGCGGTACCCCCACCGTTACTCTGCGGTAGTATCGGTACAACCACCGGTACTCCGGGGTAGTACGTGAACCCTTACTGGTTCACTGGGGTACACCTGATGACGTTACTGGCGCGCGGTGTAGACCAGACATTCCTACCTGACCCTCCAGGCTAGGCCCGGTATCCCTACCTGATGCTCTGCGGTAGGCCTGGCCCCCTACCCGACAATCTGGGGTAGTACCGGTACACCCACAGGTACTCCGCAGTAGTTTTGCTATACCCACCTGTACTCCTGGATTGTACTGGAACCCTTACTGGTGCGCCGGGGTACACCTGCTGACCCTACGGGCGCGCCGCTTTACGCCCACCCTTTCTACCTTACCCACCGGGGTAGGCCTGGTATACCTACCAGATGTTTTGAGTTAGAACCGGTTCCCCCACCGGTACTCTGGGCTTGGAACGGAACCCTTTGTGATGCGCCAGAGAACACCAGCTGTCCCTTCGTGTGCGCTGGTCTAGACCCGGCCTCCCTACCGGACCCCACAGGTTAGACCCGCTATCCCTACCTGATGCTCCGCATTAGGCTTGGCACCCATACCCGATGTTCTGGGGTAGTAGCGGTACCCCCACCGTTACTCTGCGGTAGTATCGGTACACCCACCGGTACTCCGGGGTAGTACGTGAACCCTTACTGGTTCACTGGGGTACACCTGATGACGTTTCGGGCACGCGGTATAGACCAGACATTCTTCCTGACCCTCCGTGTTAGTCCCGGTATCCCTACCTGATGCTCCGTTGTTGGCCTGGCACCCCTACCCGATATGCTGGGGTGGTACCGGTACCCCCACCGGTACTCTGCGGTAGTATTGGTACACCCACCGGTACTCCAGGGTAGTACCTGAACCCTTACTGGTTCGCTGGGGTACACCTGCTGACCTTACGGGCGTGCTGTGTAGACCAGACATTCCTACCTGACCCTCCAGGCTAGGCCCGGTATCCCTACCTGATGCTCTGCGCTACGCCTGGCCCCCTACCCGACAATCTGGGGTAGTACCGGTACACTCACAGGGACTCCGCGGTAATTTTGCTATACCCACCGGTACTCCTGGATTGTACCGGAACCCTTACTGGTGCGCCGGGGTACACCTGCTGACCCTACGGGCACACTGCTTTGGACCCACCCTTCCTACCTGACCCGCCGGGGTAGGCCTGGTATACCTACCAGATGTTTTGAGTTAGAACCGGTTCCCCCACCGGTACTCTGGGCTTGGAACGGAACCCTTTGTGATGCGCCAGAGAACACCAGCTGTCCCTTCGTGCGCGCTGGACTAGACCCGGCCTCCCTTCCGGACCCCACAGGTTAGACCCGCTATCCCTACCTGATGCTCCGCATTAGGCTTGGCACCCATACCCGATGTTCTGGGGTAGTAGCGGTACCCCCACCGTTACTCTGCGGTAGTATCGGTACACCCACCGGTACTCCGGGGTAGTACGTGAACCCTTACTGGTTCACTGGGGTACACCTGATGACGTTTCGGGCACGCGGTATAGACCAGACATTCTTCCTGACCCTCCGTGTTAGTCCCGGTATCCCTACCTGATGCTCCGTTGTTGGCCTGGCACCCCTACCCGATATGCTGGGGTGGTACCGGTACCCCCACCGGTACTCTGCGGTAGTATTGGTACACCCACCGGTACTCCAGGGTAGTACCTGAACCCTTACTGGTTCGCTGGGGTACACCTGCTGACCTTACGGGCGTGCTGTGTAGACCAGACATTCCTACCTGACCCTCCAGGCTAGGCCCGGTATCCCTACCTGATGCTCTGCGGTAGGCCTGGCCCCCTACCCGACAATCTGGGGTAGTACCGGTACACTCACAGGGACTCCGCGGTAATTTTGCTATACCCACCGGTACTCCTGGATTGTACCGGAACCCTTACTGGTGCGCCGGGGTACACCTGCTGACCCTACGGGCACACTGCTTTGGACCCACCCTTCCTACCTGACCCGCCGGGGTAGGCCTGGTATACCTACCCGATGTTTCGAGGTAGAACCGGTTCCCCCACCGGTACTCTGGGGTTGGAACGGAACCCTTTGTGATGCGCCAGAGAACACCAGCTGTCCCTTCGTGCGCGCTGGACTAGACCTGGCCTCCCTACCGGACCCCACAGGTTAGACCCGCTATCCCTACCTGATGGTCCGCATTAGGCTTGGCACCCATACCCGATGTTCTGGGGTAGTAACGGTACCCCCACCGTTACTCTGCGGTAGTATCGGTACACCCACCGGTATTCCGGGGTAGTACGTGAACCCTTACTGGTTCACTGGGGTACACCTGCTGACATTTCGGGCACGCGGTATAGACCAGACATTCTTCCTGACCCACCGTGTTAGTCCCGGTATCCCTACCTGATGCTCCGTTGTTGGCCTGGCACCCCTACCCGATATGCTGGGGTAGTACCGGTACCCCCACCGGTACTCTGCAGTAGTATTGGTACACCCACCGGTACTCCAGGGTAGTACCTGAACCCTTACTGGTTCACTGGGGTACACCTGCTGACCTTACGGGCGTGCTCTGTAGACCAGACATTCCTACCTGACCCTCCAGGCTAGGCCCGGTATCCCTACCTGATGCTCTACGGTAGGCCTGGCCCCCTACCGGACAATCTGGGGTAGTACCTGTACACCCACCGGTACTCCGCGGTAGTTTTGCTATACCCACCGGTACTCCTGGATTGTACCGGAACCCTTACTGGTGCGCCGGGGTACACCTGCTGACCCTACGGGCACACTGCTTTGGACATACCCTTCCTACCTGACACGCCAGCGTATGCCTGGTATACCTACCCGATGTTTCGAGATAGAACCGGTTCCCCCACCGGTACTCTGGGTTTGGAACGGAACCCTTTGTGATGCGCCATAGAACACCAGCTGTCCCTTCGTGCGCGCTGGACTAGACCCGGCCTCCCTACCGGACCCCACAGGTCAGACCCGCTATCCGTACCTGATGCTCCGCATTAGGCTTGGCACCCATACCCGATGTTCTGGGGTAGTAGCGGTACCCCCACCGTTACTCTGCGGTAGTATCGGTACACCCACCGGTACTCCGGGGTAGTACGTGAACCCTTACTGGTTCACTGGGGTACACCTGCTGACGTTACTGGCGCGCGGTGTAGACCAGACATTCCTATCTGACCCTCCGTTTTAGGCCCGGTACCCCTACCTGATGCTCCGTTGTTGGCCTGGCACCCCTACCCGATATGCTGGGGTTGTACCGGTACCCCCACCGGTACTCTGCGGTAGTATTGGTACACCCACCGGTACTCCAGGGTAGTACCTGAACCCTTACTGGTTCGCTGGGGTACACCTGCTGACCTTACGGGCGTGCTGTGTAGACCAGACATTCCTACCTGACCCTCCAGGCTAGGCCCGGTATCCCTACCTGATGCTCTGCGGTAGGCCTGGCCCCCTACCCGACAATCTGGGGTAGTACCGGTACACCCACCGGTACTCCGCGGTAGTTTTGCTATACCCACCGGTACTCCTGGATTATACCGGAACCCTTACTGGTGCGCCGGGGTACACCTGCTGACCCTACGGGGGCGCCGCTTTACACCCACCCTTTCTACCTTACCCGCCGGGGTAGGCCTGGTATACCTACCAGATGGTTTGAGTTAGAACCGGTTCCCCCACCGGTACTCTGGGCTTGGAACGGAACCCTTTGTGATGTGTCAGAGAACACCAGCTGTCCCTTTGTGCGCGCTGGACTAGACCCGGCCTACCTACCAGACCCCACATGTTACACCCGGTATCCTTACCTGATGCTCCGCATTAGGCTTGGCACCCATACCCGATGTTCTGGGGTAGTAGCGGTACCCCCACCGTTACTCTGCGGTAGTATCGGTACACCCACCGGTACTCCGGGGTAGTACGTGAACCCTTACTGGTTCACTGGGGTACACCTGCTGACGTTACTGGCGCGCGGTGTAGACCAGACATTCCTACCTGACCCTCCGTTTTAGGCCTGGTATCCCTACCTGATGCTCCGTTGTTGACCTGGCAACCCTACCCGATATGCTGGGGTGGTACCGGTACCCCCACCGGTACTCTGCGGTAGTATTGGTACACCCACCGGTACTCCAGGGCAGTACCTGAACCCTTACAGGTTCGCTGGGGTACACCTGCTGACCTTACGGGCGTGCTGTGTAGACCAGACATTCCTACCTGACCCTCCAGGCTAGGCCCGGTATCCCTACCTGATGCTCTGCGGTAGGCCTGGCCCCCTACCGAACAATCTGGGGTAGTACCGGTACACCCACAGGTACTCCGCAGTAGTTTTGCTATACCCACCTGTACTCCTGGATTGTACTGGAACCCTTACTGGTGCGCCGGGGTACACCTGCTGACCCTACGGGCGCGCCGCATTACGCCCACCCTTTCTACCTTACCCACCGGGGTAGGCCTGGTATACCTACCAGATGTTTTGAGTTAGAACCGGTTCCCCCACCGGTACTCTGGGCTTGGAACGGAACCCTTTGTGATGCGCCAGAGAACACCAGCTGTCCCTTCGTGTGCGCTGGACTAGACCCGGCCTCCCTACCGGACCCCACAGGTTAGACCCGCTATCCCTACCTGATGCTCCGCATTAGGCTTGGCACCCATACCCGATGTTCTGGGGTAGTAGCGGTACCCCCACCGTGACTCTGCGGTAGTATCGGTACACCCACCGGTACTCCGGGGTAGTACGTGAACCCTTACTGGTTCACTGGGGTACACCTGATGACGTTTCGGGCACGCGGTATAGACCAGACATTCTTCCTGACCCTCCGTGTTAGTCCCGGTATCCCTACCTGATGCTCCGTTGTTGGCCTGGCACCCCTACCCGATATGCTGGGGTGGTACCGGTACCCCCACCGGTACTCTGCGGTAGTATTGGTACACCCACCGGTACTCCAGGGCAGTACCTGAACCCTTACAGGTTCGCTGGGGTACACCTGCTGACCTTACGGGCGTGCTGTGTAGACCAGACATTCCTACCTGACCCTCCAGGCTAGGCCCGGTATCCCTACCTGATGCTCTGCGGTAGGCCTGGCCCCCTACCGAACAATCTGGGGTAGTACCGGTACACTCACAGGTACTCCGCAGTAGTTTTGCTATACCCACCTGTACTCCTGGATTGTACTGGAACCCTTACTGGTGCGCCGGGGTACACCTGCTGACCCTACGGGCGCGCCGCATTACGCCCACCCTTTCTACCTTACCCACCGGGGTAGGCCTGGTATACCTACCAGATGTTTTGAGTTAGAACCGGTTCCCCCACCGGTACTCTGGGCTTGGAACGGAACCCTTTGTGATGCGCCAGAGAACACCAGCTGTCCCTTCGTGTGCGCTGGACTAGACCCGGCCTCCCTACCGGACCCCACAGGTTAGACCCGCTATCCCTACCTGATGCTCCGCATTAGGCTTGGCACCCATACCCGATGTTCTGGGGTAGTAGCGGTACCCCCACCGTTACTCTGCGGTAGTATCGGTACACCCACCGGTACTCCGGGGTAGTACGTGAACCCTTACTGGTTCACTGGGGTACACCTGATGACGTTTCGGGCACGCGGTATAGACCAGACATTCTTCCTGACCCTCCGTGTTAGTCCCGGTATCCCTACCTGATGCTCCGTTGTTGGCCTGGCACCCCTACCCGATATGCTGGGGTGGTACCGGTACCCCCACCGGTACTCTGCGGTAGTATTGGTACACCCACCGGTACTCCAGGGTAGTACCTGAACCCTTACTGGTTCGCTGGGGTACACCTGCTGACCTTACGGGCGTGCTGTGTAGACCAGACATTCCTACCTGACCCTCCAGGCTAGGCCCGGTATCCCTACCTGATGCTCTGCGCTACGCCTGGCCCCCTACCCGACAATCTGGGGTAGTACCGGTACACTCACAGGGACTCCGCGGTAATTTTGCTATACCCACCGGTACTCCTGGATTGTACCGGAACCCTTACTGGTGCGCCGGGGTACACCTGCTGACCCTACGGGCACACTGCTTTGGACCCACCCTTCCTACCTGACCCGCCGGGGTAGGCCTGGTATACCTACCAGATGTTTTGAGTTAGAACCGGTTCCCCCACCGGTACTCTGGGCTTGGAACGGAACCCTTTGTGATGCGCCAGAGAACACCAGCTGTCCCTTCGTGCGCGCAGGACTAGACCCGGCCTCCCTTCCGGACCCCACAGGTTAGACCCGCTATCCCTACCTGATGCTCCGCATTAGGCTTGGCACCCATACCCGATGTTCTGGGGTAGTAGCGGTACCCCCACCGTTACTCTGCGGTAGTATCGGTACACCCACCGGTACTCCGGGGTAGTACGTGAACCCTTACTGGTTCACTGGGGTACACCTGATGACGTTTCGGGCACGCGGTATAGACCAGACATTCTTCCTGACCCTCCGTGTTAGTCCCGGTATCCCTACCTGATGCTCCGTTGTTGGCCTGGCACCCCTACCCGATATGCTGGGGTGGTACCGGTACCCCCACCGGTACTCTGCGGTAGTATTGGTACACCCACCGGTACTCCAGGGTAGTACCTGAACCCTTACTGGTTCGCTGGGGTACACCTGCTGACCTTACGGGCGTGCTGTGTAGACCAGACATTCCTACCTGACCCTCCAGGCTAGGCCCGGTATCCCTACCTGATGCTCTGCGGTAGGCCTGGCCCCCTACCCGACAATCTGGGGTAGTACCGGTACACTCACAGGGACTCCGCGGTAATTTTGCTATACCCACCGGTACTCCTGGATTGTACCGGAACCCTTACTGGTGCGCCGGGGTACACCTGCTGACCCTACGGGCACACTGCTTTGGACCCACCCTTCCTACCTGACCCGCCGGGGTAGGCCTGGTATACCTACCCGATGTTTCGAGGTAGAACCGGTTCCCCCACCGGTACTCTGGGGTTGGAACGGAACCCTTTGTGATGCGCCAGAGAACACCAGCTGTCCCTTCGTGCGCGCTGGACTAGACCCGGCCTCCCTACCGGACCCCACAGGTTAGACCCGCTATCCCTACCTGATGGTCCGCATTAGGCTTGGCACCCATACCCGATGTTCTGGGGTAGTAACGGTACCCCCACCGTTACTCTGCGGTAGTATCGGTACACCCACCGGTATTCCGGGGTAGTACGTGAACCCTTACTGGTTCACTGGGGTACACCTGCTGACATTTCGGGCACGCGGTATAGACCAGACATTCTTCCTGACCCACCGTGTTAGTCCCGGTATCCCTACCTGATGCTCCGTTGTTGGCCTGGCACCCCTACCCGATATGCTGGGGTAGTACCGGTACCCACACCGGTACTCTGCAGTAGTATTGGTACACCCACCGGTACTCCAGGGTAGTACCTGAACCCTTACTGGTTCACTGGGGTACACCTGCTGACCTTACGGGCGTGCTCTGTAGACCAGACATTCCTACCTGACCCTCCAGGCTAGGCCCGGTATCCCTACCTGATGCTCTACGGTAGGCCTGGCCCCCTACCGGACAATCTGGGGTAGTACCTGTACACCCACCGGTACTCCGCGGTAGTTTTGCTATACCCACCGGTACTCCTGGATTGTACCGGAACCCTTACTGGTGCGCCGGGTTACACCTGCTGACCCTACGGGCACACTGCTTTGGACCCACCCTTCCTACCTGACCCGCCGGGGTAGGCCTGGTATACCTACCCGATGTTTCGAGGTAGAACCGGTTCCCCCACCGGTACTCTGGGGTTGGAACGGAACCCTTTGTGATGCGCCAGAGAACACCAGCTGTCCCTTCGTGCGCGCTGGACTAGACCTGGCCTCCCTACCGGACCCCACAGGTTAGACCCGCTATCCCTACCTGATGGTCCGCATTAGGCTTGGCACCCATACCCGATGTTCTGGGGTAGTAGCGGTACCCCCACCATTACTCTGCGGTAGTATCGGTACACCCACCGGTACTCCGGGGTAGTACGTGAACCCTTACTGGTTCACTGGGGTACACCTGCTGACGTTACTGGCGCGCGGTATAGACCAGACATTCCTATCTGACCCTCCGTTTTAGGCCCGGTACCCCTACCTGATGCTCCGTTGTTGGCCTGGCACCCCTACCCGATATGCTGGGGTAGTACCGGTACCCCCACCGGTACTCTGCGGTAGTATTGGTACACCCACCGGTACTCCAGGGTAGTACCTGAACCCTTACTGGTTCGCTGGGGTACACCTGCTGACCTTACGGGCGTGCTGTGTAGACCAGACATTCCTACCTGACCCTCCAGGCTAGGCCCGGTATCCCTACCTGATGCTCTGCGGTAGGCCTGGCCCAGTACCGGACAATCTGGGGTAGTACCTGTACACCCACCGGTACTCCGCGGTAGTTTTGCTATACCCACCGGTACTCCTGGATTGTACCGGAACCCTTACTGGTGCGCCGGGGTACACCTGCTGACCCTACGGGGGCGCTGCTTTACACCCACCCTTCCTACCTGACCCGCCAGGGTAGGCCTGGTATACCTACCCAATGTTTCGAGGTAGAACCGGTTCCCGCACCGGTACTCTGTGGTTGGAACGGAACCCTTTGTAATGCGCCAGAGAACACCAGCTGTGCCTTCGTGCGCGCTGGACTAGACCCGGCCTCCCTACCGGACCCCACAGGTTAGACCCGGTATCCCTACCTGATGCTCCGCATTAGGCTTGGCACGCATACCCGATGTTCTGGGGTAGTAGCGGTACCCCCACCGTTACTCTGCGGTAGTATCGGTACACCCACCGGTACTCCGGGGTAGTACGTGAACCCTTACTGGTTCACTGGGGTACACCTGCTGACGTTACTGGCGCGCGGTGTAGACCAGACATTCCTACCTGACCCTCCGTTTTAGGCCTGGTATCCCTACCTGATGCTCCGTTGTTGGCCTGGCAACCCTACCCGATATGCTGGGGTAGTACCGCTACCCCCACCGCTACTCTGCGGTAGTATTGGTACACCCACCGGTACTCCAGGGCAGTACCTGAACCCTTACAGGTTCGCTGGGGTACACCTGCTGACCTTACGGGCGTGCTGTGTAGACCAGACATTCCTACCTGACCCTCCAGGCTAGGCCCGGTATCCCTACCTGATGCTCTGCGGTAGGCCTGGCCCCCTACCCGACAATCTGGGGTAGTACCGGTACACCCACCGGTACTCCGCGGTAGTTTTGCTATACCCACCGGTACTCCTGGATTATACCGGAACCCTTACTGGTGCGCCGGGGTACACCTGCTGACCCTACGGGGGCGCCGCTTTATACCCACCCTTCCTATCTGACCCGCCAGGGTAGGCCTGGTATACCTACCCGATGTTTCGAGGTAGAACCGGTTCCCGCACCGGTACTCTGGGCTTGGAACGGAACCCTTTGTGATGCGTCAGAGAACACCAGCTGTCCCTTCATGCGCGCTGGACTAGACCCGGCCTCCCTACCGCACCCCACATGTTACACCCGGTATCCCTACCTGATGCTCCGCATTAGGCTTGGCACCCATACCCGATGTTATGGGGTAGTAGCGGTACCCCCACCGTTACTCTGCGGTAGTATCGGTACACCCACCGGTACTCCGGGGTAGTACGTGAACCCTTACTGGTTCACTGGGGTACACCTGATGACGTTTCGGGCACGCGGTATAGACCAGACATTCTTCCTGACCCTCCGTGTTAGTCCCGGTATCCCTACCTGATGCTCCGTTGTTGGCCTGGCACCCCTACCCGATATGCTGGGGTGGTACCGCTACCCCCACCGGTACTCTGCGGTAGTATTGGTACACCCACCGGTACTCCAGGGTAGTACCTGAACCCTTACTGGTTCGCTGGGGTACACCTGCTGACCTTACGGGCGTGCTCTGTAGACCAGACATTCCTACCTGACCCTCCAGGCTAGGCCCGGTATCCCTACCTGATGCTCTGCGCTACGCCTGGCCCCCTACCCGACAATCTGGGGTAGTACCGGTACACCCAGAGGTACTCCGCGGTGGTTTTGCTATACCCACCGGTACTCCTGGATTGTACCGGAACCCTTACTGGTGCGCCGGGGTACACCTGCTGACCCTACGGGCACACTGCTTTGGACACACCCTTCCTACCTGACACGCCAGCGTATAACTGGTATACCTACCTGATGTTTCGAGATAGAACCGGTTCCCCCACCGGTACTCTGGGTTTGGAACGAAACCCTTTGTGATGCGCCAGAGAACACCAGCTGTCCCTTCGTGCGTGCTGGACTAGACCTGGCCTCTCTACCGGACCCCACAGGTTAGACCTGCTATCCCTACCTGATGCTCCGCATTAGGCTTGGCACCCATACCCGATGTTCTGGGGTAGTAGCGGTACCCCCACCGTTACTCTGCGGTAGTATCGGTACAACCACCGGTACTCCGGGGTAGTACGTGAACCCTTACTGGTTCACTGGGGTACACCTGCTGACGTTACTGGCGCGCGGTGTAGACCAGTCATTCCTACCTGACCCTCCGTTTTAGGCCCGGTATCCCTACCTGATGCTCCGTTTTAGGCCCGGTATCCCTACCTGATGCTCCGTTGTTGGCCTGGCACCCCTACCCGATATGCTGGGGTAGTACCGCTACCCCCACCGGTACTCTGCGGTAGTATTGGTACACCCACCGGTACTCCAGGGTAGTACCTGAACCCTTACTGGTTCGCTGGGGTACACCTGCTGACCTTACGGGCGTGCTGTGTAGACCAGACATTCCTACCTGACCCTCCAGGCTAGGCCCGGTATCCCTACCTGATACTCTGCGGTAGGCCTGGCCCCCTACCCGACAATCTGGGGTAGTACCGGTACACCCACCGGTACTCCGCGGTAGTTTTGCTATACCCACCGGTACTCCTGGATTATACCGGAACCCTTACTAGTGCGCCGGGGTACACCTGCTGACCCTACGGGGGCGCTGCTTTACACCCACCCTTCCTACCTGACCCGCCAGGGTAGGCCTGGTATACCTACCCGATGTTTCGAGGTAGAACCGGTTCCCGCACCGGTACTCTGTGGTTGGAACGGAACCCTTTGTAATGCGCCAGAGAACACCAGCTGTGCCTTCGTGCGCGCTGGACTAGACCCGGCCTCCCTACCGGACCCCTCAGGTTAGACCCGGTATCCCTACCTGATGCTCCGCATTAGGCTTGGCACGCATACCCGATGTTCTGGGGTAGTAGCGGTACCCCCACCGTTACTCTGCGGTAGTATCGGTACACCCACCGGTAGTCCGGGGTAGTACGTGAACCCTTACTTGTTCACTGGGGTACACCTGATGACGTTACTGGCGCGCGGTGTAGAACAGACATTCCTACCTGACCCTCCGTTTTAGGCCTGGTATCCCTACCTGATGCTCCGTTGTTGGCCTGGCAACCCTACCCGATATGCTGGGGTAGTACCGCTACCCCCACCGCTACTCTGCGGTAGTATTGGTACACCCACCGGTACTCCAGGGCAGTACCTGAACCCTTACAGGTTCGCTGGGGTACACCTGCTGACCTTACGGGCGTGCTGTGTAGACCAGACATTCCTACCTGACCCTCCAGGCTAGGCCCGGTATCCCTACCTGATGCTCTGCGGTAGGCCTGGCCCCCTACCCGACAATCTGGGGTAGTACCGGTACACCCACCGGTACTCCGCGGTAGTTTTGCTATACCCACCGGTACTCCTGGATTATACCGGAACCCTTACTGGTGCGCCGGGGTACACCTGCTGACCCTACGGGGGCGCCGCTTTATACCCACCCTTCCTATCTGACCCGCCAGGGTAGGCCTGGTATACCTACCCGATGTTTCGAGGTAGAACCGGTTCCCGCACCGGTACTCTGGGCTTGGAACGGAACCCTTTGTGATGCGTCAGAGAACACCAGCTGTCCCTTCATGCGCGCTGGACTAGACCCGGCCTCCCTACCGCACCCCACATGTTACACCCGGTATCCCTACCTGATGCTCCGCATTAGGCTTGGCACCCATACCCGATGTTATGGGGTAGTAGCGGTACCCCCACCGTTACTCTGCGGTAGTATCGGTACACCCACCGGTACTCCGGGGTAGTACGTGAACCCTTACTGGTTCACTGGGGTACACCTGATGACGTTTCGGGCACGCGGTATAGACCAGACATTCTTCCTGACCCTCCGTGTTAGTCCCGGTATCCCTACCTGATGCTCCATTGTTGGCCTGGCACCCCTACCCGATATGCTGGGGTGGTACCGCTACCCCCACCGGTACTCTGCGGTAGTATTGGTACACCCACCGGTACTCCAGGGTAGTACCTGAACCCTTACTGGTTCGCTGGGGTACACCTGCTGACCTTACGGGCGTGCTCTGTAGACCAGACATTCCTACCTGACCCTCCAGGCTAGGCCCGGTATCCCTACCTGATGCTCTGCGCTACGCCTGGCCCCCTACCCGACAATCTGGGGTAGTACCGGTACACCCAGAGGTACTCCGCGGTGGTTTTGCTATACCCACCGGTACTCCTGGATTGTACCGGAACCCTTACTGGTGCGCCGGGGTACACCTGCTGACCCTACGGGCACACTGCTTTGGACACACCCTTCCTACCTGACACGCCAGCGTATAACTGGTATACCTACCCGATGTTTCGAGATAGAACCGGTTCCCCCACCGGTACTCTGGGTTTGGAACGAAACCCTTTGTGATGCGCCAGAGAACACCAGCTGTCCCTTCGTGCGTGCTGGACTAGACCTGGCCTCTCTACCGGACCCCACAGGTTAGACCTGCTATCCCTACCTGATGCTCCGCATTAGGCTTGGCACCCATACCCGATGTTCTGGGGTAGTAGCGGTACCCCCACCGTTACTCTGCGGTAGTATCGGTACAACCACCGGTACTCCGGGGTAGTACGTGAACCCTTACTGGTTCACTGGGGTACACCTGCTGACGTTACTGGCGCGCGGTGTAGACCAGTCATTCCTACCTGACCCTCCGTTTTAGGCCCGGTATCCCTACCTGATGCTCCGTTTTAGGCCCGGTATCCCTACCTAATGCTCCGTTGTTGGCCTGGCACCCCTACCCGATATGCTGGGGTAGTACCGCTACCCCCACCGGTACTCTGCGGTAGTATTGGTACACCCACCGGTACTCCAGGGTAGTACCTGAACCCTTACTGGTTCGCTGGGGTACACCTGCTGACCTTACGGGCGTGCTGTGTAGACCAGACATTCCTACCTGACCCTCCAGGCTAGGCCCGGTATCCCTACCTGATACTCTGCGGTAGGCCTGGCCCCCTACCCGACAATCTGGGGTAGTACCGGTACACCCACCGGTACTCCGCGGTAGTTTTGCTATACCCACCGGTACTCCTGGATTATACCGGAACCCTTACTAGTGCGCCGGGGTACACCTGCTGACCCTACGGGGGCGCTGCTTTACACCCACCCTTCCTACCTGACCCGCCAGGGTAGGCCTGGTATACCTACCCGATGTTTCGAGGTAGAACCGGTTCCCGCACCGGTACTCTGTGGTTGGAACGGAACCCTTTGTAATGCGCCAGAGAACACCAGCTGTGCCTTCGTGCGCGCTGGACTAGACCCGGCCTCCCTACCGGACCCCACAGGTTAGACCCGGTATCCCTACCTGATGCTCCGCATTAGGCTTGGCACCCATACCCGATGTTCTGGGGTAGTAGCGGTACCCCCACCGTTACTCTGCGGTAGTATCGGTACACCCACCGGTACTCCGGGGTAGTACGTGAACCCTTACTGGTTCACTGGGGTACACCTGCTGACGTTACTGGCGCGCGGTGTAGACCAGACATTCCTACCTGACCCTCCGTTTTAGGCCTGGTATCCCTACCTGATGCTCCGTTGTTGGCCTGGCAACCCTACCCGATATGCTGGGGTAGTACCGCTACCCCCACCGCTACTCTGCGGTAGTATTGGTACACCCACCGGTACTCCAGGGCAGTACCTGAACCCTTACAGGTTCGCTGGGGTACACCTGCTGACCTTACGGGCGTGCTGTGTAGACCAGACATTCCTACCTGACCCTCCAGGGTAGGCCCGGTATCCCTACCTGATGCTCTGCGGTAGGCCTGGCCCCCTACCCGACAATCTGGGGTAGTACCGGTACACCCACCGGTACTCCGCGGTAGTTTTGCTATACCCACCGGTACTCATGGATTATACCGGAACCCTTACTGGTGCGCCGGGGTACACCTGCTGACCCTACGGGGGCGCCGCTTTACGCCCACCCTTCCTATCTGACCCGCCAGGGTAGGCCTGGTATACCTACCCGATGTTTCGAGGTAGAACCGGTTCCCGCACCGGTACTCTGGGCTTGGAACGGAACCCTTTGTGATGCGTCAGAGAACACCAGCTGTCCCTTCATGCGCGCTGGACTAGACCCGGCCTCCCTACCGCACCCCACATGTTACACCCGGTATCCCTACCTGATGCTCCGCATTAGGCTTGGCACCCATACCCGATGTTCTGGGGTAGTAGCGGTACCCCCACCGGTACTCTGCGGTAGTATCGGTACACCCACCGGTACTCCGGGGTAGTACGTGAACCCTTACTGGTTCACTGGGGTACACCTGATGACGTTTCGGGCACGCGGTATAGACCAGACATTCTTCCTGACCCTCCGTGTTAGTCCCGGTATCCCTACCTGATGCTCCGTTGTTGGCCTGGCACCCCTACCCGATATGCTGGGGTGGTACCGGTACCCCCACCGGTACTCTGCGGTAGTATTGGTACACCCACCGGTACTCCAGGGTAGTACCTGAACCCTTACTGGTTCGCTGGGGTACACCTGCTGACCTTACGGGCGTGCTCTGTAGACCAGACATTCCTACCTGACCCTCCAGGCTAGGCCCGGTATCCCTACCTGATGCTCTGCGCTACGCCTGGCCCCCTACCCGACAATCTGGGGTAGTACCGGTACACCCAGAGGTACTCCGCGGTGGTTTTGCTATACCCACCGGTACTCCTGGATTGTACCGGAACCCTTACTGGTGCGCCGGGGTACACCTGCTGACCCTACGGGCACACTGCTTTGGACACACCCTTCCTACCTGACACGCCAGCGTATAACTGGTATACCTACCCGATGTTTCGAGATAGAACCGGTTCCCCCACCGGTACTCTGGGTTTGGAACGAAAACCTTTGTGATGCGCCAGAGAACACCAGCTGTCCCTTCGTGCGTGCTGGACTAGACCTGGCCTCTCTACCGGACCCCACAGGTTAGACCTGCTATCCCTACCTGATGCTCCGCATTAGGCTTGGCACCCATACCCGATGTTCTGGGGTAGTAGCGGTACCCCCACCGTTACTCTGCGGTAGTATCGGTACAACCACCGGTACTCCGGGGTAGTACGTGAACCCTTACTGGTTCACTGGGGTACACCTGCTGACGTTACTGGCGCGCGGTGTAGACCAGTCATTCCTACCTGACCCTCCGTTTTAGGCCCGGTATCCCTACCTGATGCTCCGTTTTAGGCCCGGTATCCCTACCTGATGCTCCGTTGTTGGCCTGGCACCCCTACCCGATATGCTGGGGTAGTACCGCTACCCCCACCGGTACTCTGCGGTAGTATTGGTACACCCACCGGTACTCCAGGGTAGTACCTGAACCCTTACTGGTTCGCTGGGGTACACCTGCTGACCTTACGGGCGTGCTGTGTAGACCAGACATTCCTACCTGACCCTCCAGGCTAGGCCCGGTATCCCTACCTGATACTCTGCGGTAGGCCTGGCCCCCTACCCGACAATCTGGGGTAGTACCGGTACACCCACCGGTACTCCGCGGTAGTTTTGCTATACCCACCGGTACTCCTGGATTATACCGGAACCCTTACTAGTGCGCCGGGGTACACCTGCTGACCCTACGGGGGCGCTGCTTTACACCCACCCTTCCTACCTGACCCGCCAGGGTAGGCCTGGTATACCTACCCGATGTTTCGAGGTAGAACCGGTTCCCGCACCGGTACTCTGTGGTTGGAACGGAACCCTTTGTAATGCGCCAGAGAACACCAGCTGTGCCTTCGTGCGCGCTGGACTAGACCCGGCCTCCCTACCGGACCCCACAGGTTAGACCCGGTATCCCTACCTGATGCTCCGCATTAGGCTTGGCACGCATACCCGATGTTCTGGGGTAGTAGCGGTACCCCCACCGTTACTCTGCGGTAGTATCGGTACACCCACCGGTACTCCGGGGTAGTACGTGAACCCTTACTGGTTCACTGGGGTACACCTGCTGACGTTACTGGCGCGCGGTGTAGACCAGACATTCCTACCTGACCCTCCGTTTTAGGCCTGGTATCCCTACCTGATGCTCCGTTGTTGGCCTGGCAACCCTACCCGATATGCTGGGGTAGTACCGCTAACCCCACCGCTACTCTGCGGTAGTATTGGTACACCCACCGGTACTCCAGGGCAGTACCTGAACCCTTACAGGTTCGCTGGGGTACACCTGCTGACCTTACGGGCGTGCTGTGTAGACCAGACATTCCTACCTGACCCTCCAGGCTAGGCCCGGTATCCCTACCTGATGCTCTGCGGTAGGCCTGGCCCCCTACCCGACAATCTGGGGTAGTACCGGTACACCCACCGGTACTCCGCGGTAGTTTTGCTATACCCACCGGTACTCCTGGATTATACCGGAACCCTTACTGGTGCGCCGGGGTACACCTGCTGACCCTACGGGGGCGCCGCTTTATACCCACCCTTCCTATCTGACCCGCCAGGGTAGGCCTGGTATACCTACCCGATGTTTCGAGGTAGAACCGGTTCCCGCACCGGTACTCTGGGCTTGGAACGGAACCCTTTGTGATGCGTCAGAGAACACCAGCTGTCCCTTCATGCGCGCTGGACTAGACCCGGCCTCCCTACCGCACCCCACATGTTACACCCGGTATCCCTACCTGATGCTCCGCATTAGGCTTGGCACCCATACCCGATGTTATGGGGTAGTAGCGGTACCCCCACCGTTACTCTGCGGTAGTATCGGTACACCCACCGGTACTCCGGGGTAGTACGTGAACCCTTACTGGTTCACTGGGGTACACCTGATGACGTTTCGGGCACGCGGTATAGACCAGACATTCTTCCTGACCCTCCGTGTTAGTCCCGGTATCCCTACCTGATGCTCCGTTGTTGGCCTGGCACCCCTACCCGATATGCTGGGGTGGTACCGCTACCCCCACCGGTACTCTGCGGTAGTATTGGTACACCCACCGGTACTCCAGGGTAGTACCTGAACCCTTACTGGTTCGCTGGGGTACACCTGCTGACCTTACGGGCGTGCTGTGTAGACCAGACATTCCTACCTGACCCTCCAGGCTAGGCCCGGTATCCCTACCTGATGCTCTGCGCTACGCCTGGCCCCCTACCCGACAATCTGGGGTAGTACCGGTACACCCAGAGGTACTCCGCGGTGGTTTTGCTATACCCACCGGTACTCCTGGATTGTACCGGAACCCTTACTGGTGCGCCGGGGTACACCTGCTGACCCTACGGGCACACTGCTTTGGACACACCCTTCCTACCTGACCCGCCGGGGTAGGCCTGGTATACCTACCCGATGTTTCGAGATAGAACCGGTTCCCCCACCGGTACTCTGGGTTTGGAACGAAACCCTTTGTGATGCGCCAGAGAACACCAGCTGTCCCTTCGTGCGTGCTGGACTAGACCTGGCCTCTCTACCGGACCCCACAGGTTAGACCTGCTATCCCTACCTGATGCTCCGCATTAGGCTTGGCACCCATACCCGATGTTCTGGGGTAGTAGCGGTACCCCCACCGTTACTCTGCGGTAGTATCGGTACAACCACCGGTACTCCGGGGTAGTACGTGAACCCTTACTGGTTCACTGGGGTACACCTGCTGACGTTACTGGCGCGCGGTGTAGACCAGTCATTCCTACCTGACCCTCCGTTTTAGGCCCGGTATCCCTACCTGATGCTCCGTTTTAGGCCCGGTACCCCTACCTGATGCTCCGTTGTTGGCCTGGCACCCCTACCCGATATGCTGGGGTTGTACCGGTACCCCCACCGGTACTCTGCGGTAGTATTGGTACACCCACCGGTACTCCAGGGTAGTACCTGAACCCTTACTGGTTCGCTGGGGTACACCTGCTGACCTTACGGGCGTGCTGTGTAGACCAGACATTCCTACCTGACCCTCCAGGCTAGGCCCGGTATCCCTACCTGATGCTCTGCGGTAGGCCTGGCCCACTACCCGACAATCTGGGGTAGTACTGGTACACCCACCGGTACTCCGCGGTACTTTTGCTATACCCACCAGTACTCCTGGATTGTACCGGAACCCTTACTGGTGCGCCGGGGTACACCTGCTGACAGTACGGGCGCGCCGCTTTACGCCCACCCTTCCTACCTGACCCGCCGGGGTAGGCCTGGTATACCTACCCGATGTTTCGAGGTAGAACCGGTTCCCCCACCGGTACTCTGGGATTGGATCGGAACCCTTTGTGATGCGCCAGAGAACACCAGCTGTCCCTTCGTGCGCGCTGGACTAGACCCGGCCTCCCTACCGGACCCCACAGGTTAGACCCGCTATCCGTACCTGATGCTCCGCATTAGGCTTGGCACCCATACCCGATGTTCTGGGGTAGTAGCGGTACCCCCACCGTTACTCTGCGGTAGTATCGGTACACCCACCGGTACTCCGGGGTAGTACGTGAACCCTTACTGGTTCACTGGGGTACACCTGATGACGTTACTGGCGCGCGGTGTAGACCAGACATTCCTATCTGACCCTCCGTTTTAGGCCCGGTACCCCTACCTGATGCTCCGTTGTTGGCCTGGCACCCCTACCCGATATGCTGGGGTTGTACCGGTACCCCCACCGGTACTCTGTGGTAGTATTGGTACACCCACCGGTACTCCAGGGTAGTACCTGAACCCTTACTGGTTCGCTGGGGTACACCTGCTGACCTTACGGGCGTGCTGTGTAGACCAGACATTCCTACCTGACCCTCCAGGCTAGGCCCGGTATCCCTACCTGATGCTCTGCGCTACGCCTGGCCCCCTACCCGACAATCTGGGGTAGTACCGGTACACCCACCGGTACTCCGCGGTAGTTTTGCTATACCCACCGGTACTCCTGGATTATACCGGAACCCTTACTAGTGCGCCGGGGTACACCTGCTGACCCTACGGGGGCGCTGCTTTACACCCACCCTTCCTACCTGACCCGCCAGGGTAGGCCTGGTATACCTACCCGATGTTTCGAGGTAGAACCGGTTCCCGCACCGGTACTCTGTGGTTGGAACGGAACCCTTTGTAATGCGCCAGAGAACACCAGCTGTGCCTTCGTGCGCGCTGGACTAGACCCGGCCTCCCTACCGGACCCCACAGGTTAGACCCGGTATCCCTACCTGATGCTCCGCATTAGGCTTGGCACCCATACCCGATGTTCTGGGGTAGTAGCGGTACCCCCACCGTTACTCTGCGGTAGTATCGGTACACCCACCGGTACTCCGGGGTAGTACGTGAACCCTTACTGGTTCACTGGGGTACACCTGATGACGTTTCGGGCACGCGGTATAGACCAGACATTCTTCCTGACCCTCCGTGTTAGTCCCGGTATCCCTACCTGATGCTCCGTTGTTGGCCTGGCACCCCTACCCGATATGCTGGGGTGGTACAGCTACCCCCACCGGTACTCTGCGGTAGTATTGGTACACCCACCGGTACTCCAGGGTAGTACCTGAACCCTTACTGGTTCGCTGGGGTACACCTGCTGACCTTACGGGCGTGCTGTGTAGACCAGACATTCCTACCTGACCCTCCAGGCTAGGCCCGGTATCCCTACCTGATGCTCTGCGCTACGCCTGGCCCCCTACCCGACAATCTGGGGTAGTACCGGTACACCCAGAGGTACTCCGCGGTGGTTTTGCTATACCCACCGGTACTCCTGGATTGTACCGGAACCCTTACTGGTGCGCCGGGGTACACCTGCTGACCCTACGGGCACACTGCTTTGGACACACCCTTCCTACCTGACACGCCAGCGTATAACTGGTATACCTACCCGATGTTTCGAGATAGAACCGGTTCCCCCACCGGTACTCTGGGTTTGGAACGAAACCCTTTGTGATGCGCCAGAGAACACCAGCTGTCCCTTCGTGCGTGCTGGACTAGACCTGGCCTCTCTACCGGACCCCACAGGTTAGACCTGCTATCCCTACCTGATGCTCCGCATTAGGCTTGGCACCCATACCCGATGTTCTGGGGTAGTAGCGGTACCCCCACCGTTACTCTGCGGTAGTATCGGTACAACCACCGGTACTCCGGGGTAGTACGTGAACCCTTACTGGTTCACTGGGGTACACCTGCTGACGTTACTGGCGCGCGGTGTAGACCAGTCATTCCTACCTGACCCTCCGTTTTAGGCCCGGTATCCCTACCTGATGCTCCGTTTTAGGCCCGGTATCCCTACCTGATGCTCCGTTGTTGGCCTGGCACCCCTACCCGATATGCTGGGGTAGTACCGGTACCCCCACCGGTACTCTGCGGTAGTATTGGTACACCCACCGGTACTCCAGGGTAGTACCTGAACCCTTACAGGTTCTCTGGGGTACACCTGCTGACCTTACGGGCGTGCTGTGTAGACCAGACATTCCTACCTGACCCTCCAGGCTAGGCCCGGTATCCCTACCTGATGCTCTGCGGTAGGCCTGGCCCACTACCCGACAATCTGGGGTAGTACTGGTACACCCACCGGTACTCCGCGGTACTTTTGCTATACCCACCAGTACTCCTGGATTGTACCGGAACCCTTACTGGTGCGCCGGGGTACACCTGCTGACAGTACGGGCGCGCCGCTTTACGCCCACCCTTCCTACCTGACCCGCCGGGGTAGGCCTGGTATACCTACACGATGTTTCAAGGTAGAACCGGTTGCCCCACTGGTACTCTGGTGTTGGAACGGAACCCTTTGTGATGCGCCAGAGAACAACAGCTGTCCCTTCGTGCGCGCTGGACTAGACCTGGCCTCCCTACCGGACCCCACAGGTTAGACCCGCTATCCGTACCTGATGCTTCGCATTAGGCTTGGCACCCATACCCGATGTTCTGGGGTAGTAGCGGTACCCCCACCGTTACTCTGCGGTAGTATCGGTACACCCACCGGTACTCCGGGGTAGTACGTGAACCCTTACTGGTTCACTGGGGTACACCTGATGATGTTTCGGGCACGCGGTGTAGACCAGACATTCCTACCTGACCCCCCGTGTTAGGCCCGGTATCCCTACCTGATGCTCCGTTGTTGGCCTGGCACCCCTACCCGATATGCTGGGGTAGTACCGGTACCCCCACCGGTACTCTGCGGTAGTATTGGTACACCCACCGGTACTCCAGGGTAGTACCTGAACCCTTACTGGTTCGCTGGGGTACACCTGCTGACCTTACGGGCGTGCTGTGTAGACCAGACATTCCTACCTGACCCTCCAGGCTAGGCCCGGTATCCCTACCTGATGGTCTGCGGTAGGCCTGGCCCCCTACCCGACAATCTGGGGTAGTACCGGTACACCCACAGGTACTCCGCGGTACTTTTGCTATACCCACCGGTACTCCTGGATTGTACCGGAACCCTTACTGGTGCGCCGGGGTACACCAGCTGACCCTACGGGCACACTGCTTTGGACACACCCTTCCTACCTGACCCGCCGGGGTAGGCCTGGTATACCTACCCGATGTTTCGAGGTAGAACCGGTTCCCCCACCGGTACTCTGGGCTTGGAACGGAACCCTTTGTGATGCGCCAGAGAACACCAGCTGTCCCTTCGTGCGCGCTGGACTAGACCTGGCCTCCCTACCGGACCCCACAGGTTAGACCCGCTTACCTACCTGATGCTCCGCATTAGGCTTGGCACCCATACCCGATGTTCTGGGGTAGTAGCGGTACCCCCACCGTTACTCTGCGGTAGTATCGGTACAACCACCGGTACTCCGGGGTAGTACGTGAACCCTTACTGGTTCACTGGGGTACACCTGCTGACGTTACTGGCGCGCGGTGTAGACCAGACATTCCTACCTGACCCTCCGTTTTAGGCCCGGTATCCCTACCTGATGCTCCGTTTTAGGCCCGGTATCCCTACCTGATGCTCCGTTGTTGGCCTGGCACCCCTACCCGATATGCTGGGGTAGTACCACTACCCCCACCGGTACTCTGCGGTAGTATTGGTACACCCACCGGTACTCCAGGGTAGTACCTGAACTCGTACTGCTTCGCTGGGTTACCCCTGCTGACCTTACGGGCGTGCTCTGTAGACCAGACATTCCTACCTGACCCTCCAGGCTAGGCCCGGTATCCCTACCTGATGCTCTGCGGTAGGCCTGGCCCCCTACCCGACAATCTGGGGTAGTACCGGTACACCCACCGGTACTCCGCGGTAATTTTGCTATACCCACCGGTACTCCTGGATTGTACCGGAACCCTTACTGGTGCGCCGGGGTACACCTGCTGACCCTACGGGCACACTGCTTTGGACCCACCCTTCCTACCTGACCCGCCGGGGGAGGCCTGGTATACCTACCCGATGTTTCGAGGTAGAACCGGTTCCCCCACCGGTACTCTGGGGTTGGAACGGAACCCTTTGTGATGCGCCAGAGAACACCAGCTGTCCCTTCGTGCGCGCTGGACTAGACCTGGCCTCCCTACCGGACCCCACAGGTTAGACCCGCTATCCCTACCTGATGCTCCGCATTAGGCTTGGCACCCATACCCGATGTTCTGGGGTAGTAACGGTACCCCCACCGTTACTCTGCGGTAGTATCGGTACACCCACCGGTATTCCGGGGTAGTACGTGAACCCTTACTGGTTCACTGGGGTACACCTGATGACGTTACTGGCGCGCGGTGTAGACCAGACATTCCTACCTGACCCTCCGTTTTAGGCCTGGTATCCCTACCTGATGCTCCGTTGTTGGCCTGGCACCCCTACCCGATATGCTGGGGTAGTACCGGTACCCCCACCGGTACTCTGCGGTAGTATTGGTACACCCACCAGTACTCCAGGGCAGTACCTGAACCCTTACAGGTTCGATGGGGTACACCTGCTGACCTTACGGGCGTGCTGTGTAGACCAGACATTCCTACCTGACCCTCCAGGCTAGGCCCGGTATCCCTACCTGATGCTCTGCGGTAGGCCTGGCCCCCTACCCGACAATCTGGGGTAGTACCGGTACACCCACAGGTACTCCGCGGTAGTTTTGCTATACCCACCTGTCCTCCTGGATTGTACTGGAAACCTCACTGGTGTGCCGGGGTACACCTGCTGACCCTATGGGCTCGCCGCTTTACGCCCACCCTTTCTACCTTACCGGCCGGGGTAGGCCTGGTATACCTACCAGATGTTTTGAGTTAGAACCGGTTCCCCCACCGGTACTCTGGGGTTGGAACGGAACCCTTTGTGATGCGTCAGAGAACACCAGCTGTCCCTTTGTGCGCGCTGGACTAGACCTGGCCTACCTACCAGACCCCACATGTTACACCCGGTATCCCTACCTGATGCTCCGCATTAGGCTTGGCACCCATACCCGATGTTCTGGGGTAGTAGCGGTACCCCCACCGTTACTCTGCGGTAGTATCGGTACACCCACCGGTACTCCGGGGTAGTACGTGAACCCTTACTGGTTCACTGGGGTACACCTGCTGACGTTACTGGCGCGCGGTGTAGACCAGACATTCCTACCTGACCCTCCGTTTTAGTCCCGGTATCCCTACCTGATCCTCCGTTGTTGGCCTGGCAACCCTACCCGATATGCTGGGGTTGTACCGCTACCCCCACCGGTACTCTGCGGTAGTATTGGTACACCCACCGGTACTCCAGGGCAGTACCTGAACACTTACTGGTTCGCTGGGGTACACCTGCTGACCTTACGGGCGTGCTGTGTAGACCAGACATTCCTACCTGACCCTCCAGGCTAGGCCCGGTATCCCTACCTGATGCTCTGCGGTAGGCCTGGCCCCCTACCCGACAATCTGGGGTAGTACCGGTACACCCACAGGTACTCCGCGGTACTTTTGCTATACCCACCGGTACTCCTGGATTATACCGGAACCCTTACTGGTACGCCGGGGTACACCTGCTGACCCTACGGGGGCGACGCTTTACACCCACCCTTCCTATCTGACCCGCCAGGGTAGGCCTGGTATACCTACCCGATGTTTCGAGGTAGAACCGGTTCCCGCACCGGTACTCTGTGGTTGGAACGGAACCCTTTGTGATGCGCCAGAGAACACCAGCTGTCCCTTCGTGCGCGCTGGACTAGACCCGGCATCCCTACCGGACCCCACAGGTTAGACCCGGTATCCCTACCTGATGCTCCGCATTAGGCTTGGCACCCATACCCGATGTTCTGGGGTAGTAGCGGTACCCCCACCGTTACTCTGCGGTAGTATCGGTACACCCACCAATACTCCGGGGTAGTACGTGAACCCTTACTGGTTCACTGGGGTACACCTGCTGACGTTACTGGCGCGCGGTGTAGACCAGACATTCCTACCTGACCCTCCGTTTTAGGCCTGGTATCCCTACCTGATGCTCCGTTGTTGGCCTGGCAACCCTACCCGATATGCTGGGGTAGTACCGGTACCCACACCGGTACTCTGCGGTAGTATTGGTACACCCACCGGTACTCCAGGGTAGTACCTGAACCCTTACTGGTTCACTGGGGTACACCTGCTGACCTTACGGGCGTGCTCTGTAGACCAGACATTCCTACCTGACCCTCCAGGCTAGGCCCGGTATCCCTAACTGATGCTCTACGGTAGGCCTGGCCCCCTACCGGACAATCTGGGGTAGTACCTGTACACCCACCGGTACTCCGCGGTACTTTTGCTATACCCACCGGTACTCCTGGATTGTACCGGAACCCTTACTGGTGCGCCGGGGTACACCTGCTGACCCTACGGACACACTGCTTTGGACACACCCTTCCTACCTGACACGCCGGCGTATGCCTGGTATACCTACCCGATGTTTCGAGATAGAACCGGTTCCCCCACCGGTACTCTGGGTTTGGAACGGAACCCTTTGTGATGCGCCAGAGAACACCAGCTGTCTCTTCGTGCGCGCTGGACTAGACCCGGCCTCCCTACCGGACCCCACAGGTTAGACCCGCTATCCGTACCTGATGCTCCGCATTAGGCTTGGCACCCATACCCGATGTTCTGGGGTAGTAGCGGTACCCCCACCGTTACTCTGCGGTAGTATCGGTATACCCACCGGTACTCCGGGGTAGTACGTGAACCCTTACTTGTTCACTGGGGTACACCTGATGACGTTACTGGCGCGCGGTGTAGACCAGACATTCCTACCTGACCCTCCGTTTTAGGCCTGGTATCCCTACCTGATGCTCCGTTGTTGGCCTGGCAACCCTACCCGATATGCTGGGGTAGTACCTGTACCCCCACCGGTACTCTGCGGTAGTATTGGTACACCCACCAGTACTCCAGGGCAGTACCTGAACCCTTACAGGTTCGCTGGGGTACACCTGCTGACCTTACGGGCGTGCTGTGTAGACCAGACATTCCTACCTGACCCTCCAGGCTAGGCCCGGTATCCCTACCTGATGCTCTGCGGTAGGCCTGGCCCCCTACCCGACAATCTGGGGTAGTACCGGTACACCCACAGGTACTCCGCGGTAGTTTTGCTATACCCACCTGTACTCCTGGATTGTACTGGAAACCTCACTGGTGTGCCAGGGTACACCTGCTGACCCTATGGGCTCGCCGCTTTACGCCCACCCTTTCTACCTTACCGGCCGGGGTAGGCCTGGTATACCTACCAGATGTTTTGAGTTAGAACCGGTTCCCCCACCGGTACTCTGGGGTTGGAACGGAACCCTTTGTGATGCGTCAGAGAACACCAGCTGTCCCTTTGTGCGCGCTGGACTAGACCCGGCCTACCTACCGGACCCCACAGGTTACACCCGGTATCCCTACCTGATGCTCCGCATTAGGCTTGGCACCCATACCCGATGTTCTGGGGTAGTAGCGGTACCCCCACCGTTACTCTGCGGTAGTATCGGTACACCCACCGGTACTCCGGGGTAGTACGTGAACCCTTACTGGTTCACTGGGGTACACCTGCTGACGTTACTGGCGCGCGGTGTAGACCAGACATTCCTACCTGACCCTCCGTTTTAGGCCCGGTATCCCTACCTGATCCTCCGTTGTTGGCCTGGCAACCCTACCCGATATGCTGGGGTTGTACCGCTACCCCCACCGGTACTCTGCGGTAGTATTGGTACACCCACCGGTACTCCAGGGCAGTACCTGAACACTTACTGGTTCGCTGGGGTACACCTGCTGACCTTACGGGCGTGCTGTGTAGACCAGACATTCCTACCTGACGCTCCAGGCTAGGCCCGGTATCCCTACCTGATGCTCTGCGGTAGGCCTGGCCCCCTACCCGACAATCTGGGGTAGTACCGGTACACCCACAGGTACTCCGCGGTACTTTTGCTATACCCACCGGTATTCCTGGATTATACCGGAACCCTTACTGGTACGCCGGGGTACACCTGCTGACCCTACGGGGGCGACGCTTTACACCCACCCTTCCTATCTGACCCGCCAGGGTAGGCCTGGTATACCTACCCGATGTTTCGAGGTAGAACCGGTTCCCCCACCGGTACTCTGTGGTTGGAACGGAACACTTTGTGATGCGCCAGAGAACACCAGCTGTCCCTTCGTGCGCGCTGGACTAGACCCGGCCTCCCTACCGGACCCCACAGGTTAGACCCGGTATCCCTACCTGATGCTCCGCATTAGGCTTGGCACCCATACCCGATGTTCTGGGGTAGTAGCGGTACCCCCACCGTTACTCTGCGGTAGTATCGGTACACCCACCGGTACTCCGGGGTAGTACGTGAACCCTTACTGGTTCAATGGGGTACACCTGCTGACGTTACTGGCGCGCGGTGTAGACCAGACATTCCTACCTGACCCTCCGTTTTAGGCCTGGTATCCCTACCTGATGCTCCGTTGTTGACCTGGCAACCCTACCCGATATGCTGGGGTGGTACCGCTACCCCCACCTGTACTCTGCGGTAGTATTGGTACACCCACCGGTACTCCAGGGCAGTACCTGAACCCTTACAGGTTCGCTGGGGTACACCTGCTGACCTTACGGGCGTGCTCTGTAGACCAGACATTCCTACCTGACCCTCCAGGCTAGGCCCGGTATCCCTACCTGATGCTCTGCGGTAGGCCTGGCCCCCTACCCGACAATCTGGGGTAGTACCGGTACACCCACAGGTACTCCGCAGTAGTTTTGCTATACCCATCTGTACTCCTGGATTGTACTGGAACCCTTACTGGTGCGCCGGGGTACACCTGCTGACCCTACGGGCGCGCCGCTTTACGCCCACCCTTTCTACCTTACCCACCGGGGTAGGCCTGGTATACCTACCAGATGTTTTCAGTTAGAACCGGTTCCCCCACCGGTACTCTGGGCTTGGAACGGAACCCTTTGTGATGCGCCAGAGAACACCAGCTGTCCCTTCGTGTGCGCTGGACTAGACCCGGCCTCCCTACCGGACCCCACAGGTTAGACCCGCTATCCCTACCTGATGCTCCGCATTAGGCTTGGCACCCATACCCGATGTTCTGGGGTAGTAGCGGTACCCCCACCGTTACTCTGCGGTAGTATCGGTACACCCACCGGTACTCCGGGGTAGTACGTGAACCCTTACTGGTTCACTGGGGTACACCTGATGACGTTTTGGGCACGCGGTATAGACCAGACATTCTTCCTGACCCTCCGTGTTAGTCCCGGTATCCCTACCTGATGCTCCGTTGTTGGCCTGGCACCCCTACCCGATATGCTGGGGTGGTACCGGTACCCCCACCGGTACTCTGCGGTAGTATTGGTACACCCACCGGTACTCCAGGGTAGTACCTGAACCCTTACTGGTTCGCTGGGGTACACCTGCTGACCTTACGGGCGTGCTGTGTAGACCAGACATTCCTACCTGACCCTCCAGGCTAGGCCCGGTATCCCTACCTGATGCTCTGCGCTACGCCTGGCCCCCTACCCGACAATCTGGGGTAGTACCGGTACACTCACAGGGACTCCGCGGTAATTTTGCTATACCCACCGGTACTCCTGGATTGTACCGGAACCCTTACTGGTGCGCCGGGGTACACCTGCTGACCCTACGGGCACACTGCTTTGGACCCACCCTTCCTACCTGACCCGCCGGGGTAGGCCTGGTATACCTACCAGATGTTTTGAGTTAGAACCGGTTCCCCCACCGGTACTCTGGGCTTGGAACGGAACCCTTTGTGATGCGCCAGAGAACACCAGCTGTCCCTTCGTGCGCGCAGGACTAGACCCGGCCTCCCTTCCGGACCCCACAGGTTAGACCCGCTATCCCTACCTGATGCTCCGCATTAGGCTTGGCACCCATACCCGATGTTCTGGGGTAGTAGCGGTACCCCCACCGTTACTCTGCGGTAGTATCGGTACACCCACCGGTACTCCGGGGTAGTACGTGAACCCTTACTGGTTCACTGGGGTACACCTGATGACGTTTCGGGCACGCGGTATAGACCAGACATTCTTCCTGACCCTCCGTGTTAGTCCCGGTATCCCTACCTGATGCTCCGTTGTTGGCCTGGCACCCCTACCCGATATGCTGGGGTGGTACCGGTACCCCCACCGGTACTCTGCGGTAGTATTGGTACACCCACCGGTACTCCAGGGTAGTACCTGAACCCTTACTGGTTCGCTGGGGTACACCTGCTGACCTTACGGGCGTGCTGTGTAGACCAGACATTCCTACCTGACCCTCCAGGCTAGGCCCGGTATCCCTACCTGATGCTCTGCGCTACGCCTGGCCCCCTACCCGACAATCTGGGGTAGTACCGGTACACTCACAGGGACTCCGCGGTAATTTTGCTATACCCACAGGTACTCCTGGATTGTACCGGAACCCTTACTGGTGCGCCGGGGTACACCTGCTGACCCTACGGGCACACTGCTTTGGACCCACCCTTCCTACCTGACGCGCCGGGGTAGGCCTGGTATACCTACCCGATGTTTCGAGGTAGAACCGGTTCCCCCACCGGTACTCTGGGGTTTGAACGGAACTCTTTGTGATGCGCCAGAGAACACCAGCTGTCCCTTCGTGCGCGCTGGACTAGACCTGGCCTCCCTACCGGACCCCACAGGTTAGACCCGCTATCCGTACCTGATGCTCCGCATTAGGCTTGGCACCCATACCCGATGTTCTGGGGTAGTAGCGGTACCCCCACCGTTACTCTGCGGTAGTATCGGTACACCCACCGGTACTCCGGGGTAGTACGTGAACCCTTACTGGTTCACTGGGGTACACCTGATGATGTTTCGGGCACGCGGTGTAGACCAGACATTCCTACCTGACCCCCCGTGTTAGGCCCGGTATCCCTACCTGATGCTCCGTTGTTGGCCTGGCACCCCTACCCGATATGCTGGGGTAGTACCGCTACCCCCACCTGTACTCTGCGGTAGTATTGGTACACCCACCGGTACTCCAGGGTAGTACCTGAACCCTTACTGGTTCGCTGGGGTACACCTGCTGACCTTACGGGCGTGCTGTGTAGACCAGACATTCCTACCTGACCCTCCAGGCTAGGCCCGGTATCCCTACCTGATGCTCTACGGTAGGCCTGGCCCCCTACCGGACAATCTGGGGTAGTACCTGTACACCCAACGGTACTCCGCGGTAGTTTTGCTATACCCACCGGTACTCCTGGATTGTACCGGAACCCTTACTGGTGCGCCGGGTTACACCTGCTGACCCTACGGGCACACTGTTTTGGACCCACCCTTCCTACCTGACCCGCCGGGGTAGGCCTGGTATACCTACCCGAAGTTTCGAGGTAGAACCGGTTCCCCCACCGGTACTCTGGGCTTGGAACGGAACCCTTTCTGATGCGCCAGAGAACACCAGCTGTCCCTTCGTGCGCGCTGGACTAGACCCGGCCTCCCTTCCGGACCCCACAGGTTAGACCCACTATCCCTACCTGATGCTCCGCATTAGGCTTGGCACCCATACCCGATGTTTTGGGGTAGTAGCGGTACCCCCACCGTTACTCTGCGGTAGTATCAGTACACGCACCGGTACTCCGGGGTAGTACGTGAACCCTTACTGGTTCACTGGGGTACACCTGCTGACGTTACTGGCGCGCGGTGTAGACCAGACATTCCTACCTGACCCTCCGTTTTAGGCCCGGTATCCCTACCTGATGCTCCGTTGTTGGCCTGGCACCCCTACCCGATATGCTGGGGTAGTACCGGTACCCCCACCGGTACTCTGCGGTAGTATCGGTACACCCACCGGTACTCCGGGGTAGTACGTGAATCCTTACTGGTTCACTGGGGTACACCTGATGACGTTTCGGGCACGCGGTATAGACCAGACATTCTTCCTGACCCTCCGTGTTAGTCCCGGTATCCCTACCTGATGCTCCGTTGTTGGCCTGGCACCCCTACCCGATATGCTGGGGTAGTACCGGTACACCCACCGGTACTCTGCGGTAGTATTGGTACACCCACCGGTACTCCAGGGTAGTACCTGAACCCTTACTGGTTCGCTGGGGTACACCTGCTGACCTTACGGGCGTGCTGTGTAGACCAGACATTCCTACCTGACCCTCCAGGCTAGGCCCGGTATCCCTACCTGATGCTCTGCGGTAGGCCTGGCCCCCTACCCGACAATCTGGTGTAGTACCGGTACACCCACCGGTACTCCGCGGTAGTTTTGCTATACCCACCGGTACTCCTGGATTATACCGGAACCCTTACTGGTGCGCCGGGGTACACCTGCTGACCCTACGGGCGCGCCGCTTTACGCCCACCCTTCCTACCTGACCCGCCAGGGTAGGCCTGGTATACCTACCCGATGTTTCGAGGTAGACCCGGTTCCCCCACCGGTACTCTGGGCTTGGAACGGAACCCTTTGTGATGCGTCAGAGAACACCAGCTGTCCCTTCATGCACGCTGGACTAGGCCCGGCCTCCCTACCGCACCCCACATGTTACACCCGGTATCCCTACCTGATGCTCCGCATTAGGCTTGGCACCCATACCCGATGTTCTGGGGTAGTAGCGGTACCCCCACCGTTACTCTGCGGTAGTATCGGTACACCCACCGGTACTCCGGGGTAGTACGTGAATCCTTACTGGTTCACTGGGGTACACCTGATGACGTTTCGGGCACGCGGTATAGACCAGACATTCTTCCTGACCCTCCGTGTTAGTCCCGGTATCCCTACCTGATGCTCCGTTGTTGGCCTGGCACCCCTACCCGATATGCTGGGGTAGTACCGGTACCCCCACCGGTACTCTGCGGTAGTATTGGTACACCCACCGGTACTCCAGGGTAGTACCTGAACCCTTACTGGTTCGCTGGGGTACACCTGCTGACCTTATGGGCGTGCTGTGTAGACCAGACATTCCTACCTGACCCTCCAGGCTAGGCCCGGTATCCCTACCTGATGCTCTGCGCTACGCCTGGCCCCCTACCCGACAATCTGGGGTAGTACCGGTACACCCACAGGGAGTCCGCGGTACTTTTGCTATACCCACAGGTACTCCTGGATTGTACCGGAACCCTTACTGGTGCGCCGGGTTACACCTGCTGACCCTACAGGCACACTGCTTTGGACCCACCCTTCCTACCTGACCCGCCGGGGTAGGCCTGGTATACCTACCCGATGTTTCGAGGTAGAACCGGTTCCCGCACCGGTACTCTGGGGTTTGAACGGAACCCTTTGTGATGCGCCAGAGAACACCAGCTGTCCCTTCGTGCGCGCTGGACTAGACCTGGCCTCCCTACCGGACCCCACAGGTTAGACCCGATATCACTACCTGATTCTCCGCATATTGGCTTGGCACCCATACCCGATGTTCTGGGGTAGTAGCGGTACCCCCAGCGTTACTCTGCGGTAGTATCGGTACACCCACCGGTACTCCGGGGTAGTACGTGAACCCTTACTGGTTCACTGGGGTACACCTGATGACGTTTCGGGCACGCGGTATAGACCAGACATTCTTCCTGACCCTCCGTGTTAGTCCCGGTATCCCTACCTGATGCTCCGTTGTTGGCCTGGCACCCCTACCCGATATGCTGGGGTAGTACCGGTACCCCCACCGGTACTCTGCGGTAGTATTGGTACACCCACCGGTACTCCAGGCTAGTACCTGAACCCTTACTGGTTCGCTGGGGTACACCTGCTGACCTTACGGGCGTGCTCTGTAGACCAGACATTCCTACCTGACCCTCCAGGCTAGGCCCGGTATCCCTACCTGATGCTCTGCGCTACGCCTGGCCCCCTACCCGACAATGTGGGGTCGTACCGGTACACCCACCGGTATTCCGCGGTACTTTTGCTATACCCACCGGTACTCCTGGATTGTACCGGAACCCTTACTGGTGCGCCGGGTTACACCTGCTGACCCTACGGGCACACTGCTTTGGACCCACCCTTCCTACCTGACCCGCCGGAGTAGGCCTGGTATACCTACCCGATGTTTCGAGGTAGTACCGGTTCCCCCACCGGTACTCTGGGATTGGATCGGAACCCTTTGTGATGCGCCAGAGAACACCAGCTGTCCCTTCGTGCGCGCTGGACTAGACGCGGCCTCCCTACCGGACCCCACAGGTTAGACCCGGTATCCCTACCTGATGCTCCGCATTAGGCTTGGCACCCATACCCGATGTTTTGGGGTAGTAGCGGTACCCCCACCGTTACTCTGCGGTAGTATCGGTACACGCACCGGTACTCCGGGGTAGTACGTGAACCCTTACTGGTTCACTGGGGTACACCTGCTGACGTTACTGGCGCGCGGTGTAGACCAGACATTCCTACCTGACCCTCCGTTTTAGGCCCGGTATCCCTACCTGATGCTCCGTTGTTGGCCTGGCACCCCTACCCGATATGCTGGGGTAGTACCGGTACCCCCACCGGTACTCTGCGGTAGTATCGGTACACCCACCGGTACTCCGGGGTAGTACGTGAATCCTTACTGGTTCACTGGGGTACACCTGATGACGTTTCGGGCACGCGGTATAGACCAGACATTCTTCCTGACCCTCCGTGTTAGTCCCGGTATCCCTACCTGATGCTCCGTTGTTGGCCTGGCACCCCTACCCGATATGCTGGGGTAGTACCGGTACACCCACCGGTACTCTGCGGTAGTATTGGTACACCCACCGGTACTCCAGGGTAGTACCTGAACCCTTACTGGTTCGCTGGGGTACACCTGCTGACCTTACGGGCGTGCTGTGTAGACCAGACATTCCTACCTGACCCTCCAGGCTAGGCCCGGTATCCCTACCTGATGCTCTGCGGTAGGCCTGGCCCCCTACCCGACAATCTGGTGTAGTACCGGTACACCCACCGGTACTCCGCGGTAGTTTTGCTATACCCACCGGTACTCCTGGATTATACCGGAACCCTTACTGGTGCGCCGGGGTACACCTGCTGACCCTACGGGCGCGCCGCTTTACGCCCACCCTTCCTACCTGACCCGCCAGGGTAGGCCTGGTATACCTACCCGATGTTTCGAGGTAGACCCGGTTCCCCCACCGGTACTCTGGGCTTGGAACGGAACCCTTTCTGATGCGCCAGAGAACACCAGCTGTCCCTTCGTGCGCGCTGGACTAGACCCGGCCTCCCTTCCGGACCCCACAGGTTAGATCCACTATCCCTACCTTATGCTCCGCATTAGGCTTGGCACCCATACCCGATGTTTTGGGGTAGTAGCGGTACCCCCACCGTTACTCTGCGGTAGTATCGGTACACGCACCGGTACTCCGGGGTAGTACGTGAACCCTTACTGGTTCACTGGGGTACACCTGCTGACGTTACTGGCGCGCGGTGTAGACCAGACATTCCTACCTGACCCTCCGTTTAGGCCCAGTATCCCTACCTGATGCTCCGTTGTTGGCCTGGCACCCCTACCCGATATGCTGGGGTAGTACCTGTACCCCCACCGGTACTCTGCGGTAGTATCGGTACACCCACCGGTACTCCAGGGTAGTACCTGAACACTTACAGGTTCGCTGGGGTACACCTGCTGACCTTACGGGCGTGCTGTGTAGACCAGACATTCCTACCTGACCCTCCAGGCTAGGCCCGGTATCCCTACCTGATGCTCTGCGGTAGGCCTGGCCCCCTACCCGACAATCTGGGGTAGTACCGGTACACCCACAGGTACTCCGCGGTAGTTTTGCTATACCCACCTGTACTCCTGGATTGTACTGGAACCCTTACTGGTGCGCCGGGGTACACCTGCTGACCCTACGGGCGCGCCGCTTTACGCCCACCCTTTCTACCTGACCCGCCGGGGTAGGCCTGGTATACCTACCAGATGTTTTGAGTTAGAACCGGTTCCCCCACCGGTACTCTGGGCTTGGAACGGAACCCTTTGTGATGCGTCAGAGAACACCAGCTGTCCCTTCATGCACGCTGGACTAGGCCCGGCCTCCCTACCGCACCCCACATGTTACACCCGGTATCCCTACCTGATGCTCCGCATTAGGCTTGGCACCCATACCCGATGTTCTGGGGTAGTAGCGGTACCCCCACCGTTACTCTGCGGTAGTATCGGTACACCCACCGGTACTCCGGGGTAGTACGTGAATCCTTACTGGTTCACTGGGGTACACCTGATGACGTTTCGGGCACGCGGTATAGACCAGACATTCTTCCTGACCCTCCGTGTTAGTCCCGGTATCCCTACCTGATGCTCCGTTGTTGGCCTGGCACCCCTACCCGATATGCTGGGGTAGTACCGGTACCCCCACCGGTACTCTGTGGTAGTATTGGTACACCCACCGGTACTCCAGGGTAGTACCTGAACCCTTACTGGTTCGCTGGGGTACACCTGCTGACCTTATGGGCGTGCTGTGTAGACTAGACATTCCTACCTGACCCTCCAGGCTAGGCCCGGTATCCCTACCTGATGCTCTGCGCTACGCCTGGCCCCCTACCCGACAATCTGGGGTAGTACCGGTACACCCACAGGGACTCCGCGGTACTTTTGCTATACCCACAGGTACTCCTGGATTGTACCGGAACCCTTACTGGTGCGCCGGGGTACACCTGCTGACCCTACGGGCACACTGCTTTGGACCCACCCTTCCTACCTGACCCGCCGGGGTAGGCCTGGTATACCTACCCGATGTTTCGAGGTAGAACCGGTTCCCCCACCGGTACTCTGGGGTTGGAACGGAAACCTTTGTGATGCGCCAGAGAACACCAGCTGTCCCTTCGTGCGCGCTGGACTAGACCTGGCCTCCCTACCGGACCCCACAGGTTAGACCCGATATCACTACCTGATTCTCCGCATATTGGCTTGGCACCCATACCCGATGTTCTGGGGTAGTAGCGGTACCCCCAGCGTTACTCTGCGGTAGTATCGGTACACCCACCGGTACTCCGGGGTAGTACGTGAACCCTTACTGGTTCACTGGGGTACACCTGATGACGTTTCGGGCACGCGGTATAGACCAGACATTCTTCCTGACCCTCCGTGTTAGTCCCGGTATCCCTACCTGATGCTCCGTTGTTGGCCTGGCACCCCTACCCGATATGCTGGGGTAGTACCGGTACCCCCACCGGTACTCTGCGGTAGTATTGGTACACCCACCGGTACTCCAGGCTAGTACCTGAACCCTTACTGGTTCGCTGGGGTACACCTGCTGACCTTACGGGCGTGCTCTGTAGACCAGACATTCCTACCTGACCCTCCAGGCTAGGCCCGGTATCCCTACCTGATGCTCTGCGCTACGCCTGGCCCCCTACCCGACAATGTGGGGTCGTACCGGTACACCCACCGGTATTCCGCGGTACTTTTGCTATACCCACCGGTACTCCTGGATTGTACCGGAACCCTTACTGGTGAGCCGGGTTACACCTGCTGACCCTACGGGCACACTGCTTTGGACCCACCCTTCCTACCTGACCCGCCGGAGTAGGCCTGGTATACCTACCCGATGTTTCGAGGTAGTACCGGTTCCCCCACCGGTACTCTGGGATTGGATCGGAACCCTTTGTGATGCGCCAGAGAACACCAGCTGTCCCTTCGTGCGCGCTGGACTAGACGCGGCCTCCCTACCGGACCCCACAGGTTAGACCCGGTATCCCTACCTGATGCTCCGCATTAGGCTTGGCACCCATACCCGATGTTCTGGGGTAGTAGCGGTACCCCCAGCGTTACTCTGCGGTAGTATCGGTACACCCACCGGTACTCCGGGGTAGTACGTGAACCCTTACTGGTTCACTGGGGTACACATGCTGACGTTACTGGCGCACGGTGTAGACCAGACATTCCTACCTGACCCTCCGTTTTAGGCCCGGTATCCCTACCTGATGCTCTGCGCTACGCCTGGCCCCCTACCCGACAATCTGGGGTAGTACCGGTACACCCACCGGTACTCCGTGGTAGTTTTGCTATACCCAGCGGTACTCCTGGATTGTGCCGGAACCCTGACTGGTGCGCCGGGGTACACCTGCTGACCCTACGGGCGCGCCGCTTTACGCCCACCCTTCCTACCTGACCCGCCGGGGTAGGCCTGGTATACCTACCCGATGTTTCGAGGTAGAACTGGTTCCCCCACCGGTACTCTGGGCTTGGAACGGAACCCTTTGTGATGCGCCACAGAACACCAGCTGTCCCTTCATGCACGCTGGACTAGGCCCGGCCTCCCTACCGCACCCCACATGTTACACCCGGTATCCCTACCTGATGCTCCGCATTAGTCTTGGCACCCATACCCGATGTTCTGGGGTAGTAGCGGTACCCCCACCGTTACTCTGCGGTAGTATCGGTACACCCACCGGTACTCCGGGGTAGTACGTGAATCCTTACTGGTTCATTGGGGTACACCTGATGACGTTTCGGGCACGCGGTATAGACCAGACATTCCTACCTGACCCTCCGTTTTAGGCCCGGTATCCCTACCTGATGCTCCGTTGTTGGCTTGGCACCCCTACCCGATATGCTGGGGTAGTACCGGTACCCCCACCGGTACTCTGCGGTAGTATTGGTACACCCACCGGTACTCCAGGGTAGTACCTGAACCCTTACTAGTTCGCTGGGGTACACCTGCTGACCTTACGGGCGTGCTGTGTAGACCAGACATTCCTACCTGACCCTCCAGGCTAGGCCCGGTATCCCTACCTGATGCTCTGCGGTAGGCCTGGCCCCCTACCCGACAATCTGGTGTAGTACCGGTACACCCACCGGTACTCCGCGGTAGTTTTGCTATACCCACCGGTACTCCTGGATTATACCGGAACCCTTACTGGTGCGCCGGGGTACACCTGCTGACCCTACGGGCGCGCCGCTTTACGCCCACCCTTCCTACCTGACCCGCCAGGGTAGGCCTGGTATACCTACCCGATGTTTCGAGGTAGAACCGGTTCCCCCACCGGTACTCTGGGCTTGGAACGGAACCCTTTGTGATGCGCCAGAGAACACCAGCTGTCCCTTCGTGCGCGCTGGACTAGACCGGCCTCCCTACCGGATCCCACAGGTTAGACCCGCTATCCGTACCTGATGCTCCTCATTAGGCTTGGCACCCATACCCGATGTTCTGGGGTAGTAGCGGTACCCCCACCGTTACTCTGCGGTAGTATCGGTACACCCACCGGTACTCCGGGGTAGTACGTGAACCGTTACTGGTTCACTGGGGTACACCTGCTGACGTTACTGGCGCGCGGTGTAGACCAGACATTCCTACCTGACCCTCCGTTTTAGGCCTGGTATCCCTACCTGATGCTCCGTTGTTGGCCTGGCACCCCTACCCGATATGCTGGGGTAGTACCGGTACACCCACCGGTACTCTGCGGTAGTATTGGTACACCCACCGGTACTCCAGGGTAGTACCTGAACCCTTACTGGTTCGCTGGGGTACACCTGCTGACCTTACGGGCGTGCTGTGTAGACCAGACATTCCTACCTGACCCTCCAGGCTAGGCCCGGTATCCCTACCTGATGCTCTGCGGTAGGCCTGGCCCCCTACCCGACAATCTGGTGTAGTACCGGTACACCCACCGGTACTCCGCGGTAGTTTTGCTATACCCACCGGTACTCCTGGATTATACCGGAACCCTTACTGGTGCGCCGGGGTACACCTGCTGACCCTACGGGCGCGCCGCTTTACGCCCACCCTTCCTACCTGACCCGCCAGGGTAGGCCTGGTATACCTACCCGATGTTTCGAGGTAGAACCGGTTCCCCCACCGGTACTCTGGGCTTGGAACGGAACCCTTTCTGATGCGCCAGAGAACACCAGCTGTCCCTTCGTGCGCGCTGGACTAGACCCGGCCTCCCTTCCGGACCCCACAGGTTAGACCCACTATCCCTACCTTATGCTCCGCATTAGGCTTGGCACCCATACCCGATGTTTTGGGGTAGTAGCGGTACCCCCACCGTTACTCTGCGGTAGTATCGGTACACGCACCGGTACTCCGGGGTAGTACGTGAACCCTTACTGGTTCACTGGGGTACACCTGCTGACGTTACTGGCGCGCGGTGTAGACCAGACATTCCTACCTGACCCTCCGTTTTAGGCCCAGTATCCCTACCTGATGCTCCGTTGTTGGCCTGGCACCCCTACCCGATATGCTGGGGTAGTACCTGTACCCCCACCGGTACTCTGCGGTAGTATCGGTACACCCACCGGTACTCCAGGGTAGTACCTGAACACTTACTGGTTCGCTGGGGTACACCTGCTGACCTTACGGGCGTGCTGTGTAGACCAGACATTCCTACCTGACCCTCCAGGCTAGGCCCGGTATCCCTACCTGATGCTCTGCGGTAGGCCTGGCCCCCTACCCGACAATCTGGGGTAGTACCGGTACACCCACAGGTACTCCGCGGTAGTTTTGCTATACCCACCTGTACTCCTGGATTGTACTGGAACCCTTACTGGTGCGCCGGGGTACACCTGCTGACCCTACGGGCGCGCCGCTTTACGCCCACCCTTTCTACCTGACCCGCCGGGGTAGGCCTGGTATACCTACCAGATGTTTTGAGTTAGAACCGGTTCCCCCACCGGTACTCTGGGCTTGGAACGGAACCCTTTGTGATGCGTCAGAGAACACCAGCTGTCCCTTCATGCGCGCTGGACTAGACCCGGCCTCCCTACCGCACCCCACATGTTACACCCGGTATCCCTACCTGATGCTCCGCATTAGGCTTGGCACCCATACCCGATGTTCTGGGGTAGTAGCGGTACCCCCACCGTTACTCTGCGGTAGTATCGGTACACCCACCGGTACTCCGGGGTAGTACGTGAATCCTTACTGGTTCACTGGGGTACACCTGATGACGTTTCGGGTACGCGGTATAGACCAGACATTCTTCCTGACCCTCCGTGTTAGTCCCGGTATCCCTACCTGATGCTCCGTTGTTGGCCTGGCACCCCTACCCGATATGCTGGGGTAGTACCGGTACCCCCACCGGTACTCTGCGGTAGTATTGGTACACCCACCGGTACTCCAGGGTAGTACCTGAACCCTTACTGGTTCGCTGGGGTACACCTGCTGACCTTACGGGCGTGCTCTGTAGACCAGACATTCCTACCTGACCCTCCAGGCTAGGCCCGGTATCCCTACCTGATGCTCTGCGGTAGGCCTGGCCCCCTACCCGACAATCTGGGGTAGTACCGGTACACCCACCGGTACTCCGCGGTAGTTTTGCTATACCCAGCGGTACTCCTGGATTGTGCCGGAACCCTGACTGGTGCGCCGGGGTACACCTGCTGACCCTACGGGCGCGCCGCTTTACGCCCACCCTTCCTACCGGACCCGCCGGGGTAGGCCTGGTATACCTACCCGATGTTTCGAGGTAGAACTGGTTCCCCCACCGGTACTCTGGGGTTGGAACGGAAACCTTTGTGATGCGCCACAGAACACCAGCTGTCCCTTCGTGCGCGCTGGACTAGACCTGGCCTCCCTACCGGACCCCACATGTTAGACCCGATATCACTACCTGATGCTCCGCATATTGGCTTGGCACCCATACCCGATGTTCTGGGGTAGTAGCGGTACCCCACCGTTACTCTGCGGTAGTATCGGTACACCCACCGGTAGTCCGGGGTAGTACGTGAACCCTTACTGGTTCATTGGGGTACACCTGATGACGTTTCGGGCACGCGGTATAGACCAGACATTCCTACCTGACCCTCCGTTTTAGGCCCGGTGTCCCTACCTGATGCTCCGTTGTTGGCTTGGCACCCCTACCCGATATGCTGGGGTAGTACCAGTACCCCCACCGGTACTCTGCGGTAGTATTGGTACACCCACCGGTACTCCAGGGTAGTACCTGAACCCTTACTGGTTCGCTGGGGTACACCTGCTGACCTTACGGGCGTGCTGTGTAGACCAGACATTCCTACCTGACCCTCCAGGCTAGGCCCGGTATCCCTACCTGATGCTCTGCGGTAGGCCTGGCCCCCTACCCGACAATCTGGTGTAGTACCGGTACACCCACCGGTACTCCGCGGTAGTTTTGCTATACCCACCGGTACTCCTGGATTATACCGGAACCCTTACTGGTGCGCCGGGGTACACCTGCTGACCCTACGGGCGCGCCGCTTTACGCCCACCCTTCCTACCTGACCCGCCAGGGTAGGCCTGGTATACCTACCCGATGTTTCGAGGTAGAACCGGTTCCCCCACCGGTACTCTGGGGTTGGAACGGAACCCTTTGTGATGCGCCAGAGAACACCAGCTGTCCCTTCGTGCGCGCTGGACTAGACCGGCCTCCCTACCGGACCCCACAGGTTAGACCCGCTATCCGTACCTGATGCTCCTCATTAGGCTTGGCACCCATACCCGATGTTCTGGGGTAGTAGCGGTACCCCCACCGTTACTCTGCGGTAGTATCGGTACACCCACCGGTACTCCGGGGTAGTACGTGAACCCTTACTGGTTCACTGGGGTACACCTGCTGACGTTACTGGCGCGCGGTGTAGACCAGACATTCCTACCTGACCCTCCGTTTTAGGCCTGGTATCCCTACCTGATGCTCCGTTGTTGGCCTGGCAACCCTACCCGATATGCTGGGGTAGTACCGGTACCCCCACCGGTACTCTGCGGTAGTATTGGTACACCCACCGGTACTCCAGGGCAGTACCTGAACCCTTACAGGTTCGCTGGGGTACACCTGCTGACCTTACGGGCGTGCTGTGTAGACCAGACATTCCTACCTGACCCTCCAGGCTAGGCCCGGTATCCCTACCTGATGCTCTGCGGTAGGCCTGGCCCCCTACCCGACAATCTGGGGTAGTACCGGTACACCCACAGGTACTCCGCGGTAGTTTTGCTATACCCACCTGTACTCCTGGATTGTACTGGAACCCTTACTGGTGCGCCGGGGTACACCTGCTGACCCTACGGGCGCGCCGCTTTACGCCCACCCTTCCTACCTGACCCGCCGGAGTAGGCCTGGTATACCTACCAGATGTTTTGAGTTAGAACCGGTTCCCCCACCGGTACTCTGGGCTTGGAACGGAACCCTTTGTGATGCGTCAGAGAACAACAGCTGTCCCTTCATGCGCGCTGGACTAGACCCGGCCTCCCTACCGCACCCCACATGTTACACCCGGTATCCCTACCTGATGCTCCGCATTAGGCTTGGCACCCATACCCGATGTTCTGGGGTAGTAGCGGTACCCCCACCGTTACTCTGCGGTAGTATCGGTACACCCACCGGTACTCCGGGGTAGTACGTGAATCCTTACTGGTTCACTGGGGTACACCTGATGACGTTTCGGGCACGCGGTATAGACCAGACATTCTTCCTGACCCTCCGTGTTAGTCCCGGTATCCCTACCTGATGCTCCGTTGTTGGCCTGGCACCCCTACCCGATATGCTGGGGTAGTACCGCTACCCCCACCGGTACTCTGCGGTAGTATTGGTACACCCACCGGTACTCCAGGGTAGTACCTGAACCCTTACTGGTTCACTGGGGTACACCTGCTGACCTTACGGGCGTGCTGTGTAGACAAGACATTCCTACCTGACCCTCCAGGCTAGGCTCGGTATCCCTACCTGATGCTCTGCGGTAGGCCTGGCCCCCTACCCGACAATCTGGTGTAGTACCGGTACACCCACCAGTACTCCGCGGTAGTTTTGCTATACCCACCGGTACTCCTGGATTATACCGGAACCCTTACTGGTGCGCCGGGGTACACCTGCTGACCCTACGGGCGCGCCGCTTTACGCACACCCTTCCTACCTGACCCGCCAGGGTAGGCCTGGTATACCTACCCGATTTTTCGAGGTAGAACCAGTTCCCCCACCGGTACTCTGGGGTTGGAACGGAACCCTTTGTGATGCGCCAGAGAACACCAGCTGTCCCTTCGTGCGCGCTGGACTAGACCGGCCTCCCTACCGGACCCCACAGGTTAGACCCGCTATCCGTACCTGATGCTCCTCATTAGGCTTGGCACCCATACCCGATGTTCTGGGGTAGTAGCGGTACCCCCACCGTTACTCTGCGGTAGTATCGGTACACCCACAGGTACTCCGGGTTAGTACGTGAACCGTTACTGGTTCACTGGGGTACACCTGCTGACGTTACTGGCTCGCGGTGTAGACCAGACATTCCTACCTGACCCTCCGTTTTAGGCCTGGTATCCCTACCTGATGCTCCGTTGTTGGCCTGGCAACCCTACCCGATATGCTGGGGTAGTACCGGTACCCCCACTGGTACTCTGCGGTAGTATTGGTACACCCACCGGTACTCCAGGGCAGTACCTGAACCCTTACTGGTTCGCTGGGGTACACCTGCTGACCTTACGGGCGTGCTGTGTAGACCAGACATTCCTCCCTGACCCTCCAGGCTAGGCCCGGTATCCCTACCTGATGCTCTGCGGTAGGCCTGGCCCCCTACCCGACAATCTGGGGTAGTACCGGTACACCCACAGGTACTCCGCGGTAGTTTTGCTATACCCACCTGTACTCCTGGATTGTACTGGAACCCTTACTGGTGCGCCGGGGTACACCTGCTGACCCTACGGGCGCGCCGCTTTACGCCCACCCTTTCTACCTGACCCGCCGGTGTAGGCCTGGTATACCTACCAGATGTTTTGAGTTAGAACCGGTTCCCCCACCGGTACTCTGGGCTTGGAACGGAACCCTTTGTGATGCGTCAGAGAACAACAGCTGTCCCTGCATGCGCGCTGGACTAGACCCGGCCTCCCTACCGCACCCCACATGTTACACCCGGTATCCCTACCTGATGCTCCGCATTAGGCTTGGCACCCATACCCGATGTTCTGGGGTAGTAGCGGTACCCCCACCGTTACTCTGCGGTAGTATCGGTACACCCACCGGTACTCCGGGGTAGTACGTGAACCCTTACTGGTTCACTGGGGTACACCTGATGAAGTTACAGGCACGCGGTATAGAACAGACATTCTTCCTGACCCTCCGTGTTAGTCCCGGTATCCCTACCTGATGCTCCGTTGTTGGCCTGGCACCCATACCCGATATGCTGGGGTAGTACCGGTACCCCCACCGGTACTCTGCGGTAGTATTGGTACACCCACCGGTACTCCAGGGCAGTACCTGAACCCTTACTGGTTCGCTGGGGTACACCTGCTCACCTTACGGGCGTGCTGTGTAGAACAGACATTCCTACCTGACCCTCCAGGCTAGGCCCGGTATCCCTACCTGATGCTCTGCGGTAGGCCTGGCCCCCTACCGGACAGTGTGGGTTAGTACCGGTACACCCACCAGTACTCCGCGGTAGTTTTGCTATACCCACCGGTACTCCTGGATTGTACCAGAACCCTTACTGGTGCGCCGGGGTACACCTGCTGACCCTACGGGCGCGCCGCTTTAGACCCTGCCTTCCTACCTGACCCGCCGGGGTAGGCCCGGTATCCCTGCCCGATGTTTCGAGGTAGAACCGGTTCCCCCACTGGTACTCTGGGGTTGGAACGGAACCCTTTGTGATGCGCCAGAGAACACCAGCTGTCCCATCGTGCGCGCTGGACTAGACCCGGCCTCCCTACCGGACCCCACAGGTTAGACCCGGTATCCCTATCTGTTGCTCCGCATTAGGCTTGGCACCCATACCCGATGTTCTGGGGTAGTAGCGGTACCCCCACCGTTACTCTGCGGTAGTATCGGTACACCCACCGGTACTCCGGGGTACTACGTGAACACTTACTGGTTCACTGGGGTACACCTGATGAAGTTACAGGCGCGCGGTATAGAACAGACATTCTTCCTGACCCTCCGTGTTAGGCCCGGTATCCCTACCTGATGCTCCGTTGTTGGCCTGGCACCCCTACCCAATATGCTGGGGTAGTACCGGTACCCCCACCGGTACTCGCGGTAGTATTGGTACACCCACCGGTACTCCAGGCTAGTACTTGAACCCTTACTGGTTCGCTGGGGTACACCTGCTGACCTTACGGGCGTGCTCTGTAGACCAGACATTCCTACCTGACCCTCCAGGCTAGGCCCGGTATCCCTACCTGATGCTCTGCGGTAGGCCTGGCCCCCTACCCGACAATCTGGGGTAGTACCAGTACACCCACCGGTATTCCGCGGTAGTTTTGCTATACCCACCGGTACTCCTGGATTGTACTGGAACCCTTACTGGTGCGCCGGGGTACACCTGCTGACCCTAGGGGCGCGCCGCTTTACGCCCACCCTTCCTACCTTCACCCGCCGGTGTAGGCCTGGTATACCAACCCGATGATTCAAGGTAGAACCGGTTCCCCCACCGGTACTCTGGGATTGGATCGGAACCCTTTGTGATGCGCCAGAGAACACCAGCTGTCCCTTCGTGCGCGCTGGACTAGACCCGGCCTCCCTACCGGACCCCACAGGTTAGACCCGCTATCCGTACCTGATGCTCCGCATTAGGCTTGGCACCCATACCCGATCTTCTGGGGTAGTAGCGGTACCCCCACCGTTACTCTGCGGTAGTATCGGTACACCCACCGGTACTCCGGGGTAGTACGTGAACCCTTACTGGTTCACTGGGGTACACCTGATGACGTTACAGGCACGCGGTATAGAACAGACATTCTTCCTGACCCTCCGTGTTAGTCCCGGTATCCCTACCTGATGCTCCGTTGTTGGCCTGGCACCCATACCCGATATGCTGGGGTAGTACCGGTACCCCCACCGGTACTCTGCGGTAGTATTGGTACACCCACCGGTACTCCAGGGCAGTACCTGAACCCTTACTGGTTCGCTGGGGTACACCTGCTCACCTTACGGGCGTGCTGTGTAGAACAGACATTCCTCCCTGACCCTCCAGGCTAGGCCCGGTATCCCTACCTGATTCTCTGCGGTAGGCCTGGCCCCCTACCGGACAGTGTGGGTTAGTACCGGTACACCCACCAGTACTCCGCGGTAGTTTTTCTATACCCACCGGTACTCCTGGATTATACCAGAACCCTTACTGGTGCGCCGGGGTACACCTGCTGACCCTACGGGCGCGCCGCTTTAGACCGTGCCTTCCTACCTGGCCCGCCGGGGTAGGCCCGGTATCCCTGCCCGATGTTTCGAGGTAGAACCGGTTCCCCCACTGGTACTCTGGGGTTGGAACGGAACCCTTTGTGATGCGCCAGAGAACACCAGCTGTCCCATCGTGCGCGCTGGACTAGACCCGGCCTCCCTACCGGACACCACAGGTTAGACCCGCTATCCCTACCTGATGCTCCGCATTAGGCTTGGCACCCATACCCGATGTTCTGGGGTAGTAGCGGTACCCCCACCGTTACTCTGCGGTAGTATCGGTACACCCACCGGTACTCCGGGGTAGTACGTGAACCCTTACTGGTTCACTGGGGTACACCTGATGACGTTACAGGCACACGGTATAGAACAGACATTCTTCCTGACGCTCCGTGTTAGTCCCAGTATCCCTACCTGATGCTCCGTTGTTGGCCTGGCACCCCTACCCGATATGCTGGGGTAGTACCGCTACCCCCACCGGTACTCTGCGGTAGTATTGGTACACCCACCGGTACTCCAGGGCAGTACCTGAACACTTACTGGTTCGCTGGGGTACACCTGCCGACCTTACGGGCGTGCTGTGTAGACCAGACATTCCTACCTGACCCTCCAGGCTAGGCCCGGTATCCCTACCTGATGCTCTGCGGTAGGCCTGGCCCCCTACCCGACAATCTGGGGTAGTACCGGTACACCCACAGGGACTCCGCGGTACTTTTGCTATACCCACCTGTACTCCTGGATTGTACTGGAACCCTTACTGGTGCGCCGGGGTACACATGCTGGCCCTACGGGCGCGCCGCTTTACGCCCACCCTTCCTACCTGACCCGCCGGGGTAGGCCTGGTATACCTACCCGATGTTTCAAGGTAGAACCGGTTCCCCCACCGGTACTCTGGGGTTGGAACGGAACCCTTTGTGATGCGCCAGAGAACACCAGCTGTCCCTTCGTGCGCGCTGGACTAGACCCGGCCTCCCTACCGGACCCCACAGGTTAGACCCTCTATCCCTACCTGATGCTCCACATTAGGCTTGGCACCCATACCCGATGTTCTGGGGTAGTAGCGGTACCCCCACCGTTACTCTGCGGTAGTATCGGTACACCCACCGGTACTCCGGGGTAGTACGTGAACCCTTACTGGTTCACTGGGGTACACCTGATGACGTTACAGGCACGCGGTATAGAACAGACATTCTTCCTGACCCTCCGTGTTAGTCCCGGTATCCCTACCTGATGCTCCGTTGTTGGCCTGGCACCCATACCCGATATGCTGGGGTAGTACCGGTACCCCCACCGGTACTCTGCGGTAGTATTGGTACACCCACCGGTACTCCAGGGCAGTACCTGAACCCTTACTGGTTCGCTGGGGTACACCTGCTCACCTTACGGGCGTGCTGTGTAGACCAGACATTCCTACCTGACCCTCCAGGCTAGGCCCGGTATCCCTACCTGATTCTCTGCGGTAGGCCTGGCCCCCTACCCGACAATCTGGGGTAGTACCGGTACACCCAGAGGTACTCCGCGGTACTTTTTCTATACCCACCGGTATTCCTGGATTGTACTGGAACCCTTACTGGTGCGCCGGGGTACACATGCTGGCCCTACGGGCGCGCCGCTTTACGCCCACCCTTCCTACCTGACCCGCCGGGGTAGGCCTGGTATACCTACCCGATGTTTCAAGGTAGAACCGGTTCCCCCACCGGTACTCTGGGCTTGGAATGGAACCTTTTGTGATGCGCCAGAGAACACCAGCTGTCCCTTCGTGCGCGCTGGACTAGACCCGGCCTCCCTACCGGACCCCACAGGTTAGACCCGCTATCCCTACCTGATGCTCCGCATTAGGCTTGGCACCCATACCCGATCTTCTGGGGTAGTAGCGGTACCCCCACCGTTACTCTGCGGTAGTATCGGTACACCCACCGGTACTCCGGGTTAGTACGTGAACCCTTACTGGTTCACTGGGGTACACCTGATGACGTTACAGGCACGCGGTATAGAACAGACATTCTTCCTGACCCTCCGTGTTAGTCCCAGTATCCCTACCTGATGCTCCGTTGTTGGCCTGGCAACCCTACCCGATATGCTGGGGTAGTACCGCTACCCCCACCGGTACTCTGCGGTAGTATTGGTACACCCACCGGTACTCCAGGGCAGTACCTGAACACTTACTGGTTCGCTGGGGTACACCTGCTGACCTTACGGGCGTGCTCTGTACACCAGACATTCCTCCCTGACCCTCCAGGCTAGGCCCGGTATCCCTACCTGATGCTCTGCGGTAGGCCTGGCCCCCTACCCGATAATCTGGGGTAGTACCGGTACACCCACAGGGACTCCGCGGTACTTTTGCTATACCCACCTGTACTCCTGGATTGTACTGGAACCCTTACTGGTGCGCCGGGGTACACATGCTGGCCCTACGGGCGCGCCGCTTTACGCCCACCCTTCCTACCTGACCCGCCGGGGTAGGCCTGGTATACCTACCCGATGTTTCAAGGTAGAACCGGTTCCCCCACCGGTACTCTGGGGTTGGAACGGAACCCTTTGTGATGCGCCAGAGAACAACAGCTGTCCCTTCGTGCGCGCTGGACTAGACCCGGCCTCCCTACCGGACCCCACAGGTTAGACCCTCTATCCCTACCTGATGCTCCACATTAGGCTTGGCACCCATACCCGATGTTCTGGGGTAGTAGCGGTACCCCCACCGTTACTCTGCGGTAGTATCGGTACACCCACCGGTACTCCGGGGTAGTACGTGAACCCTTACTGGTTCACTGGGGTACACCTGATGACGTTACAGGCACGCGGTATAGACCAGACATTCTTCCTGACCCTCCGTGTTAGTCCCGGTATCCCTACCTGATGCTCCGTTGTTGGCCTGGCACCCCTACCCGATATGCTGGGGTAGTACCGGTACCCCCACCGGTACTCTGCGGTAGTATTGGTACACCCACCGGTACTCCAGGGCAGTACCTGAACACTTACTGGTTCGCTGGGGTACACCTGCTGACCTTACGGGCGTGCTCTGTACACCAGACATTCCTACCTGACCCTCCAGGCTAGGCCCGGTATCCCTACCTGATGCTCTGCGGTAGGCCTGGCCCCCTACCCGACAATCTGGGGTAGTACCGGTACACCCACAGGGACTCCACGGTACTTTTGCTATACCCACCGGTATTCCTGGATTGTACTGGAACCCTTACTGGTGCGCCGGGGTACACATGCTGGCCCTACGGGCGTGCCGCTTTACGCCCACCCTTCCTACCTGACCCGCCGGGGTAGGCCTGGTATACCTACCCGATGTTTCAAGGTAGAACCGGTTCCCCCACCGGTACTCTGGGGTTTGAACGGAACCCTTTGTGATGCGCCAGAGAACACCAGCTGTCCCTTCGTGCGCGCTGGACTAGACCCGGCCTCCCTACCGGACCCCACAGGTTAGACCCGCTATCCCTACCTGATGCTCCGCATTAGGCTTGGCACCCATACCCGATGTTCTGGGGTAGTAGCGGTACCCCCACCGTTACTCTGCGGTAGTATCGGTACACCCACCGGTACTCCGGGGTAGTACGTGAACCCTTACTGGTTCACTGGGGTACACCTGATGACGTTACAGGCACGCGGTATAGAACAGACATTCTTCCTGACCCTCCGTGTTAGTCCCGGTATCCCTACCTGATGCTCCGTTGTTGGCCTGGCACCCCTACCCGATATGCTGGGGTAGTACCGGTACCCCCACCGGTACTCTGCGGTAGTATTGGTACACCCACCGGTACTCCAGGGCAGTACCTGAACCCTTACTGGTTCGCTGGGTTACCCCTGCTGACCTTACGGGCGTGCTCTGTAGACCAGACATTCCTACCTGACCCTCCAGGCTAGGCCCGGTATCCCTACCTGATGCTCTGCGGTAGGCCTGGCCCCCTACCCGACAATCTGGGGTAGTACCGGTACACCCACAGGTACTCTGCGGTACGTTTGCTATACCCACAGGTATTCCTGGATTGTACTGGAACCCTTACTGGTGCGCCGGGGTACACCTGCTGGCCCTACGGGCGCGCCGCTATACGCCCACCCTTCCTACCTGACCCGCCGAGGTAGGCCTGGTATACCTACACGATGTTTCGAGGTAGAACCGGTTCCCCCACCGGTACTCTGGGGTTGGAACGGAACACTTTGTGATGCGCCAGAGAACACCAGCTGTCCCATCGTGCGTGCTAGACTACACCCGGCCTCCCTACCGGACCCCACAGGTTACACCCGCTATCCCTACCTGATGCTCCGCATTAAGCTTGGCACCCATACCCGATGTTCTGGGGTAGTAGCGCTACCCCACCGTTACTCTGCGGTAGTATCAGTACACCCACCGGTACTCCGGGGTAGTACGTGAACCCTTACTGGTTCACTGGGGTAAACCTGCTGACGTTACTGGCGCGCGGTGTAGACCAGACATTCCTACCTGACCCTCCGTGTTATGCCCGGTATCCCTACCTGATGCTCTGTTGTTGGCCTGGCACCCCTACCCGATATGCTGGGGTAGTACCGGTACCCCCACCGGTACTCTGCGGTAGTATTGGTACACCCACTGGTACTCCAGGGTAGTACCTGAACCCTTACTGGTTCGCTGGGGTACACCTGCTGACCTTACGGGCGTGCTGTGTAGACCAGACATTCCTACCTGACCCTCCAGGGTAGGCCCGGTATCCCTACCTGATGCTCTGCGGTAGGTCTGGCCCCTACCCGACAATCTGGGGTAGTACGGGTACACCTACAGGTACTCCGCGGTAGTTTTTCTGTACCCACCGGTACTCCTGGATTGTACCAGAAACCTTACTGGTGTGCCGGGATACAACTGCAGGCCCTACAGGCGCGCCGCTTTACGCCCACCCTTCCTACCTGACCCTCCGGGGTAGGCCTGGTATACCTACCCGATGTTTCGAGGTAGAACCGGTTCCCCCACCGGTACTCTGGGGTTTGAACGGAACCCTTTGTGATGCGCCAGAGAACACCAGCTGTCCCTTCGTGCGCGCTGGACTAGACCTGGCCTCCCTACCGGACCCCACAGGTTACACCCGCTATCCCTACCTGATGCTCCGCATTAGGCTTGGCACCCATACCCGATGTTCTGGGGTAGTAGCGGTACCCCCACCGTTACTCTGCGGTAGTATCGGTACACCCAGCGGTACTCCGGGGTAGTACGTGAACCCTTACTGGTTCACTGGGTACACCTGATGACGTTACTGGCGCGTGGTGTAGACCAGACATTCCTACCTGACCCTCCGTTTTAGGCCCGGTATCCCTATCTGATGCTCCGTTGTTGGCCTGGCACCCCTACCCGATATGCTGGGGTAGTACCGGTACCCCCACCGGTACTTTGAGGTAGTATTGGTACACCCACCGGTACTGCAGGGCAGTACCTGAACACTTACTGGTTCACTGGGGTACACCTGCTGACCTTACGGGCGTGCTGTGTAGACCAGACATTCCTACCTGATCCTCCAGGCTAGGCCCGGTATCCCTACCTGATGCTCTGTGGTAGGCCTGGCCCCCTACCCGACAATCTGGGGTAGTACCGGTACACCCACAGGTACTCCGCGGTACTTTTGCTATACCCACCGGTACTCCTGGATTGTACCGGAACCCTTACTGGTGCGCCGGGGTACACCTGCAGGCCCTACGGGCGCGCCGCTTTACGCCCACCCTTCCTACCTGACCCGCCGGGGTAGGCCTGGTATACCTACCCGATGTTTCGAGGTAGAACCGGTTCCCCCACCGGTACTCTGGGGTTGGAACGGAACCCTTCGTGATGCGCCAGAGAACACCAGCTGTCCCTTCATGCGCGCTGGACTACACCCGGCCTCCCTACCGGACCCCACAGGTTAGACACACTATCCCTACCTGATGCTCCGCATTAGGCTTGGCACCCATACCCGATGTTCTGGGGTAGTAGCGGTACCCCCACCGTTACTCTGCGGTAGTATCGGTACACCCACCGGTACTCCGGGGTAGTACGTGAACCCTTACTGGTTCACTGGGGTACACCTGATGACGTTACTGGCGTGCGGTGTAGACCAGACATTCCTACCTGACCCTCAGTTTTAGGCCCGGTATCCCTACCTGATGCTCCGTTGCTGGCCTGGCACCTCTACCCGATATGCTGGGGTAGTACCGGTACCCCCACCGGTACTCTGAGGTAGTATTGGTACACCCACCGGTACTGGAGGGCAGTACCTGAACAATTACTGGTTCGCTGGGGTACACCTGCTGACCTTACGGGCGTGCTGTGTAGACCAGACATTCCTACCTGACCCTCCAGGCTAGGCCCGGTATCCCTACCTGATGCTCTGCGGTAGGCCTGGCCCCCTACCCGACAATCTGGGGTAGTACCGGTACACCCAGAGGTACTCCGCGGTACTTTTGCTATACCCACCGGTACTCCTGGATTGTACCAGAACCCTTACTTGTGCGCCGGGGTACACCTGCTGACCCTACGGGCACACTGCTTTGGACCCACCCTTCCTACCTGACCCGCCGGGGTAGGCCTGGTATACCTACCCGATGTTTTGAGGTAGAACCGGTTCCCCCACCGGTACTCTGGGCTTGGAACGGAAACCTTTGTGATGCGCCAGAGAACACCAGCTGTCCCTTCGTGCGCACTGGACTAGACCTGGCCTCCCTACCGGACCCCACAGGTTAGACCCGCTATCCCTACCTGATGCTCCGCATTAGGCTTGGCACCCATACCCGATGTTCTGGGGTACTAGCGGTACCCCCACCGTTACACTGCGGTAGTATCAGTACACCCACCGGTACTCCGGGGTAGTACGTGAACCCTTACTGGTTCACTGGGGTACACCTGATGACGTTACAGGCACGCGGTATAGAACAGACATTCTTCCTGACCCTCCGTGTTAGTCCCGGTATCCCTACCTGATGCTCTGTTGTTGGCCTGGCACCCCTACCCGATATGCTGGGGTAGTACCGGTACCCCCACCGGTACTCTGCGGTAGTATTGGTACACCCACCGGTACTCCAGGGTAGTACCTGAACCCTTACTGGTTCGCTGGGTTACCCCTGCTGACCTTACGGGCGTGCTGTGTAGACCAGACATTCCTACCTGACCCTCCAGGCTAGGCCCGGTATCCCTACCTGATGCTCTGCGGTAGGCCTGGCCCCCTACCCGACTATCTGGGGTAGTACCGGTACACCCACCGGTACTCCGCGGTACTTTTGCTATACCCACCGGTACTCCTGGATTGTTCCGGAACACTTACTGGTGCGCCGGGATACAACTGCAGGCCCTACGGGCGCGCCGCTTTACGCCCACCCTTCCTACCTGACCCGCCGGGGTAGGCCTGGTATACCTACCCGATGTTTCGAGGTAGAACCGGTTCCCCCACTGGTACTCTGGGTTTGGAACGGAACCCTTAGTGATGCGCCAGAGAACACCAGCTGTCCCTTCGTGCGCGCTGGACTAGACCCGGCCTCCCTTCCGGACCCCACAGGTTAGACCCGCTATCCCTACCTGATGCTCCGCATTAGGCTTGGCACCCATACCCGATGTTCTGGGGTAGTAGCGGTACCCCCACCGTTACACTGCGGTAGTATTAGTACACCCACCGGTACTCCGGGGTAGTACGTGAACCCTTACTGGTTCACTGGGGTACACCTGATGACGTTACAGGCACGCGGTATAGAACAGACATTCTTCCTGACCCTCCGTGTTAGTCCCGGTATCCCTACCTGATGCTCTGTTGTTGGCCTGGCACCCCTACCCGATATGCTGGGGTAGTACCTGTACCCCCACCGGTACTCTGCGGTAGTATTGGTACACCCACCGGTACTCCAGGGTAGTACCTGAACCCTTACTGGTTCGCTGGGTTACCCCTGCTGACCTTACGGGCGTGCTGTGTAGACCAGACATTCCTACCTGACCCTCCAGGCTAGGCCCACTATCCCTACCTGATGCTCTGCGGTAGGCCTGGCCCCCTACCCGACAATCTGGGGTAGTACCGGTACACCCACCGGTATTCCGCGGTAGTTTTGCTATACCCACCGGTACTCCTGGATTGTACCGGAACCCTTACTGGTGCGCCGGGGTACACCTGCTGACACTACGGGCGCGCCGCTTTACGCCCACCCTTCCTACCTGACCCGCAGGGGTAGGCCTGGTATACCTACCCGATGTTTCGAGGTAGAACCGGTTCCCCCACCGGTACTCTGGGTTTGGAACGGAACCCTTAGTGATGCGCCAGAGAACACCAGCTGTCCCTTCGTGCGCGCTGGACTAGACCCGGCCTCCCTACCGGACACCACAGGTTAGACCCGCTATCCCTACCTGATGCTCCGCATTAGGCTTGGCACCCATACCCGATGTTCTGGGGTAGTAGCGGTACCCCCACCGTTACTCTGCGGTAGTATCGGTACACCCACCGGTACTCCGGGGTAGTACGTGAACCCTTACTGGTTCACTGGGGTACACCTGCTCACGTTACTGGCACGTGGTGTAGACCAGACATTCCTACCTGACCCTCCGTTTTAGGCCCGGTATCCCTACCTGATGCTCCGTTGTTGGCCTGGCACCCCTACCCGATATGCTGGGGTAGTACCGGTACCCCCACCGGTACTCTGCGGTAGTATTGGTACACCCACCGGTACTCCAGGGCAGTACCTGAACACTTACTGGTTCGCTGGGGTATACCTGCTGACCTTACATGCGTGCTGTGTAGACCAGACATTCCTACCTGACCCTCCAGGCTATGCCCGGTATCCCTACCTGATGCTCTGCGGTAGGCCTGGCCCCCTACCCGACAATCTGGGGTAGTACCGGTACACCCACAGGTACTCCGTGGTACTTTTGCTATACCCACCGGTACTCCTGGATTGTACCGGAACACTTACTGGTGCGCCGGGGTACACCTGCTGGCCCTACGGGCGCGCCGCTTTACGCCCACCCTTCCTACCTGACCTGCCAGGGTAGGCCTGGTATACCCACCCGATGTTTCGAGGTAGAACCGGTTCCCCCACCGGTACTCTGGGTTTGGAACGGAACCCTTAGTGATGCGCCAGAGAACACCAGCTGTCCCGTCGTGCGCGCTGGACTAGACCCGGCCTCCCTACCGGACCCCTCAGGTTAGACCCGCTATCCCTACCTGATGCTCCGCATTAGGCTTGGCACCCATACCCGATGTTCTGGGGTAGTAGCGGTACCCCCACCGTTACACTGCGGTAGTATCGGTACACCCAGCGGTACTCTGGGGTAGTACGTGAACCCTTACTGGTTCACTGGGTTACACCTACTGACGTTATGGGCACGCGGTATAGACCAGACATACCTACCTGACCCTCCGTGTTAGGCCAGGTATCCCTACCTGATGCTCCGTTGTTGGATTGGCACCCCTACCCGATATGCTGGGGTAGTACCGGTACCCCCACCGGTACTCTGCGGTAGTATTGGTACACCCACCGGTACTCCAGGGCAGTACCTGAACACTTACTGCTTCGCTGGGGTACACCTGCTGACCTTACGGGCGTGCTGTGTAGACCAGACATTCCTACCTGACCCTCCAGGCTAGGCCCGGTATCCCTACCTGATGCTCTGCGGTAGGCCTGGCCCCCTACCCGACAATCTGGGGTAGTACCGGTACACCCAGAGGTACTCCGCGGTACTTTTGCTATACCCACCGGTACTCCTGGATTGTACCGGAACCCTTACTGGTGCGCCGGGGTACACCTGCTGACCCTACGGGCACACTGCTTTGGACCCACCCTTCCTACCTGACCCGCCGGGGTAGGACTGGTATACCTACCCGATGTTTCGAGGTAGAACCGGTTCCCCCACCGGTAATCTGGGCTTGGAACGGAAACCTTTGTGATGCGCCAGAGAACACCAGCTGTCCCTTCGTGCGCGCTGGACTAGACCCGGCCTCCCTACCGGACCCCACAGGTTAGACCCGCTATCCCTACCTGATGCTCCGCATTAGGCTTGGCACCCATACCCGATGTTCTGGGGTAGTAGCGGTACCCCCACCGTTACTCTGCGAGAGTATCGGTACACCCAGCCGTACTCCGGGGTAGTACGTGAACCCTTACTGGTTCACTGGGTACACCTGATGACGTTAGTGGCGCGTGGTGTAGACCAGACATTCCTACCTGACCCTCCGTTTTAGGCCCGGTATCCCTATCTGATGCTCCGTTGTTGGCCTGGCACCCCTACCCGATATGCTGGGGTAGTACCGGTACCCCCACCGGTACTCTGCGGTAGTATTGGTACACCCACCGGTACTGCAGGGCAGTACCTGAACACTTACTGGTTCACTGGGGTACACCTGCTGACCTTACGGGCGTGCTGTGTAGACCAGACATTCCTACCTGATCCTCCAGGCTAGGCCCGGTATCCCTACCTGATGCTCTGTGGTAGGCCTGGCCCCCTACCCGACAATCTGGGGTAGTACCGGTACACCCACAGGTACTCCGCGGTACTTTTGCTATACCCACCGGTACTCCTGGATTGTACCGGAACCCTTACTGGTGCGCCGGGGTACACCTGCAGGCCCTACGGGCGCGCCGCTTTACGCCCACCCTTCCTACCTGACCCGCCGGGGTAGGCCTGGTATACCTACCCGATGTTTCGAGGTAGAACCGGTTCCCCCAACGGTACTCTGGGGTTGGAACGGAACCCTTCGTGATGCGCCAGAGAACACCAGCTGTCCCTTCATGCGCGCTGGACTACACCCGGCCTCCCTACCGGACCCCACAGGTTAGACCCGCTATCCCTACCTGATGCTCCGCATTAGGCTTGGCACCCATACCCGATGTTCTGGGGTAGTAGCGGTACCCCCACCGTTACTCTGCGGTAGTATCGGTACACCCACCGGTACTCCGGGGTAGTACGTGAACCCTTACTGGTTCACTGGGGTACACCTGATGACGTTACTGGCGCGCGGTGTAGACCAGACATTCCTACCTGACCCTCCGTGTTAGGCCCGGTATCCCTACCTGATGCTCCGTTGTTGGCCTGGCACCCCTACCCGATATGCTGGGGTAGTACCGGTACCCCCACCGGTACTCTGAGGTAGTATTGGTACACCCACCGGTACTGCAGGGCAGTACCTGAACACTTACTGGTACACTGGCGTACACCTGCTGACCTTACGGGCGTGCTGTGTAGACCAGACATTCCTACCTGACCCTCCAGGCTAGGCCCGGTATCCCTACCTGATGCTCTGTGGTAGGCCTGGCCCCCTACCCGACAATCTGGGGTAGTACCGCTACACCCACAGGTACTCCGCGGTACTTTTGCTATACCCACCGGTACTCCTGGATTGTACCGGAACCCTTACTGGTGCGCCGGGGTACACCTGCTGACCCTACGGGCACACTGCTTTGGACCCACCCTTCCTACCTGACCCGCCGGGGTAGGCCTGGTATACCTACCCAATGTTTCGAGGTAGAACCGGTTCCCCCACCGGTACTCTGGGGTTGGAACGGAACCCTTTGTGATGATCCAGAGAACAACAGCTGTCCCTTCGTGCGCGCTGGACTAGACCCGGCCTCCCTACCGGACCCCACAGGTTAGACCCGCTATCCCTACCTGATGCTCCGCATTAGGCTTGGCACCCATAACCGATGTTCTGGGGTAGTAGCGGTACCCCCACCGTTACTCTGCGGTAGTATCAGTACACCCACCGGTACTCCGGGGTAGTACGAGAACCCTTACTGGTTCGCTGGGGTACACCTGCTCACGTTACTGGCGCGCGGTATAGACCAGACATTCCTACCTGACCCTCCGTGTTAGTCCCGGTATCCCTACCTGATACTCCGTTGTTGGCCTGGCACCCCTACCCGATATGCTGGGGTAGTACCGGTACCCCCACCGGTACTCTGCGGTAGTATTGGTACACCCACCGGTACTCCAGGGTAGTACCTGAAACCTTACTGGTTCGCTGGGGTACACCTGCTGACCTTACGGGCGTGCTGTGTAGACCAGACATTCCTACCTGACCCTCAAGGCTAGGCCCACTATCCCTACCTGATGCTCTGCGGTAGGCCTGGCCCCCTACCCGACAATCTGGGGTAGTACCGGTACACCCACCGGTACTCCGCGGTACTTTTGCTATACCCACCGGTACTCCTGGATTGTACCGGAACCCTTACAGTTGCGCCGGGATACAACTGAAGGCCCTACGGGCGCGCCGCTTTACGCCCACCCTTCCTACCTGACCCGCCGGGGTAGGCCTGGTATACCTACCCGATGTTTCAAAGTAGAACCGGTTCCCCCACCGGTACTCTGGGGTTGGAACGGAACACTTTGTGATGCGCCAGAGAACACCAGCTGTCCCTTCGTGCGCACTGGACTAGACCCGGCCTCCCTACCGGACCCCACAGGTTAGACCCACTATCCCTACCTGATGCTCCGCATTAGGCTTGGCACCCATACCCGATGTTCTGGGGTAGTAGCGGTACCCCCACCGTTACTCTGCGGTAGTATCGGTACACCCACCGGTACTCCGGGGTAGTACGTGAACCCTTACTGGTTCACTGGGGTACACCTGATGACGTTACTGGTGCGCGGTGTACACCAGACATTCCTACCTGACCCTCCGTGTTAGGCCCGGTATCCCTACCTGATGCTCCGTTGTTGGCCTGGCACCCCTACCCGATATGCTGGGGTAGTACCGGTACCCCCACCGGTACTCTGCGGTAGTATTGGTACACCCACCGGTACTCCAGGGCAGTACCTGAACACTTACTGGTTCGCTGGGGTACACCTGCTGACCTTACGGGCGTGCTGTGTAGACCAGACATTCCTACCTGACCCTCCAGGCTAGGCCCGGTATCCCTACCTGATGCTCTGCGGTAGGCCTGGCCCCCTACCCGACAATCTGGGGTAGTACCGGTACACCCAGAGTTACTCCGTGGTACTTTTGCTATACCCACCGGTACTCCTGGATTGTACCGGAACCCTTACTGGTGCGCCGGGGTACACCTGCTGGCCCTACGGGCGCACCGCTTTATGCCCACCCTTCCTACCTGACCTGCAAGGGTAGGCCTGGTATACCCACCCGATGTTTCGAGGTAGAACCGGTTCCCCCAACGGTACCATGGGGTTGGAACGGAACCCTTTGTGATGCGCCACAGAACACCAGCTGTCCCTTCGTGCGCGCTGGACTAGACCCGGCCTCCCTACCGGACCCCACAGGTTACACCCGGTATCCCTACCTGATGCTCCGCATTAGGCTTGGCACCCATACCCGTTGTTCTGGGGTAGTAGCGTACCCCCACCGTTACTCTGCGGTAGTATCGGTACAACCACCGGTACTCCGGGGTAGTACGTGAACCCTTACTGGTTCACTGGGGTACACCTGCTCACGTTACTGGCGCGTGGTGTAGACCAGACATTCCTACCTGACCCTCCGTTTTAGGCCCGGTATCCCTACCTGATGCTCCGTTGTTGGCCTGGCACCCCTACCCGATATGCTGGGGTAGTACCGGTACCCCCACCGGTACTCTGAGGTAGTATTGGTACACCCACCGGTACTCCAGGGCAGTACCTGAACCCTTACTGCTTCGCTGGGGTACACCTGCTGACCTTACGGGCGTGCTGTGTAGACCAGACATTCCTACCTGACCCTCCAGGCTAGGCCCGGTATCCCTACCTGATGCTCTGCGGTAGGCCTGGCCCCCTACCCGACAATCTGGGGTAGTACCGGTACACCCAGAGGTACTCCGCGGTACTTTTGCTATACCCACCGGTACTCCTGGATTGTACCGGAACCCTCACTTGTGCGCCGGGGTACACCTGCTGACCCTACGGGCACACTGCTTTGGACCCACCCTTCCTACCTGACCCGCCGGGCTAGGCCTGCTATACTTACCCGATGTTTTGAGGTAGAACCGGTTCCCCCACCGGTACTCTGGGCTTGGAACGGAAACCTTTGTGATGCGCCAGAGAACACCAGCTGTCCCTTCGTGCGCACTGGACTAGACCTGGCCTCCCTACCGGACCCCACAGGTTAGACCCGCTATCCCTACCTGATGCTCCGCATTAGGCTTGGCACCCATACCCGATGTTCTGGGGTAGTAGCGGTATCCCCATCGTTACTATGCCGTAGTATCGGTACACCCAGCGGTACTCCGGGGTAGTACGTGAACCCTTACTGGTTCGCTGGGGTACACATGATGACGTTACTGGCGCGCGGTGTAGACCAGAGATTCCTACCTGACCCTCCGTGTTAGGCCCGGTATCCCTACCTGATGCTCCGTTGTTGGCCTGGCACACCTACCCGATATGCTGGGGTAGTACCGGTACCCCCACCGGTACTCTGCGGTACTATTGGTACACCCACCGGTACTCCAGGGTAGTACCTGAACCCTTACTGGTTCGCTGGGGTACACCTGCTGACCTTACGGGCGTGCTGTGTAGACCAGACATTCCTACCTGACCCTCCAGGCTAGGCCCGGTATCCCTACCTGATGCTCTGCGGTAGGCCTGGCCCCCTACCCGACAATCTGGGGTAGTACCGGTACACCCACCGGTACTCCGCGGTACTTTTGCTATACCCACCGGTACTCCTGGATTGTACTGGAACCCTTACTGGTGCGCCGGGGTACACCTGCAGGCCCTACGGGCGCGCCGCTTTACGCCCACGCTTCCTACCTAACCCGCCGGGGTAGGCCTGGTATACCTACTCGAAGTTTCAAGGTAGAACCGGTTCCCCCACCGGTACTCTGGGGTTGGAACGGAACCCTTTGTGATGCGCCAGAGAACACCAGCTGTCCCTTCGTGCGCGCTGGACTAGACCCGGCCTCCCTACCGGACCCCACAGGTTAGATCCGCTATCCCTACCTGATGCTCCGCATTAGGCTTGGCATCCATACCCGATGTTCTGGGGTAGTAGCGGTACCCCCACCGTTACTCTGCTGTAGTATCGGTACACACACCGGTACTCCGGGGTAGTACGTGAACCCTTACTGGTTCACTGGGGTACACCTGCTCACGTTACTGGCGCGTGGTGTAGACCAGACATTCCTACCTGACCCTCCGTTTTAGGCCCGGTATCCCTACCTGATGCTCCGTTGTTGGCCTGGCACCCCTACCCGATATGCTGGGGTAGTACCGGTACCCCCACCGGTACTCTGCGGTAGTATTGGTACACCCACCGGTACTCCAGGGCAGTACCTGAACACTTACTGGTTCGCTGGGGTACACCTGCTGACCTTACGGGCGTGCTGTGTAGACCAGACATTCCTACCTGACCCTCCAGGCTAGGCCCGGTATCCCTACCTGATGCTCTGCGGTAGGCCTGGCCCCCTACCCGACAATCTGGGGTAGTACCGGTACACCCAGAGTTACTCCGTGGTACTTTTGCTATAGCCACCGGTACTCCTGGATTGTACCGGAACCCTTACTGGTGCGCCGGGGTACACCTGCTGGCCCTACGGGCGCACCGCTTTATGCCCACCCTTCCTACCTGACCTGCAAGGGTAGGCCTGGTATACCCACCCGATGTTTCGAGGTAGAACCGGTTCCCCCAACGGTACCATGGGGTTGGAACGGAACCCTTTGTGATGCGCCAGAGAACACCAGCTGTCCCTTTGTGCGCGCTGGACTAGACCCGGCCTCCCTACCGGACCCCACAGGTTAGACCCGCTATCCCTACCTGATGCTCCGCATTAGGCTTGGCACCCATACCCGATGTTCTGGGGTAGTAGCGGTACCCCCATCGTTACTCTGCGGTAGTATCGGTACACCCAGCGGTACTCCGGGGTAGTACGTGAATCCTTACTGGTTCACTGGGGTACACATGATGACGTTACTGGCGCGCGGTGTAGACCAGAGATTCCTACCTGGCCCTCCGTGTTAGGCCCGGTATCCCTACCTGATGCTCCGTTGTTGGCCTGGCACACCTACCCGATATGCTGGGGTAGTACCGGTACCCCCACCGGTACTCTGCGGAAGTATTGGTACACCCACCGGTACTCCAGGGTAGTACCTGAACCCTTACTGGTTCGCTGGGGTACACCTGCTGACCTTACGGGCGTGCTCTGTAGACCAGACATTCCTACCTGACCCTCCAGGCTAGGCCCGGTATCCCTACCTGATGCTCTGCGGTAGGCCTGGCCCCCTACCCGACAATCTGGGGTAGTACCGGTACACCCACCGGTACTCCGCGGTACTTTTGCTATACCCACCGGTACTCCTGGATTGTACTGGAACCCTTACTGGTGCGCCGGGGTACACCTGCAGGCCCTACGGGCGCGCCGCTTTACGCCCACCCTTCCTACCTGACCCGCCGGGGTAGGCCTGGTATACCCACCCGATGTTTCAAGGTAGAACCGGTTCCCCCACCGGTACTCTGGGGTTGGAACGGAACCCTTTGTGATGCGCCAGAGAACACCAGCTGTCCCTTCGTGCGCGCTGGACTAGACCCGGCCTCCCTACCGGACCCCACAGGTTAGATCCGCTATCCCTACCTGATGCTCCGCATTAGGCTTGGCACCCATACCCGATGTTCTGGGGTAGTAGCGGTACCCCCACCGTTACTCTGCTGTAGTATCGGTACACCCACCGGTACTCCGGGGTAGTACGTGAACCCTTACTGGTTCACTGGGGTACACCTGCTCACGTTACTGGCGCGTGGTGTAGACCAGACATTCCTACCTGACCCTCCGTTTTAGGCCCGGTATCCCTACCTGATGCTCCGTTGTTGGCCTGGCACCCCTACCCGATATGCTGGGGTAGTACCGCAACCCCCACCGGTACTCTGCGGTAGTATTGGTACACCCACCGGTACTCCAGGGCAGTACCTGAACCCTTACAGGTTCGCTGGGGTACACCTGCTGACCTTACGGGCGTGCTGTGTAGACCAGACATTCCTACCTGACCCTCCAGGCTAGGCCCGGTATCCCTACCTGATGCTCTGCGGTAGGCCTGGCCCCCTACCCGACAATCTGGGGTAGTACCGGTACACCCAGAGTTACTCCGTGGTACTTTTGCTATACCCACCGGTACTCCTGGATTGTACCGGAACCCTTACTGGTGCGCCGGGGTACACCTGCTGGCCCTACGGGCGCGCCGCTTTATGCCCACCCTTCCTACCTGACCTGCAAGGGTAGGCCTGGTATACCCACCCGATGTTTCGAGGTAGAACCGGTTCCCCCAACGGTACCATGGGGTTGGAACGGAACCCTTTGTGATGCGCCAGAGAACACCAGCTGTCCCTTTGTGCGCGCTGGACTAGACCCGGCCTCCCTACCGGACACCACAGGTTAGACCCGCTATCCCTACCTGATGCTCCGCATTAGGATTGGCACCCATACCCGATGTTCTGGGGTAGTAGCGGTACCCCCATCGTTACTCTGCGGTAGTATCGGTACACCCAGCGGTACTCCGGCGTAGTACGTGAATCCTTACTGGTTCACTGGGGTACACATGATGACGTTACTGGAGCGCGGTGTAGACCAGAGATTCCTACCTGGCCCTCCGTGTTAGGCCCGGTATCCCTACCTGATGCTCCGTTGTTGGCCTGGCACACCTACCCGATATGCTGGGGTAGTACCGGTACCCCCACCGGTACTCTGCGGAAGTATTGGTACACCCACCGGTACTCCAGGGTAGTACCTGAACCCTTACTGGTTCGCTGGGGTACACCTGCTGACCTTACGGGCGTGCTCTGTAGACCAGACATTCCTACCTGACCCTCCAGGCTAGGCCCGGTATCCCTACCTGATGCTCTGCGGTAGGCCTGGCCCCCTACCCGACAATCTGGGGTAGTACCGGTACACCCACCGGTACTCCGCGGTACTTTTGCTATACCCACCGGTACTCCTGGATTGTACTAGAACCCTTACTGGTGCGCCGGGGTACACCTGCAGGCCCTACGGGCGCGCCGCTTTACGCCCACCCTTCCTACCTGACCCGCCGGGGTAGGCCTGGTATACCCACCCGATGTTTCAAGGTAGAACCGGTTCCCCCACCGGTACTCTGGGGTTGGAACGGAACCCTTTGTGATGTGCCAGAGAACACCAGCTGTCCCTTCGTGCGCGCAGGACTAGACCTGGCCTCCCTACCGGACCCCACAGGTTAGACCCGCTATCCCTACCTGATGCTCCGCATTAGGCTTGGCACCCATACCCAATGTTCTGGGGTACTAGCGGTACCCCCACCGTTACTCTGCGGTAGTATCTGTACACCCACCGGTACTCCGGGGTAGTACGAGAACCCTTACTGGTTCGCTGGGGTACACATGATGACGTTACGGGCACGCGGTATAGACCAGACATTCCTACCTGACCCTCCGTGTTAGTCCCGGTATCCCTACCTGATGCTCCGTTGTTGGCTTGGCACCCCTACCCGATATGCTGGGGTAGTACCGGTACCCCCACCGGTACTCTGCGGTAGTATTGGTACACCCACCGGTACTCCAGGGTAGTACCTGAACCCTTACTGGTTCGCTGGGGTACACCTGCTGACCTTAAGGGCGTGCTGTGTAGACCAGACATTCCTAACTGACCCTCCAGGCTAGGCCCGGTATCCCTACCTGATGCTCTGCGGTAGGCCTGGCCCCCTACCCGACAATCTGGGGTAGTACCGGTACACCCACAGGTACTCCGCGGTACTTTTGCTATACCCACCGGTACTCCTGGATTGTACCGGAACCCTTACTGGTGCGCCGGGGTACACCTGCTGACACTACGGGCGCGCCGCTTTACGCCCACCCTTCCTACCTGACCCGCCGGGGTAGGCCTGGTATACCTACCCGATGTTTCGAGGTAGAACCGGTTCCCCCACCGGTACTCTGGGTTTGGAACGGAACCCTTAGTGATTCGCCAGAGAACACCAGCTGTCCCGTCGTGCGCGCTGGACTAGACCCGGCCTCCCTACCGGACCCCACAGGTTAGACCCGCTATCCCTACCTTATGCTCCGCATTAGGCTTGGCACCCATACCCGATGTTCTGGGGTAGTAGCGGTACCCCCACCGTTACACTGCGGTAGTATCAGTACACCCACCGGTACTCCGGGGTAGTACGTGAACCCTTACTGGTTCACTGGGGTACACCTGATGACGTTACAGGCACGCGGTATAGAACAGACATTCTTCCTGACCCTCCGTGTTAGTCCCGGTATCCCTACCTGATGCTCTGTTGTTGGCCTGGCACCCCTACCCGATATGCTGGGGTAGTACCGGTACCCCCACCGGTACTCTGCGGTAGTATTGGTACACCCACCGGTACTCCAGGGTAGTACCTGAACCCTTACTGGTTCGCTGGATTACCCCTGCTGACCTTACGGGCGTGCTGTGTAGACCAGACATTCCTACCTGACCCTCCAGGCTAGGCCCGGTATCCCTACCTGATGCTCTGCGGTAGGCCTGGCCCCCTACCCGACTATCTGGGGTAGTACCGGTACACCCACCGGTACTCTGCGGTATTTTTGCTATACCCACCGGTACTCCTGGATTGTGCCGGAACCCTTACTGGTGCGCCGGGATACAACTGCAGGTCCTACGGGCGCGCCGCTTTACGCCCACCCTTCCTACCTGACCCGCCGGTGTAGGCCTGGTATACCTACCCGATGTTTCGAGGTAGAACCGGTTCCCCCACCGGTACTCTGGGTTTGGAACGGAACCCTTAGTGATGCGCCAGAGAACACCAGCTGTCCCTTCGTGCGCGCTGGACTAGACCCGGCCTCCCTACCGGACCCCACAGGTTAGACCCGCTATCCCTACCTGATGCTCCGCATTAGGCTTGGCACCCATACCCGATGTTCTGGGGTACTAGCGGTACCCCCACCGTTACACGGCGGTAGTATCAGTACACCCACCGGTACTCCGGGGTAGTACGTGAACCCTTACTGGTTCACTGGGGTACACCTGATGACATTACAGGCACGCGGTATAGACCAGACATTCTTCCTGACCCTCCGTGTTAATCCCGGTATCCCTACCTGATGCTCTGTTGTTGGCCTGGCACCCCTACCCGATATGCTGGGGTAGTACCACTACCCCCACCGGTACTCTGCGGTAGTATTGGTACACCCACCGGTACTCCAGGGTAGTACCTGAACACTTACTGGTTTGCTGGGTTACCCCTGCTGACCTTACGGGCGTGCTGTGTAGACCAGACATTCCTACCTGACCCTCAAGGCTAGGCCCATTATCCCTACCTGATGCTCTGCGGTAGGCCTGGCCCACTACCCGACAATCTGGGGTAGTACCGGTACACCCACCGGTATTCCGCGGTAGTTTTGCTATACCCACCGGTACTCCTGGATTGTACCGGAACCCTTACTGGTGCGCCGGGGTACACCTGCTGACACTACGGGCGCGCCGCTTTACGCCCACCCTTCCTACCTGACCCGCAGGGGTAGGCCTGGTATACCTACCCGATGTTTCGAGGTAGAACCGGTTCCCCCACCGGTACTCTGGGTTTGGAACGGAACCCTTTGTGATGCGCCAGAGAACACCAGCTGTCCCTTCGTGCGCGCTGGACTAGACCCGGCCTCCCTACCGGACACCACAGGTTAGACCCGCTATCCCTACCTGATGCTCCGCATTAGGCTTGGCACCCATACCCGATGTTCTGGGGTAGTAGCGGTACCCCCACCGTTACTCTGCGGTAGTATCGGTACACCCACCGGTACTCCGGGGTAGTACGTGAACCCTTACTGGTTCACTGCGGTACACCTGCTCACGTTACTGGCACGTGGTGTAGACCAGACATTCCTACCTGACCCTCCGTTTTAGGCCCGGTATCCCTACCTGATGCTCCGTTGTTGGCCTGGCACCCCTACCCGATATGCTGGGGTAGTACCGGTACCCCCACCGGTACTCTGCGGTAGTATTGGTACACCCACCGGTACTCCAGGGCAGTACCTGAACACTTACTGGTTCGCTGGGGTACACCTGCTGACCTTACGGGCGTGCTGTGTAGACCAGACATTCCTACCTGACCCTCCAGGCTAGGCCCGGTATCCCTACCTGATGCTCTGCGGTAGGCCTGGCCCCCTACCCGACAATCTGGGGTAGTACCGGTACACCCAGAGTTACTCCGTGGTACTTTTGCTATACCCAACGGTACTCCTGGATTGTACCGGAACCCTTACTGGTGCGCCGGGGTACACCTGCTGGCCCTACGGGCGCGCCGCTTTATGCCCACCCTTCCTACCTGACCTGCAAGGGTAGGCCTGGTATACCCACCCGATGTTTCGAGGTAGAACCGGTTCCCCCAACGGTACCATGGGGTTGGAACGGAACCCTTTGTGATGCGCCAGAGAACACCAGCTGTCCCTTTGTGCGCGCTGGACTAGACCCGGCCTCCCTACCGGACACCACAGGTTAGACCCGCTATCCCTACCTGATGCTCCGCATTAGGATTGGCACCCATACCCGATGTTCTGGGGTAGTAGCGGTACCCCCATCGTTACTCTGCGGTAGTATCGGTACACCCAGCGGTACTCCGGGGTAGTACGTGAATCCTTACTGGTTCACTGGGGTACACATGATGACGTTACTGGCGCGCGGTGTAGACCAGAGATTCCTACCTGGCCCTCCGTGTTAGGCCCGGTATCCCTACCTGATGCTCCGTTGTTGGCCTGGCACCCCTACCCGATATGCTGGGGTAGTACCGGTACCCCCACCGGTACTCTGCGGAAGTATTGGTACACCCACCGGTACTCCAGGGTAGTACCTGAACCCTTACTGGTTCGCTGGGGTACACCTGCTGACCTTACGGGCGTGCTCTGTAGACCAGACATTCCTACCTGACCCTCCAGGCTAGGCCCGGTATCCCTACCTGATGCTCTGCGGTAGGCCTGGCCCCCTACCCGACAATCTGGGGTAGTACCGGTACACCCACCGGTACTCCGCGGTACTTTTGCTATACCCACCGGTACTCCTGGATTGTACTGGAACCCTTACTGGTGCGCCGGGGTACACCTGCAGGCCCTACGGGCGCGCCGCTTTACGCCCACCCTTCCTACCTGACCCGCCGGGGTAGGCCTGGTATACCCACCCGATGTTTCAAGGTAGAACCGGTTCCCCCACCGGTACTCTGGGGTTGGAACGGAACCCTTTGTGATGTGCCAGAGAACACCAGCTGTCCCTTCGTGCGCGCAGGACTAGACCTGGCCTCCCTACCGGACCCCACAGGTTAGACCCGCTATCCCTACCTGATGCTCCGCATTAGGCTTGGCACCCATACCCAATGTTCTGGGGTACTAGCGGTACCCCCACCGTTACTCTGCGGTAGTATCTGTACACCCACCGGTACTCCGGGGTAGTACGAGAACCCTTACTGGTTCGCTGGGGTACACATGATGACGTTACGGGCACGCGGTATAGAACAGACATTCCTACCTGACCCTCCGTGTTAGTCCCGGTATCCCTACCTGATGCTCCGTTGTTGGCTTGGCACCCCTACCCGATATGCTGGGGTAGTACCGGTACCCCCACCGGTACTCTGCGGTAGTATTGGTACACCCACCGGTACTCCAGGGTAGTACCTGAACCCTTACTGGTTCGGTGGGTTACCCCTGCTGACCTTAAGGGCGTGCTGTGTAGACCAGACATTCCTAACTGACCCTCCAGGCTAGGCCCGGTATCCCTACCTGATGCTCTGCGGTAGGCCTGGCCCCCTACCCGACAATCTGGGGTAGTACCGGTACACCCACAGGTACTCCGCGGTACTTTTGCTATACCCACCGGTACTCCTGGATTGTACCGGAACCCTTACTGGTGCGCCGGGGTACACCTGCTGACACTACGGGCGCGCCGCTTTACGCCCACCCTTCCTACCTGACCCGCCGGGGTAGGCCTGGTATACCTACCCGATGTTTCGAGGTAGAACCGGTTCCCCCACCGGTACTCTGGGTTTGGAACGGAACCCTTAGTGATTCGCCAGAGAACACCAGCTGTCCCGTCGTGCGCGCTGGACTAGACCCGGCCTCCCTACCGGACCCCACAGGTTAGACCCGCTATCCCTACCTGATGCTCCGCATTAGGCTTGGCACCCATACCCGATGTTCTGGGGTAGTAGCGGTACCCCCACCGTTACACTGCGGTAGTATCAGTACACCCACCGGTACTCCGGGGTAGTACGTGAACCCTTACTGGTTCACTGGGGTACACCTGATGACGTTACAGGCACGCGGTATATAACAGACATTCTTCCTGACCCTCCGTGTTAGTCCCGGTATCCCTACCTGATGCTCTGTTGTTGGCCTGGCACCCCTACCCGATATGCTGGGGTAGTACCGGTACCCCCACCGGTACTCTGCGGTAGTATTGGTACACCCACCGGTACTCCAGGGTAGTACCTGAACCCTTACTGGTTCGCTGGATTACCCCTGCTGACCTTACGGGCGTGCTGTGTAGACCAGACATTCCTACCTGAACCTCCAGGCTAGGCCCGGTATCCCTACCTGATGCTCTGCGGTAGGCCTGGCCCCCTACCCGACTATCTGGGGTAGTACCGGTACACCCACCGGTACTCTGCGGTATTTTTGCTATACCCACCGGTACTCCTGGATTGTGCCGGAACCCTTACTGGTGCGCCGGGATACAACTGCAGGTCCTACGGGCGCGCCGCTTTACGCCCACCCTTCCTACCTGACCCGCCGGGGTAGGCCTGGTATACCTACCCGATGTTTCGAGGTAGAACCGGTTCCCCCACCGGTACTCTGGGTTTGGAACGGAACCCTTAGTGATGCGCCAGAGAACACCAGCTGTCCCTTCGTGCGCGCTGGACTAGACCCGGCCTCCCTACCGGACCCCACAGGTTAGACCCGCTATCCCTACCTGATGCTCCGCATTAGGCTTGGCACCCATACCCGATGTTCTGGGGTACTAGCGGTACCCCCACCGTTACACGGCGGTAGTATCAGTACACCCACCGGTACTCCGGGGTAGTACGTGAACCCTTACTGGTTCACTGGGGTACACCTGATGACATTACAGGCACGCGGTATAGACCAGACATTCTTCCTGACCCTCCGTGTTAATCCCGGTATCCCTACCTGATGCTCTGTTGTTGGCCTGGCACCCCTACCCGATATGCTGGGGTAGTACCACTACCCCCACCGGTACTCTGCGGTAGTATTGGTACACCCACCGGTACTCCAGGGTAGTACCTGAACACTTACTGGTTTGCTGGGTTACCCCTGCTGACCTTACGGGCGTGCTGTGTAGACCAGACATTCCTACCTGACCCTCCAGGCTAGGCCCACTATCCCTACCTGATGCTCTGCGGTAGGCCTGGCCCACTACCCGACAATCTGGGGTAGTACCGGTACACCCACCGGTATTCCGCGGTAGTTTTGCTATACCCACCGGTACTCCTGGATTGTACCGGAACCCTTACTGGTGCGCCGGGGTACACCTGCTGACACTACGGGCGCGCCGCTTTACGCCCACCCTTCCTACCTGACCCGCAGGGGTAGGCCTGGTATACCTACCCGATGTTTCGAGGTAGAACCGGTTCCCCCACCGGTACTCTGGGTTTGGAACGGAACCCTTTGTGATGCGCCAGAGAACACCAGCTGTCCCTTCGTGCGCGCTGGACTAGACCCGGCCTCCCTACCGGACACCACAGGTTAGACCCGCTATCCCTACCTGATGCTCCGCATTAGGCTTGGCACCCATACCCGATGTTCTGGGGTAGTAGCGGTACCCCCACCGTTACTCTGCGGTAGTATCGGTACACCCACCGGTACTCCGGGGTAGTACGTGAACCCTTACTGGTTCACTGCGGTACACCTGCTCACGTTACTGGCACGTGGTGTAGACCAGACATTCCTACCTGACCCTCCGTTTTAGGCCCGGTATCCCTACCTGATGCTCCGTTGTTGGCCTGGCACCCCTACCCGATATGCTGGGGTAGTACCGGTACCCCCACCGGTACTCTGCGGTAGTATTGGTACACCCACCGGTACTCCAGGGCAGTACCTGAACACTTACTGGTTCGCTGGGGTACACCTGCTGACCTTACGGGCGTGCTCTGTAGACCAGACATTCCTACCTGACCCTCCAGGCTAGGCCCGGTATCCCTACCTGATGCTCTGCGGTAGGCCTGGCCCCCTACCCGACAATCTGGGGTAGTACCGGTACACCCACCGGTACTCTGCGGTACTTTTGCTATACCCACCGGTACTCCTGGATTGTGCCGGAACCCTTACTGGTGCGCCGGGATACAACTGCAGGTCCTACGGGCGCGCCGCTTTACGCCCACCCTTCCTACCTGACCCGCCGGGGTAGGCCTGGTATACCTACCCGATGTTTCGAGGTAGAACCGGTTCCCCCACCGGTACTCTGGGTTTGGAACGGAACCCTTAGTGATGCGCCAGAGAACACCAGCTGTCCCTTCGTGCGCGCTGGACTAGACCCGGCCTCCCTACCGGACCCCACAGGTTAGACCCGCTATCCCTACCTGATGCTCCGCATTAGGCTTGGCACCCATACCCGATGTTCTGGGGTACTAGCGGTACCCCCACCGTTACACTGCGGTAGTATCAGTACACCCACCGGTACTCCGGGGTAGTACGTGAACCCTTACTGGTTCACTGGGGTACACCTGATGACGTTACAGGCACGCGGTATAGACCAGACATTCTTTCTGACCCTCCGTGTTAATCCCGGTATCCCTACCTGATGCTCTGTTGTTGGCCTGGCACCCCTACCCGATATGCTGGGGTAGTACCGCTACCCCCACCGGTACTCTGCGGTAGTATTGGTACACCCACCGGTACTCCAGGGTAGTACCTGAACACTTACTGGTTTGCTGGGTTACCCCTGCTGACCTTACGGGCGTGCTGTGTAGACCAGACATTCCTACCTGACCCTCCAGGCTAGGCCCGCTATCCCTACCTGATGCTCTGCGGTAGGCCTGGCCCACTACCCGACAATCTGGGGTAGTACCGGTACACCCACCGGTATTCCGCGGTAGTTTTGCTATACCCACCGGTACTCCTGGATTGTACCGGAACCCTTACTGGTGCGCCGGGGTACACCTGCTGACACTACGGGCGCGCCGCTTTACGCCCACCCTTCCTACCTGACCCGCAGGGGTAGGCCTGGTATACCTACCCGATATTTCGAGGTAGAACCGGTTCCCCCACCGGTACTCTGGGTTTGGAACGGAACCCTTTGTGATGCGCCAGAGAACACCAGCTGTCCCTTCGTGCGCGCTGGACTAGACCCGGCCTCCCTACCGGACACCACAGGTTAGACCCGCTATCCCTACCTGATGCTCCGCATTAGGCTTGGCACCCATACCCGATGTTCTGGGGTAGTAGCGGTACCCCCACCGTTACTCTGCGGTAGTATCGGTACACCCACCGGTACTCCGGGGTAGTACGTGAACCCTTACTGGTTCACTGCGGTACACCTGCTCACGTTACTGGCACGTGGTGTAGACCAGACATTCCTACCTGACCCTCCGTTTTAGGCCCGGTATCCCTACCTGATGCTCCGTTGTTGGCCTGGCACCCCTACCCGATATGCTGGGGTAGTACCGGTACCCCCACCGGTACTCTGCGGTAGTATTGGTACACCCACCGGTACTCCAGGGCAGTACCTGAACACTTACTGGTTCGCTGGGGTACACCTGCTGACCTTACGGGCGTGCTCTGTAGACCAGACATTCCTACCTGACCCTCCAGGCTAGGCCCGGTATCCCTACCTGATGCTCTGCGGTAGGCCTGGCCCCCTACCCGACAATCTGGGGTAGTACCGGTACACCCACCGGTACTCTGCGGTACTTTTGCTATACCCACCGGTACTCCTGGATTGTGCCGGAACCCTTACTGGTGCGCCGGGATACAACTGCAGGTCCTACGGGCGCGCCGCTTTACGCCCACCCTTCCTACCTGACCCGCCGGGGTAGGCCTGGTATACCTACCCGATGTTTCGAGGTAGAACCGGTTCCCCCACCGGTACTCTGGGTTTGGAACGGAACCCTTAGTGATGCGCCAGAGAACACCAGCTGTCCCTTCGTGCGCGCTGGACTAGACCCGGCCTCCCTACCGGACCCCACAGGTTAGACCCGCTATCCCTACCTGATGCTCCGCATTAGGCTTGGCACCCATACCCGATGTTCTGGGGTACTAGCGGTACCCCCACCGTTACACTGCGGTAGTATCGGTACACCCACCGGTACTCCGGGGTAGTACGTGAACCCTTACTGGTTCACTGGGGTACACCTGATGACGTTACAGGCACGCGGTATAGACCAGACATTCTTCCTGACCCTCCGTGTTAATCCCGGTATCCCTACCTGATGCTCTGTTGTTGGCCTGGCACCCCTACCCGATATGCTGGGGTAGTACCGCTACCCCCACCGGTACTCTGCAGTAGTATTGGTACACCCACCGGTACTCCAGGGTAGTACCTGAACACTTACTGGTTTGCTGGGTTACCCCTGCTGACCTTACGGGCGTGCTGTGTAGACCAGACATTCCTACCTGACCCTCCAGGCTAGGCCCACTATCCCTACCTGATGCTCTGCGGTAGGCCTGGCCCACTACCCGACAATCTGGGGTAGTACCGGTACACCCACCGGTATTCCGCGGTAGTTTTGCTATACCCACCGGTACTCCTGGATTGTACCGGAACCCTTACTGGTGCGCCGGGGTACACCTGCTGACACTACGGGCGCGCCGCTTTACGCCCACCCTTCCTACCTGACCCGCAGGGGTAGGCCTGGTATACCTACCCGATATTTCGAGGTAGAACCGGTTCCCCCACCGGTACTCTGGGTTTGGAACGGAACCCTTTGTGATGCGCCAGAGAACACCAGCTGTCCCTTCGTGCGCGCTGGACTAGACCCGGCCTCCCTTCCGGACCCCACAGGTTAGACCCGCTATCCCTACCTGATGCTCCGCATTAGGCTTGGCACCCATACCCGATGTTCTGGGGTAGTAGCGGTACCCCCACCGTTACTCTGCGGTAGTATCGGTACACCCACCGGTACTCCGTGGTAGTACGAGAACCCTTACTGGTTCACTGGGGTACACCTGATGACGTTACAGGCACGCGGTATAGAACAGACATTCTTCCTGACCCTCCGTGTTAGTCCCGGTATCCCTACCTGATGCTCTGTTGTTGGCCTGGCACCCCTACCCGATATGCTGGGGTAGTACCGGTACCCCCACCGGTACTCTGCGGTAGTATTGGTACACCCACCGGTACTCCAGGGTAGTACCTGAACCATTACTGGTTCGCTGGGGTACACCTGCTGACCTTACGGGCGTGCTGTGTAGACCAGACATTCCTACCTGACCCTCCAGGCTAGGCCCGGTATCCCTACCTGATGCTCTGCGGTAGGCCTGGCCCCCTACCCGACTATCTGGGGTAGTACCGGTACACCCACCGGTACTCTGCGGTACTTTTGCTATACCCACCGGTACTCCTGGATTGTGCCGGAACCCTTACTGGTGCGCCGGGATACAACTGCAGGTCCTACGGGCGCGCCGCTTTACGCCCACCCTTCCTACCTGACCCGCCGGGGTAGGCCTGGTATACCTACCCGATGTTTCGAGGTAGAACCGGTTCCCCCACCGGTACTCTGGGTTTGGAACGGAACCCTTAGTGATGCGCCAGAGAACACCAGCTGTCCCTTCGTGCGCGCTGGACTAGACCCGGCCTCCCTACCGGACCCCACAGGTTAGACCCGTTATCCCTACCTGATGCTCCGCATTAGGCTTGGCACCCATACCCGATGTTCTGGGGTACTAGCGGTACCCCCACCGTTACACTGCGGTAGTATCAGTACACCCACCGGTACTCCGGGGTAGTACGTGAACCCTTACTGGTTCACTGGGGTACACCTGATGACGTTACAGGCACGCGGTATAGACCAGACATTCTTTCTGACCCTCCGTGTTAATCCCGGTATCCCTACCTGATGCTCTGTTGTTGGCCTGGCACCCCTACCCGATATGCTGGGGTAGTACCGCTACCCCCACCGGTACTCTGCGGTAGTATTGGTACACCCACCGGTACTCCAGGGTAGTACCTGAACACTTACTGGTTTGCTGGGTTACCCCTGCTGACCTTACGGGCGTGCTGTGTAGACCAGACATTCCTACCTGACCCTCCAGGCTAGGCCCGCTATCCCTACCTGATGCTCTGCGGTAGGCCTGGCCCACTACCCGACAATCTGGGGTAGTACCGGTACACCCACCGGTATTCCGCGGTAGTTTTGCTATACCCACCGGTACTCCTGGATTGTACCGGAACCCTTACTGGTGCGCCGGGGTACACCTGCTGACACTACGGGCGCGCCGCTTTACGCCCACCCTTCCTACCTGACCCGCAGGGGTAGGCCTGGTATACCTACCCGATGTTTCGAGGTAGAACCGGTTCCCCCACCGGTACTCTGGGTTTGGAACGGAACCCTTTGTGATGCGCCAGAGAACACCAGCTGTCCCTTCGTGCGCGCTGGACTAGACCCGGCCTCCCTACCGGACACCACAGGTTAGACCCGCTATCCCTACCTGATGCTCCGCATTAGGCTTGGCACCCATACCCGATGTTCTGGGGTAGTAGCGGTACCCCCACCGTTACTCTGCGGTAGTATCGGTACACCCACCGGTACTCCGGGGTAGTACGTGAACCCTTACTGGTTCACTGGGGTACACCTGCTCACGTTACTGGCACGTGGTGTAGACCAGACATTCCTACCTGACCCTCCGTTTTAGGCCCGGTATCCCTACCTGATGCTCCGTTGTTGGCCTGGCACCCCTACCCGATATGCTGGGGTAGTACCGGTACCCCCACCGGTACTCTGCGGTAGTATTGGTACACCCACCGGTACTCCAGGGCAGTACCTGAACACTTACTGGTTCGCTGGGGTACACCTGCTAACCTTACGGGCGTGCTGTGTAGACCAGACATTCCTACCTGACCCTCCAGGCTATGCCCTGTATCCCTACCTGATGCTCTGCGGTAGGCCTGGCCCCCTACCCGACAATCTGGGGTAGTACCGATACACCCAGAGGTACTCCGTGGTACTTTTGCTATACCCACCGGTACTCCTGGATTGTACCGGAACCCTTACTGGTGCGCCGGGGTACACCTGCTGGCCCTACGGGCGCGCCGCTTTACGCCCACCCTTCCTACCTGACCTGCCAGGGTAGGCCTGGTATACCCACCCGATGTTTTGAGGTAGAACCGGTTCCCCCAACGGTACCTTGGGGTTGGAACGGAACCCTTTGTGATGTGCCAGAGAACACCAGCTGTCCCTTCGTGCGCGCAGGACTAGACCTGGCCTCCCTACCGGACCCCACAGGTTAGACCCGCTATCCCTACCTGATGCTCCGCATTAGGCTTGGCACCCATACCCGATGTTCTGGGGTAGTAGCGGTACCCCCACCGTTACTCTGCGGTAGTATCGGTACACCCACCGGTACTCCGGGGTAGTACGAGAACCCTTACTGGTTCACTGGGGTACACCTGATGACGTTACAGGCACGCGGTATAGAACAGACATTCTTCCTGACCCTCCGTGTTAGTCCCGGTATCCCTACCTGATGCTCTGTTGTTGGCCTGGCACCCCTACCCGATATGCTGGGGTAGTACCGCTACCCCCACCGGTACTCTGCGGTAGTATTGGTACACCCACCGGTACTACAGGGTAGTACCTGAACACTTACTGGTTCGCTGGGGTACACCTGCTGACCTTACGGGCGTGCTCTGTAGACCAGACATTCCTACCTGACCCTCCAGGCTAGGCCCGGTATCCCTACCTGATGCTCTGCGGTAGGCCTGGCCCCCTACCCGACAATCTGGGGTAGTACCGGTACACCCACAGGTACTCCGCGGTACTTTTGCTATACCCACCGGTACTCCTGGATTGTACCGGAACCCTTACTGGTGCGCCGGGGTACACCTGCTGACACTACGGGCGCGCCGCTTTACGCCCACCCTTCCTACCTGACCCGCCGGGGTAGGCCTGGTATACCTACCCGATGTTTCGAGGTAGAACCGGTTCCCCCACCGGTACTCTGGGTTTGGAACGGAACCCTTAGTGATGCGCCAGAGAACACCAGCTGTCCCGTCGTGCGCGCTGGACTAGACCCGGCCTCCCTACCGGACCCCACAGGTTACACCCGGTATCCCTACCTGATGCTCCGCATTAGGCTTGGCACCCATACCCGATGTTCTGGGGTAGTAGCGGTACCGCCACCGTTACACTGCGGTAGTATCAGTACACCCACCGGTACTCCGGGGTAGTACGTGAACCCTTACTGGTTCACTGGGGTACACCTGATGACGTTACAGGCACGCGGTATAGAACAGACATTCTTCCTGACCCTCCGTGTTAGTCCCGGTATCCCTACCTGATGCTCTGTTGTTGGCCTGGCACCCCTACCCGATATGCTGGGGTAGTACCGGTACCCCCACCGGTACTCTGCGGTAGTATTGGTACACCCACCGGTACTCCAGGGTAGTACCTGAACCCTTACTGGTTCGCTGGGTTACCCCTGCTGACCTTACGGGCGTGCTGTGTAGACCAGACATTCCTACCTGACCCTCCAGGCTAGGCCCGGTATCCCTACCTGATGCTCTGCGGTAGGCCTGGCCCCCTACCCGACTATCTGGGGTAGTACCGGTACACCCACCGGTACTCCGCGGTACTTTTGCTATACCCACCGGTACTCCTGGATTGTGCCGGAACACTTACTGGTGCGCCGGGATACAACTGCAGGCCCTACGGGCGCGCCGCTTTACGCCCACCCTTCCTACCTGACCCGCAGGGGTAGGCCTGGTATACCTACCCGATGTTTCGAGGTAGAACCGGTTCCCCCACCGGTACTCTGGGTTTGGAACGGAACCCTTAGTGATGCGCCAGAGAACACCAGCTGTCCCGTCGTGCGCGCTGGACTAGACCCGGCCTCCCTACCGGACCCCACAGGTTACACCCGGTATCCCTACCTGATGCTCCGCATTAGGCTTGGCACCCATACCCGATGTTCTGGGGTAGTAGCGGTACCCCCACCGTTACACTGCGGTAGTATCAGTACACCCACCGGTACTCCGGGGTAGTACGTGAACCCTTACTGGTTCACTGGGGTACACCTGATGACGTTACAGGCACGCGGTATAGAACAGACATTCTTCCTGACCCTCCGTGTTAGTCCCGGTATCCCTACCTGATGCTCTGTTGTTGGCCTGGCACCCCTACCCGATATGCTGGGGTAGTACCGGTACCCCCACCGGTACTCTGCGGTAGTATTGGTACACCCACCGGTACTCCAGGGTAGTACCTGAACCCTTACTGGTTCGCTGGGTTACCCCTGCTGACCTTACGGGCGTGCTGTGTAGACCAGACATTCCTACCTGACCCTCCAGGCTAGGCCCGGTATCCCTACCTGATGCTCTGCGGTAGGCCTGGCCCCCTACCCGACTATCTGGGGTAGTACCGGTACACCCACCGGTACTCCGCGGTACTTTTGCTATACCCACCGGTACTCCTGGATTGTGCCGGAACACTTACTGGTGCGCCGGGATACAACTGCAGGCCCTACGGGCGCGCCGCTTTACGCCCACCCTTCCTTCCTGACCCGCCGGGGTAGGCCTGGTATACCTACCCGATGTTTCGAGGTAGAACCGGTTCCCCCACTGGTACTCTGGGTTTGGAACGGAACCCTTAGTGATGCGCCAGAGAACACCAGCTGTCCCTTCGTGCGCGCTGGACTAGACCCGGCCTCCCTACCGGACCCCACAGGTTAGACCCGCTATCCCTACCTGATGCTCCGCATTAGGCTTGGCACCCATACCCGATGTTCTGGGGTACTAGCGGTACCCCCACCGTTACTCTGCGGTAGTATCGGTACACCCACCAGAACTCCGGGGTAGTACGTGAACCCTTACTGGTTCACTGGGGTACACCTGATGACGTTACAGGCACGCGGTATAGAACAGACATTCTTCCTGACCCTCCGTGTTAGTCCCGGTATCCCTACCTGATGCTCTCTTGTTGGCCTGGCACCCCTACCCGATATGCTGGGGTAGTACCGGTACCCCCACCGGTACTCTGCGGTAGTATTGGTACACCCACCGGTACTCCAGGGTAGTACCTGAACCCTTACTGGTTCGCTGGGTTACCCCTGCTGACCTTACGGGCGTGCTGTGTAGACCAGACATTCCTACCTGACCCTCAAGGCTAGGCCCACTATCCCTACCTGATGCTCTGCGGTAGGCCTGGCCCCCTACCCGACAATCTGGGGTAGTAGCGGTACACCCACAGGTACTCCGCGGTACTTTTGCTATACCCACCGGTACTCCTGGATTGTACCGGAACCCTTACTGGTGCGCCGGGGTACACCTGCTGACCCTACGGGCACACTGCTTTGGACCCACCCTTCCTACCTGACCCGCCGGGGTAGGCCTGGTATACCTACCCGATGTTTCGAGGTAGAACCGGTTCCCCCACCGGTACTCTGGGGTTGGAACGGAACCCTTTGTGATGATCCAGAGAACAACAGCTGTCCCTTCGTGCGCGCTGGACTAGACCCGGCCTCCCTACCGGACCCCACAGGTTAGACCCGCTATCCCTACCTGATGCTCCGCATTAGGCTTGGCACCCATAACCGATGTTCTGGGGTAGTAGCGGTACCCCCACCGTTACTCTGCGGTAGTATCAGTACACCCACCGGTACTCCGGGGTAGTACGAGAACCCTTACTGGTTCGCTGGAGTACACCTGCTCACGTTACTGGCGCGCGGTATAGACCAGACATTCCTACCTGACCCTCCGTGTTAGTCCCGGTATCCCTACCTGATACTCCGTTGTTGGCCTGGCACCCCTACCCGATATGCTGGGGTAGTACCGGTACCCCCACCGGTACTCTGCGGTAGTATTGGTACACCCACCGGTACTCCAGGGCAGTACCTGAACACTTACTGCTTCGCAGGGGGTACACCTGCTGACCTTACGGGCGTGCTGTGTAGACCAGACATTCCTACCTGACCCTCCAGGCTAGGCCCGGTATCCCTACCTGATGCTCTGCGGTAGGCCTGGCCCCCTACCCGACAATCTGGGGTAGTACCGGTACACCCAGAGGTACTCCGCGGTACTTTTGCTATACCCACCGGTACTCCTGGATTGTACCGGAACCCTCACTTGTGCGCCGGGGTACACCTGCTGACCCTACGGGCACACTGCTTTGGACCCACCCTTCCTACCTGACCCGCCGGGCTAGGCCTGCTATACCTACCCGATGTTTTGAGGTAGAACCGGTTCCCCCACCGGTACTCTGGGCTTGGAACGGAAACCTTTGTGATGCGCCAGAGAACACCAGCTGTCCCTTCGTGCGCACTGGACTAGACCTGGCCTCCCTACCGGACCCCACAGGTTAGACCCGCTATCCCTACCTGATGCTCCGCATTAGGCTTGGCACCCATACCCGATGTTCTGGGGTAGTAGCGGTATCCCCATCGTTACTATGCCGTAGTATCGGTACACCCAGCGGTACTCCGGGGTAGTACGTGAACCCTTACTGGTTCGCTGGGGTACACATGATGACGTTACTGGCGCGCGGTGTAGACCAGAGATTCCTACCTGACCCTCCGTGTTAGGCCCGGTATCCCTACCTGATGCTCCGTTGTTGGCCTGGCACACCTACCCGATATGCTGGGGTAGTACCGGTACCCCCACCGGTACTCTGCGGAAGTATTGGTACACCCACCGGTACTCCAGGGTAGTACCTGAACCCTTACTGGTTCGCTGGGGTACACCTGCTGACCTTACGGGCGTGCTGTGTAGACCAGACATTCCTTCCTGACCCTCAAGGCTAGGCCCACTATCCCTACCTGATGCTCTGCGGTAGGCCTGGCCCCCTACCCGACAATCTGGGGTAGTACCGGTACACCCACCGGTACTCCGCGGTACTTTTGCTATACCCACCGGTACTCCTGGATTGTACCGGAACCCTTACAGTTGCGCCGGGATACAACTGAAGGCCCTACGGGCGCGCCGCTTTACGCCCACCCTTCCTACCTGACCCGCCGGGGTAGGCCTGGTATACCTACCCGATGTTTCAAAGTAGAACCGGTTCCCCCACCGGTACTCTGGGGTTGGAACGGAACACTTTGTGATGCGCCAGAGAACACCAGCTGTCCCTTCATGCGCACTGGACTAGACCCGGCCTCCCTACCGGACCCCACAGGTTAGACCCACTATCCCTACCTGATGCTCCGCATTAGGCTTGGCACCCATACCCGATGTTCTGGGGTAGTAGCGGTACCCCCACCGTTACTCTGCGGTAGTATCGGTACACCCACCGGTACTCCGGGGTAGTACGTGAACCCTTACTGGTTCACTGGGGTACACCTGATGACGTTACTGGTGCGCGGTGTGCACCAGACATTCCTACCTGACCCTCCGTGTTAGGCCCAGTATCCCTACCTGATGCTCCGTTGTTGGCCTGGCACCCCTACCCGATATGCTGGGGTAGTACCGGTACCCCCACCGGTACTCTGAGGTAGTATTGGTACACCCACCGGTACTGCAGGGCAGTACCTGAACACTTACTGGTTCGCTGGGGTACACCTGCTGACCTTACGGGCGTGCTGTGTAGACCAGACATTCCTACCTGACCCTCCAGGCTAGGCCCGGTATCCCTACCTGATGCTCTGCGGTAGGCCTGGCCCCCTACCCGACAATCTGGGGTAGTACGGGTACACCTACAGGTACTCCGCGGTAGTTTTGCTATACCCACCGGTACTCCTGGATTGTACCAGAAACCTTACTGGTGCGCTGGGATACAACTGCAGGCCCTACAGGCGCGCCGCTTTACGCCCACCCTTCCTACCTGACCCTCCGGGGTAGGCCTGGTATACCTACCCGATGTTTCGAGGTAGAACCGGTTCCCCCACAGGTACTTTGGGGTTGGAACGGAACCCTTTGTGATGCGCCACAGAACACCAGCTGTCCCTTCGTGCGCGCTGGACTAGACCCGGCCTCCCTACCGGACCCCACAGGTTACACCCGGTATCCCTACCTGATGCTCCGCATTAGGCTTGGCACCCATACCCGTTGTTCTGGGGTAGTAGCGTACCCCCACCGTTACTCTGCGGTAGTATCGGTACAACCACCGGTACTCCGGGGTAGTACGTGAACCCTTACTGGTTAACTGGGGTACACCTGCTCACGTTACTGGCGCGTGGTGTAGACCAGACATTCCTACCTGACCCTCCGTTTTAGGCCCGGTATCCCTACCTGATGCTCCGTTGTTGGCCTGGCACCCCTACCCGATATGCTGGGGTAGTACCGGTACCCCCACCGGTACTCTGAGGTAGTATTGGTACACCCACCGGTACTCCAGGGCAGTACCTGAACACTTACTGCTTCGCTGGGGTACACCTGCTGACCTTACGGGCGTGCTGTGTAGACCAGACATTCCTACCTGACCCTCCAGGCTAGGCCCGGTATCCCTACCTGATGCTCTGCGGTAGGCCTGGCCCCCTACCCGACAATCTGGGGTAGTACCGGTACACCCAGAGGTACTCCGTGGTACTTTTGCTATACCCACCGGTACTCCTGGATTGTACCGGAACCCTCACTTGTGCGCCGGGGTACACCTGCTGACCCTACGGGCACACTGCTTTGGACCCACCCTTCCTACCTGACCCGCCGGGCTAGGCCTGCTATACCTACCCGATGTTTTGAGGTAGAACCGGTTCCCCCACCGGTACTCTGGGCTTGGAACGGAAACCTTTGTGATGCGCCAGAGAACACCAGCTGTCCCTTCGTGCGCGCTGGACTAGACCTGGCCTCCCTACCGGACCCCACAGGTTAGACCCGGTATCCCTACCTGATGCTCCGCATTAGGCTTGGCACCCATACCCGATGTTCTGGGGTAGTAGCGGTATCCCCATTGTTACTATGCCGTAGTATCGGTACACCCAGCGGTACTCCGGGGTAGTACGTGAACCCTTACTGGTTCGCTGGGGTACACATGATGACGTTACTGGCGCGCGGTGTAGACCAGAGATTCCTACCTGACCCTCCGTGTTAGGCCCGGTATCCCTACCTGATGCTCCGTTGTTGGCCTGGCACACCTACCCGATATGCTGGGGTAGTACCGGTACCCCCACCGGTACTCTGCGGAAGTATTGGTACACCCACCGGTACTCCAGGGTAGTACCTGAACCCTTACTGGTTCGCTGGGGTACACCTGCTGACCTTACGGGCGTGCTGTGTAGACCAGACATTCCTACCTGACCCTCAAGGCTAGGCCCACTATCCCTACCTGATGCTCTGCGGTAGGCCTGGCCCCCTACCCGACAATCTGGGGTAGTACCGGTACACCCACCGGTACTCCGCGGTACTTTTGCTATACCCACCGGTACTCCTGGATTGTACCGGAACCCTTACAGTTGCGCCGGGATACAACTGAAGGCCCTACGGGCGCGCCGCTTTACGCCCACCCTTCCTACCTGACCCGCCGGGGTAGGCCTGGTATACCTACCCGATGTTTCAAAGTAGAACCGGTTCCCCCACCGGTACTCTGGGGTTGGAACGGAACACTTTGTGATGCGCCAGAGAACACCAGCTGTCCCTTCATGCGCACTGGACTAGACCCGGCCTCCCTACCGGACCCAACAGGTTAGACCCACTATCCCTACCTGATGCTCCGCATTAGGCTTGGCACCCATACCCGATGTTCTGGGGTAGTAGCGGTACCCCCCCCGTTACTCTGCGGTAGTATCGGTACACCCACCGGTACTCCGGGGTAGTACGTGAACCCTTACTGGTTCACTGGGGTACACCTGATGACGTTACTGGTGCGCGGTGTACACCAGACATTCCTACCTGACCCTCCGTGTTAGGCCCAGTATCCCTACCTGATGCTCCGTTGTTGGCCTGGCACCCCTACCCGATATGCTGGGGTAGTACCGGTACCCCCACCGGTACTCTGAGGTAGTATTGGTACACCCACCGGTACTGCAGGGCAGTACCTGAACACTTACTGGTTCGCTGGGGTACACCTGCTGACCTTACGGGCGTGCTGTGTAGACCAGACATTCCTACCTGACCCTCCAGGCTAGGCCCGGTATCCCTACCTGATGCTCTGCGGTAGGCCTGGCCCCCTACCCGACAATCTGGGGTAGTACGGGTACACCTACAGGTACTCCGCGGTAGTTTTGCTATACCCACCGGTACTCCTGGATTGTACCAGAAACCTTACTGGTGCGCTGGGATACAACTGCAGGCCCTACAGGCGCGCCGCTTTACGCCCACCCTTCCTACCTGACCCTCCGGGGTAGGCCTGGTATACCTACCCGATGTTTCGAGGTAGAACCGGTTCCCCCACAGGTACTTTGGGGTTGGAACGGAACCCTTTGTGATGCGCCACAGAACACCAGCTGTCCCTTCGTGCGCGCTGGACTAGACCCGGCCTCCCTACCGGACCCCACAGGTTACACCCGGTATCCCTACCTGATGCTCCGCATTAGGCTTGGCACCCATACCCGTTGTTCTGGGGTAGTAGCGTACCCCCACCGTTACTCTGCGGTAGTATCGGTACAACCACCGGTACTCCGGGGTAGTACGTGAACCCTTACTGGTTAACTGGGGTACACCTGCTCACGTTACTGGCGCGTGGTGTAGACCAGACATTCCTACCTGACCCTCCGTTTTAGGCCCGGTATCCCTACCTGATGCTCCGTTGTTGGCCTGGCACCCCTACCCGATATGCTGGGGTAGTACCGGTACCCCCACCGGTACTCTGATGTAGTATTGGTACACCCACCGGTACTCCAGGGCAGTACCTGAACACTTACTGCTTCGCTGGGGTACACCTGCTGACCTTACGGGCGTGCTGTGTAGACCAGACATTCCTACCTGACCCTCCAGGCTAGGCCCGGTATCCCTACCTGATGCTCTGCGGTAGGCCTGGCCCCCTACCCGACAATCTGGGGTAGTACCGGTACACCCAGAGGTACTCCGTGGTACTTTTGCTATACCCACCGGTACTCCTGGATTGTACCGGAACCCTTACTGGTGCGCCGGGGTACACCTGCTGGCCCTATGGGCGCACCGCTTTATGCCCACCCTTCCTACCTGACCTGCAAGGGTAGGCCTGGTATACCCACCCGATGTTTCGAGGTAGAACCGGTTCCCCCAACGGTACCATGGGGTTGGAACGGAACCCTTTGTGATGCGCCAGAGAACACCAGCTGTCCCTTTGTGCGCGCTGGACTAGACCCGGCCTCCCTACCGGACACCACAGGTTAGACCCGCTATCCCTACCTGATGCTCCGCATTAGGCTTGGCACCCATACCCGATGTTCTGGGGTAGTAGCGGTACCCCCATCTTTACTCTGCGGTAGTATCGGTACACCCAGCGGTACTCCGGGGTAGTACGTGAATCCTTACTGGTTCACTGGGGTACACATGATGACGTTACTGGCGCGCGGTGTAGACCAGAGATTCCTACCTGGCCCTCCGTGTTAGGCCCGGTATCCCTACCTGATGCTCCGTTGTTGGCCTGGCACACCTCCCCGATATGCTGGGGTAGTACCGGTACCCCCACCGGTACTCTGCAGAAGTATTGGTACACCCACCGGTACTCCAGGGTAGTACCTGAACCCTTACTGGTTCGCTGGGGTACACCTGCTGACCTTACGGGCGTGCTCTGTAGACCAGACATTCCTACCTGACCCTCCTGGCTAGGCCCGGTATCCCTACCTGATGCTCTGCGGTAGGCCTGGCCCCCTACCCGACAATCTGGGGTAGTACCGGTACACCCACCGGTACTCCGCGGTACTTTTGCTATACCCACCGGTACTCCTGGATTGTACTGGAACCCTTACTGGTGCGCCGGGGTACACCTGCAGGCCCTACGGGCGCGCCGCTTTACACCCACCCTTCCTACCTGACCCGCCGGGGTAGGCCTGGTATACCTACTCGAAGTTTCAAGGTAGAACCGGTTCCCCCACCGGTACTCTGGGGTTGGAACGGAACCCTTTGTGATGCGCCAGAGAACACCAGCTGTCCCTTCGTGCGCGCTGGACTAGACCCGGCCTCCCTACCGGACCCCACAGGTTAGATCCGCTATCCCTACCTGATGCTCCGCATTAGGCTTGGCACCCATACCCGATGTTCTGGGGTAGTAGCGGTACCCCCACCGTTACTCTGCTGTAGCATCGGTACACCCACCGGTACTCCGGGGTAGTACGTGAACCCTTACTGGTTCACTGGGGTACACCTGCTCACGTTACTGGCGCGTGGTGTAGACCAGACATTCCTACCTGACCCTCCGTTTTAGGCCCGGTATCCCTACCTGATGCTCCGTTGTTGGCCTGGCACCCCTACCCGATATGCTGGGGTAGTACCGCAACCCCCACCGGTAGTCTGCGGTAGTATTGGTACACCCACCGGTACTCCAGGGCAGTACCTGAACACTTACTGGTTCGCTGGGGTACACCTGCTGACCTTACGGGCGTGCTGTGTAGACCAGACATTCCTACCTGACCCTCCAGGCTAGGCCCGGTATCCCTACCTGATGCTCTGCGGTAGGCCTGGCCCCCTACCCGACAATCTGGGGTAGTACCGGTACACCCAGAGTTATTCCGTGGTACTTTTGCTATACCCACCGGTACTCCTGGATTGTACCGGAACCCTTACTGGTGCGCCGGGGTACACCTGCTGGCCCTACGGGCGCGCCGCTTTATGCCCACCCTTCCTACCTGACCTGCAAGTGTAGGCCTGGTATACCCACCCGATGTTTCGAGGTAGAACCGGTTCCCCCAACGGTACCATGGGGTTGGAACGGAACCCTTTGTGATGCGCCAGAGAACACCAGCTGTCCCTTTGTGCGCGCTGGACTAGACCCGGCCTCCCTACCGGACACCACAGGTTAGACCCGCTATCCCTACCTGATGCTCCGCATTAGGATTGGCACCCATACCCGATGTTCTGGGGTAGTAGCGGTACCCCCATCGTTACTCTGCGGTAGTATCGGTACACCCACCGGTACTCCGGGGTAGTACGTGAATCCTTACTGGTTCACTGGGGTACACATGATGACGTTACTGGCGCGCGGTGTAGACCAGAGATTCCTACCTGGCCCTCCGTGTTAGGCCCGGTATCCCTACCTGATGCTCCGTTGTTGGCCTGGCACACCTACCCGATATGCTGGGGTATTACCGGTACCCCCACCGGTACTCTGCGGAAGTATTGGTACACCCACCGGTACTCCAGGGTAGTACCTGAACCCTTACTGGTTCGCTGGGGTACACCTGCTGACCTTACGGGCGTGCTCTGTAGACCAGACATTCCTACCTGACCCTCCAGGCTAGGCCCGGTATCCCTACCTGATGCTCTGCGGTAGGCCTGGCCCCCTACCCGACAATCTGGGGTAGTACCGGTACACCCACCGGTACTCCGCGGTACTTTTGCTATACCCACCGGTACTCCTGGATTGTACTGGAACCCTTACTGGTGCGCCGGGGTACACCTGCAGGCCCTACGGGCGCGCCGCTTTACGCCCACCCTTCCTACCTGACCCGCCGGGGTAGGCCTGGTATACCTACCCGATGTTTCAAGGTAGAACCGGTTCCCCCACCGGTACTCTGGGGTTGGAACGGAACCCTTTGTGATGCGCCAGAGAACACCAGCTGTCCCTTCGTGCGTGCTGGACTAGACCCGGCCTCCCTACCGGACCCCACAGGTTAGACCCGCTATCCCTACCTGATGCTCCGCATTAGGCTTGGCACCCATACCCGATGTTCTGGGGTAGTAGCGGTACCCCCACCGTTACTCTGCTGTAGTATCGGTACACCCACCGGTACTCCGGGGTAGTACGTGAACCCTTACTGGTTCACTGGGGTACACCTGCTCACGTTACTGGCGCGTGGTGTTGACCAGACATTCCTACCTGACCCTCCGTTTTAGGCCCGGTATCCCTACCTGATGCTCCGTTGTTGGCCTGGCACCCCTACCCGATATGCTGGGGTAGTACCGCAACCCCCACCGGTACTCTGCGGTAGTATTGGTACACCCACCGGTACTCCAGGGCAGTACCTGAACACTTACTGGTTCGCTGGGGTACACCTGCTGACCTTACGGGCGTGCTGTGTAGACCAGACATTCCTACCTGACCCTCCAGGCTAGGCCCGGTATCCCTACCTGATGCTCTGCGGTAGGCCTGGCCCCCTACCCGACAATCTGGGGTAGTACCGGTACACCCAGAGTTACTCCGTGGTACTTTTGCTATACCCACCGGTATTCCTGGATTGTACCGGAACCCTTACTGGTGCGCCGGGGTACACCTGCTGGCCCTACGGGCGCGCCGCTTTATGCCCACCCTTCCTACCTGACCTGCAAGGGTAAGCCTGGTATACCCACCCGATGTTTCGAGGTAGAACCGGTTCCCCCAACGGTACCATGGGGTTGGAACGGAACCCTTTGTGATGCGCCAGAGAACACCAGCTGTCCCTTTGTGCGCGCTGGACTAGACCCGGCCTCCCTACCGGACACCACAGGTTAGACCCGCTATCCCTACCTGATGCTCCGCATTAGGATTGGCACCCATACCCGATGTTCTGGGGTAGTAGCGGTACCCCCATCGTTACTCTGCGGTAGTATCGGTACACCCAGCGGTACTCCGGGGTAGTACGTGAATCCTTACTGGTTCACTGGGGTACACATGATGACGTTACTGGCGCGCGGTGTAGACCAGAGATTCCTACCTGGCCCTCCGTGTTAGGCCCGGTATCCCTACCTGATGCTCCGTTGTTGGCCTGGCACACCTACCCGATATGCTGGGGTAGTACCGGTACCCCCACCGGTACTCTGCGGAAGTATTGGTACACCCACCGGTACTCCAGGGTAGTACCTGAACACTTACTGGTTCGCTGGGGTACACCTGCTGACCTTACGGGCGTGCTCTGTAGACCAGACATTCCTACCTGACCCTCCAGGCTAGGCCCGGTATCCCTCCCTGATGCTCTGCGGTAGGCCTGGCCCCCTACCCGACAATCTGGGGTAGTACCGGTACACCCACCGGTACTCCGCGGTACTTTTGCTATACCCACCGGTACTCCTGGATTGTACTGGAACCCTTACTGGTGCGCCGGGGTACACCTACAGGCCCTACGGGCGCGCCGCTTTACGCCCACCCTTCCTACCAGACCCGCCGGGGTAGGCCTGGTATACCTACCCGATGTTTCAAGGTAGAACCGGTTCCCCCACCGGTACTCTGGGGTTGGAACGGAACCCTTTGTGATGCGCCAGAGAACACCAGCTGTCCCTTCGTGCGTGCTGGACTAGACCCGGCCTCCCTACCGGACCCCACAGGTTAGACCCGCTATCCCTACCTGATGCTCCGCATTAGGCTTGGCACCCATACCCGATGTTCTGGGGTAGTAAGCGGTACCCCCACCGTTACTCTGCTGTAGTATCGGTACACCCACAGGTACTCCGGGGTAGTACGTGAACCCTTACTGGTTCACTGGGGTACACCTGATGACGTTACAGGCACGCGGTATAGAACAGACATTCTTCCTGACCCTCCGTGTTAGTCCCGGTATCCCTACCTGATGCTCTGTTGTTGGCCTGGCACCCCTACCCGATATGCTGGGGTAGTACCGGTACCCCCACCGGTACTCTGCGGTAGTATTGGTACACCCACCGGTACTCCAGGGTAGTACCTGAACCCTTACTGGTTCACTGGGTTATCCCTGCTGACCTTACGGGCGCGCTGTGTAGACCAGACATTCCTACCTGACCCTCCAGGCTAGGCCCGTTAACCCCTACCTGATGCTCTGCGGTAGGCCTGGCCCACTACCCGACAATCTGGGGTAGTACCGGTACACCCACCGGTATTCCGCGGTAGTTTTGCTATACCCACCGGTACTCCTGGATTGTACCGGAACCCTTACTGGTGCGCCGGGGTACACCTGCTGACACTACGGGCGCGCCGCTTTACGCCCACCCTTCCTACCTGACCCGCCGGGGTAGGCCTGGTATACCTACCCGATGTTTCGAGGTAGAAGCGGTTCCCCCACCGGTACTCTGGGGTTGGAACGGAACCCTTTGTGATGCGCCAGAGAACACCAGCTGTCCCGTCGTGCGCGCTGGACTAGACCCGGCCTCCCTACCGGACCCCACAGGTTAGAACCGCTATCCCTACCTGATGCTCCGCATTAGGCTTGGCACCCATACCCGATGTTCTGGGGTAGTAGCGGTACCCCCACCGTTACTCTGCGGTAGTATCGGTACACCCACCGGTACTCCGGGGTAGTACGTGAACCCTTACTGGTTCACTGGGGTACACCTGCTCACGTTACTGGCACGTGGTGTAGACCAGACATTCCTACCTGACCCTCCGTTTTAGGCCCGGTATCCCTACCTCATGCTCCGTTGTTGGCCTGGCACCCCTACCCGATATGCTGGGGTAGTACCGCAACCCCCACCGTTACTCTGCGGTAGTATCGGTACACCCACCGGTACTCCGGGTTAGTACGAGAACCCTTACTGGTTCGCTGGGGTACACATGATGACGTTACGGGCACGCGGTATAGACCAGACATTCCTACCTGACCCTCCGTGTTAGGCCCGGTATCCCTACCTGATGCTCCGTTGTTGGCTTGGCACCCCTACCCGATATGCTGGGGTAGTACCGGTACCCCCACCGGTACTCTGAGGTAGTATTGGTACACCCACCGGTACTCCAGGGTAGTACCTGAACCCTTACTGGTTCGCTGGGTTACCCCTGCTGACCTTACGGGCGTGCTGTGTAGACCAGACATTCCTACCTGACCCTCCAGGCTAGGCCCGGTATCCCTACCTGATGCTCTGCGGTAGGCCTGGCCCCCTACCCGACAATCTGGGGTAGTACCGGTACACCCAGAGGTACTCCGCGGTAATTTTGCTATACCCACCGGTACTCCTGGATTGTACGGGAACCCTTACTGGTGCGCCGGGGTACACCTGCTGACCCTATGGGCTCGCCGCTTTACGCCCACCCTTCCTACCTGACCCTCCGGGGTAGGCCTGGTATACCTACCCGATGTTTCGAGGTAGAACCGGTTCCCCCACCGGTACTCTGGGATTGGAACGGAACCCTTTGTGATGCGCCAGAGAACACCAGCTGTCCCTTCGTGCGCGCTGGACTAGACCCGGCCTCCCTACCGGACCCCACAGGTTAGACCCGCTATCCCTACCTGATGCTCCGCATTAGGCTTGGCACCCATACCCGATGTTCTGGGGTAGTAGCGGTACCCCCACCGTTACTCTGCCGTAGTATCAGTACACCCACCGGTACTCCGGGGTAGTACGTGAACCCTTACTGGTTCACTGGGGTACACCTGATGACGTTACAGGCACGCGGTATAGAACAGACATTCTTCCTGACCCTCCGTGTTAGTCCCGGTATCCCTACCTGATGCTCTGTTGTTGGCCTGGCACCCCTACCCGATATGCTGGGGTAGTACCGGTACCCCCACCGGTACTCTGCGGTAGTATTGGTACACCCACCGGTACTCCGGGGTAGTACCTGAACCCTTACTGGTTCGCTGGGTTACCCCTGCTGACCTTGCGGGCGCGCTGTGTAGACCAGACATTCCTACCTGACCCTCAAGGCTAGGCCCACTATCCCTACCTGATGCTCTGCGGTAGGCCTGGCCCACTACCCGACAATCTGGGGTAGTACCGGTACACCCACCGGTATTCCGCGGTAGTTTTGCTATACCCACCGGTACTCCTGGATTGTACCGGAACCCTTACTGGTGCGCCGGGGTACACCTGCTGACACTACGGGCGCGCCGCTTTACGCCCACCCTTCCTACCTGACCCGCCGGGGTAGGCCTGGTATACCTACCCGATGTTTCGAGGTAGAACCGGTTCCCCCACCGGTACTCTGGGGTTGGAACGGAACCCTTTGTGATGCGCCAGAGAACACCAGCTGTCCCTTCATGCGCGCTGGACTAGACCCGGCCTCCCTACCGGACCCCACAGGTTAGACCCGCTATCCCTACCTGATGCTCCGCATTAGGCTTGGCACCCATACCCGATGTTCTGGGGTAGTAGCGGTACCCCCACCGTTACTCTGCGGTAGTATCGGTACACCCACCGGTACTCCGGGGTAGTACGTGAACCCTTACTGGTTCACTGCGGTACACCTGCTCACGTTACTGGCACGTGGTGTAGACCAGACATTCCTACCTGACCCTCCGTTTTAGGCCCGGTATCCCTACCTCATGCTCTGTTGTTGGCCTGGCACCCCTACCCGATATGCTGGGGTAGTACCGCAACCCCCACCGGTACTCTGCGGTAGTATTGGTACACCCACCGGTACTCCAGGGTAGTACCTGAACCCTTACTGGTTCGCTGGGTTACCCCTGCTGACCTTAAGGGCGTGCTGTGTAGACCAGACATTCCTAACTGACCCTCCAGGCTAGGCCCGGTATCCCTACCTGATGCTCTGCGGTAGGCCTGGCCCCCTACCCGACAATCTGGGGTAGTACCGGTACACCCACAGGTACTCCGCGGTACTTTTGCTATACCCACCGGTACTCCTGGATTGTACCGGAACCCTTACTGGTGCGCCGGGGTACACCTGCTGACACTACGGGCGCGCCGCTTTACGCCCACCCTTCCTACCTGACCCGCAGGGGTAGGCCTGGTATACCTACCCGATGTTTCGAGGTAGAACCGGTTCCCCCACCGGTACTCTGGGTTTGGAACGGAACCCTTAGTGATGCGCCAGAGAACACCAGCTGTCCCGTCGTGCGCGCTGGACTAGACCCGGCCTCCCTACCCGACCCCACAGGTTAGACCCGCTATCCCTACCTGATGCTCCGCATTAGGCTTGGCACCCATACCCGATGTTCTGGGGTAGTAGCGGTACCCCCACCGTTACACTGCGGTAGTATCAGTACACCCACCGGTACTCCGGGGTAGTACGTGAACCCTTACTGGTTCACTGGGGTACACCTGATGACGTTACAGGCACGCGGTATAGACCAGACATTCTTCCTGACCCTCCGTGTTAATCCCGGTATCCCTACCTGATGCTCTGTTGTTGGCCTGGCACCCCTACCCGATATGCTGGGGTAGTACCGCTACCCCCACCGGTACTCTGCGGTAGTATTGGTACACCCACCGGTACTCCAGGGTAGTACCTGAACACTTACTGGTTTGCTGGGTTACCCCTGCTGACCTTACGGGCGTGCTGTGTAGACCAGACATTCCTACCTGACCCTCCAGGCTAGGCCCGGTATCCCTACCTGATGCTCTGCGGTAGGCCTGGCCCCCTACCCGACTATCTGGGGTAGTACCGGTACACCCAGAGGTACTCCGCGGTACTTTTGCTATACCCACCGGTACTCCTGGATGGTACCGGAACCCTTACTGGTGAGCCGGGGTACACCTGCTGACCCTATGGGCTCGCCGCTTTACGCCCACCCTTCCTACCTGACCCTCCGGGGTAGGCCTGGTATACCTACCCGATGTTTCGAGGTAGAACCGGTTCCCCCACCGGAACTCTGGGGTTGGAACGGAACCCTATGTGATGCGCCAGAGAACACCAGCTGTCCCTTCGTGCGCGCTGGACTAGACCCGGCCTCCCTACCGGACCCCACAGGTTAGACCCGCTATCCCTACCTGATGCTCCGCATTAGGCTTGGCACCCATACCCGATGTTCTGGGGTACTAGCGGTACCCCCACCGTTACTCTGCCGTAGTATCGGTACACCCACCGGTACTCCGAGGTAGTACGAGAACCCTTTCTGGTTCGCTGGGGTACACATGATGACGTTACGGGCACGCGGTATAGACCAGACATTCCTACCTGACCCTCCAGGCTAGGCCCGGTATCCCTACCTGATGCTCTGCGGTAGGCCTGGCCCCCTACCCGACAATCTGGGGTAGTACCGGTACACCCACAGGTACTCCGCGGTACTTTTGCTATACCCACCGGTACTCCTGGATTGTACCGGAACCCTTACTGGTGCGCCGGGGTACACCTGCTGACACTACGGGCGCGCCGCTTTACGCCCACCCTTCCTACCTGACCCGCAGGGGTAGGCCTGGTATACCTACCCGATGTTTCGAGGTAGAACCGGTTCCCCCACCGGTACTCTGGGTTTGGAACGGAACCCTTAGTGATGCGCCAGAGAACACCAGCTGTCCCGTCGTGCGCGCTGGACTAGACCCGGCCTCCCTACCGGACCCCACAGGTTAGACCCGCTATCCCTACCTGATGCTCCGCATTAGGCTTGGCACCCATCCCCGATGTTCTGGGGTAGTAGCGGTACCCCCACCGTTACACTGCGGTAGTATCAGTACACCCACCGGTACTCCGGGGTAGTACGTGAACCCTTACTGGTTCACTGGGGTACACCTGATGACGTTACAGGCACGCGGTATAGAACAGACATTCTTCCTGACCCTCCGTGTTAGTCCCGGTATCCCTACCTGATGCTCTGTTGTTGGCCTGGCACCCCTACCCGATATGCTGGGGTAGTACCGGTACCCCCACCGGTACTCTGCGGTAGTATTGGTACACCCACCGGTACTCCGGGGTAGTACCTGAACCCTTACTGGTTCGCTGGGTTACCCCTGCTGACCTTGCGGGCGCGCTGTGTAGACCAGACATTCCTACCTGACCCTCAAGGCTAGGCCCACTATCCCTACCTGATGCTCTGCGGTAGGCCTGGCCCACTACCCGACAATCTGGGGTAGTACCGGTACACCCACCGGTATTCCGCGGTAGTTTTGCTATACCCACCGGTACTCCTGGATTGTACCGGAACCCTTACTGGTGCGCCGGGGTACACCTGCTGACACTACGGGCGCGCCGCTTTACGCCCACCCTTCCTACCTGACCCGCCGGGGTAGGCCTGGTATACCTACCCGATGTTTCGAGGTAGAACCGGTTCCCCCACCGGTACTCTGGGGTTGGAACGGAACCCTTTGTGATGCGCCAGAGAACACCAGCTGTCCCTTCATGCGCGCTGGACTAGACCGGGCCTCCCTACCGGACCCCACAGGTTAGACCCGCTATCCCTACCTGATGCTCCGCATTAGGCTTGGCACCCATACCCGATGTTCTGGGGTAGTAGCGGTACCCCCACCGTTACTCTGCGGTAGTATCGGTACACCCACCGGTACTCCGGGGTAGTACGTGAACCCTTACTGGTTCACTGCGGTACACCTGCTCACGTTACTGGCACGTGGTGTAGACCAGACATTCCTACCTGACCCTCCGTTTTAGGCCCGGTATCCCTACCTCATGCTCTGTTGTTGGCCTGGCACCCCTACCCGATATGCTGGGGTAGTACCGCAACCCCCACCGGTACTCTGCGGTAGTATTGGTACACCCACCGGTACTCCAGGGCAGTACCTGAACACTTACTGGTTCGCTGGGGTACACCTGCTGACCTTACGGGCGTGCTGTGTAGACCAGACATTCCTACCTGACCCTCCAGGCTATGCCCGGTATCCCTACCTGATGCTCTGCGGTAGGCCTGGCCCCCTACCCGACAATCTGGGGTAGTACCGGTACACCCACAGGTACTCCGTGGTACTTTTGCTATACCCACCGGTACTCCTGGATTGTACCGGAACCCTTACTGGTGCGCCGGGGTACACCTGCTGGCCCTACGGGCGCGCCGCTTTACGCCCACCCTTCCTACCTGACCTGCCAGGGTAGGCCTGGTATACCCACCCGATGTTTCGAGGTAGAACCGGTTCCCCCACCGGTACCTTGGGGTTGGAACGGAACCCTTTGTGATGTGCCAGAGAACACCAGCTGTCCCTTCGTGCGCGCAGGACTAGACCTGGCCTCCCTACCGGACCCCACAGGTTAGACCCGCTATCCCTACCTGATGCTCCGCATTAGGCTTGGCACCCATACCCAATGTTCTGGGGTACTAGCGGTACCCCCACCGTTACTCTGCGGTAGTATCGGTACACCCACCGGTACTCCGGGGTAGTACGAGAACCCTTACTGGTTCGCTGGGGTACACATGATGACGTTACGGGCACGCGGTATAGACCAGACATTCCTACCTGACCCTCCGTGTTAGTCCCGGTATCCCTACCTGATGCTCCGTTGTTGGCCTGGCACCCCTACCCGATATGCTTGGGTAGTACCGGTACCCCCACCGGTACTCTGCGGTAGTATTGGTACACCCACCGGTACTCCAGGGCAGTACCTGAACACTTACTGGTTCGCTGGGGTACACCTGCTGACCTTAAGGGCGTGCTGTGTAGACCAGACATTCCTAACTGACCCTCCAGGCTAGGCCCGGTATCCCTACCTGATGCTCTGCGGTAGGCCTGGCCCCCTACCCGACAATCTGGGGTAGTACCGGTACACCCACAGGTACTCCGCGGTACTTTTGCTATACCCACCGGTACTCCTGGATTGTACCGGAACCCTTACTGGTGCGCCGGGGTACACCTGCTGACACTACGGGCGCGCCGCTTTACGCCCACCCTTCCTACCTGACCCGCAGGGGTAGGCCTGGTATACCTACCCGATGTTTCGAGGTAGAACCGGTTCCCCCACCGGTACTCTGGGTTTGGAACGGAACCCTTAGTGATGCGCCAGAGAACACCAGCTGTCCCGTCGTGCGCGCTGGACTAGACCCGGCCTCCCTACCGGACCCCACAGGTTAGACCCGCTATCCCTACCTGATGCTCCGCATTAGGCTTGGCACCCATACCCGATGTTCTGGGGTAGTAGCGGTACCCCCACCGTTACACTGCGGTAGTATCAGTACACCCACCGGTACTCCGGGGTAGTACGTGAACCCTTACTGGTTCACTGGGGTACACCTGATGACGTTACAGGCACGCGGTATAGAACAGACATTCTTCCTGACCCTCCGTGTTAGTCCCGGTATCCCTACCTGATGCTCTGTTGTTGGCCTGGCACCCCTACCCGATATGCTGGGGTAGTACCGGTACCCCCACCGGTACTCTGCGGTAGTATTGGTACACCCACCGGTACTCCAGGGTAGTACCTGAACCCTTACTGGTTCGCTGGATTACCCCTGCTGACCTTACGGGCGTGCTGTGTAGACCAGACATTCCTACCTGACCCTCCAGGCTAGGCCCGGTATCCCTACCTGATGCTCTGCGGTAGGCCTGGCCCCCTACCCGACTATCTGGGGTAGTACCGGTACACCCACCGGTACTCTGCGGTACTTTTGCTATACCCACCGGTACTCCTGGATTGTGCCGGAACCCTTACTGGTGCGCCGGGATACAACTGCAGGTCCTACGGGCGCGCCGCTTTACGCCCACCCTTCCTACCTGACCCGCCGGGGTAGGCCTGGTATACCTACCCGATGTTTCGAGGTAGAACCGGTTCCCCCACCGGTACTCTGGGTTTGGAACGGAACCCTTAGTGATGCGCCAGAGAACACCAGCTGTCCCTTCGTGCGCGCTGGACTAGACCCGGCCTCCCTACCGGACCCCACAGGTTAGACCCGCTATCCCTACCTGATGCTCCGCATTAGGCTTGGCACCCATACCCGATGTTCTGGGGTAGTAGCGGTACCCCCACCGTTACACTGCGGTAGTATCAGTACACCCACCGGTACTCCGGGGTAGTACGTGAACCCTTACTGGTTCACTGGGGTACACCTGATGACGTTACAGGCACGCGGTATAGACCAGACATTCTTCCTGACCCTCCGTGTTAATCCCGGTATCCCTACCTGATGCTCTGTTGTTGGCCTGGCACCCCTACCCGATATGCTGGGGTAGTACCGCTACCCCCACCGGTACTCTGCGGTAGTATTGGTACACCCACCGGTACTCCAGGGTAGTACCTGAACACTTACTGGTTTGCTGGGTTACCCCTGCTGACCTTACGGGCGTGCTGTGTAGACCAGACATTCCTACCTGACCCTCCAGGCTAGGCCCGGTATCCCTACCTGATGCTCTGCGGTAGGCCTGGCCCCCTACCCGACTATCTGGGGTAGTATCGGTACACCCACAGGTACTCCGCGGTACTTTTGCTATACCCACCGGTACTCCTGGATTGTGCCGGAACCCTTACTGGTGCGCCGGGATACAACTGCAGGCCCTACGGGCGCGCCGCTTTACGCCCACCCTTCCTACCTGACCCGCCGGGGTAGGCCTGGTATACCTACCCGATGTTTCGAGGTAGAACCGGTTCCCCCACCGGTACTCTGGGTTTGGAACGCAACCCTTAGTGATGCGCCAGAGAACACCAGCTGTCCCTTCGTGCGCGCTGGACTAGACCCGGCCTCCCTACCGGACCCCACAGGTTAGACCCGCTATCCCTACCTGATGCTCCGCATTAGGCTTGGCACCCATACCCGATGTTCTGGGGTACTAGCGGTACCCCCACCGTTACACTGCGGTAGTATCAGTACACCCACCGGTACTCCGGGGTAGTACGTGAACCCTTACTGGTTCACTGGGGTACACCTGATGACGTTACAGGCACGCGGTATAGACCAGACATTCTTCCTGACCCTCCGTGTTAGTCCCGGTATCCCTACCTGATGCTCTGTTGTTGGCCTGGCACCCCTACCCGATATGCTGGGGTAGTACCGCTACCCCCACCGGTACTCTGCGGTAGTATTGGTACACCCACCGGTACTCCAGGGTAGTACCTGAACACTTACTGGTTCGCTGGGGTACACCTGCTGACCTTACGGGCGTGCTCTGTAGACCAGACATTCCTACCTGACCCTCCAGGCTAGGCCCGGTATCCCTACCTGATGCTCTGCGGTAGGCCTGGCCCCCTACCCGACAATCTGGGGTAGTACAGGTACACCCACAGGTACTCCGCGGTACTTTTGCTATACCCACCGGTACTCCTGGATTGTACCGGAACCCTTACTGGTGCGCCGGGGTACACCTGCTGACACTACGGGCGCGCCGCTTTACGCCCACCCTTCCTACCTGACCCGCCGGGGTAGGCCTGGTATACCTACCCGATGTTTCGAGGTAGAACCGGTTCCCCCACCGGTACTCTGGGTTTGGAACGGAACCCTTTGTGATGCGCCAGAGAACACCAGCTGTCCCGTCGTGCGCGCTGGACTAGACCCGGCCTCCCTACCGGACCCCACAGGTTAGACCCGCTATCCCTACCTGATGCTCCGCATTAGGCTTGGCACCCATACCCGATGTTCTGGGGTAGTAAGCGGTACCACCACCGTTACTCTGCGGTAGTATCAGTACACCCACCGGTACTCCGGGGTAGTACGTGAACCCTTACTGGTTCACTGGGGTACACATGATGACGTTACGGGCACGCGGTATAGACCAGACATTCCTACCTGACCCTCCGTGTTAGTCCCGGTATCCCTACCTGATGCTCCGTTGTTGGCCTGGCAACCCTACCCGATATGCTGGGGTAGTACCGGTACCCCCACCGGTACTCTGCGGTAGTATTGGTACACCCACCGGTACTCCAGGGTAGTACCTGAACCCTTACTGGTTCGCTGGGTTACCCCTGCTGACCTTACGGGCGTGCTGTGTAGACCAGACATTCCTACCTGACCCTCCAGGCTAGGCCCGGTATCCCTACCTGATGCTCTGCGGTAGGCCTGGCCCCCTACCCGACAATCTGGGGTAGTACCGGTACACCCACAGGTACTCCGCGGTACTTTTGCTATACCCACCGGTACTCCTGGATGGTACCGGAACCCTTACTGGTGCGCCGGAGTACAAGTGCTGACCCTATGGGCTCGCCGCTTTACGCCCACCCTTCCTACCTGACCCTCCGGGGTAGGCCTGGTATACCTACCCGATGTTTCGAGGTAGAACCGGTTCCCCCACCGGTACTCTGGGGTTGGAACGGAACCCTTTGTGATGCGCCAGAGAACACCAGCTGTCCCTTCGTGCGCGCTGGACTAGACCCGGCCTCCCTACCGGACCCCACAGGTTAGACCCGCTATCCCTACCTGATGCTCCGCATTAGGCTTGGCACCCATACCCGATGTTCTGGGGTACTAGCGGTACCCCCACCGTTACTCTGCCGTAGTATCGGTACACCCACCGGTACTCCAGGGCAGTACCTGAACCCTTACAGGTTCGCTGGGGTACACATGATGACGTTACGGGCACGCGGTATAGACCAGACATTCCTATCTGACCCTCCAGGCTAGGCCCGGTATCCCTACCTGATGCTCTGCGGTAGGCCTGGCCCCCTACCCGACAATCTGGGGTAGTACCGGTACACCCACAGGTACTCCGCGGTACTTTTGCTATACCCACCGGTACTCCTGGATTGTACCGGAACCCTTACTGGTGCGCCGGGGTACACCTGCTGACAGTACGGGCGCGCCGCTTTACGCCCACCCTTCCTACCTGACCCGCCGGGGTAGGCCTGGTATACCTACCCGATGTTTCGAGGTAGAACCGGTTCCCCCACCGGTACTCTGGGTTTGGAACGGAACCCTTAGTGATGCGCCAGAGAACACCAGCTGTCCCGTCGTGCGCGCTGGACTACACCCGGCCTCCCTACCGGACCCCACAGGTTAGACCCGCTATCCCTACCTGATGCTCCGCATTAGGCTTGGCACCCATACCCGATGTTCTGGGGTAGTAGCGGTACCCCCACCGTTACACTGCGGTAGTATCAGTACACCCACCGGTACTCCGGGGTAGTACGTGAACCCTTACTGGTTCACTGGGGTACACCTGATGACGTTACAGGCACGCGGTATAGACCAGACATTCTTCCTGACCCTCCGTGTTAGTCCCGGTATCCCTACCTGATGCTCTGTTGTTGGCCTGGCACCCCTACCCGATATGCTGGGGTAGTACCGGTACCCCCACCGGTACTCTGCGGTAGTATTGGTACACCCACCGGTACTCCAGGGTAGTACCTGAACCCTTACTGGTTCGCTGGGTTACCCCTGCTGACCTTACGGGCGTGCTGTGTAGACGAGACATTCCTACCTGACCCTCCAGGCTAGGCCCACTATCCCTACCTGATGCTCTGCGGTAGGCCTGGCCCACTACCCGACAATCTGGGGTAGTACCGGTACACCCACCGGTATTCCGCGGTAGTTTTGCTATACCCACCGGTACTCCTGGATTGTACCGGAACCCTTACTGGTGCGCCGGGGTACACCTGCTGACACTACGGGCGCGCCGCTTTACGCCCACCCTTCCTACCTGACCCGCCGGGGTAGGCCTGGTATACCTACCCGATGTTTCGAGGTAGAACCGGTTCCCCCACCGGTACTCTGGGGTTGGAACGGAACCCTTCGTGATGCGCCAGAGAACACCAGCTGTCCCTTCATGCGCGCTGGACTAGACCCTGCCTCCCTACCGGACCCCACAGGTTAGACCCGCTATCCCTACCTGATGCTCCGCATTAGGCTTGGCACCCATACCCGATGTTCTGGGGTAGTAGCGGTACCCCCACCGTTACTCTGCGGTAGTATCGGTACACCCACCGGTACTCCGGGGTAGTACGTGAACCCTTACTGGTTCACTGCGGTACACCTGCTCACGTTACTGGCACGTGGTGTAGACCAGACATTCCTACCTGACCCTCCGTTTTAGGCCCGGTATCCCTACCTGATGCTCTGTTGTTGGCCTGGCAACCCTACCCGATATGCTGGGGTAGTACCGGTACCCCCACCGGTACTCTGCGGTAGTATTGGTACACCCACCGGTACTCCAGGGTAGTACCTGAACCCTTACTGGTTCGCTGGGTTACCCCTGCTGACCTTACGGGCGTGCTGTGTAGACCAGACATTCCTACCTGACCCTCCAGGCTAGGCCCGGTATCCCTACCTGATGCTCTGCGGTAGGCCTCGCCCCCTACCCGACAATCTGGGGTAGTACCGGTACACCCACAGGTACTCCGCGGTACTTTTGCTATACCCACCGGTACTCCTGGATGGTACCGGAACCCTTACTGGTGCGCCGGAGTACAACTGCTGACCATATGGGCTCGCCGCTATACGCCCACCCTTCCTACCTGACCCTCCGGGGTAGGCCTGGTATACCTACCCGATGTTTCGAGGTAGAACCGGTTCCCCCACGGGTACTCTGGGGTTGGAACGGAACCCTTAGTGATGCGCCAGAGAACACCAGCTGTCCCGTCTTGCGCGCTGGACTAGACCCGGCCTCCCTACCGGACCCCACAGGTTAGACCCGCTATCCCTACCTGATGCTCCGCATTAGGCTTGGCACCCATACCCGATGTTCTGGGGTACTAGCGGTACCCCCACCGTTACTCTGCGGTAGTATCGGTACACCCACCGGTACTCCGGGGTAGTACGTGAACCCTTACTGGTTCACTGGGGTACACCTGATGACGTTACAGGCACGCGGTATAGACCAGACATTCTTCCTGACCCTCCGTGTTAGTCCCGGTATCCCTACCTGATGCTCCGTTGTTGGCCTGGCACCCCTACCCGATATGCTGGGGTAGTACCGGTACCCCCACCGGTACTCTGCGGTAGTATTGGTACACCCACCGGTACTCCAGGGCAGTACCTGAACACTTACTGGTTCGCTGGGGTACACCTGCTGACCTTACGGGCGTGCTGTGTAGACCAGACATTCCCACCTGACCCTCCAGGCTATGCCCGGTATCCCTACCTGATGCTCTGCGGTAGGCCTGGCCCCCGACCCGACAATCTGGGGTAGTACCGGTACACCCACAGGTACTCCGTGGTACTTTTGCTATACCCACCGATACTCCAGGATTATACCGGAACCCTTACTGGTGCGCCGGGGTACACCTGCTGGGCCTACGGGCGCGCCGCTTTACGCCCACCCTTCCTACCTGACCTGCCAGGGTAGGCCTGGTATACCCACCCGATGTTTCGAGGTAGAACCGGTTCCCCCAACGGTACCTTGGGGTTGGAACGGAACCCTTTGTGATGCGCCAGAGAACACCAGCTGTCCCTTCATGCGCGCTGGACTAGACCCGGCCTCCCTACCGGACCCCACAGGTTAGACCCGCTATCCCTACCTGATGCTCCGCATTAGGCTTGGCACCCATACCCGATGTTCTGGGGTACTAGCGGTACCCCCACCGTTACTCTGCGGTAGTATCGGTACACCCACCAGTACTCCGGGGTAGTACGAGAACCCTTACTGGTTCGCTGGGGTACACATGATGACGTTACGGGCACGCGGTATAGACCAGACATTCCTACCTGACCCTCCGTGTTAGGCCCGGTATCCCTACCTGATGCTCCGTTGTTGGCTTGGCACCCCTACCCGATATGCTGGGGTAGTACCGGTACCCCCACCGGTACTCTGCGGTAGTATTGGTACACCCACCGGTACTCCAGGGTAGTACCTGAACCCTTACTGGTTCGCTGGGTTACCCCTGCTGACCTTACGGGCGTGCTGTGTAGACCAGACATTCCTACCTGACCCTCCAGGCTAGGCCCGGTATCCCTACCTGACGCTCTGCGGTAGGCCTGGCCCCCTACCCGACAATCTGGGGTAGTACCGGTACACCCAGAGGAACTCCGCGGTACTTTTGCTATACCCACCGGTACTCCTGGATTGTACCGGAACCCTTACTGGTGCGCCGGGGTACACCTGCTGACCCTATGGGCTCGCCGCTTTACACCCACCCTTCCTACCTGACCCTCCGGGGTAGGCGTGGTATACCTACCCGATGTTTCGAGGTAGAACCGGTTCCCCCACCGGAACTCTGGGGTTGGAACGGAACCCTATGTGATGCGCCAGAGAACACCAGCTGTCCCTTCGTGCGCGCTGCACTAGACCCAGCCTCCCTACCGGACCCCACAGGTTAGACCCGCTATCCCTACCTGATGCTCCGCATTAGGCTTGGCACCCATACCCGATGTTCTGGGGTACTAGCGGTACCCCCACCGTTACTCTGCGGTAGTATCGGTACACCCACCGGTACTCCGAGGTAGTACGAGAACCCTTTCTGGTTCGCTGGGGTACACATGATGACGTTACGGGCACGCGGTATAGACCAGACATTCCTACCTGACCCTCCAGGCTAGGCCCACTATCCCTACCTGATGCTCTGCGGTAGGCCTGGCCCCCTACCCGACAATCTGGGGTAGTACCGGTACACCCACAGGTACTCCGCGGTACTTTTGCTATACCCACCGGTACTCCTGGATTGTACCGGAACCCTTACTGGTGCGCCGGGGTACACCTGCTGACACTACGGGCGCGCCGCTTTACGCCCACCCTTCCTACCTGACCCGCCGGGGTAGGCCTGGTATACCTACCCGATGTTTCGAGGTAGAACCGGTTCCCCCACCGGTACTCTGGGTTTGGAACGGAACCCTTAGTGATGCGCCAGAGAACACCAGCTGTCCCTTCGTGCGCGCTGGACTAGACCCGGCCTCCCTACCGGACCCCACAGGTTAGACCCGCTATCCCTACCTGATGCTCCGCATTAGGCTTGGCACCCATCCCCGATGTTCTGGGGTAGTAGCGGTACCCCCACCGTTACACTGCGGTAGTATCAGTACACCCACCGGTACTCCGGGGTAGTACGTGAACCCTTACTGGTTCACTGGGGTACACCTGATGACGTTACAGGCACGCGGTATAGACCAGACATTCTTCCTGACCCTCCGTGTTAGTCCCGGTATCCCTACCTGATGCTCTGTTGTTGGCCTGGCACCCCTACCCGATATGCTGGGGTAGTACCGCTACCCCCACCGGTACTCTGCGGTAGTATTGGTACACCCACCGGTACTCCAGGGTAGTACCTGAACCCTTACTGGTTCGCTGGGGTACACCTGCTGACCTTACGGGCGTGCTCTGTAGACCAGACATTCCTACGTGACCATCCAGGCTAGGCCCGGTATCCCTACCTGATGCTCTGCGGTAGGCCTGGCCCCCTACCCGACAATCTGGGGTAGTACAGGTACACCCACAGGTACTCCGCGGTACTTTTGCTATACCCACCGGTACTCCTGGATTGTACCGGAACCCTTACTGGTGCGCCGGGGTACACCTGCTGACACTACGGGCGCGCCGCTTTACGCCCACCCTTCCTACCTGACCCGCCGGGGTAGGCCTGGTATACCTACCCGATGTTTCGAGGTAGAACCGGTTCCCCCACCGGTACTCTGGGTTTGGAACGGAACCCTTTGTGATGCGCCAGAGAACACCAGCTGTCCCGTCGTGCGCGCTGGACTAGACCCGGCCTCCCTACCGGACCCCACAGGTTAGACCCGCTATCCCTACCTGATGCTCCGCATTAGGCTTGGCACCCATACCCGATGTTCTGGGGTAGTAAGCGGTACCACCACCGTTACTCTGCGGTAGTATCAGTACACCCACCGGTACTCCGGGGTAGTACGTGAACCCTTACTGGTTCACTGGGGTACACATGATGACGTTACGGGCACGCGGTATAGACCAGACATTCCTACCTGACCCTCCGTGTTAGTCCCGGTATCCCTACCTGATGCTCCGTTGTTGGCCTGGCACCCCTACCCGATATGCTGGGGTAGTACCGGTACCCCCACCGGTACTCTGCGGTAGTATTGGTACACCCACCGGTACTCCAGGGTAGTACCTGAACCCTTACTGGTTCGCTGGGGTACCCCTGCTGACCTTACGGGCGTGCTGTGTAGACCAGGCATTCCTACCTGACCCTCCAGGCTAGGCCCGGTATCCCTACCTGATGCTCTGCGGTAGGCCTGGCCCCCTACCCGACAATCTGGGGTAGTACCGGTACACCCACAGGTACTCCGCGGTACTTTTGCTATACCCACCGGTACTCCTGGATGGTACCGGAACCCTTACTGGTGCACCGGAGTACAACTGCTGACCCTATGGGCTCGCCGCTTTACGCCCACCCTTCCTACCTGACCCTCCGGGGTAGGCCTGGTATACCTACCCGATGTTTCGAGGTAGAACCGGTTCCCCCACCGGTACTCTGGGGTTGGAACGGAACCCTTTGTGATGCGCCAGAGAACACCAGCTGTCCCTTCGTGCGCGCTGGACTAGACCCGGCCTCCCTACCGGACCCCACAGGTTAGACCCGCTATCCCTACCTGATGCTCCGCATTAGGCTTGGCACCCATACCCGATGTTCTGGGGTACTAGCGGTACCCCCACCGTTACTCTGCCGTAGTATCGGTACACCCACCGGTACTCCGAGGTAGTACGAGAACCCTTTCTGGTTCGCTGGGGTACACATGATGACGTTACGGGCGTGCTCTGTAGACCAGACATTCCTACCTGACCCTCCAGGCTAGGCCCGGTATCCCTACCTGATGCTCTGCGGTAGGCCTGGCCCCCTACCCGACAATCTGGGGTAGTATCGGTACACCCACAGGTACTCCGCGGTACTTTTGCTATACCCACCGGTACTCCTGGATTGTACCGGAACCCTTACTGGTGCGCCGGGGTACACCTGCTGACAGTACGGGCGCGCCGCTTTACGCCCACCCTTCCTACCTGACCCGCCGGAGTAGGCCTGGTATACCTACCCGATGTTTCGAGGTAGAACCGGTTCCCCCACCGGTACTCTGGGTTTGGAACGGAACCCTTAGTGATGCGCCAGAGAACACCAGCTGTCCCGTCGTGCTCGCTGGACTAGACCCGGCCTCCCTACCGGACCCCACAGGTTAGACCCGCTATCCCTACCTGATGCTCCGCATTAGGCTTGGCACCCATCCCCGATGTTCTGGGGTAGTAGCGGTACCCCCACCGTTACACTGCGGTAGTATCAGTACACCCACCGGTACTCCGGGGTAGTACGTGAACCCTTACTGGTTCACTGGGGTACACCTGATGACGTTACAGGCACGCGGTATAGAACAGACATTCTTCCTGACCCTCCGTGTTAGTCCCGGTATCCCTACCTGATGCTCTGTTGTTGGCCTGGCACCCCTACCCGATATGCTGGGGTAGTACCGGTACCCCCACCGGTACTCTGCGGTAGTATTGGTAGACCCACCGGTACTCCAGGGTAGTACCTGAACCCTTACTGGTTCGCTGGGTTACCCCTGCTGACCTTACGGGCGTGCTGTGTAGACCAGACATTCCTACCTGACCCTCCAGGCTAGGCCCACTATCCCTACCTGATGCTCTGCGGTAGGCCTGGCCCACTACCCGACAATCTGGGGTAGTACCGGTACACCCACCGGTATTCCGCAGTAGTTTTGCTATACCCACCGGTACTCCTGGATTGTACCGGAACCCTTACTGGTGCGCCGGGGTACACCTGCTGACACTACGGGCGCGCCGCTTTACGCCCACCCTTCCTACCTGACCCGCCGGGGTAGGCCTGGTATACCTACCCGATGTTTCGAGGTAGAACCGGTTCCCCCACCGGTACTCTGGGCTTGGAACGGAAACCTTTCTGATGCGCCAGAGAACACCAGCTGTCCCTTCATGCGCGCTGGACTAGACCCTGCCTCCCTACCGGACCCCACAGGTTAGACCTGCTATCCCTACCTGATGCTCCGCATTAGGCTTGGCACCCATACCCGATGTTCTGGGGTAGTAGCGGTACCCCCACCGTTACTCTGCGGTAGTATCGGTACACCCACCGGTACTCCGGGGTAGTACGTGAACCCTTACTGGTTCACTGCGGTACACCTGCTCACGTTACTGGCACGTGGTGTAGACCAGACATTCCTACCTGACCCTCCGTTTTAGGCCCGGTATCCCTACCTGATGCTCCGTTGTTGGCTTGGCACCCCTACCCGATATGCTGGGGTAGTACCGGTACCCCCACCGGTACTCTGCGGTAGTATTGGTACACCCACCGGTACTCCAGGGTAGTACCTGAACCCTTACTGGTTCGCTGGGTTACCCCTGCTGACCTTACGGGCGTGCTGTGTAGACCAGACATTCCTACCTGACCCTCCAGGCTAGGCCCGGTATCCCTACCTGATGCTCTGCGGTAGGCCTGGCCCCCTACCCGACAATCTGGGGTAGTACCGGTACACCCACAGGTACTCCGCGGTAGTTTTGCTATACCCACCTGTACTCCTGGATTGTACTGGAACCCTTACTGGTGCGCCGGGGTACACCTGCTGACACTACGGGAGCGCCGCTTTACGCCCACCCTTCCTACCTGACCCGCCGGGGTAGGCCTGGTATACCTACCCGATGTTTCGAGGTAGAACCGGTTCCCCCACCGGTACTCTGGGGTTGGAACGGAACCCTTAGTGATGCGCCAGAGAACACCAACTGTCCCGTCTTGCGTGCTGGACTAGACCCGGCCTCCCTACCGGACCCCACAGGTTAGACCCGCTATCCCTACCTGATGCTCCGCATTAGGCTTGGCACCCATACCCGATGTTCTGGGGTACTAGCGGTACCCCCACCGTTACACTGCGGTAGTATCAGTACACCCACCGGTACTCCGGGGTAGTACGTGAACCCTTACTGGTTCACTGGGGTACACCTGATGACGTTACAGGCACGCGGTATAGAACAGACATTCTTCCTGACCCTCCGTGTTAGTCCCGGTATCCCTACCTGATGCTCCGTTGTTGGCCTGGCACCCCTACTCGATATGCTGGGGTAGTACCGGTACCCCCACCGGTACTCTGCGGTAGTATTGGTACACCCACCGGTACTCCAGGGCAGTACCTGAACACTTACTGGTTCGCTGGGGTACACCTGCTGACCTTACGGGCGTGCTCTGTAGACCAGACATTCCTACCTGACCCTCCAGGCTAGGCCCGGTATCCCTACCTGATGCTCTGCGGTAGGCCTGGCCCCCTACCCGACAATCTGGGGTAGTACCGGTACACCCACAGGTACTCCGCGGTACTTTTGCTATACCCACCGGTACTCCTGGATTGTACCGGAACCCTTACTGGTGCGCCGGGGTACACCTGCTGACCCTACGGGCGCGCCGCTTTACGCCCACCCTTCCTACCTGACCTGCCAGGGTAGGCCTGGTATACCCACCCGATGTTTCGAGGTAGAACCGGTTCCCCCACCGGTACCTTGGGGTTGGAACGGAACCCTTTGTGATGTGCCAGAGAACACCAGCTGTCCCTTCGTGCGCGCAGGACTAGACCTGGCCTCCCTACCGGACCCCACAGGTTAGACCCGCTATCCCTACCTGATGCTCCGCATTAGGCTTGGCACCCATACCCGATGTTCTGGGGTACTAGCGGTACCCCCACCGTTACTCTGCGGTAGTATCGGTACACCCACCGGTACTCCGGGGTAGTACGAGAACACTTACTGGTTCGCTGGGGTACACATGATGACGTTACGGGCACGCGGTATAGACCAGACATTCCTACCTGACCCTCCGTGTTAGGCCCGGTATCCCTACCTGATGCTCCGTTGTTGGCTTGGCACCCCTACCCGATATGCTGGGGTAGTACCGGTACCCCCACCGGTACTCTGCGGTAGTATTGGTACACCCACCGGTACTCCAGGGTAGTACCTGAACCCTTACTGGTTCGCTGGGTTACCCCTGCTGACCTTACGGGCGTGCTGTGTAGACCAGACATTCCTACCTGACCCTCCAGGCTAGGCCCGGTATCCCTACCTGACGCTCTGCGGTAGGCCTGGCCCCCTACCCGACAATCTGGGGTAGTACCGGTACACCCAGAGGTACTCCGCGGTAATTTTGCTATACCCACCAGTACTCCTGGATTGTACCGGAACCCTTACTGGTGCGCCGGGATACATCTGCTGACCCTACGGGCGCGCCGCTTTACGCCCACCCTTCCTACCTGACCCTCCGGGGTAGGCCTGGTATACCTACCCGATGTTTCGAGGTAGAACCTGTTCCCCCACCAGTACTCTGGGGTTGTAACGGAACCCTTTGTGATGCGCCAGAGAACACCAGCTGTCCCTTCGTGCGCGCTGGACTAGACCCGGCCTCCCTACCGGACCCCACAGGTTAGACCCGCTATCCCTACCTGATGCTCCGCATTAGGCTTGGCACCCATACCCGATGTTCTGGGGTACTAGCGGTACCCCCACCGTTACTCTGCTGTAGTATCGGTACACCCACCGGTACTCCGAGGTATACGAGAACCCTTTCTGGTTCGCTGGGGTACACATGATGACGTTACGGGCACGCGGTATAGACCAGACATTCCTACCTGACCCTCCAGGCTAGGCCCGGTATCCCTACCTGATGCTCTGCGGTAGGCCTGGCCCCCTACCCGACAATCTGGGGTAGTACCGGTACACCCACAGGTACTCCGCGGTACTTTTGCTATACCCACCGGTACTCCTGGATTGTACCGGAACCCTTACTGGTGCGCCGGGGTACACCTGCTGACACTACGGGCGCGCCGCTTTACGCCCACCCTTCCTACCTGACCCGCCGGGGTAGGCCTGGTATACCTACCCGATGTTTCGAGGTAGAACCGGTTCCCCCACCGGTACTCTGGGGTTGGAACGGAACCCTTAGTGACGCGCCAGAGAACACCAGCTGTCCCGTCGTGCGCGCTGGACTAGACCCGGCCTCCCTACCGGACCCCACAGGTTAGACCCGCTATCCCTACCTGATGCTCCGCATTAGGCTTGGCACCCATACCCGATGTTCTGGGGTACTAGCGGTACCCCCACCGTTACACTGCGGTAGTATCAGTACACCCACCGGTACTCCGGGGTAGTACGTGAACCCTTACTGGTTCACTGGGGTACACCTGATGACGTTACAGGCACGCGGTATAGAACAGACATTCTTCCTGACCCTCCGTGTTAGTCCCGGTATCCCTACCTGATGCTCTGTTGTTGGCCTGGCACCCCTACCCGATATGCTGGGGTAGTACCGGTACCCCCACCGGTACTCTGCGGTAGTATTGGTACACCCACCGGTACTCCAGGGTAGTACCTGAACCCTTACTGGTTCGCTGGGTTACCCCTGCTGACCTTACGGGCGTGCTGTGTAGACCAGACATTCCTACCTGACCCTCCAGGCTAGGCCCGGTATCCCTACCTGATGCTCTGCGGTAGGCCTGGCCCACTACCCGACAATCTGGGGTAGTACCGGTACACCCAGAGGGATTCCGCGGTAGTTTTGCTATACCCACCGGTACTCCTGGATTGTACCGGAACCCTTACTGGTGCGCCGGGGTACACCTGCTGACCCTATGGGCTCGCCGCTTTACGCCCACCCTTCCTACCTGACCTGCCAGGGTAGGCCTGGTATACCTACCCGATGTTTCGAGGTAGAACCGGTTCCCCCACCGGTACTCTGGGGTTGGAACGGAACCCTTTGTGATGCGCCAGAGAACACCAGCTGTCCCTTCGTGCGCGCTGGACTAGACCCGGCCTCCCTACCGGACCCCACAGGTTAGACCCGCTATCCCTACCTGATGCTCCGCATTAGGCTTGGCACCCATACCCGATGTTCTGGGGTACTAGCGGTACCCCCACCGTTACTCTGCCGTAGTATCGGTACACCCACCGGTACTCCGAGGTAGTACGAGAACCCTTTCTGGTTCGCTGGGGTACACATGATGACGTTACGGGCACGCGGTATAGACCAGACATTCCTACCTGACCCTCCAGGCTAGGCCCGGTATCCCTACCTGATGCTCTGCGGTAGGCCTGGCCCCCTACCCGACAATCTGGGGTAGTACCGGTACACCCACAGGTACTCCGCGGTACTTTTGCTATACCCACCGGTACTCCTGGATTGTACCGGAACCCTTACTGGTGCGCCGGGGTACACCTGCTGACCCTACGGGCGCGCCGCTTTACGCCCACCCTTCCTACCTGACCCGCCGGTGTAGGCCTGGTATACCTACCCGATGTTTCGAGGTAGAACCTGTTCCCCCACCGGTACTCTGGCGTTGGAACGGAACCCTTTGTGATGCGCCAGAGAACACCAGCTGTCCCTTCGTGCGCGCTGGACTAGACCCGGCCTCCCTACCGGAGCCCACAGGTTAGACCCGCTATCCCTACCTGATGCTCCGCATTAGGCTTGGCACCCATACCCGATGTTCTGGGGTACTAGCGGTACCCCCACCGTTACTCTGCCGTAGTATCGGTACACCCACCAGTACTCCGGGGTAGTACGTGAACCCTTACTGGTTCACTGGGGTACACCTGCTCACGTTACTGGCACGTGGTGTAGAACAGACATTCTTCCTGACCCTCCGTGTTAGTCCCGGTATCCCTACCTGATGCTCTGTTGTTGGCCTGGCACCCCTACCCGATATGCTGGGGTAGTACCGGTACCCCCACCGGTACTCTGCGGTAGTATTGGTACACCCACCGGTACTCCAGGGTAGTACCTGAACCCTTACTGGTTCGCTGGGTTACCCCTGCTGACCTTACGGGCGTGCTGTGTAGACCAGACATTCCTACCTGACCCTCCAGGCTAGGCCCACTATCCCTACCTGATGCTCTGCGGTAGGCCTGGCCCACTACCCGACAATCTGGGGTAGTACCGGTACACCCAGAGGTACTCCGTGGTACTTTTGCTATACCCACCGGTACTCCTGGATTGTACCGGAACCCTTACTGGTGCGCCGGGGTACACCTGCTGGCCCTACGGGCGCGCCGCTTTACACCCACCCTTCCTACCTGACCTGCCAGGGTAGGCCTGGTATACCCACCCGATGTTTCGAGGTAGAACCGGTTCCCCCACCGGTAACTTGGGGTTGGAACGGAACCCTTTGTGATGTGCCAGAGAACACCAGCTGTCCCTTCGTGCGCGCAGGACTAGACCTGGCCTCCCTACCGGACCCCACAGGTTAGACCCACTATCCCTACCTGATGCTCCGCATTAGGCTTGGCACCCATACCCGATGTTCTGGGGTAGTAGCGGTACCCCCACCGTTACTCTGCGGTAGTATCGGTACACCCACCGGTACTCCGGGGTAGTACGAGAACCCTTACTGGTTCGCTGGGGTACACATGATGACGTTACGGGCACGCGGTATAGACCAGACATTCCTACCTGACCCTCCGTGTTAGGCCCGGTATCCCTACCTGATGCTCTGCGGTAGGCCTGGCCCCCTACCCGACAATCTGGGGTAGTACCGGTACCCCCACCAGTACTCTGCGGTAGTATTGGTACACCCACCGGTACTCCAGGGTAGTACCTGAACCCTTACTGGTTCGCTGGGGTACACCTGCTGACCTTACGGGCGTGCTGTGTAGACCAGACATTCCTACCTGACCCTCAAGGCTAGGCCCACTATCCCTACCTGATGCTCTGCGGTAGGCCTGGCCCACTACCCGACAATCTGGGGTAGTACCGGTACACCCACCGGTATTCCGCGGTACTTTTGCTATACCCACCGGTACTCCTGGATTGTACCGGAACCCTTACTGGTGCGCCGGGGTACACCTGCTGACACTATGGGCGCGCCGCTTTACGCCCACCCTTCCTACCTGACCCGCCGGGGTAGGCCTGGTATACCTACCCGATGTTTCGAGGTAGAACCGGTTCCCCCACCGGTACTCTGGGGTTGGAACGGAACCCTTTGTGATGCGCCAGAGAACACCAGCTGTCCCTTCGTGCGCGCTGGACTAGACCCGGCCTCCCTACCGTACCCCACAGGTTAGACACGGTATCCCTACCTGATACTCCGCATTAGGCTTGGCACCCATACCCGATGTTCTGGGGTACTAGCGGTACCCCCACCGTTACTCTGCCGTAGTATCGGTACTCCCACCGGTACTCCGAGGTAGTACGAGAACCCTTTCTGGTTCGCTGGGGTACACATGATGACGTTACGGGCACGCGGTATAGACTAGGCATTCCTACCTGACCCTCCAGGCTAGGCCCGGTATCCCTACCTGATGCTCTGTGGTAGGCCTGGCCCCCTACCCGACAATCTGGGGTAGTACCGGTACACCCACCGGTATTCCGCGGTAGTTTTGCTATACCCACCGGTACTCCTGGATTGTACCGGAACCCTTACTGGTGCGCCGGGGTACACCTGCTGACACTACGGGCGCGCCGCTTTACGCCCACCCTTCCTACCTGACCCGCCGGGGTAGGCCTGGTATACCTACCCGATGTTTCGAGGTAGAACCGGTTCCCCCACCGGTACTCTGGGGTTGGAACGGAACCCTTAGTGACGCGCCAGAGAACACCAGCTGTCCCGTCGTGCGCGCTGGACTAGACCCGGCCTCCCTACCGGACCCCACAGGTTAGACCCGCTATCCCTACCTGATGCTCCGCATTAGGCTTGGCACCCATACCCGATGTTCTGGGGTACTAGCGGTACCCCCACCGTTACACTGCGGTAGTATCAGTACACCCACCGGTACTCCGGGGTAGTACGTGAACCCTTACTGGTTCACTGGGGTACACCTGATGACGTTACTGGCACGTGGTGTAGAACAGACATTCTTCCTGACCCTCCGTGTTAGTCCCGGTATCCCTACCTGATGCTCTGTTGTTGGCCTGGCACCCCTACCCGATATGCTGGGGTAGTACCGGTACCCCCACCGGTACTCTGCGGTAGTATTGGTACACCCACCGGTACTCCAGGGTAGTACCTGAACCCTTACTGGTTCGCTGGGTTACCCCTGCTGACCTTACGGGCGTGCTGTGTAGACCAGACATTCCTACCTGACCCTCCAGGCTAGGCCCGGTATCCCTACCTGATGCTCTGCGGTAGGCCTGGCCCACTACCCGACAATCTGGGGTAGTACCGGTACACCCACAGGTATTCCGCGGTAGTTTTGCTATACCCACCGGTACTCCTGGATTGTACCGGAACCCTTACTGGTGCGCCGGGGTACACCTGCTGACCCTATGGGCTCGCCGCTTTACGCCCACCCTTCCTACCTGACCTGCCAGGGTAGGCCTGGTATACCTACCCGATGTTTCGAGGTAGAACCGGTTCCCCCACCGGTACTCTGGGGTTGGAACGGAACCCTTTGTGATGCGCCAGAGAACACCAGCTGTCCCTTCGTGCGCGCTGGACTAGACCCGGCCTCCCTACCGGACCCCACAGGTTAGACCCGCTATCCCTACCTGATGCTCCGCATTAGGCTTGGCACCCATACCCGATGTTCTGGGGTACTAGCGGTACCCCCACCGTTACACCGCGGTAGTATCTGTACACCCACCGGTACTCCAGGGCAGTACCTGAACACTTACTGGTTCGCTGGGGTACACCTGCTGACCTTACGGGCGTGCTGTGTAGAGCAGACATTCCTACCTGACCCTCCAGGCTAGGCCCGGTATCCCTACCTGATGCTCTGCGGTAGGCCTGGCCCCCTACCCGACAATCTGGGGTAGTACCGGTACACCCACAGGTACTCCGCGGTACTTTTGCTATACCCACCGGTACTCCTGGATTTTACCGGAACCCTTACTGGTGCGCCGGGGTACACCTGCTGACACTACGGGCGCGCCGCTTTACGCCCACCCTTCCTACCTGACCTGCCAGGGTAGGCCTGGTATACCCACCCGATGTTTCGAGGTAGAACTGGTTCCCCCACCGGTACCTTGGGGTTTGAACGGAACCCATTGTGATGTGCCAGAGAACACCAGCTGTCCCATCGTGCGCGCTGGACTAGACCCGGCCTCCCTACCCGACCCCACAGGTTAGACCCGCTATCCCTACCTGATGCTCCGCATTAGGCTTGGCACCCATACCCGATGTTCTGGGGTACTAGCGGTACCCCCACCGTTACTCTGCGGTAGTATCGGTACACCCACCGGTACTCCGGGGTAGTACGTGAACCCTTACTGGTTCACTGGGGTACACCTGCTCACGTTACTGGCGCGTGGTGTAGACCAGACATTCCTACCTGACCCTCCGTTTTAGGCCCGGTATCCCTACCTGATGCTCCGTTGTTGGCCTGGCACCCCTACCCGATATGCTGGGGTAGTACCGGTACCCCCACCGGTACTCTGCGGTAGTATTGGTACACCCACCGGTACTCCAGGGCAGTACCTGAACACTTACTGGTTCGCTGGGGTACACCTGCTGACCTTACGGGCGTGCTCTGTAGACCAGACATTCCTACCTGACCCTCCAGGCTAGGCCCGGTATCCCTACCTGATGCTCTGCGGTAGGCCTGGCCCCCTACCCGACAATCTGGGGTAGTACCGGTACACCCACAGGTACTCCGCGGTACTTTTGCTATACCCACCGGTACTCCTGGATTGTACCGGAACCCTTACTGGTGCGCCGGGGTACACCTGCTGACCCTACGGGCGCGCCGCTTTACGCCCACCCTTCCTACCTGACCTGCCAGGGTAGGCCTGGTATACCTACCCGATGTTTCGAGGTAGAACCGGTTCCCCCACCGGTACTCTGGGGTTGGAACGGAACCATTTGTGATGTGCCAGAGAACACCAGCTGTCCCTTCGTGCGCGCAGGACTAGACCTGGCCTCCCTACCGGACCCCACAGGTTAGACCCGCTATCCCTACCTGATGCTCCGCATTAGGCTTGGCACCCATACCCGATGTTCTGGGATAGTAGCGGTACCCCCACCGTTACTCTGCGGTAGTATCGGTACACCCACCGGTACTCCGGGGTAGTACGAGAACCCTTACTGGTTCGCTGGGGTACACATGATGACGTTACGGGCACGCGGTATAGACCAGACATTCCTACCTGACCCTCCGTGTTAGGCCCGGTATCCCTACCTGATGCTCCGTTGTTGGCTTGGCACCCCTACCCGATATGCTGGGGTAGTACCGGTACCCCCACCGGTACTCTGCGGTAGTATTGGTACACCCACCGGTACTCCAGGGTAGTACCTGAACCCTTACTGGTTCGCTGGGGTACACCTGCTGACCTTACGGGCGTGCTTTGTAGACCAGACATTCCTACCTGACCCTCCAGGCTAGGCCCACTATCCCTACCTGATGCTCTGCGGTAGGCCTGGCCCACTACCCGACAATCTGGGGTAGTACCGGTACACCCACCGGTATTCCGCGGTAGTTTTGCTATACCCACCGGTACTCCTGGATTGTACCGGAACCCTTACTGGTGCGCCGGGGTACACCTGCTGACACTACGGGCGCGCCGCTTTACGCCCACCCTTCCTACCTGACCCTCCGGGGTAGGCCTGGTATACCTACCCGATGTTTCGAGGTAGAACCGGTTCCCCCACCGGTACTCTGGGGTTGGAACGGAACCCTTTGTGATGCGCCAGAGAACACCAGCTGTCCCTTCGTGCGCGCTGGACTAGACCCGGCCTCCCTACCGTACCCCACAGGTTAGACACGTTATCCCTACCTGATGCTCCGCATTAGGCTTGGCACCCATACCCGATGTTCTGGGGTACTAGCGGTACCCCCACCGTTACTCTGCCGTAGTATCGGTACTCCCACCGGTACTCCGAGGTAGTACGAGAACCCTTTCTGGTTCGCTGGGGTACACATGATGACGTTACGGGCACGCGGTATAGACTAGGCATTCCTACCTGACCCTCCAGGCTAGGCCCGGTATCCCTACCTGATGCTCTGCGGTAGGCCTGGCCCCCTACCCGACAATCTGGGGTAGTACCGGTACACCCAGAGGTACTCCGTGGTACTTTTGCTATACCCACCGGTACTCCTGGATTTTACCGGAACCCTTACTGGTGCGCCGGGGTACACCTGCTGACACTACGGGCGCGCCGCTTTACGCCCACCCTTCCTACCTGACCCGCCGGGGTAGGCCTGGTATACCCACCCGATGTTTCGAGGTAGAACCGGTTCCCCCACCGGTACTCTGGGGTTGGAACGGAACCCTTTGTGATGCGTCAGAGAACACCAGCTGTCCCGTCGTGCGCGCTGGACTAGACCCGGTCTCCCTACCGGACCCCACAGGTTAGACCCGCTATCCCTACGTGATGCTCCGCATTAGGCTTGGCACCCTTAACCGATGTTCTGGGGTAGTAGCGGTACCCCCACCGTTATTCTGCGGTAGTATCGGTACACCCACCGGTACTCCGGGGTAGTACGAGAACCCTTACTGGTTCGCTGGGGTACACATGATGACGTTACGGGCACGCGGTATAGACCAGACATTCCTACCTGACCCTCCGTGTTAGGCCCGGTATCCCTACCTGATGCTCCGTTGTTGGCTTGGCACCCCTACCCGATATGCTGGGGTAGTACCGGTACCCCCACCGGTACTCTGCGGTAGTATTGGTACACCCACCGGTACTCCAGGGTAGTACCTGAACCCTTACTGGTTCGCTGGGGTACACCTGCTGACCTTACGGGCGTGCTGTGTAGACCAGACATTCCTACCTGACCCTCCAGGCTAGGCCCACTATCCCTACCTGATGCTCTGCGGTAGGCCTGGCCCACTACCCGACAATCTGGGGTAGTACCGGTACACCCACCGGTATTCCGCGGTAGTTTTGCTATACCCACCGGTACTCCTGGATTGTACCGGAACCCTTACTGGTGCGCCGGGGTACACCTGCTGACACTATGGGCGCGCCGCTTTACGCCCACCCTTCCTACCTGACCCGCCGGGGTAGGCCTGGTATACCTACCCGATGTTTCGAGGTAGAACCGGTTCCCCCACCGGTACTCTGGGGTTGGAACGGAACCCTTTGTGATGCGCCAGAGAACACCAGCTGTCCCTTCGTGCGCGCTGGACTAGACCCGGCCTCCCTACCGGACCCCACATATTACAGCCGGTATCCCTACCTGATGCTCCGCATTAGGCTTGGCACCCATACCCGATGTTCTGGGGTAGTAGTGTTACCCCAACCGTTACTCTGCGGTAGTATCGGTACACCCACCGGTACTCCGTGGTAGTACGTGACCCCTTAGTGGTTCACTGGGGTACACCTGATGACGTTACTGGTGCGTGGTGTAGACCAGACATTCTTAGCTGATCCTCCGTTTTAGGCCCGGTATCCCTACCTGATGCTCCGTTGTTGGCCTGGCACCCCTACCCGATATGCTGGGGTATTACCGGTACCCCCACCGGTACTCTGCGGTAGTATTGGTATACCCACCGGTACTCCAGGGTAGTACCTGAACCCTTACTGGTTCGCTGGGGTACACTTGCTGACCTTACGGGCGTGCTGTGTAGACCAGACATTCCTACCTGACCCTCCAGGCTAGGCCCGGTATCCCTACCTGATGCTCTGCGGTAGGCCTGGCCCCCTACCCGACAATCTGCGGTAGTACCGGTACACCCACAGGTACTCCGCGGTAATTTTGCTATACCCACCGGTACTCCTGGATTGTACCGGAACCCTTACTGGTGCGCCGGGGTACACCTGCTGACCCTACGGGCGCGCCGATTTACGCCCACCCTTCCTACCTGACCCGCCGGTGTATGCCTGGTATACCTAACCGATGTTTCGAGGTAGAACCGGTTCCCCCACCGGTACTCTGGGCTTGGAACGGAACCCTTTGTGATGCGCCAGAGAACACCAGCTGTCCCTTCGTGCGCGCTGGACTAGACCTGGCCTCCCTACCGGACCCCACAGGTTAGACCCGCTATCCCTACATGATGCTCCGCATTAGGCTTGGCACCCATACCCGATGTTCTGGGGTAGTAGCGGTACCCCCACCGTTACTCTGCGGTAGTATCGTTACACCCACCGGTACTCCGGGGTAGTACGTGAACCCTTACTGGTTCACTGGGGTACACCTGATGACGTTACGGGCACGCGGTGTAGACCAGACATTCCTACCTGACCCTCCGTGTTAGTCCCGGTATCCCTACCTGATGCTCCGTTGTTGTCCTGGCACCCCTACCCGACAATCTGGGTTAGTACCGGTACCCCCACCGGTACTCTGCGGTAGTATTGGTACACCCACCGGTACTCCAGGGCAGTACCTGAACACTTACTGGTTCGCTGGGGTACACCTGCTGACCTTACGGGCGTGCTGTGTAGACCAGACATTCCTACCTGACCCTCCAGGCTAGGCCCGGTATCCCTACCTGATGCTCTGCGGTAGGCCTGGCCCCCTACCCGACAATCTGGGGTAGTACCGGTACACCCACCGGTATTCCGCGGTAGTTTTGCTATACCCACAGGTACTCCTGGATTGTACCGGAACCCTTACTGGTGCGCCGGGGTACACCTGCTGACACTACGGGCGCGCCGATTTACGCCCACCCTTCCTACCTGACCCGCCGGGGTAGGCCTGGTATACCTACCAGATGTTTTGAGTTAGAACCGGTTCCCCCACCGGTACTCTGGGCTTGGAACGGAAACTTTTGTGATGCGCCAGAGAACAGCAGCTGTCCCTTCGTGCGCGCTGGACTAGACCCGGCCTCCCTACCGGACCCCACAGGTTAGACCCGCTATCCCTACCTGATGCTCCGCATTAGGCTTGGCACCCATACCCGATGTTCTGGGGTAGTAGCGGTACCCCCACCATTACTCTGCGGTAGTATCAGTACACCCACCGGTACTCCGGGGTAGTACGTGAACCCTTACTGGTTCACTGGGGTACACATGATGACGTTACGGGCACGCGGTATAGACGACACATTCTTCCTGACCGTCCGTGTTAGTCCCGGTATCCCTACCTGATGCTCCGTTGTTGGCCTGGCACCCCTACCCGATATGCTGGGGTAGTACCGGTACCCCCACCGGTACTCTGCGGTAGTATTGGTATACCCAACGGTACTCCAGGGTAGTACCTGAACCCTTACTGGTTCGCTGGGGTACACCTGCTGACCTTACGGGTGTGCTCTGTAGAGCAGACATTCCTACCTGACCCTCCAGGCTAGGCCCGCTATCCCTACCTGATGCTCCGCATTAGGCTTGGCACCCATACCCGATGTTCTGGGGTAGTAGTGTTACCCCCACCGTTACTCTGCGGTAGTATCGGTACACCCACCGGTACTCCGGGGTAGTACGTGAACCCTTAGTGGTTCACTGGGGTACACCTGATGACGTTACTGGCGCGTGGTGTAGACCAGACATTCTTAGCTGATCCTCCGTTTTAGGCCCGGTATCCCTACCTGATGCTCCGTTGTTGGCCTGGCACCCCTACCCGATATGCTGGGGTATTACCGGTACCCCCACCGGTACTCTGCGGTAGTATTGGTATACCCACCGGTACTCCAGGGTAGTACCTGAACCCTTACTGGTTCGCTGGGGTACACTTGCTGACCTTACGGGCGTGCTGTGTAGACCAGACATTCCTACCTGACCCTCCAGGCTAGGCCCGGTATCCCTACCTGATGCTCTGCGGTAGGCCTGGCCCCCTACCCGACAATCTGCGGTAGTACCGGTACACCCACAGGTACTCCGCGGTAATTTTGCTATACCCACCGGTACTCCTGGATTGTACCGGAACCCTTACTGGTGCGCCGGGGTACACCTGCTGACCCTACGGGCGCGCCGATTTACGCCCACTCTTCCTACCTGACCCGCCGGTGTATGCCTGGTATACCTAACCGATGTTTCGAGGTAGAACCGGTTCCCCCACCGGTACTCTGGGCTTGGAACGGAACCCTTTGTGATGCGCCAGAGAACACCAGCTGTCCCTTCGTGCGCGCTGGACTAGACCTGGCCTCCCTACCGGACCCCACAGGTTAGACCCGCTATCCCTACATGATGCTCCGCATTAGGCTTGGCACCCATACCCGATGTTCTGGGGTAGTAGCGGTACCCCCACCGTTACTCTGCGGTAGTATCGGTACACCCACCGGTACTCCGGGGTAGTACGTGAACCCTTACTGGTTCACTGGGGTACACCTGATGACGTTACGGGCACGCGGTATAGACCAGACATTCCTACCTGACCCTCCGTGTTAGTCCCGGTATCCCTACCTGATGCTCCGTTGTTGTCCTGGCACCCCTACCCGACAATCTGGGTTAGTACCGGTACCCCCACCGGTACTCTGCGGTAGTATTGGTACACCCACCGGTACTCCAGGGCAGTACCTGAACACTTACTGGTTCGCTGGGGTACACCTGCTGACCTTACGGGCGTGCTGTGTAGACCAGACATTCCTACCTGACCCTCCAGGCTAGGCCCGGTATCCCTACCTGATGCTCTGCGGTAGGCCTGGCCCCCTACCCGACAATCTGGGGTAGTACCGGTACACCCAGAGGTACTCCGTGGTACTTTTGCTATACCCACCGGTACTCCTGGATTGTACCGGAACCCTTACTGGTGCGCCGGGGTACACCTGCTGGCCCTACGGGCGCGCCGCTTTACGCCCACCCTTCCTACCTGACCTGCCAGGGTAGGCCTGGTATACCCACCCGATGTTTCGAGGTAGAACCGGTTCCCCCACCGGTACTCTGGGTTTGGAACGGAACCCTTAGTGATGCGCCAGAGAACACCAGCTGTCCCTTCGTGCGCGCTGGACTAGACCCGGCCTCCCTACCGGACCCCACAGGTTAGACCCGGTATCCCTACCTGATGCTCCGCATTAGGCTTGGCACCCATACCCGATGTTCTGGGGTACTAGCGGTACCCCCACCGTTACTCTGCGGTAGTATCGGTACACCCACCGGTACTCCGGGGTAGTACGAGAACCCTTACTGGTTCGCTGGGGTACACATGATGACGTTACGGGCACGCGGTATAGACCAGACATTCCTACCTGACCCTCCGTGTTAGGCCCGGTATCCCTACCTGATGCTCCGTTGTTGGCTTGGCACCCCTACCCGATATGCTGGGGTAGTACCGGTACCCCCACCGGTACTCTGCGGTAGTATTGGTACACCCACCGGTACTCCAGGGTAGTACCTGAACCCTTACTGGTTCGCTGGGGTACACCTGCTGACCTTACGGGCGTGCTTTGTAGACCAGACATTCCTACCTGACCCTCCAGGCTAGGCCCACTATCCCTACCTGATGCTCTGCGGTAGGCCTGGCCCACTACCCGACAATCTGGGGTAGTACCGGTACACCCACCGGTATTCCGCGGTAGTTTTGCTATACCCACCGGTACTCCTGGATTGTACCGGAACCCTTACTGGTGCGCCGGGGTACACCTGCTGACACTACGGGCGCGCCGCTTTACGCCCACCCTTCCTACCTGACCCGCCGGGGTAGGCCTGGTATACCTACCCGATGTTTCGAGGTAGAACCGGTTCCCCCACCGGTACTCTGGGGTTGGAACGGAACCCTTTGTGATGCGCCAGAGAACACCAGCTGTCCCGTCGTGCGCGCTGGACTAGACCCGGCCTCCCTACCGGACCCCACAGGTTAGACCCGCTATCCCTACCTGATGCTCCGCATTAGGCTTGGCACCCATACTCGATGTTCTGGGGTACTAGCGGTTCCCCCACCGTTACTCTGCGGTAGTATCGGTACACCCACCGGTACTCCGGGGTAGTACGTGAACCCTTACTGGTTCACTGGGGTACACCTGCTCAAGTTACTGGCGCGTGGTGTAGACCAGACATTCCTAACTGACCCTCCGTTTTAGGCCCGGTATCCCTACCTGATGCTCCGTTGTTGGCCTGGCACCCCTACCCGATATGCTGGGGTAGTACCGGTACCCCCACCGCTACTCTGCGGTAGTATTGGTACACCCACCGGTACTCCAGGGCAGTACCTGAACACTTACTGGTTCGCTGGGGTACACCTGCTGACCTTACGGGCGTGCTGTGTAGACCAGACATTCCTACCTGACCCTCCAGGCTAGGCCCGGTATCTCTACCTGATGCTCTGCGGTAGGCCTGGCCCCCTACCCGACAATCTGGGGTAGTACCGGTACACCCACCGGTATTCCGCGGTAGTTTTGCTATACCCACCGGTACTCCTGGATTGTACCGGAACCCTTACTGGTGCGCTGCGGTACACCTGCTGGCCCTACGGGCGCGCCGCTTTACGCCCACCCTTCCTACCTGACCCGCCGGGGTAGGCCTGGTATACCTACCCAATGTTTCGAGGTAGAACCGGTTCCCCCACCGGTACTCTGGGGTTGGAACGGAACCCTTTGTGATGCGCCAGAGAACACCAGCTGTCCCGTCGTGCGCGCTGGACTAGACCCGGCCTCCCTACCGGACCCCACAGCTTAGACCCGGTATCCCTACCTGATGCTCCGCATTAGGCTTGGCACCCATACCCGATTTTCTGGGGTACTAGCGGTACCCCCACCGTTACTCTGCGGTAGTATTGGTACACCCACCGGTACTCCAGGGCAGTACCTGAACACTTACTGGTTCGCTGGGGTACACCTGCTGACCTTACGGGCGTGCTGTGTAGACCAGACATTCCTACCTGACCCTCCAGGCTAGGCCCGGTATCCCTACCTGATGCTCTGCGGTAGGCCTGGCCCCCTACCCGACAATCTGGGGTAGTACCGGTACACCCAGAGGTACTCCGCGGTACTTTTGCTATACCCACCGGTACTCCTGGATTGTACCGGAACCCTTACTGGTGCGCCGGGGTACACCTGATGGCCCTACGGGCGCGCCGCTTTACGCCCACCCTTCCTACCTGACCTTCCAGGGTAGGCCTGGTATACCTACCCGATGTTTCGAGGTAGAACCGGTTCCCCCACCGGTACCTTGGGTTTGGAACGGAACCCATTGTGATGTGCCAGAGAACACCAGCTGTCCCTTCGTGCGCGCTGGACTAGACCTGGCCTCCCTACCGGACCCCACAGGTTAGACCCGCTATCCCTACCTGATGCTCCGCATTAGGCTTGGCACCCATACCCGATGTTCTGGGGTAGTAACGGTACCCCCACCGTTACTCTGCGGTAGTATCGGTACACCCACCGGTACTCCGGGGTAGTACGAGAACCCTTACTGGTTCGCTGGGGTACACATGATGACGTTACGGGCACGCGGTATAGACCAGACATTCCTACCTGACCCTCCGTGTTAGGCCCGGTATCCCTACCTGATGCTCCGTTGTTGGCTTGGCACCCCTACCCGATATGCTGGGGTAGTACCGGTACCACCACCGGTACTCTGCGGTAGTATTGGTACACCCACCGGTACTCCAGGGTAGTACCTGAACCCTTACTGGTTCGCTGGGGTACACCTGCTGACCTTACGGGCGTGCTGTGTAGACCAGACATTCCTACCTGACCCTCAAGGCTAGGCCCGGTATCCCTACCTGATGCTCTGCGGTAGGCCTGGCCCACTACCCGACAATCTGGGGTAGTACCGGTACACCCACCGGTATTCCGCGGTAGTTTTGCTATACCCACCGGTACTCCTGGATTGTACCGGAACCCTTACTGGTGCGCCGGGGTACACCTGCTGACACTACGGGCGCGCCGCTTTAAACCCACCCTTCCTAACTGAGCCGCCGGGTTAGGCCCGGTATCCCTACCCGATGTTTCGAGGTAGAACCGGTTCCCCCACCGGTACTCTGGGGTTGGAACGGAACCCTTTGTGATGCGCCAGAGAACACCAACTGTCCCTTCGTGCGCGCTGGACTAGACCCGGCCTCCCTACCGGACCCCACATATTACAGCCGGTATCCCTACCTGATGCTCCGCATTAGGCTTGGCACCCATACCCGATGTTCTGGGGTAGTAGTGTTACCCCCACCGTTACTCTGCGGTAGTATCGGTACACCCACCGGTACTCCGGGGTAGTACGTGAACCCTTAGTGGTTCACTGGGGTACACCTGATGACGTTACTGGCGCGTGGTGTAGACCAGACATTCTTAGCTGATCCTCCGTTTTAGGCCCGGTATCCCTACCTGATGCTCCGTTGTTGGCCTGGCACCCCTACCCGATATGCTGGGGTATTACCGGTACCCCCACCGGTACTCTGCGGTAGTATTGGTATACCCACCGGTACTCCAGGGTAGTACCTGAACCCTTACTGGTTCGCTGGGGTACACTTGCTGACCTTACGGGCGTGCTGTGTAGACCAGACATTCCTACCTGATCCTCCAGGCTAGGCCCGGTATCCCTACCTGATGCTCTGCGGTAGGCCTGGCCCCCTACCCGACAATCTGCGGTAGTACCGGTACACCCACAGGTACTCCGCGGTAATTTTGCTATACCCACCGGTACTCCTGGATTGTACCGGAACCCTTACTGGTGCGCCGGGGTACACCTGCTGACCCTACGGGCGCGCCGATTTACGCCCACTCTTCCTACCTGACCCGCCGGTGTATGCCTGGTATACCTAACCGATGTTTCGAGGTAGAACCGGTTCCCCCACCGGTACTCTGGGCTTGGAACGGAACCCTTTGTGATGCGCCAGAGAACACCAGCTGTCCCTTCGTGCGCGCTGGACTAGACCTGGCCTCCCTACCGGACCCCACAGGTTAGACCCGCTATCCCTACATGATGCTCCGCATTAGGCTTGGCACCCATACCCGATGTTCTGGGGTAGTAGCGGTACCCCCACCGTTACTCTGCGGTAGTATCGGTACACCCACCGGTACTCCGGGGTAGTACGTGAACCCTTACTGGTTCACTGGGGTACACCTGATGACGTTACGGGCACGCGGTATAGACCAGACATTCCTACCTGACCCTCCGTGTTAGTCCCGGTATCCCTACCTGATGCTCCGTTGTTGTCCTGGCACCCCTACCCGACAATCTGGGTTAGTACCGGTACCCCCACCGGTACTCTGCGGTAGTATTGGTACATCCACCGGTACTCCAGGGCAGTACTTGAACACTTACTGGCTCGCTGGGGTACACCTGCTGTCCTTACGGGCGTGCTCTGTAGACCAGACATTCCTACCTGACCTTCCAGGCTAGGCCCGGTATCCCTACCTGATGCTCTGCGGTAGGCCTGGCCCCCTACCCGACAATCTGGGGTAGTACCGGTACACCCACAGGTACTCCGCGGTACTTTTGCTATACCCACCGGTACTCCTGGATTGTACCGGAACCCTTACTGGTGCGCCGGGGTACACCTGTTGACCCTATGGGATCGCCGCTTTACGCCCACCCTTCCTACCTGACCCTCCGGGGTAGGCCTGGTATACCTACCCGATGTTTTGAGTTAGAACCGGTTCCCCCACCGGTACTCTGGGGTTGGAATGGAACCCTTTGTGATGCGCCAGAGAACACCAGCTGTCCCTTCGTGCGCGCTGGACTAGACCCGGCCTCCCTTCCGGACCGCACAGGATAGACCCGCTATCCCTACCTGATGCTCCGCATTAGGCTTGGCACCCATACCCGATGTTCTGGGGTAGTAGCGGTACCCCCACCGTTACTCTGCGGTAGTATCAGTACACCCACCGGTACTCCGAGGTAGTACGTGAACCCTTACTGGTTCACTGGGGTACACCTGCTGATGTTACTTGCGCGCGGTATAGAACAGACATTCTTCCTGACCCTTCGTGTTAGTCCCGGTATCCCTACCTGATGCTCCGTTGTTGGCCTGGCACCCCTACCCGATATGCTGGGGTAGTACCGGTACCCCCACCGGTACTCTGCGGTAGTATTGGTACACCCACCGGTACTCCAGGGTAGTACCTGAACCCTTACTGGTTCGCTGGGGTACACCTGCTGACCTTACGGGCGTGCTGTGTAGACCAGACATTATTCCTGACCCTCCGTGTTAGTCCCGGTATCCCTACCTGATGCTCTGCGGTAGGCCTGGCCCCCTACCCGACAATCTGGGGTAGTACCGGTACACCCACCGGTACTCCGCGGTACTTTTGCTATACCCACCGGTAGTCCTGGATTGTACCGGAACCCTTACTGGTGCGCCGCGGTACACCTGCTGACCCTACGGGCACACTGCTTTGGACCCACCCTTCCTACCTGACCCGCCGAGGTAGGCCTGGTATACCTACCCGATGCTTCGAGGTAGAACCGGTTCCCCCAACGGTACTCTGGGCTTGGAACGGAACCCTTTGTGATGCGCCAGAGAACACCAGCTGTCCCTTCGTGCGCGCTGGACTAGACCTGGCCTCCCTACCGGACCCCACAGGTTAGACCCGCTATCCCTACCTGATGCTCCGCATTAGGCTTGGCACCCATACCCGATGTTCTGGGGTAGTAGCGGTACCCCCACCGTTACTCTGCGGTAGTATCGGTACACCCACCGGTACTCCGGGGTAGTACGAGAACCCTTACTGGTTCGCTGGGGTACACCTGATGACGTTACGGGCACGCGGTATAGACCAGACATTCCTACCTGACCCTCCGTGTTAGGCCCGGTATCCCTACCTGATGCTCCGTTGTTGTCCTGGCACCCCTACCCGACAATCTGGGTTAGTACCGGTACCCCCACCGGTACTCTGCGGTAGTATTGGTACACCCACCGGTACTCCAGGGCAGTACCTGAACCCTTACTGGTTCGCTGGGGTACACCTGCTGACCTTACGGGCCTGCTGTGTAGACCAGACATTCCTACCTGACCCTCCAACTAGGCCCGGTATCCCTACCTGATGCTCTGCGGTAGGCCTGGCCCCCTACCCGACAATCTGCGGTAGTACCGGTACACCCACAGGTACTCCGCGGTACTTTTGCTATACCCACCGGTACTCCTGGATTGTACCGGAACCCTTACTGGTGCGCCGGGGTACACCTGCTGACACTACGGGCGCGCCGCTTTACGCCCACCCTTCCTACCTGACCCGCCGGGGTAGGCCTGGTATACCTACCCGATGTTTCGAGGTAGAACCGGTTCCCCCACCGGTACTCTGGGGTTGGAACGGAACCCTTTGTGATGCGCCAGAGACCACCAGCTGTCCCTTCGTGCGCGCTGGACTAGACCCGGCCTCCCTACCGGACCCCACAGGTTAGACACGGTATCCCTACCTGATGCTCCGCATTAGGCTTGGCACCCATACCCGATGTTCTGGGGTAGTAGCGGTACCCCCACCGTTACTCTGCAGTAGTATCGGTACACCCACCGGTATTCCGAGGTAGTACGAGAACCCTTTCTGGTTCGCTGGGGTACACATGATGACCTTACGGGCATGCGGTATAGACTAGACATTCCTACCTGACCCTCCGTGTTAGTCCCGGTATCCCTACCTGATGCTCTGCGGTAGGCCTGGCCCCCTACCCGACAATCTGGGGTAGTACCGGTACACCCACAGGTACTCCACGGTACTTTTGCTATACCCACCGGTACTCCTGGATTGTACCGGAACCCTTACTGGTGCGCCGGGGTACACCTGCTGACACTACGGGCGCGCCGCTTTATGCCCACCCTTCCTACCTGACCCGCCAGGGTAGGCCTGGTATACCTACCCGATGTTTCGAGGTAGAACCGGTTCCCCCACCGGTACTCTGGGTTTGGAACGGAACCCTTAGTGATGCGCCAGAGAACACCAGCTGTCCCTTCGTGCGCGCAGGACTAGACCTGGCCTCCCTACCGGACCCCACAGGTTCGACCCGCTATCCCTACATGATGCTCCGCATTAGGCTTGGCACCCATACCCGATGTTCTGGGGTACTAGCGGTACCCCCACCGTTACTCTGCGGTAGTATCGGTACACCCACCGGAACTCCGGGGTAGTACGAGAACACTTACTGGTTCGCTGGGGTACACATGATGACGTTACGGGCACGCGGTATAGACCAGACATTCCTACCTGACCCTCCGTGTTAGGCCCGTTATCCCTACCTGATGCTCTGTTGTTGGCCTGGCACCCCTACCCGATATGCTGGGGTAGTACCGCAACCCCCACCGGTACTCTGCGGTAGTATTGGTACACCCACCGGTACTCCAGGGTAGTACCTCAACCCTTACTGGTTCGCTGGGTTACCCCTGCTGACCTTACGGGCGTGCTGTGTAGACCAGACATTCCTACCTGACCCTCCAGGCTAGGCCCGGTATCCCTACCTGATGCTCTGCGGTAGGCCTGGCCCCCTACCCGACAATCTGGGTTAGTACCGGTACACCCACAGGTACTCCGTGGTACTTTTGCTATACCCACCGATACTCCTGGATTGTACCGGAGCCCTTACTGGTGCGCCGGGGTACACCTGCTGACCCTATGGGCTCGCCGCTTTACGCCCACCCTTCCTACCTGACCCGCCGGGGTAGGCCTGGTATACCTACCCGACGTTTCGAGGTAGAACCGGTTCCCCCACCGGTACTCTGGGTTTGGATCGGAACCCTTAGTGATGCGCCAGAGAACACCAGCTGTCCCGTCGTGCGCGCTGGACTAGACGCGGCCTCCCTACCGGACCCCACAGGTTAGACCCGCTATTCCTACCTGATGCTCCGCATTAGGCTTGGCACCCATACCGGATGTTCTGGGGTAGTAGCGGTACCCCCACCGTTACTCTGCGGTAGTATCGGTACACCCACCGGTACTCCGGGGTAGTACGTGAACCCTTACTGGTTCACTTGGGTACACCTGATGACGTTACTGGCACGTGGTGTAGACCAGACATTCCTACCTGACCCTCCGTGTTAGGCCCGGTATCCCTACCTGATGCTCCGTTGTTGGCTTGGCACCCCTACCCGATATGCTGGGGTAGTACCGGTACCACCACCGGTACTCTGCGGTAGTATTGGTACACCCACCGGTACTCCAGGGTAGTACCTGAACCCTTACAGGTTCGCTGGGGTACACCTGCTGACCTTACGGGCGTGCTGTGTAGACCAGACATTCCTACCTGACCCTCCAGGCTATGCCCGGTATCCCTACCTGATGCTCTGCGGTAGGCCTGGCCCTCTACCCGACAATCTTTGGTAGTACCGGTACACCCAGAGGTACTCCGTGGTACTTTTGCTATACCCACCGGTACTCCTGGATTGTACCGGAATCCTTACTGGTGCGCCGGGGTACACCTGCTGGCCCTACGGGCGCGCCGATTTACGCCCACCCTTCCTACCTGACCCGCCGGGGTAGGCCTGGTATACCTACCCGACGTTTCGAGGTAGAACCGGTTCCCCCACCGGTACTCTGGGTTTGGAACGGAACCCTTAGTGATGCACCAGAGAACACCAGCTGTCCCGTCGTGCGCGCTGGACTAGACCCGGCCTCCCTACCGGACCCCACAGGTTAGACCCGCTATTCCTACCTGATGCTCCGCATTAGGCTTGGCACCCATACCCGATGTTCTGGGGTAGTAGCGGAACCCCCACCGTTACTCTGCGGTGGTATCGGTACACCCACCGGTACTCCGGGGTAGTACGTGAACCCTTACTGGTTCACTGGGGTACACCTGCTCACGTTACTGGCACGTGGTGTAGACCAGACATTCCTACCTGACCCTCCGTTTTAGGCCCGGTATCCCTATCTGATGCTCCGTTGTTGGCCTGGCACCCCTACCCGATATGCTGGGGTAGTACCGCAACCCCCACCGGTACTCTGCGGTAGTATTGGTACACCCACCGGTACTCCAGGGCAGTACCTGAACACTTACTGGTTCGCTGGGGTACACCTGCTGACCTTACGGGCGTGCTGTGTAGACCAGACATTCCTACCTGACCCTCCAGGCTAGGCCCGGTATCCCTACCTGATGCTCTGCGGTAGGCCTTGCCCCCTACCCGACAATCTGGGGTAGTACCGGTACACCCACAGGTACTCCGTGGTACTTTTGCTATACCACCGGTACTCCTGTTTTTTACCGGAACCCTTACTGGTGCGCTGGGGTACACCTGCTGACCCTATGGGCTCGCCGCTTTACGCCCACCCTTCCTACCTGACCCTCCGGAGTAGGCCCGGTATAACTATCCGATGTTTCGAGGTAGAACCGGTTCCCCCACCGGTACTCTGGGGTTGGAACGGAACCTTTTGTGATGCGCCAGAGAACACCAGCTGTCCCTTCGTGCGCGCTGGACTAGACCCGGCCTCCCTACCGGACCCCACAGGTTAGACCCGCTATCACTACCTGATGCTCCGCATTAGGCTTGGCACCCATACCCGATGTTCTAGGGTACTAGCGGTACCCCCACCGTTACTCTGCGGTAGTATCGGTACACCCACCGGTACTCCGGGGTAGTACGTGAACCCTTACTGGTTCACTGGGGTACACCTGCTGACGTTACTGGCGCGCGGTGTAGACCAGACATTTCTACCTGACCCTCCCTTTTAGGCCCGGTATCCCTACCTGATGCTCCGTTGTTGGCCTGGCACCCCTACCCGATATGCTGGGGTAGTACCGGTACCCCCACTGGTACTCTGCGGTAGTATTGGTACACCCACCGGTACTCCAGGGTAGTACCTGAACACTTACTGGTTCGCTGGGGTACACCTGCTGACCTTACGGGCGTGCTGTGTAGACCAGACATTCCTACCTGACCCTCCAGGCTAGGCCCGGTATCCCTACCTGATGCTCTGCGGTAGGCCTGGCCCCCTACCCGACAATCTGGGGTAGTACCGGTACACCCACCGGTACTCCACGGTACTTTTGCTATACCCACCGGTACTCCTGGATTGTACCGGAACCCTTACTGGTGCGCCGGGGTACACCTGCTGGCCCTACGGGCGCGCCGCTTTACGCCCACCCTTCCTACCTGACCCGCCGGGGTAGGCCTGGTATACCTACCCGATGTTTCGTGGTAGAACCGGTTGCCCCACTGGTACTCTGGGGTTGGAACGGAACACTTTGTGATGCGCCAGAGAACACCAGCTGTCCCTTCGTGTGCGCTGGACTAGACCTGGCCTCCCTACCGGACCCCACAGGTTAGACCCGCTATCCCTACCTGATGCTCCGCATTAGGCTTGGCACCCATACCCGATGTTCTGGGGTAGTAGCGGTACCCCCACCGTTACTCTGCGGTAGTATCGGTACACCCACCGGTACTCCGGGGTAGTACGTGAACCCTAACTGGTTCACTGGGGTACACCTGCTGACGTTACTGGCGCGTGGTGTAGACCAGACATTCCTACCTGACCCTCCGTGTTAGTCCCGGTATCCCTACCTGATGCTCTGCGGTAGGCCTGGCCCCCTACCCGACAATCTGTGGTAGTACCGGTACACCCACCGGTACTCCGCGGTACTTTTGCTACACCCACCGGTACTTCTGGATTGTACCGGAACCCTTACTGGTGCGCTGGGATACACCTGCTGACCCTACGGGCACACTGCTTTGGACCCACCCTTCTTACCTGACCCGCCGGGGTAGGCCTGGTATACCTACCCGATGTTTCGAGGTAGAACCGGTTCCCCCACCGGTACTCTGGGTTTGGAACAGAACCCTTTGTGATGCGCCAGAGAACACCAGCTGTCACTTCGTGCGCGCTGGACTAGACCTGGCCTCCCTACCGGAACCCACAGGTTAGACCCGCTATCCCTACCTGATGCTCCGCATTAGGCTTGGCACCCATACCCGATGTTCTGGGGTAGTAGCGGTACCCCCACCGTTACTCTGCGGTAGTATCAGTACACCCACCGGTACTCCGGGGTAGCACGTGAACCCTTACTGGTTCACTGGGGTACACCTGATGACGTTACGGGCACGCGGTATAGACGACACATTCTTCCTGACCGTCCGTGTTAGTCCCGGTATCCCTACCTGATGCTCCGTTGTTGGCCTGGCACGCCTACCCGATATGCTGGGGTAGTACCGGTACCCCCACCGGTACTCTGCGGTAGTATTGGTACACCCACCGGTACTCCAGGGCAGTACCTGAACCCTTACTGGTTCGCTGGGGTACACCTGCTGACCTTACGGGCGTGCTCTGTACACCAGACATTCCTACCTGACCCTCCAGGCTAGGCCCGGTATCCCTACCTGATGCTCTGCGGTAGGCCTGGCCCCCTACCCGACAATCTGCGGTAGTACCGGTACACCCACAGGTACTCCGCGGTACTTTTGCTATACCCACCGGTACTCCTGGAGTGTACCGGAACCCTTACTGGTGCGCCGGGGTACACCTGCTGACCCTACGGGCGCGCCGATTTACGCCCACCCTTCCTACCTGACCCGCCGGGGTAGGCCTGCTATACCTACCCGATGTTTCGAGGTAGAACCGGTTGCCCCACCGGTACTCTGGGGTTGGAACGGAACCCTTTGTGATGCGCCAGAGAACACCAGCTGTCCCTTCGTGCGCACTGGACTAGACCCGGCCTCCCTTCCGGACCCCACAGGTTAGACACACTATCCCTACCTGATGCTCCGCATTAGGCTTGGCACCCATACCCGATGTTCTGGGGTAGTAGCGGTACCCCCACCGTTACTCTGTGGTAGTATCAGTACACCCACCGGTACTCCGAGGTAGTACGTGAACCCTTACTGGTTCACTGGGGTACACCTGATGACGTTACTGGCGCGCGGTATAGAACAGACATTCTTCCTGACCCTCCGTGTTAGTCCCGGTATCCCTACCTGATGCTCCGTTGTTGCCCTGGCACCCCTACCCGATATGCTGGGGTAGTACCGGTACCCCCACCGGTACTCTGCGGTAGTATTGGTACACCCACCGGTACTCCGGGGTAGTACGTGAACCCTTACTGGTTCGCTGGGGTACACCTGCTGACGTTACTGGCGCGCGGTGTAGACCAGGCATTCCTACCTGACCCTCCGTTTTAGGCCCGGTATCCCTACCTGATGCTCTGTTGGTCGTCTGGCACCCCTACCCGATATGCTGGGGTAGTACCGGTACCCCCACCGGTACCCTGCGGTAGTATTGGTACACCCACCGGTACTGCAGGGCAGTACCTGAACCCTTACTGGTTCGCTGGGGTACACCTGCTGACCTTTGTTGCGTGCTATGTAGACCAGACATTCCTACCTGACCCTCCAGGCTAGGCCCGGTATCCCTACCTGATGCTCTGCGGTAGGCCTGGCCCCCTACCCGACAATCTGGGGTAGTTCCGGTACACCCACAGGTACTCCGCGGTACTTTTGCTATACCCACCGGTACTCCTGGATTTTACCGGAACCCTTACTGGTGCGCCGGGGTACACCTGCTGACCCTACGGGCGCGCCGCTTTACGCCCACCCTTCCTACCTGACCCGCCGGGGTAGGCCTGGTATACCTACCCGATGTTTCGAGGTAGAACCGGTTCCCCCACCGGTACTCTGGGTTTGGAACGGAACCCTTTGTGATGCGCCCGAGAACACCAGCTGTCCCTTCGTGCGCGCTGGACTAGACCCGGCCTCCTTACCGGACCCCACAGGTTAGACCCGCTATCCCTACCTGATGCTCCGCATTAGGCTTGGCAGCCATACCCGATGTTCTGGGGTAGTACCGGTACCCCCACCGTTATTCTGCGGTAGTATCGGTACACCCAGCGGTACTCCAGGGCAGTATCTGAACACTTACTGGTTCGCTGGGGTACACCTGCTGACCGTACGGGCGTGCTCTGTAGACCAGACATTCCTACCTGACCCTCCAGGCTAGGCCCGGTATCCCTACCTGATGCTCTGCGGTAGGCCTGGCCCCCTACCCGACAATCTGGGGTAGTATCGGTACACCCACAGGTACTCCGCGGTACTTTTGCTATACCCACCGGTACTCCTGGATTGTACCGGAACCCTTACTGGTGCGCCGGGGTACACCTGCTGAACCTACGGGCACACTGCTTTGGACCCACCCTTCCTACCTGACCCGCCGGGGTAGGCCTGGTATACCTACCCGATGTTTCGAGGTAGAACCGGTTCCCCCACCGGTACTCTGGGGTTGGAACGGAACCCTTTGTGATGCGCCAGAGAACACCAGCTGTCCCTTCGTGCGCGCTGGACTAGACCCGGCCTCCCTAACGCACCCCACAGGTTAGACACGCTATCCCTACCTGATGCTCCGCATTAGGCTTGGCACCCATACCCTATGTTCTGGGGTAGTAGCGGTACCCCCACCGTTACTTTGCGGTAGTAACAGTACAAGCACCGGTACTCCGGGGTAGTACGTGAACCCTTAGTGGTTCACTGGGGTACACCTGCTGACGTTACTGGCGCGCGGTGTAGACCAGACATTCCTACCTGACCATCCGTTTTAGACCCGGTATCCCTACCTGATGCTCCGTTGTTGGCCTGGCACCCCTACCCGATATGCTGGGGTAGTACCGCTACCCCCACCGGTACTCTGCGGTAGTATTGGTACACCCACCGGTACTGCAGGGTAGTACCTGAACCCTTACTGGTTCGCTGGGGTAGACCTGCTGAACTTATGGGCGTGCTGTGTAGACCAGACATTCCTACCTGACCCTCCAGGCTAGGCCCGGTATCCCTACCTGATGCTCTGCGGTAGGCCTGGCCCGCTACCCGACAATCTGGGGTACTTCCGGTACACACAGAGGTACTCCGCGGTAATTTTGCTATACCCACCGGTACTCCTGGATTGTACCGGAACCCTTACTGGTGCTCCGGGTTACACTTGCTGACCCTATGGGCTCGCCGCTTTACGCCCACCCTTCCTATCTGACCCGCCGGGGTAGGCCTGGTATACCTACCTGATTTTTCGGGGTAGAACCGGTTCCCCCACCGGTACTCTGGGGTTGGAACGGAACCCTTTGTGATGCGCCAGAGAACACCAGCTGTCCCTTCGTGCGCGCTGGACTAGACCCGGCCTCCCTACCGGACCCCACAGGTTAGACCCGCTATCCCTACCTGATGCTCCGCATTAGGCTTGGTACCCATACCCGATGTTCTGGGGTAGTAGCGGTACCCCCACCGTTACTCTGCGGTAGTATCGGTACACCCACCGGTACTCCGGGATAGTACGTGAACACTTCCTGGTTCACTGGGGTACACCTGCTGACATTACTGCCGCGCGATGTGGACCAGACATTCCTACTTGACCCTCTGTGTTAGTCCCGGTATCCCTACATGATGCTCCGTTGTTGGCCTGGCACCCCTACCCGATATGCTGGGGTAGTACCGGTACCCCCACCGGTACTCTGTGGTAGTATTGGTACACCCACCGGTACTCCGGAGTAGTACGTGAACCCTTACTGGTTCACTGGGGTACACCTGCTGACGTTACTGGCGCGCGGTGTAGACCAGACATTCCTACCTGACCCTCCGTTTTAGGCCCGGCATCCCTACCTGATGCTCCGTTGTTGGCCTGGCACCCCTACCCGATATGCTGGGGTAGTACCGGTACCCCCACCGGTACTCTGCGGTAGTATTGGTACACCCACCGGTACTCCAGGGCAGTTCCTGAACACTTACTGGTTAGCTGGGGTACACCTGCTGACCTTACGGGCGTGCTGTGTAGACCAGACATTCCTACCTGACCCTCCAGGCTAGGCCCGTTAACCCCTACCTGATGCTCTGCGGTAGGCCTGGCCCCCTACCCGACAATCTGGGGTAGTACCGGTACACCCACAGGTACTCCACGGTACTTTTGCTATACCCACCGGTACTCCTGGATTTTACCGGAACCCTTACTGGTGCGCCGGGGTACACCTGCTGACCCTACGGGCACACTGCTTTGGACCCACCCTTCCTACCTGACCCGCCGGGGTAGGTCTGGTATACCTACCCGATGTTTCGAGGTAGAACCGGTTCCCCCACCGGTACTCTGGGCTTGGAACGGAAACCTTTGTGATGCGCCAGAGAACACCAGCTGTCCCTTCGTGCGCGCTGGACTAGACCCGGCCTCCCTACCGGACCCCACAGGTTAGACCCGCTATCCCTACCTGATGCTCCGCATTAGGCTTGGCACCCATACCCGATGTTCTGGGGTAGTAGCGGTACCCCCACCGTTACTTTGCGGTAGTAACAGTACAACCACCGGTAATCCGGCGTAGTACGTGAACCCTTAGTGGTTCACTGGGGTACACCTGCTGCCGTTACTGGCGCGCGGTGTAGACCAGACATTCCTACCTGACCCTCCAGGCTAGGCCCAGTATCCCTACCTGATGCTCCGTTGGTCGTCTAGCACCCCTACCCGATATGCTGGGGTAGTACCGGTACCCCCACCGGTACTCTGCGGTAGTATTGGTACACCCACCGGAACTCCAGGGCAGTACCTGAACCCTTACTGGTTCGCTGGGGTACACCTGCTGACCTTATGGGCGTGCTGTGTAGACCAGACATTCCTACCTGACCCTCCAGGCTAGGCCCGGTATCCCTACCTGATGCTCTGCGGTTGGCCTGGCCCCACACCCAACAATCTGGGGTAGTACCGGTACACACAGAGGTACTCCGCGGTAATTTTGCTATACCCACCGGTACTCCTGGATTGTACCGGAACCCTTACTGGTGCGCCGGGGTACACCTGCTGACCCTATGGGCTCGCCACTTTACGCCCACCCTTCCTACCTGACCCGCCGGGGTAGGCCTGGTATACCTACCCGATGTTTCGAGGTAGAACCGGTTCCCCCACCGGTACTCTGGGGTTGGAACGGAACCCTTTGTGATGCGCCAGAGAACACCAGCTGTCCCTTCGTGCGCGCTGGACTAGACCCGGCCTCCCTACCGGACCCCACAGGTTAGACCCGCTATCCCTACCTGATGCTCCGCATTAGGCTTGGCACCCATACCCGATGTTCTGGGGTAGTAGCGGTACCCCCACCGTTACTCTGCGGTAGTATCGGTACGCCCACCGGTACTCCGGGGTAGTACATGAACCCTTACTGGTTCACTGGGGTACACCTGATGACGTTACTGGCGCGCGGTGTAGACCAGACATTCCTACCTGACCCTCCGTGTTAGGCCCGGTATCCCTACCTGATGCTCCGTTGTTGGCCTGGCACCCCTACCCGATATGCTGGGGTAGTACCGCTACCCCCACCGGTACTCTGCGGTAGTATTGGTACACCCACCGGTACTGCAGGGTAGTACCTGAACCCTTACTGGTTCGCTGGGGTACACCTGCTGACCTTACGGGCGTGCTCTGTACACCAGACATTCCTACCTGACCCTCCAGGCTAGGCCCGGTATCCCTACCTGATGCTCTGCGGTAGGCCTGGCCCCACACCCAACAATCTGGGGTAGTACCGGTACACACAGAGGTACTCCGCGGTAATTTTGCTATACCCACCGGTACTCCTGGATTGTACCGGAACCCTTACTGGTGCGCCGGGGTACACCTGCTGACCCTATGGGCTCGCCACTTTACGCCCACCCTTCCTATCTGACCCTCCGGGGTAGGCCTGGTATACCTACCCGATGTTTCGAGGTAGAACCGATTCCCCACCGGTACTCTGGGGTTGGAACGGAACCCTTTGTGATGCGCCAGAGAACACCAGCTGTCCCTTCGTGCGCGCTGGACTAGACCCGGCCTCCCTACCAGACCCCACAGGTTAGACCCGCTATCCCTACCTGATGCTCCGCATTAGGCTTGGCACCCATACCCGATGTTCTGGGGTACTAGCGGTACCCCCACCGTTACTCTGCGGTAGTATCGGTACACCCACCGGTCCTCCAGGGCAGTACCTGAACCCTTACTGGTTCGCTGGGGTACACCTGCTGACCTTACGGGCGCGCGGTATAGACCAGACATTCCTACCTGACCCTCTGTGTTAGTCCCGGTATCCCTTCCTGATGCTCTGCGGTAGGCCTGGCCCCCTACCCGACAATCTGGGGTAGTACCGGTACACCCAGAGGTACTCCTTTGTACTTTTGCTATACCCACCGGTACTCCTGGATTGTACCGGAACCCTTACTGGTGCGCCGGGGTACAACTGCTGACCCTATGGTCTCGCCGCTTTACGCCCACCCTTCCTACCTGACCCTCCAGGGTAGGCCTGGTATACCTACCAAATGTTTCGAGGTAGTACCGGTTCCCCCACCGGTACTCTGGGGTTGGAACGGAACCCTTTGTGATGCGCCAGAGAACACCAGCTGTCCCTTCGTGCGCGCTGGACTAGACCCGGCCTCCCTACCGGACCCCACAGGTTAGACCCGCTATCCCTACCTGATGCTCCGCACTAGGCTTGGCACCCATACCCGATGTTCTGGGGTAGTAGCGGTACCCCCACCGTTACTCTGCGGTAGTATCGGTACACCCACCGGTACTCCGGGGTAGTACGTGAACCCTTACTGGTTCACCGGGGTACACCTGATGACGTTACAGGCACGCGGTATAGAACAGACATTCTTCCTGACCCTCTGTCTTAGTCCCGGTATTCCTACCTGATGCTCCGTTGTTGGCCTGGCACCCCTACCCGATATGCTGGGGTAGTACCGGTACCCCCACTGGTACTCTGCGGTAGTATTGGTACACCCACCGGTACTCCAGGGTAGTACCTGAACACTTACTGGTTCGCTGGGGTACACCTGCTGACCTTACGGCGTGCTGTGTAGACCAGACATTCCTACCTGACCCTCCAGGCTAGGCCCGGTATCCCTACCTGATGCTCTGCGGTAAGCCTGGCCCCCTACCCGACAATCTGGGGTAGTACCGGTACACCCACCGGTACTCCACGGTACTTTTGCTATACCCACCGGTACTCCTGGATTGTACCGGAACCCTTACTGGTGCGCCGGGGTACACCTGCTGGCCCTACGGGCACACTGCTTTGGACCCACCCTTCCTACCTGACCCGCCGGGGTAGGCCTGGTATACCTACCCGATGTTTCGAGGTAGAACCGGTTCCCCCACCGGTACTCTGGGGTTGGAACGGAACCCTTTGTGATGCGCCAGAGAACACCAGCTGTCCCTTCGTGCGCGCTGGACTAGACCCGGCCTCCCTACCGGACCCCACAGGTTAGACACGCTATCCCTACCTGATGCTCCGCATTAGGCTTGGCACCCATACCCGATGTTCTGGGGTAGTAGCGGTACCCCCACCGTTACTCTGCGGTAGTATCAGTACACCCACCGGTACTCCGGGGTAGTACGTGAACCCTTACTGGTTCACTGGGGTACACCTCATGACGTTACTGGCGCGCGGTGTAGACCAGACATTCCTACCTGACCCTCCGTTTTAGGCTCGGTATCCCTACCTGATGCTCTGTTGGTCGTCTGGCACCCCTACCCGATATGCTGGGGTAGTACCGGTACCCCCACCGGTACCCTGCGGTAGTATTGGTACACCCACCGGTACTGCAGGGCAGTACCTGAACCCTTACAGGTTCGCTGGGGTACACCTGCTGACCTTACGGGCGTGCTCTGTAGACCAGACATTCCTACCTGACCCTCCAGGCTAGGCCCGGTATCCCTACCTGATGCTCTGCGGTAGGCCTGGCCCCCTACCCGACAATCTGGGGTAGTTCCGGTACACCCACAGGTACTCCGCGGTACTTTTGCTATACCCACCGGTACTCCTGGATTTTACCGGAACCCTTACTGGTGCGCCGGGGTACACCTGCTGACCCTACGGGCGCGCCGCTTTACGCCCACCCTTCCTACCTGACCCGCCGGGGTAGGCCTGGTATACCTACCCGATGTTTCGAGGTAGAACCGGTTCCCCCACCGGTACTCTGGGTTTGGAACGGAACCCTTTGTGATGCGCCCGAGAACACCAGCTGTCCCTTCGTGCGCGCTGGACTAGACCCGGCCTCCTTACCGGACCCCACAGGTTAGACCCGCTATCCCTACCTGATGCTCCGCATTAGGCTTGGCAGCCATACCCGATGTTCTGGGGTAGTACCGGTACCCCCACCGTTATTCTGCGGTAGTATCGGTACACCCAGCGGTACTCCAGGGCAGTATCTGAACACTTACTGGTTCGCTGGGGTACACCTGCTGACCGTACGGGCGTGCTCTGTAGACCAGACATTCCTACCTGACCCTCCAGGCTAGGCCCGGTATCCCTACCTGATGCTCTGCGGTAGGCCTGGCCCCCTACCCGACAATCTGGGGTAGTATCGGTACACCCACAGGTACTCCGCGGTACTTTTGCTATACCCACCGGTACTCCTGGATTGTACCGGAACCCTTACTGGTGCGCCGGGTTACACCTGCTGACCCTACGGGCACACTGCTTTGGACCCACCCTTCCTACCTGACCCGCCGGGGTAGGCCTGGTATACCTACCCGATGTTTCGAGGTAGAACCGGTTCCCCCACCGGTACTCTGGGGTTGGAACGGAACCCTTTGTGATGCGCCAGAGAACACCAGCTGTCCCTTCGTGCGCGCTGGACTAGACCCGGCCTCCCTACCGGACCCCACAGGTTAGACCCGCTATCCCTACCTGATGCTCCGCATTAGGCTTGGCACCCATACCCGATGTTCTGGGGTACTAGCGGTACCCCCACCGTTACACTGCGGTAGTATCAGTACAAGCACCGGTACTCCGGGGTAGTACGTGAACCCTTAGTGGTTCACTGGGGTACACCTGCTGACGTGACTGGCGCGCGGTGTAGACCAGACATTCCTACCTGACCATCCGTTTTTAGACCCGGTATCCCTACCTGATGCTCCGTTGTTGGCCTGGCACCCCTACCCGATATGCTGGGGTAGTACCGCTACCCCCACCGGTACTCTGCGGTAGTATTGGTACACCCACCGGTACTGCAGGGTAGTACCTGAACCCTTACTGGTTCGCTGGGGTAGACCTGCTGACCTTATGGGCGTGCTGTGTAGACCAGACATTCCTACCTGACCCTCCAGGCTAGGCCCGGTATCCCTACCTGATGCTCTGCGGTAGGCCTGGCCCGCTACCCGACAATCTGGGGTACTTCCGGTACACACAGAGGTACTCCGCGGTAATTTTGCTATACCCACCGGTACTCCTGGATTGTACCGGAACCCTTACTGGTGCTCCGGGTTACACTTGCTGACCCTATGGGCTCGCCGCTTTACGCCCACCCTTCCTATCTGACCCGCCGGGGTAGGCCTGGTATACCTACCCGATTTTTCGGGGTAGAACCGGTTCCCCCACCGGTACTCTGGGGTTGGAACGGAACCCTTTGTGATGCGCCAGAGAACACCAGCTGTCCCTTCGTGCGCGCTGGACTAGACCCGGCCTCCCTACCGGACCCCACAGGTTAGACCCGCTATCCCTACCTGATGCTCCGCATTAGGCTTGGTACCCATACCCGATGTTCTGGGGTAGTAGCGGTACCCCCACCGTTACTCTGCGGTAGTATCGGTACACCCACCGGTACTCCGGGGTAGTACGTGAACACTTCCTGGTTCACTGGGGTACACCTGCTGACATTACTGCCGCGCGATGTGGACCAGACATTCCTACTTGACCCTCTGTGTTAGTCCCGGTATCCCTACATGATGCTCCGTTGTTGGCCTGGCACCCCTACCCGATATGCTGGGGTAGTACCGGTACCCCCACCGGTACTCTGTGGTAGTATTGGTACACCCACCGGTACTCCAGGGCAGTTCCTGAACACTTACTGGTTAGCTGGGGTACACCTGCTGACCTTACGGGCGTGCTCTGTAGACCAGACATTCCTACCTGACCCTCCAGGCTAGGCCCGTTAACCCCTACCTGATGCTCTGCGGTAGGCCTGGCCCCCTACCCGACAATCTGGGGTAGTACCGGTACACCCACAGGTACTCCGCGGTACTTTTGCTATACCCACCGGTACTCCTGGATTGTACCGGAACCCTTACTGGTGCGCCGGGGTACACCTGCTGACCCTACGGGCACACTGCTTTGGACCCACCCTTCCTACCTGACCCGCCGGGGTAGGTCTGGTATACCTACCCGATGTTTCGAGGTAGAACCGGTTCCCCCACCGGTACTCTGGGGTTGGAACGGAACCCTTTGTGATGCGCCAGAGAACACCAGCTGTCCCTTCGTGCGCGCTGGACTAGACCCGGCCTCCCTACCGGACCCCACAGGTTAGACCCGCTATCCCTACCTGATGCTCCGCATTAGGCTTGGCACCCATACCCGATGTTCTGGGGTAGTAGCGGTACCCCCACCGTTACTTTGCGGTAGTAACAGTACAACCACCGGTAATCCGGCGTAGTACGTGAACCCTTAGTGGTTCACTGGGGTACACCTGCTGCCGTTACTGGCGCGCGGTGTAGACCAGACATTCCTACCTGACCCTCCAGGCTAGGCCCGGTATCCCTACCTGATGCTCCGTTGGTCGTCTAGCACCCCTACCCGATATGCTGGGGTAGTACCGGTACCCCCACCGGTACTCTGCGGTAGTATTGGTACACCCACCGGTACTCCAGGGCAGTACCTGAACCCTTACTGGTTCGCTGGGGTACAACTGCTGACCTTATGGGCGTGCTGTGTAGACCAGACATTCCTACCTGACCCTCCAGGCTAGGCCCGGTATCCCTACCTGATGCTCTGCGGTTGGCCTGGCCCCACACCCAACAATCTGGGGTAGTACCGGTACACACAGAGGTACTCCGCGGTAATTTTGCTATACCCACCGGTACTCCTGGATTGTACCGGAACCCTTACTGGTGAGCCGGGGTACACCTGCTGACCCTATGGGCTCGCCACTTTACGCCCACCCTTCCTATCTGACCCTCCGGGGTAGGCCTGGTATACCTACCCGATGTTTCGAGGTAGAACCGGTTCACCCACCGGTACTCTGGGGTTGGAACGGAACCCTTTGTGATGCGCCAGAGAACACCAGCTGTCCCTTCGTGCGCGCTGGACTAGACCCGGCCTCCCTACCGGACCCCACAGGTTAGACCCGCTATCCCTACCTGATGCTCCGCATTAGGCTTGGCACCCATACCCGATGTTCTGGGGTAGTAGCGGTACCCCCACCGTTACTCTGCGGTAGTATCGGTACGCCCACCGGTACTCCGGGGTAGTACATGAACCCTTACTGGTTCACTGGGGTACACCTGATGACGTTACTGGCGCGCGGTGTAGACCAGACATTCCTACCTGACCCTCCGTGTTAGGCCCGGTATCCCTACCTGATGCTCCGTTGTTGGCCTGGCACCCCTACCCGATATGCTGGGGTAGTACCGCTACCCCCACCGGTACTCTGCGGTAGTATTGGTACACCCACCGGTACTGCAGGGTAGTACCTGAACCCTTACTGGTTCGCTGGGGTACACCTGCTGACCTTACGGGCGTGCTCTGTACACCAGACATTCCTACCTGACCCTCCAGGCTAGGCCCGGTATCCCTACCTGATGCTCTGCGGTAGGCCTGGCCCCACACCCAACAATCTGGGGTAGTACCGGTACACACAGAGGTACTTCGCGGTAATTTTGCTATACCCACCGGTACTCCTGGATTGTACCGGAACCCTTACTGGTGCGCCGGGGTACACCTGCTGACCCTATGGGCTCGCCACTTTACGCCCACCCTTCCTATCTGACCCTCCGGGGTAGGCCTGGTATACCTACCCGATGTTTCGAGGTAGAACCGATTCCCCCACCGGTACTCTGGGGTTGGAACGGAACCCTTTGTGATGCGCCAGAGAACACCAGCTGTCCCTTCGTGCGCGCTGGACTAGACCCGGCCTCCCTACCGGACCCCACAGGTTAGACCCGCTATCCCTACCTGATGCTCCGCATTAGGCTTGGCACCCATACCCGATGTTCTGGGGTACTAGCGGTACCCCCACCGTTACTCTGCGGTAGTATCGGTACACCCACCGGTCCTCCAGGGCAGTACCTGAACCCTTACTGGTTCGCTGGGGTACACCTGCTGGCCTTACGGGCGCGCGGTATAGACCAGACATTCCTACCTGACCCTCTGTGTTAGTCCCGGTATCCCTTCCTGATGCTCTGCGGTAGGCCTGGCCCCCTACCCGACAATCTGGGGTAGTACCGGTACACCCAGAGGTACTCCGTGGTACTTTTGCTATACCCACCGGTACTCCTGGATTGTACCGGAACCCTTACTGGTGCGCCGGGGTACAACTGCTGACCCTATGGTCTCGCCGCTTTACGCCCACCCTTCCTACCTGACCCTCCAGGGTAGACCTGGTATACCTACCAAATGTTTCGAGGTAGTACCGGTTCCCCCACCGGTACTCTGGGGTTGGAACGGAACCCTTTGTGATACGCCAGAGAACACCAGCTGTCCCTTCGTGCGCGCTGGACTAGACCCGGCCTCCCTACCGGACCCCACAGGTTAGACCCGCTATCCCTACCTGATTCTCCGCACTAGGCTTGGCACCCATACCCGATGTTCTGGGGTAGTAGCGGTACCCCCACCGTTACTCTGCGGTAGTATCGGTACACCCACCGGTACTCCGGGGTAGTACGTGAATCCTTACTGGTTCACCGGGGTACACCTGATGACGTTACAGGCATGCGGTATAGAACAGACATTCTTCCTGACCCTCTGTCTTAGTCCCGGTATTCCTACCTGATGCTCCGTTGTTGGCCTGGCACCCCTACCCGATATGCTGGGGTAGTACCGGTACCCCCACCGGTACTCTGCGGTAGTATTGGTACATCCACCGGTACTCCAGGGTAGTACCTGAACCCTTACTGGTTCGCTGGGGTACACCTGCTGACCTTACGGGCGTGCTCTGTACACCAGACATTCCTACCTGACCCTCCAGGCTAGGCCCGGTATCCCTACCTGATGCTCTGCGGTAGGCCTGGCCCCCTACCCGACAATCTGGGGTAGTACCGGTACACACACAGGTACTCCGCGGTAATTTTGCTATACCCACCGGTACTCCTCGATTGTACCGGAACCCTTACTGGTGCGCCGGGGTACACCTGCTGACCCTATGGGCTCGCCACTTTACGCCCACCCTTCCTACCCGACCCTCCGGGGTAGGCCTGGTATACGTACCCGATGTTTCGAGGTAGAACAGGTTCCCCCACCGGTACTCTGGGTTTGGAACGGAACCCTTTGTGATGCGCCAGAGAACACCAGCTGTCCCTTCGTGCGCGCTGGACTAGACCCGGCCTCCCTACCGGACCCCACAGGTTAGACCCGCTATCCCTACCTGATGCTCCGCATTAGGCTTGGCACCCATACCCGATGTTCTGGGGTAGTAGCGGTACCCCCACCGTTATTGTGCGGTAGTATCGGTACACCCAGCGGTACTCCAGGGCAGTACCTGAACACTTACTGGTTCGCTGGGGTACACCTGCTGACCGTACGGGCGTGCTCTGTAGACCAGACATTCCTACCTGACCCTCCAGGCTAGGCCCGGTATCCCTACCTGATGCTCTGCGGTAGGCCTGGCCCCCTACCCGACAATCTGGGGTAGTATCGGTACACCCACAGGTACTCCGCGGTACTTTTGCTATACCCACCGGTACTCCTGGATTGTACCGGAACCCTTACTGGTGCTCCGGGGTACACCTGCTGACCCTACGGGCACACTGCTTTGGACCCACCCTTCCTACCTGACCCGCCGGGGTAGGCCTGGTATACCTACCCGATGTTTCGAGGTAGAACCGGTTCCCCCACCGGTACTCTGGGGTTGGAACGGAACCCTTTGTGATGCGCCAGAGAACACCAGCTGTCCCTTCGTGCGCGCTGGACTAGACCCGGCCTCCCTACCGGACCCCACAGGTTAGACCCGCTATCCCTACCTGATGCTCCGCATTAGGCTTGGCACCCATACCCGATGTTCTGGGGTAGTAGCGGTACCCCCACCGTTACTTTGCGGTAGTAACAGTACAAGCACCGGTACTCCGGGGTAGTACGTGAACCCTTAGTGGTTCACTGGGGTACACCTGCTGACGTTACTGGCGCGCGGTGTAGACCAGACATTCCTACCTGACCCTCCGTGTTAGGCCCGGTATCCCTACCTGATGCTCCGTTGTTGGCTTGGCACCCCTACCCGATATGCTGGGGTAGTACCGGTACCCCCACCGGTACTCTGCGGTAGTATTGGTACACCCACCGGTACTCCAGGGTAGTACCTGAACCCTTACTGGTTCGCTGGGGTACACCTGCTGACCTTACGGGCGTGCTGTGTAGACCAGACATTCCTACCTGACCCTCCAGGCTAGGCCCGGTATCCCTACCTGATGCTCTGCGGTAGGCCTGGCCCTCTACCCGACAATCTGGGGTAGTACCGGTACACCCAGAGGTACTCCGTGGTACTTTTGCTATACCCACCGATACTCCTGGATTGTACCGGAATCCTTACTGGTGCGCCGGGGTACACCTGCTGGCCCTACGGGCGCGCCGATTTACGCCCACCCTTCCTACCTGACCCGCCGGGGTAGGCCTGGTATACCTACCCGACGTTTCGAGGTAGAACCGGTTCCCCCACCGGTACTCTGGGTTTGGAACGGAACCCTTAGTGATGCGCCAGAGAACACCAGCTGTCCCGTTGTGCGCGCTGGACTAGACCCGGCCTCCCTACCGGACCCCACAGGTTAGACCCGCTATTCCTACCTGATGCTCCGCATTAGGCTTGGCACCCATACCCGATGTTCTGGGGTAGTAGCGGAACCCCCACCGTTACTCTGCGGTAGTATCGGTACACCCACCGGTACTCCGGGGTAGTACGTGAACCCTTACTGGTTCACTGGGGTACACCTGCTCACGTTACTGGCACGTGGTGTAGACCAGACATTCCTACCTGACCCTCCGTTTTAGGCCCGGTATCCCTATCTGATGCTCCGTTGTTGGCCTGGCACCCCTACCCGATATGCTGGGGTAGTACCGCAACCCCCACCGGTACTCTGCGGTAGTATTGGTACACCCACCGGTACTCCAGGGCAGTACCTGAACACTTACTGGTTCGCTGGGGTACACCTGCTGACCCTATGGGCTCGCCGATTTACGCCCACCCTTCCTACCTGACCCTCCGGGGTAGGCCTGATATACCTACCCGATGTTTCGAGGTAGAACCGGTTCCCCCACCGGTACTCTGGGGTTGGAACGGAACCCTTTGTGATGCGCCAGAGAACACCAGCTGTCCCTTCGTGCGCGCTGGACTAGACCCGGCCTCCCTACCGGACCCCACAGGTTAGACCCGCTATCCCTACCTGATGCTCCGCATTAGGCTTGGCACCCATACCCGATGTTCTGGGGTACTAGCGGTACCCCCACCGTTACTCTGCGGTAGTATCGGTACACCCACCGGTACTCCGGGGTAGTACGTGAACCCTTACTGGTTCACTGGGGTACACCTGCTGACGTTACTGGCGCGCGGTGTAGACCAGACATTTCTACCTGACCCTCCCTTTTAGGCCCGGTATCCCTACCTGATGCTCCGTTGTTGGCCTGGCACCCCTACCCGATATGCTGGGGTAGTACCGGTACCCCCACTGGTACTCTGCGGTAGTATTGGTACACCCACCGGTACTCCAGGGTAGTACCTGAACACTTACTGGTTCGCTGGGGTACACCTGCTGACCTTACGGCGTGCTGTGTAGACCAGACATTCCTACCTGAACCTCCAGGCTAGGCCCGGTATCCCTACCTGATGCTCTGCGGTAGGCGTGGCCCCCTACCCGACAATCTGGGGTAGTACCGGTACACCCACCGGTACTCCACGGTACTTTTGCTATACCCACCGGTACTCCTGGATTGTACCGTAACCCTTACTGGTGCGCCGGGGTACACCTGCTGGCCCTACGGGCGCGCCGCTTTACGCCCACCCTTCCTACCTGACCCACCGGGGTAGGCCTGGTATACCTACCCGATGTTTCGTGATAGAACCGGTTGCCCCACTGGTACTCTGGGGTTGGAACGGAACCCTTTGTGATGCGCCAGAGAACACCAGCTGTCCCTTCGTGTGCGCTGGACTAGACCTGGCCTCCCTACCGGACCCCACAGGTTAGACCCGCTATCCCTACCTGATGCTCCGCATTAGGCTTGGCACCCATACCCGATGTTCTGGGGTAGTAGCGGTACCCCCACCGTTACTCTGCGGTAGTATCGGTACACCCACCGGTACTCCGGGGTAGTACGTGAACCCTAACTGGTTCACTGGGGTACACCTGCTGACGTTACTGGCGCGTGGTGTAGACCAGACATTCCTACCTGACCCTCCGTGTTAGTCCCGGTATCCCTACCTGATGCTCTGCGGTAGGCCTGGCCCCCTACCCGACAATCTGGGGTAGTACCGGTACACCCACCGGTACTCCGCGGTACTTTTGCTACACCCACCGGTACTTCTGGATTGTACCGGAACCCTTACTGGTGCGCTGGGATACACCTGCTGACCCTACGGGCACACTGCTTTGGACCCACCCTTCTTACCTGACCCGCCGGGGTAGGCCTGGTATACCTACCCGATGTTTCGAGGTAGAACCGGTTCCCCCACCGGTACTCTGGGTTTGGAACAGAACCCTTTGTGATGCGCCAGAGAACACCAGCTGTCCCTTCGTGCGCGCTGGACTAGACCTGGCCTCCCTACCGGAACCCACAGGTTAGACCCGCTATCCCTACCTGATGCTCCGCATTAGGCTTGGCACCCATACCCGATGTTCTGGGGTAGTAGCGGTACCCCCACCGTTACTCTGCGGTAGTATCAGTACACCCACCGGTACTCCGGGGTAGCACGTGAACCCTTACTGGTTCACTGGGGTACACCTGATGACGTTACGGGCACGCGGTATAGACGACACATTCTTCCTGACCGTCCGTGTTAGTCCCGGTATCCCTACCTGATGCTCCGTTGTTGGCCTGGCACCCCTACCCGATATGCTGGGGTAGTACCGCTACCCCCACCGGTACTCTGCGGTAGTATTGGTACACCCACCGGTACTCCAGGGCAGTACCTGAACCCTTACTGGTTCGCTGGGGTACACCTGCTGACCTTACGGGCGTGCTCTGTACACCAGACATTCCTACCTGACCCTCCAGGCTAGGCCCGGTATCCCTACCTGATGCTCTGCGGTAGGCCTGGCCCCCTACCCGACAATCTGCAGTAGTACCGGTACACCCAGAGGTACTCCGCGGTAATTTTGCTATACCCACCGGTACTCCTGGAGTGTACCGGAACCCTTACTGGTGCGCCAGGGTACACCTGCTGACCCTACGGGCGCGCCGATTTACGCCCACCCTTCCTACCTGACCCGCCGGGGTAGGCCTGCTATACCTACCCGATGTTTCGAGGTAGAACCGGTTGCCCCACTGGTACTCTGGGGTTGGAACGGAACCCTTTGTGATGCGCCAGAGAACACCAGCTGTCCCTTCGTGCGCACTGGACTAGACCCGGCCTCCCTTCCGGACACCACAGGTTAGACACACTATCCCTACCTGATGCTCCGCATTAGGCTTGGCACCCATACCCGATGTTCTGGGGTAGTAGCGGTACCCCCACCGTTACTCTGTGGTAGTATCAGTACACCCACCGGTACTCCGAGGTAGTACGTGAACCCTTACTGGTTCACTGGGGTACACCTGATGACGTTACTGGCGCGCGGTATAGAACAGACATTCTTCCTGACCCTCCGTGTTAGTCCCGGTATCCCTACCTGATGCTCCGTTGTTGCCCTGGCACCCCTACCCGATATGCTGGGGTAGTACCGGTACCCCCACCGGTACTCTGCGGTAGTATTGGTACACCCACCGGTACTCCGGGGTAGTACGTGAACCCTTACTGGTTCGCTGGGGTACACCTGCTGACGTTACTGGCGCGCGGTGTAGACCAGGCATTCATACCTGACCCTCCGTTTTAGGCCCGGTATCCCTACCTGATGCTCTGTTGGTCGTCTGGCACCCCTACCCGATATGCTGGGGTAGTACCGGTACCCCCACCGGTACCCTGCGGTAGTATTGGTACACCCACCGGTACTGCAGGGCAGTACCTGAACCCTTACTGGTTCGCTGGGGTACACCTGCTGACCTTACGGGCGTGCTCTGTAGACCAGACATTCCTACCTGACCCTCCAGGCTAGGCCCGGTATCCCTACCTGATGCTCTGCGGTAGGCCTGGCCCCCTACCCGACAATCTGGGGTAGTTCCGGTACACCCACAGGTACTCCGCGGTACTTTTGCTATACCCACCGGTACTCCTGGATTTTACCGGAACCCTTACTGGTGCGCCGGGGTACACCTGCTGACCCTACGGGCGCGCCGCTTTACGCCCACCCTTCCTACCTGACCCGCCGGGGTAGGCCTGGTATACCTACCCGATGTTTCGAGGTAGAACCGGTTCCCCCACCGGTACTCTGGGTTTGGAACGGAACCCTTTGTGATGCGCCCGAGAACACCAGCTGTCCCTTCGTGCGCGCTGGACTAGACCCGGCCTCCTTACCGGACCCCACAGGTTAGACCCGCTATCCCTACCTGATGCTCCGCATTAGGCTTGGCACCCATACCCGATGTTCTGGGGTAGTACCGGTACCCCCACCGTTATTCTGCGGTAGTATCGGTACACCCAGCGGTACTCCAGGGCAGTATCTGAACACTTACTGGTTCGCTGGGGTACACCTGCTGACCGTACGGGCGTGCTCTGTAGACCAGACATTCCTACCTGACCCTCCAGGCTAGGCCCGGTATCCCTACCTGATGCTCTGCGGTAGGCCGGGCCCCCTACCCGACAATCTGGGGTAGTATCGGTACACCCACAGGTACTCTGCGGTACTTTTGCTATACCCACCGGTACTCCTGGATTGTACCGGAACCCTTACTGGTGCGCCGGGGTACACCTGCTGACCCTACGGGCACACTGCTTTGGACCCACCCTTCCTACCTGACCCGCCGGGGTAGGCCTGGTATACCTACCCGATGTTTCGAGGTAGAACCGGTTCCCCCACCGGTACTCTGGGGTTGGAACGGAACCCTTTGTGATGCGCCAGAGAACACCAGCTGTCCCTTCGTGCGCGCTGGACTAGACCCGGCCTCCCTACCGCACCCCACAGGTTAGACACGCTATCCCTACCTGATGCTCCGCATTAGGCTTGGCACCCATACCCGATGTTCTGGGGTAGTAGCGGTACCCCCACCGTTACTCTGCGGTAGTATCAGTACACCCACCGGTACTCCGGGGTAGTACGTGAACCCTTACTGGTTCACTGGGGTACACCTGCTGACGTTACTGGCGCGCGGTGTAGACCAGACATTCCTACCTGACCCTCCGTTTTAGGCCCGGTATCCCTACCTGATGCTCTGTTGGTCGTCTGGCACCCCTACCCGATATGCTGGGGTAGTACCGGTACCCCCACCGGTACCCTGCGGTAGTATTGGTACACCCACCGGTACTGCAGGGCAGTACCTGAACCCTTACAGGTTCGCTGGGGTACACCTGCTGACCTTACGGGCGTGCTCTGTAGACCAGACATTCCTACCTGACCCTCCAGGCTAGGCCCGGTATCCCTACCTGATGCTCTGCGGTAGGCCTGGCCCCCTACCCGACAATCTGGGGTAGTTCCGGTACACCCACAGGTACTCCGCGGTACTTTTGCTATACCCACCGGTACTCCTGGATTTTACCGGAACCCTTACTGGTGCGCCGGGGTACACCTGCTGACCCTACGGGCGCGCCGCTTTACGCCCACCCTTCCTACCTGACCCGCCGGGGTAGGCCTGGTATACCTACCCGATGTTTCGAGGTAGAACCGGTTCCCCCACCGGTACTCTGGGGTTGGAACGGAACCCTTTGTGATGCGCCAGAGAACACCAGCTGTCCCTTCGTGCGCGCTGGACTAGACCCGGCCTCCCTAACGCACCCCACAGGTTAGACACGCTATCCCTACCTGATGCTCCGCATTAGGCTTGGCACCCATACCCTATGTTCTGGGGTAGTAGCGGTACCCCCACCGTTACTTTGCGGTAGTAACAGTACAAGCACCGGTACTCCGGGGTAGTACGTGAACCCTTAGTGGTTCACTGGGGTACACCTGCTGACGTTACTGGCTCGCGGTGTAGACCAGACATTCCTACCTGACCATCCGTTTTAGACCCGGTATCCCTACCTGATGCTCCGTTGTTGGCCTGGCACCCCTACCCGATATGCTGGGGTAGTACCGCTACCCCCACCGGTACTCTGCGGTAGTATTGGTACACCCACCGGTACTGCAGGGTAGTACCTGAACCCTTACTGGTTCGCTGGGGTAGACCTGCTGACCTTACGGGCGTGCTGTGTAGACCAGACATTCCTACCTGACCCTCCAGGCTAGGCCCGGTATCCCTACCTGATGCTCTGCGGTAGGCCTGGCCCGCTACCCGACAATCTGGGGTACTTCCGGTACACACAGAGGTACTCCGCGGTAATTTTGCTATACCCACCGGTACTCCTGGATTGTACCGGAACCCTTACTGGTGCTCCGGGTTACACTTGCTGACCCTATGGGCTCGCCGCTTTACGCCGACCCTTCCTATCTGACCCGCCGGGGTAGGCCTGGTATACCTACCCGATTTTTCGGGGTAGAACCGGTTCCCCCACCGGTACTCTGGGGTTGGAACGGAACCCTTTGTGATGCGCCAGAGAACACCAGCTGTCCCTTCGTGCGCGCTGGACTAGACCCGGCCTCCCTACCGGACCCCACAGGTTAGACCCGCTATCCCTACCTGATGCTCCGCATTAGGCTTGGTACCCATACCCGATGTTCTGGGGTAGTAGCGGTACCCCCACCGTTACTCTGCGGTAGTATCGGTACACCCACCGGTACTCCGGGGTAGTACGTGAACACTTCCTGGTTCACTGGGGTACACCTGCTGACATTACTGCCGCGCGATGTGGACCAGACATTCCTACTTGACCCTCTGTGTTAGTCCCGGTATCCCTACATGATGCTGCGTTGTTGGCCTGGCACCCCTACCCGATATGCTGGGGTAGTACCGGTACCCCCACCGGTACTCTGTGGTAGTATTGGTACACCCACCGGTACTCCGGAGTAGTACGTGAACCCTTACTGGTTCACTGGGGTACACCTGCTGACGTTACTGGCGCGCGGTGTAGACCAGACATTCCTACCTGACCCTCCGTTTTAGGCCCGGCATCCCTACCTGATGCTCCGTTGTTGGCCTGGCACCCCTACCCGATATGCTGGGGTAGTACCGGTACCCCCACCGGTACTCTGCGGTAGTATTGGTACACCCACCGGTACTCCAGGGCAGTTCCTGAACACTTACTGGTTAGCTGGGGTATACCTGCTGACCTTACGGGCGTGCTCTGTAGACCAGACATTCCTACCTGACCCTCCAGGCTAGGCCCGTTAACCCCTACCTGATGCTCTGCGGTAGGCCTGGCCCCCTACCCGACAATCTGGGGTAGTACCGGTACACCCACAGGTACTCCACGGTACTTTTGCTATACCCACCGGTACTCCTGGATTTTACCGGAACCCTTACTGGTGCGCCGGGGTACACCTGCTGACCCTACGGGCACACTGCTTTGGACCCACCCTTCCTACCTGACCCGCCGGGGTAGGTCTGGTATACCTACCCGATGTTTCGAGGTAGAACCGGTTCCCCCACCGGTACTCTGGGGTTGGAACGGAACCCTTTGTGATGCGCCAGAGAACACCAGCTGTCCCTTCGTGCGCGCTGGACTAGACCCGGCCTCCCTAACGCACCCCACAGGTTAGACACGCTATCCCTACCTGATGCTCCGCATTAGGCTTGGCACCCATACCCTATGTTCTGGGGTAGTAGCGGTACCCCCACCGTTACTTTGCGGTAGTAACAGTACAAGCACCGGTACTCCGGGGTAGTACGTGAACCCTTAGTGGTTCACTGGGGTACACCTGCTGACGTTACTGGCGCGCGGTGTAGTCCAGACATTCCTACCTGACCCTCCGTTTTAGACCCGGTATCCCTACCTGATGCTCCGTTGTTGGCCTGGCACCCCTACCCGATATGCTGGGGTAGTACCGGTACCCCCACCGGTGCTCTGTGGTAGTATTGGTACACCCACCGGTACTCCAGGGCAGTACCTGAACCCTTACTGGTTCGCTGGGGTACACCTGCTGACCTTACAGGCCTGCTGTGTAGACCAGACATTCCTACCTGACCCTCCAGTCTAGGCCCGGTATCCCTACCTGATGCTCTGCGGTAGGCCTGGCCCCCTACCCGACAATCTGGGGTAGTACCGGTACACCCACAGGTACTCCGCGGTACTTTTGCTATACCCACCGGTACTCCTGTATTGTACCGGAACCCTTACTGGTGCGCCGGGGTACACCTTCTGACCCTATGGGCCCGCCGCTTTACGCCCACCCTTCCTACCTGACCCTCCGGGGTAGGCCTGGTATACCTACCCGATGTTTCGAGGTAGAACCGGTTCCCCCACCGGTACTCTGGGCTTAGAACGGAACTCTTTGTGATGCGCCAGAGAACACCAGCTGTCCCTTCGTGCGCGCTGGACTAGACCCAGCCTCCCTAATGGAACCCACAGGTTAGACACGCTATCCCTACCTGATGCTCCGCATTAGGCTTTGCACCCATACCCGATGTTCTGGGGTAGTAGCGGTACCCCCACCGTTATTCTGCGGTAGTATCGGTACACCCAGCGTTACTCCAGGGCAGTACCTGAACACTTACTGGTTCGCTGGGGTACACCTGCTGACCGTACGGGCGTGCACTGTAGAGCAGACATTCCTACCTGACCCTCCAGGCTAGGCCCGGTATCCCTACCTGATGCTCTGCGGTAGGCCTGGCCCCCTACCCGACAATCTGGGGTAGTACCGGTACACCCAGAGGTACTCCGCGGTACTTTTGCTATACCCACCGGTACTCCTGGATTGTACCGGAACCCTTACTGGTGCGCCGGGGTACACCTGCTGACCCTACGGGCGCGCCGCTTTACGCACACCCTTCCTACCTGACCCTCCGGGGTAGGCCTGGTATACCTACCAGATGTTTCGAGGTAGAACCGGTTCCCCCACAGGTACTCTGGGTTTGGAACGGAACCCTTTGTGATGCGCCAGAGAACACCAGCTGTCCCTTCGTGCGCGCTGGACTAGACCCGGCCTCCCTACCGGACCCCACATGTTACACCCGGTATCCCTACCTGATGCTCCGCATTAGGCTTGGCACCCATACCCGATGTTCTGGGGTAGTAGCGGTACCCCCACCGTTACTCTGCGGTAGTATCGGTACACCCACCGGTACTCCGGGGTAGTACGTGAACCCTTACTGGTTCACTGGGGTACACCTGCTGACGTTACTGGCGCGCGGTGTAGACCAGACATTCCTACCTGACCCTCCGTTTTAGGCCCGGCATCCCTACCTGATGCTCCGTTTTTGGCCTGGCACCCCTACCCGATATGCTGGGGTAGTACCGGTACCCCCACCGGTACTCTGCGGTAGTAATGGTACACCCACCGGTACTGCAGGGTAGTACCTGAACACTTACAGGTTCGCTGGGGTACACCTGCTGACCTTACAGGCGTGCTCTGTAGACCAGACATTCCTACCTGACCCTCCAGGCTAGGCCCGGTACCCCTACCTGATGCTCTGCGGTAGGCCTGGCCCCCTACCCGACAATCTGGGGTAGTACCGGTACACCCACAGGTACTCCGCGGTACTTTTGCTATACCCACCGGTACTCCTGGATTTTACCGGAACCCTTACTGGTGCGCCGGGGTACACCTGCTGACCCTAGGGGCACACTGCTTTGGACCCACCCTTCCTACGTGACCCGCCGGGGTAGGCCTGGTATACCTACCCGATGTTTCGAGGTAGAACCGGTTCCCCCACCGGTACTCTGGGTTTGGAACGGAACCCGTTGTGATGCGCCAGAGAACACCAGCTGTCCCTTCGTGCGCGCTGGACTAGACCCGGCCTCCCTACCGGACCCCACAGGTTAGACCCGCTATCCCTACCTGATGCTCCGCATTAGGCTTGGCACCCATACCCGATGTTCTGGGGTAGTAGCGGTAACCCCACCGTTACTCTGCGGTAGTATCGGTACACCCACCGGTACTCCGGGGTAGTACGTGAACCCTTACTGGTTCACTGGGGTACACCTGATGACGTTACGGGCAAAAGGTATAGACCAGACATTCCTACCTGACCCTCCGTGTTAGTCCCGGTATCCCTACCTGATGCTCCGTTGTTGGCCTGGCACCCCTACCCGATATGCTGGGGTAGTACCCGTACCCCCACCGGTACTCTGCGGTAGTATTGGTACACCCACCGGTACTGCAGGGTAGTACCTGAACCCTTACTGGTTCGCTGGGGTACACCTGCTGACCTTACGGGCGTGCTCTGTACACCAGACATTCCTACCTGACCCTCCAGGCTAGGCCCGGTATCCCTACCTGATGCTCTGCGGTAGGCCTGGCCCCCTATTCGACAATCTGGGGTAGTACCGGTACACCCACAGGTACTCCGCGGTACTTTTGCTATACCCACCGGTACTCCTGGATTGTACCGGAACCCTTACTGGTGCGCCGGGGTACACCTGCTGACCCTATGGTCTCGCCGCTTTACGCCCACCCTTCCTACCTGACCCGCCGGGGTAGGCCTGGTATACCTACCCGATGTTTCGAGGTAGAACCGGTTCCCCCACCGGTACTCTGGGGTTGGAACGGAACCCTTTGTGATGCGCCAGAGAACACCAGCTGTCCCTTCGTGCGCGCTGGACTAGACCCGGCCTCCCTACCGGACCCCACAGGTTAGACCCGCTATCCCTACCTGATGCTCCCCGCATTAGGCTTGGCACCCATACCCGATGTTCTGGGGTAGTAGCGGTACCCCCACCGTTACTCTGCGGTAGCATCGGTACACCCACCGGTACTCCGGTGTAGTACGAGAACCCTTACTGGTTCACTGGGGTACACCTGCTGACGTTACTGGCGCGCGGTGTAGACCAGACATTCCTACCTGACCCTCCGTTTTAGGCCCGGCATCCCTACCTGATGCTCCCTTGTTGGCCTGGCACCCCTACCCGATATGCTGGGGTAGTACCGCTACCCCCACCGGTACTCTGCGGTAGTATTGGTACACCCACCGGTACTCCAGGGCAGTACCTGAACACTTACTGGTTCGCTGGGGTACACCTGCTGACCTTACGGGCGTGCTCTGTAGACCAGACATTCCTACCTGACCCTCCAGGCTAGGCCCGGTATCCCTACCTGATCCTCTGCGGTAGGCCTGGCCCCCTACCCGACAATCTGGTGTAGTACCGGTACACCCACAGGTACTCCGCGGTACTTTTGCTATACCCACCGGTACTCCTGGATTTTACCGGAACCCTTACTGGTGCACCGGGGTACACCTGCTGACCCTACGGGCACACTGCTTTGGACCCACCCTTCCTACCTGACCCGCCGGGGTAGGTCTGGTATACCTACCCGATGTTTCGAGGTAGAACCGGTTCCCCCACCGGTACTCTGGGGTTGGAACGGAACCCTTTGTGATGCGCCAGAGAACACCAGCTGTCCCTTCGTGCGCGCTGGACTAGACCCGGCCTCCCTATCGGACCCCACAGGTTAGACCCGGTATCCCTACCTGATGCTCCGCATTAGGCTTGGCACCCATACCCGATGTTCTGGGGTAGTAGTCGTACCCCCACCGTTAATCTGCGGTAGTATCGGTACACCCACCGGTACTCCAGGGCAGTACCTGAACCCTTACTGGTTCGCTGGGGTACACCTGCTGACCTTACGGGCGTGCTCTGTAGACCAGACATTCCTACCTGACCCTCCGTGTTAGTCCCGGTATCCCTACCTGATGCTCTGCGGTAGGCCTGGCCCCCTACCCGACAATCTGGGGTAGTATCGGTACACACAGAGGTACTCCGCGGTAATATTGCTATACCCACCGGTACTCCTGGATTGTACCGGAACCCTTACTGGTAGCCGGGGTACAACTGCTGACCCTATGGTCTCGCCGCTTTACGCCCACCCTTCCTACCTGACCCTCCGGGGTAGGCCTGGTATACCTACCAAATGTTTCGAGGTAGAACCGGTTCCCCCACCGGTACTCTGGGGTTGGAACGGAACCCTTTGTGATGCGCCAGAGAACACCAGCTGTCCCTTCGTGCGCGCTGGACTAGACGCGGCCTCCCTACCGGACCCCACAGGTTACACCCGCTATCCCTACCTGATGCTCCGCATTAGGCTTGGCACCCATACCCGATGTTCTGGGGTAGTAGCGGTACCCCCACCGTTACTCTGCGGTAGTATCGGTACACCCACCGGTACTCCGGGGTAGTACGTGAACCCTTACTGGTTCACTGGGGTACACCTGCTGACGTTACTGGCGCGTGGTGTAGACCAGACATTCCTACCTGACCCTCCGTGTTAGTCCCAGTATCCCTACCTGATGCTCCATTGTTGGCCTGGCACCCCTACCCGATATGCTGGGGTAGTACCGGTACCCCCACCGGTACTCTGCGGTAGTATTGGTACACCCACCGGTACTCCAGGGTAGTACCTGAACCCTTACTGGTTCGCTGGGGTACACCTGCTGACCTTACGGGCGTGCTGTGTAGACCAGACATTCCTACCTGACCCTCCAGGCTAGGCCCGGTATCCCTACCTGATGCTCTGCGGTAGGCCTGGCCCCCTACCCGACAATCTGGGGTAGTACCGGTACACCCACAGGTACTCCGCGGTACTTTTGCTATACCCACCGGTACTCCTGGATTGTACCGGAACCCTTACTGGTGCGCCGGGGTACACCTGCTGACCCTACGGGCACACTGCTTTGGACCCACCCTTCCTAACTGACCTGCCGGGGTAGGTCTGGTATACCTAACCGATGTTTCGAGGTAGAACCGGTTCCCCCACCGGTACTCTGGAGTTGGAACGGAACCCTTTGTGATGCGCCAGAGAACACCAGCTGTCCCTTCGTGCGCGCTGGACTAGACCCGGCGTCCCTACCGGACCCCACAGGTTAGACCCGCTATCCCTACCTGATGCTCCGCATTAGGCTTGGCACCCATACCCGATGTTCTGGGGTAGTAGTGGTACCCCCACCGTTACTCTGCGGTAGTATCGGTACACCCAGCGGTACTCCAGGGCAGTACCTGAACCCTTACTGGTTCGCTGGGGTACACCTGCTGACCTTACGGGCGTGCTCTGTAGACCAGACATTCCTACCTGACCCTCCAGGCTAGGCCCGGTATCCCTACCTGATGCTCTGCGGTAGGCCTGGCTCCCTACCCGACAATCTGGGGTAGTATCGGTACACACAGAGGTACTCCGCGGTAATATTGCTATACCCACCGGTACTCCTGGATGGTACCGGAACCCTTACTGGTGCGCCGGGGTACAACTGCTAACCCTACGGGCACACTGCTTTGGACCCACCCTTCCTACCTGACCCTCCGGGGTAGGTCTGGTATACCTACCAAATGTTTCGAGGTAGAACCGGTTCCCCCACCGGTATTCTGGGGTTGGAACGGAACCCTTTGTGATGCGCCAGAGAACACCAGCTGTCCCTTCGTGCGCGCTGGACTAGACACGGCCTCCCTACCGGACCCCATAGGTTAGACCCGCTATCCCTACCTGATGCTCCGCATTGGGCTTGGCACCCATACCCGATCTTCTGCGGTAGTAGCGGTACCCCCACCGTTACTCTGCGGTAGTATCGGTACACCCACCGGTACTCCGGGGTAGTACGTGAACCCTTACTGGTTCACTGGGGTACACCTGATGACGTTACGGGCAAACGGTATAGACCAGACATTCCTACCTGACCCTCCGTGTTAGTCCCGGTATCCCTACCTGATGCTCCGTTGTTGGCCTGGCACCCCTACCCGATATGCTGGGGTAGTACCGGTACCCCCACCGGTACTCTGCGGTAGTATTGGTACACCCACCGGTACTCCGGGGTAGTACGTGAACCCTTACTGGTTCACTGGGGTACACCTGATGACGTTACGGGCAAACGGTGTAGACCAGACATTCCTACCTGACCCTCCGTTTTAGGCCCGGTATCCCTACCTGATGCTCCGTTGGTCGTCTGGCACCCCTACCCGATATGCTGGGGTAGTACCGGTAAGCCCACCGATACTCAGCGGTAGTATCGGTACACCCACCGGTACTCCAGTGTAGTACCTGAACCCTTACTGTTTCGCTGGGGTACACCTGCTGACCTTACGGGCGTGCTCTGTAGACCAGACATTCCTACCTGACCCTCCAGGCTAGGCCCGGTATCCCTACCTGATGCTCTGCGGTAGGCCTGGCCCCGTACCCGACAATCTGGGGTAGTACCGGTACACCCACAGGTACTCCGCGGTAATATTGCTATACCCACCGGTACTCCTGGATTGTACCGGAACCCTTACTGGTGCGCCGGGGTACAACTGCTGACCCTATGGGCTCGCCGCTTTACGCCCACCCTTCCTACCTGACCCGCCGGGGTAGATCTGGTATACCTACCCGATGTTTCGAGGTAGAACCGGTTCCCCCACCGGTACTCTGGGGTTGGAACGGAACCCTTTGTGATGCGCCAGAGAACACCAGCTGTCCCTTCGTGCGCGCTGGACTAGACCCGGCGTCCCTACCGGACCCCACAGGTTAGACCCGCTATCCCTACCTGATGCTCCGCATTAGGCTTGGCACCCATACCCGATGTTCTGGGGTAGTAGTGGTACCCCCACCGTTACTCTGCGGTAGTATCGGTACACCCAGCGGTACTCCAGGGCAGTACCTGAACCCTTACTGGTTCGCTGGGGTACACCTGCTGACCTTACGAGCGTGCTCTGTAGACCAGACATTCCTACCTGACCCTCCCGGCTAGGCCCGGTATCCCTACCTGATGCTCTGCGGTAGGCCTGGCTCCCTACCCGACAATCTGGGGTAGTATCAGTACACACAGAGGTACTCCGCGGTAATATTGCTATACCCACCGGTACTCCTGGATGGTACCGGAACCCTTACTGGTGCGCCGGGGTACAACTGCTAACCCTACGGGCACACTGCTTTGGACCCACCCTTCCTACCTGACCCTCCGGGGTAGGTCTGGTATACCTACCAAATGTTTCGAGGTAGAACCGGTTCCCCCTCCGGTATTCTGGGGTTGGAACGGAACCCTTTGTGATGCGCCAGAGAACACCAGCTGTCCCTTCGTGCGCGCTGGACTAGACGCGGCCTCCCTACCGGACCCCATAGGTTAGACCCGCTATCCCTACCTGATGCTCCGCATTGGGCTTGGCACCCATACCCGATCTTCTGCGGTAGTAGCGGTACCCCCACCGTTACTCTGCGGTAGTATCGGTACACCCACCGGTACTCCGGGGTAGTACGTGAACCCTTACTGGTTCACTGGGGTACACCTGATGACGTTACGGGCAAACGGTATAGACCAGACATTCCTACCTGACCCTCCGTGTTAGTCCCGGTATCCCTACCTGATGCTCCGTTGTTGGCCTGGCACCCCTACCCGATATGCTGGGGTAGTACCGGTACCCCCACCGGTACTCTGCGGTAGTATTGGTACACCCACCGGTACTCCAGGGCAGTACCTGAACACTTACTGGTTCGCTGGGGTACACCTGCTGACCTTACGGGCGTGCTCTGTAGACCAGACATTCCTACCTGACCCTCCAGGCTAGGCCCGGTATCCCTACCTGATGCTCTGTGGTAGGCCTGGCCCCCTACCCGACAATCTGGGGTAGTACCGGTACACCCACAGGTACTCCGCGGTACTTTTGCTATACCCACCGGTACTCCTGGATTGTACCGGAACCCTTACTGGTGCGCCGGGGTACACCTGCTGACCCTACGGGCACACTGCTTTGGACCCACCCTTCCTACCTGACCCGCCGGGGTAGGTCTGGTATACCTACCCGATGTTTCGAGGTAGAACCGGATCCCCACCGGTACTCTGGGGTTGGAACGGAACCATTTGTGATGCGCCAGAGAACACCAGCTGTCCCTTCGTGCGCGCTGGACTAGACCCGGCCTCCCTACCGGACCCCACAGGTTAGACTCGGTATCCCTACCTGATGCTCCGCATTGGGCTTGGCACCCATACCCGATCTTCTGCGGTAGTAGCGGTACCCCCACCGTTACTCTGCGGTAGTATCGGTACACCCACCGGTACTCCGGGGTAGTACGTGAACCCTTATTGGTTCACTGGGGTACACCTGCTGACGTTACGGGCAAAAGGTATAGACCAGACATTCCTACCTGACCCTCCGTGTTAGGCCCGGTATCCCTACCTGATGCTCCGTTGTTGGCCTGGCACCCCTACCCGATATGCTGGGGTAGTACCGGTACCCCCACCGGTACTCTGCGGTAGTATTGGTATACCCACCGGTACTCCAGGGTAGTACCTGAACCGTTACTGGTTCGCTGGGGTACACCTGCTGACCTTACGGGTGTGCTGTGTAGACCAGACATTCCTACCTGAACCTCCAGGCTAGGCCCGGTATCCCTACCTGATGCTCTGCGGTAGGCCTGGCCCCGTACCCGACAATCTGGGGTAGTACCGGTACACCCACAGGTACTCCGCGGTACTTTTGCTATACCCACCGGTACTCCTGGATTGTACCGGAACCCTTACTGGTGCGCCGGGGTACACCTGCTGACCCTACGGGCGCGCCGCTTTACGCCCACCCTTCCTACCTGACCCGCCGGGGTAGGCCTGGTATACCTACCAAATGTTTCAAGGTAGAACCGGTTGCCCCACCGGTACTCTGGGGTTGGAACGGAACCCTTTGTGATGCGCCAGAGAACACCAGCTGTCCCTTCGTGCGCGCTGGACTAGACCCGGCCTCCCTACCGGACCCCACAGGTTAGACCCGCTATCCCTACCTGATGCTCCGCATTAGGCTTGGCAGCCATACCCGATGTTCTGGGGTAGTAGCGGTACACCCACCGTTACTCTGCGGTAGTATCGGTACACCCACCAGTACTCCGGGGTGGTACGTGAACCCTTACTGGTTCACTGGGGTACACCTGATGACGTTACGGGCAAAAGGTATAGACCAGACATTCCTACCTGACCCTCGGTGTTAGTCCCGGTATCCCTACCTGATGCTCCGTTGTTGGCCTGGCACCCCTACCCGATATGCTGGGGTAGTACCGGTACCCCCACCGGTACTCTGCGGTAGTATTGGTACACCCACCGGTACTCCGGGGTAGTACGTGAACCCTTACTGGTTCACTGGGGTACACCTGCTGACGTTAATGGGGCGCGGTGTAGACCAGACATTCCTACCTGACCCTCCGTTTTAGGCCCGGTATCCCTACCTGATGCTCCGTTGTTGGCCTGGCACCCCTACCCGATATGCTGGGGTAGTACCGGTACCCCCACCGGTACTCTGCGGTAGTATTGGTACACCCACCGGTACTCCGGGGTAGTACGTGAACACTTCCTGGTTGACTGGGGTACACCTGCTGACGTTTCTGCCGCGCGGTGTGGACCAGACATTCCTACCTGACCCTCTGTGTTAGTCCCGGTATCCCTACCTGATGCTCCGTTGTTGGATTGGCACCCCTACCCGATATGCTGGGGTAGTACCGGTACCCCCACCGGTACTCTGCGGTAGTATTGGTACACCCACCGGTACTCCAGGGCAGTACCTGAACACTTACTGGTTCGCTGGGGTACACCTGCTGACCTTACGGGCCTGCTGTGTAGACCAGACATTCCTACCTGACCCTCCAGGCTAGGCCCGGTATCCCTACCTGATGCTCTGCGGTAGGCCTGGCCCCCTACCCGACAATCTGGGGTAGTACCGGTACACCCAGAGGTACTCCGCGGTACTTTTGCTATACCCACCGGTACTCCTGGATTGTACCAGAACCCTTACTGGTGCGCCGGGGTACACCTGCTGACCCTAGGGGCACACTGCTTTGGACCCACCCTTCCTACCTGACCCGCCGGGGTAGGACTGGTATACCTACCCGATGTTTCGAGGTAGAACCGGTTCCCCCACCGGTACTGTGGGGTTGGAACGGAACCCTTTGTGATGCGCCAGAGAACACCAGCTGTCCCTTCGTGCGCGCTGGACTAGACCCGGCCTCCCTACCGGACCCCACAGGTTAGACCCGCTATCCCTACCTGATGCTCCGCATTAGGCTTGGCACCCATACCCGATGTTCTGGGGTACTAGCGGTACCCCCACCGTTACTCTGCGGTAGTATCGGTACACCCACCGGTACTCCGGGGTAGTACGTGAACCCTTACTGGTTCACTGGGGTACACCTGCTGACGTTACTGGCGCGCGGTGTAGACCAGACATTCCTACCTGACCCTCCGTTTTAGGCCCGGTATCCCTACCTGATGCTCCGTTGTTGGCCTGGCACCCCTACCCGATATGCTGGGGTAGTACCGCTACCCCCACCGGTACTCTGCGGTAGGATTGGTACACCCACCGGTACTCCAGGGTAGTACCTGAACCCTTACTGGTTCGCTGGGGTACACCTGCTGACCTTACGGGCGTGCTGTGTAGACCAGACATTCCTACCTGACCCTCCAGGCTAGGCCCGGTATCCCTACCTGATGCTCTGCGGTAGGCCTGGCCCCCTACCCGACAATCTGGGGTAGTACCGGTACACCCACAGGTACTCCGCGGTACTTTTGCTATACCCACCGGTACTCCTGGATTGTACCGGAACCCTTACTGGTGCGCCGGGTTACACCTGCTGACCCTATGGGCTCGCCGCTTTACGCCCACCCTTCCTACCTGACCCGCTGGGGTAGGCCTGGTATACATACCCGATGTTTCGAGGTAGAACCGGTTCCCCCACCGGTACTCTGGGTTTGGAACGGAACCCTTTGTGATGCGCCAGAGAACACCAGCTGTCCCTTCGTGCGCGCTGGACTAGACCCGGCCTCCCTACCGGTCCCCACAGGTTAGACCCGCTATCCCTACCTGATGCTCCGCATTAGGCTTGGCACCCATACCCGATGTTCTGGGGTAGTAGCGGTACCCCCACCGTTACTCTGCGGTAGTATCGGTACACCCACCGGTACTCCGGGGTAGTTCGTGAACCCTTACTGGTTCACTGGGGTACACCTGCTGACGTTACTGGCTCGCGGTGTAGACCAGACATTCCTACCTGACCCTCCGTTTTAGGCCCGGCATCCCTACCTGATGCTCCGTTGTTGGCCTGGCACCCCTACCCGATATGCTGGAGTAGTACCGGTACCCCCACCGGTACTCTGCGGTAGTATTGGTACACCCACCGGTACTCCAGGGCAGTACCTGAACACTTACTGGTTCGCTGGGGTACACCTGCTGACCTTACGGGCGTGCTGTGTAGACCAGACATTCCTACCTGACCCTCCAGGCTAGGCCCGGTATCCCTACCTGATGCTCTGCGGTAGGCCTGGCCCCCTACCCGACAATCTGGGGTAGTACCGGTACACCCACAGGTACTCCGCGGTACTTTTGCTATACCCACCGGTACTCCTGGATTTTACCGGAACCGTTACTGGTGCGCCGGGGTACACCTGCTGACCCTACGGGCACACTGCTTTGGACCCACCCTTCCTAACTGACCCGCCGGGGTAGGTCTGGTATACCTACCCGATGTTTCGAGGTAGAACCGGTTCCCCCACCGGTACTCTGGGGTTGGAATGGAACCCTTTGTGATGCGCCAGAGAACACCAGCTGTCCCTTCGTGCGCGCTGGACTAGACCCGGCCTCCCTACCGGACCCCACAGGTTAGACCCGCTATCCCTACCTGATGCTCCGCATTAGGCTTGGCACCCATACCCGATGTTCTGGGGTAGTAGTGGTACCCCCACCGTTACTCTGCGGTAGTATCGGTACACCCAGCGGTACTCCAGGGCAGTACCTGAACCCTTACTGGTTCGCTGGGGTACACCTGCTGACCTTACGGGCGTGCTCTGTAGACCAGACATTCCTACCTGACCCTCCGTGTTAGGCCCGGTATCCCTACCTGATGCTCCGTTGTTGGCCTGGCACCCCTACCCGATATGCTGGGGTAGTACCGGTACCCCCACCGGTACTCTGCGGTAGTATTGTTACACCCACCGGTACTCCAGGGCAGTACCTGAATACTTACTGGTTCGCTGGGGTACACCTGCTGACCTTACGGGCGTGCTCTGTACACCAGACATTCCTACCTGACCCTCCAGGCTAGGCCCGGTATCCCTACCTGAAGCTCTGCGGTAGGCCTGGCCCCCTACCCGACAATCTGGGGTAGTACCGGTACACCCAGAGGTACTCCGCGGTAATTTTGCTATACCCACCGGTACTCCTGGATTGTACCAGAACCCTTACTGGTGCGCCGGGGTACACCTGCTGACCCTAGGGGCACACTGCTTTGGACCCACCCTTCCTACCTGACCCGCCGGGGTAGGACTGGTATACCTACCCGATGTTTCGAGGTAGAACCGGTTCCCCCACCGGTACTGTGGGGTTGGAACGGAACCCTTTGTGATGCGCCAGAGAACACCAGCTGTCCCTTCGTGCGCGCTGGACTAGACCCGGCCTCCCTACCGGACCCCACAGGTTAGACCCGCTATCCCTACCTGATGCTCCGCATTAGGCTTGGCACCCATACCCGATGTTCTGGGGTACTAGCGGTACCCCCACCGTTACTCTGCGGTAGTATCGGTACACCCACCGGTACTCCGGGGTAGTACGTGAACCCTTACTGGTTCACTGGGGTACACCTGCTGACGTTACTGGCGCGCGGTGTAGACCAGACATTCCTACCTGACCCTCCGTTTTAGGCCCGGTATCCCTACCTGATGCTCCGTTGTTGGCCTGGCACCCCTACCCGATATGCTGGGGTAGTACCGCTACCCCCACCGGTACTCTGCGGTAGGATTGGTACACCCACCGGTACTCCAGGGTAGTACCTGAACCCTTACTGGTTCGCTGGGGTACACCTGCTGACCTTACGGGCGTGCTGTGTAGACCAGACATTCCTACCTGACCCTCCAGGCTAGGCCCGGTATCCCTACCTGATGCTCTGCGGTAGGCCTGGCCCCCTACCCGACAATCTGGGGTAGTACCGGTACACCCACAGGTACTCCGCGGTACTTTTGCTATACCCACCGGTACTCCTGGATTGTACCGGAACCCTTACTGGTGCGCCGGGTTACACCTGCTGACCCTATGGGCTCGCCGCTTTACGCCCACCCTTCCTACCTGACCCGCTGGGGTAGGCCTGGTATACATACCCGATGTTTCGAGGTAGAACCGGTTCCCCCACCGGTACTCTGGGTTTGGAACGGAACCCTTTGTGATGCGCCAGAGAACACCAGCTGTCCCTTCGTGCGCGCTGGACTAGACCCGGCCTCCCTACCGGTCCCCACAGGTTAGACCCGCTATCCCTACCTGATGCTCCGCATTAGGCTTGGCACCCATACCCGATGTTCTGGGGTAGTAGCGGTACCCCCACCGTTACTCTGCGGTAGTATCGGTACACCCACCGGTACTCCGGGGTAGTTCGTGAACCCTTACTGGTTCACTGGGGTACACCTGCTGACGTTACTGGCTCGCGGTGTAGACCAGACATTCCTACCTGACCCTCCGTTTTAGGCCCGGCATCCCTACCTGATGCTCCGTTGTTGGCCTGGCACCCCTACCCGATATGCTGGAGTAGTACCGGTACCCCCACCGGTACTCTGCGGTAGTATTGGTACACCCACCGGTACTCCAGGGCAGTACCTGAACACTTACTGGTTCGCTGGGGTACACCTGCTGACCTTACGGGCGTGCTCTGTAGACCAGACATTCCTACCTGACCCTCCAGGCTAGGCCCGGTATCCCTACCTGATGCTCTGCGGTAGGCCTGGCCCCCTACCCGACAATCTGGGGTAGTACCGGTACACCCACAGGTACTCCGCGGTACTTTTGCTATACCCACCGGTACTCCTGGATTTTACCGGAACCGTTACTGGTGCGCCGGGGTACACCTGCTGACCCTACGGGCACACTGCTTTGGACCCACCCTTCCTAACTGACCCGCCGGGGTAGGTCTGGTATACCTACCCGATGTTTCGAGGTAGAACCGGTTCCCCCACCGGTACTCTGGGGTTGGAATGGAACCCTTTGTGATGCGCCAGAGAACACCAGCTGTCCCTTCGTGCGCGCTGGACTAGACCCGGCCTCCCTACCGGACCCCACAGGTTAGACCCGCTATCCCTACCTGATGCTCCGCATTAGGCTTGGCACCCATACCCGATGTTCTGGGGTAGTAGTGGTACCCCCACCGTTACTCTGCGGTAGTATCGGTACACCCAGCGGTACTCCAGGGCAGTACCTGAACCCTTACTGGTTCGCTGGGGTACACCTGCTGACCTTACGGGCGTGCTCTGTAGACCAGACATTCCTACCTGACCCTCCGTGTTAGGCCCGGTATCCCTACCTGATGCTCCGTTGTTGGCCTGGCACCCCTACCCGATATGCTGGGGTAGTACCGGTACCCCCACCGGTACTCTGCGGTAGTATTGTTACACCCACCGGTACTCCAGGGCAGTACCTGAATACTTACTGGTTCGCTGGGGTACACCTGCTGACCTTACGGGCGTGCTCTGTACACCAGACATTCCTACCTGACCCTCCAGGCTAGGCCCGGTATCCCTACCTGAAGCTCTGCGGTAGGCCTGGCCCCCTACCCGACAATCTGGGGTAGTACCGGTACACCCACAGGTACTCCGCGGTACTTTTGCTATACCCACCGGTACTCCTGGATTGTACCGGAACCCTTACTGGTGCGCCGGGGTACACCTGCTGACCCTACGGGCGCGCCGCTTTACGCCCACCCTTCCTACCTGACCCGCCGGGGTAGGCCTGGTATACCTACCCGATGTTTCGAGGTAGAACCGGTTCCCCCACCGGTACTCTGGGGTTGGAACGGAACCCTTTGTGATGCGCCAGAGAACACCAGCTGTCCCTTCGTGCGCGCTGGACTAGACCCGGCCTCCCTACCGGACCCCACAGGTTACACCCGGTATCCCTACCTGATGCTCCGCATTAAGCTTGGCACCCATACCCGATGTTCTGGGGTAGTAGCGGTACCCCCACCGTTACTCTGCCGTAGTATCAGTACACTCACCGGTACTCCGGGGTACTACGTGAACCCTTACTGGTTCACTGGGGTACACCTGCTGACGTTACTGGCGCGCGGTGTAGACCAGACATTCCTACCTGACCCTCCGTTTTAGGCCCGGTATCCCTACCTGATGCTCCGTTGTTGGCCTGGCACCCCTACCCGATATGCTGGGGTAGTACTGGTACCCCCACCGGTACTCTGCGGTAGTATTGGTATACCCAGCGGTACTCCAGGGTAGTACCTGAACCCTTACTGGTTCGCTGGGGTACACCTGCTGACCTTACGGGTGTGCTGTGTAGACCAGACATTCCTACCTGACCCTCCAGGCTAGGCCCGGTATCCCTACCTGATGCTCTGCGGTAGGCCTGGCCCCCTACCCGACAATCTGGGGTAGTACCGGTACACCCACAGGTACTCCGCGGTACTTTTGCTATACCCACCGGTACTCCTGGATTTTACCGGAACCCTTACTGGTGCGCCGGGGTACACCTGCTGACCCTACGGGCACACTGCTTTGGACCCACCCTTCCTACCTGACCCGCCGGGGTAGGTCTGGTATACCTACCCGATGTTTCGAGGTAGAACCGGTTCCCCCACCGGTACTCTGGGGTTGGAACGGAACCCTGTGTGATGCGCTAGAGAACACCAGCTGTCCCTTCGTGCGCGCTGGACTAGACCCGGCCTCCCTACCGGACCCCACAGGTTAGACCCGCTATCCCTACCTGATGCTCCGCATTAGGCCTGGCACCCATACCCGATGTTCTGGGGTAGTAGCGGTACCCCCACCGTTACTCTGCGGTAGTATCGCTACACCCACCGGTACTCCGGGGTAGTACGTGAACCCTTACTGGTTCACTGGGGTACACCTGATGACGTTACGGGCAAACGGTGTAGACCAGACATTCCTACCTGACCCTCCGTTTTAGGCCCGGTATCCCTACCTGATGCTCCGTTGGTCGTCTGGCACCCCTACCCGATATGCTGGGGTAGTACCGGTAAGCCCACCGATACTCAGCGGTAGTATCGGTACACCCACCGGTACTCCAGTGTAGTACCTGAACCCTTACTGTTTCGCTGGGGTACACCTGCTGACCTTACGGGCGTGCTCTGTAGACCAGACATTCCTACCTGACCCTCCAGCTAGGCCCGGTATCCCTACCTGATGCTCTGCGGTAGGCCTGGCCCCGTACCCGACAATCTGGGGTAGTACCGGTACACCCACAGGTACTCCGCGGTAATATTGCTATACCCACCGGTACTCCTGGATTGTACCGGAACCCTTACTGGTGCGCCGGGGTACAACTGCTGACCCTATGGGCTCGCCGCTTTACGCCCACCCTTCCTACCTGACCCGCCGGGGTAGGTCTGGTATACCTACCCGATGTTTCGAGGTAGAACCGGTTCCCCCACCGGTACTCTGGGGTTGGAACGGAACCCTTTGTGATGCGCCAGAGAACACCAGCTGTCCCTTCGTGCGCGCTGGACTAGACCCGGCGTCCCTACCGGACCCCACAGGTTAGACCCGCTATCCCTACCTGATGCTCCGCATTAGGCTTGGCACCCATACCCGATGTTCTGGGGTAGTAGTGGTACCCCCACCGTTACTCTGCAGTAGTATCGGTACACCCAGCGGTACTCCAGGGCAGTACCTGAACCCTTACTGTTTCGCTGGGGTACACCTGCTGACCTTACGGGCGTGCTCTGTAGACCAGACATTCCTACCTGACCCTCCAGGCTAGGCCCGGTATCCCTACCTGATGCTCTGCGGTAGGCCTGGCTCCCTACCCGACAATCTGGGGTAGTATCAGTACACACAGAGGTACTCCGCGGTACTATTGCTATACCCACCGGTACTCCTGGATGGTACCGGAACCCTTACTGGTGCGCCGGGGTACAACTGCTAACCCTACGGGCACACTGCTTTGGACCCACCCTTCCTACCTGACCCTCCGGGGTAGGTCTGGTATACCTACCAAATGTTTCGAGGTAGAACCGGTTCCCCCTCCGGTATTCTGGGGTTGGAACGGAACCCTTTGTGATGCGCCAGAGAACACCAGCTGTCCCTTCGTGCGCGCTGGACTAGACGCGGCCTCCCTACCGGACCCCATAGGTTAGACCCGCTATCCCTACCTGATGCTCCGCATTGGGCTTGGCACCCATACCCGATCTTCTGCGGTAGTAGCGGTACCCCCACCGTTACTCTGCGGTAGTATCGGTACACCCACCGGTACTCCGGGGTAGTACGTGAACCCTTACTGGTTCACTGGCGTACACCTGATGACGTTACGGGCAAACGGTATAGACCAGACATTCCTACCTGACCCTCCAGGCTAGGCCCGGTATCCCTACCTGATGCTCTGCGGTAGGCCTGGCTCCCTACCCGACAATCTGGGGTAGTATCAGTACACACAGAGGTACTCCGCGGTAATATTGCTATACCCACCGGTACTCCTGGATTGTACCGGAACCCTTACTGGTGCGCCGGGTTACACCTGCTGACCCTATGGGCTCGCCGCTTTACGCCCACCCTTCCTACCTGACCCGCTGGGGTAGGCCTGGTATACATACCCGATGTTTCGAGGTAGAACCGGTTCCCCCACCGGTACTCTGGGTTTGGAACTGAACCCTTTGTGATGCGCCAGAGAACACCAGCTGTCCCTTCGTGCTCGCTGGACTAGACCCGGCCTCCCTACCGGACTCCACAGGTTAGACCCGCTATCCCTACCTGATGCTCCGCATTAGGCTTGGCACCCATACCCGATGTTCTGGGGTAGTAGCGGTACCCCCACCGTTACTCTGCGGTAGTATCGGTACACCCACCGGTACTCCGGGGTAGTTCGTGAACCCTTACTGGTTCACTGGGGTACACCTGCTGACGTTACTGGCTCGCGGTGTAGACCAGACATTCCTACCTGACCCTCCGTTTTAGGCCCGGCATCCCTACCTGATGCTCCGTTGTTGGCCTGGCACCCCTACCCGATATGCTGGAGTAGTACCGGTACCCCCACCGGTACTCTGCGGTAGTATTGGTACACCCACCGGTACTCCAGGGCAGTACCTGAACACTTACTGGTTCGCTGGGGTACACCTGCTGACCTTACGGGCGTGCTCTGTAGACCAGACATTCCTACCTGACCCTCCAGGCTAGGCCCGGTATCCCTACCTGATCCTCTGCGGTAGGCCTGGCCCCCTACCCGACAATCTGGGGTAGTACCGGTACACCCACAGGTACTCCGCGGTACTTTTGCTATACCCACCGGTACTCCTGGATTTTACCGGAACCGTTACTGGTGCGCCGGGGTACACCTGCTGACCCTACGGGCACACTGCTTTGGACCCACCCTTCCTAACTGACCCGCCGGGGTAGGTCTGGTATACCTACCCGATGTTTCGAGGTAGAACCGGTTCCCCCACCGGTACTCTGGGGTTGGAACGGAACCCTTTGTGATGCGCCAGAGAACACCAGCTGTCCCTTCGTGCGCGCTGGACTAGACCCGGCCTCCCTACCGGACCCCACAGGTTAGACCCGCTATCCCTACCTGATGCTCCGCATTAGGCTTGGCACCCATACCCGATGTTCTGGGGTAGTAGTGGTACCCCCACCGTTACTCTGCGGTAGTATCGGTACACCCAGCGGTACTCCAGGGCAGTACCTGAACCCTTACTGGTTCGCTGGGGTACACCTGCTGACCTTACGGGCGTGCTCTGTAGACCAGACATTCCTACCTGACCCTCCAGGCTAGGCCCGGTATCCCTACCTGATGCTCCGTTGTTGGCCTGGCACCCCTACCCGATATGCTGGGGTAGTACCGGTACCCCCACCGGTACTCTGCGGTAGTATTGGTACACCCACCGGTACTCCAGGGCAGTACCTGAATACTTACTGGTTCGCTGGGGTACACCTGCTGACCTTACGGGCGTGCTCTGTACACCAGACATTCCTACCTGACCCTCCAGGCTAGGCCCGGTATCCCTACCTGATGCTCTGCGGTAGGCCTGGCCCCCTACCCGACAATCTGGGGTAGTACCGGTACACGCACAGGTACTCCGCGGTACTTTTGCTATACCCACCGGTACTCCTGGATTGTACCGGAACCCTTACTGGTGCGCCGGGGTACACCTGCTGACCCTACGGGCGCGCCGCTTTACGCACACACTTCCTACCTGACCCGCCGGTGTAGGCCTGGTATACCTACCCGATGTTTCGAGGTAGAACCGGTTCCCCCACCGGTACTCTGGGGTTGGAACGGAACCCTTTGTGATGCGCCAGAGAACACCAGCTGTCCCTTCGTGCGCGCTGGACTAGACCCGGCCTCCCTACCGGTCCCCACAGGTTACACCCGGTATCCCTACCTGATGCTCCGCATTAAGCTTGGCACCCATACCCGATGTTCTGGGGTAGTAGCGGTACCCCCACCGTTACTCTGCCGTAGTATCAGTACACTCACCGGTACTCCGGGGTAGTACGTGAACCCTTACTGGTTCACTGGGGTACACCTGATGACGTTACTGGCGCGCGGTGTAGACCAGACATTCCTACCTGACCCTCCGTTTTAGGCCCGGCATCCCTACCTGATGCTCCGTTGTTGGCCTGGCACCCCTACCCGATATGCTGGGGTAGTACCGCTACCCCCACCGGTACTCTGCGGTAGTATCGGTACACCCACCGGTACTCCAGGGCAGTACCTGAACACTTACTGGTTCGCTGGGGTACACCTGCTGACCTTACGGGCGTGCTCTGTAGACCAGACATTCCTACCTGACCCTCCAGGCTAGGCCCGGTATCCCTACCTGATGCTCTGCGGTAGGCCTGGCCCCCTACCCGACAATCTGGGGTAGTACCGGTACACCCACAGGTACTCCGCGGTACTTTTGCTATACCCACCGGTACTCCTGGATTGTACCGGAACCCTTACTGGTGCGCCGGGGTACACCTGCTGACCCTACGGGCGCTCCGCTTTACGCCCACCCTTCCTACCTGACCCGCCGGGGTAGGCCTGGTATACCTACCCGATGTTTCGAGGTAGAACCGGTTCCCCCACCGGTACTCTGGGGTTGGAACGGAACCCTTTGTGATGCGCCAGAGAACACCAGCTGTCCCTTCATGCGCGCTGGACTAGACCCGGCCTCCCTACCGGACCCCACAGGTTAGACCCGCTATCCCTACCTGATGCTCCGCATTAGTCTTGGCACCCATACCCGATGTTCTGGGGTAGTAGTGGTACCCCCACCGTTACTCTGCGGTAGTATCGGTACACCCAGCGGTACTCCAGGGCAGTACCTGAACCCTTACTGGTTCGCTGGGGTACACCTTCTGACCTTACGGGCGTGCTCTGTAGACCAGACATTCCTACCTGACCCTCCCGGCTAGGCCCGGTATCCCTACCTGATGCTCTGCGGTAGGCCTGGCTCCCTACCCGACAATCTGGGGTAGTATCAGTACACACAGAGGTACTCCGCGGTAATATTGCTATACCCACCGGTACTCCTGGATGGTACCGGAACCCTTACTGGTGCGCCGGGGTACAACTGCTAACCCTACGGGCACACTGCTTTGGACCCACCCTTCCTACCTGACCCTCCGGGGTAGGTCTGGTATACCTACCAAATGTTTCGAGGTAGAACTGGTTCCCCCTCCGGTATTCTGGGGTTGGAACGGAACCCTTTGTGATGCGCCAGAGAACACCAGCTGTCCCTTCGTGCGCGCTGGACTAGACGCGGCCTCCCTACCGGACCCCATAGGTTAGACCCGCTATCCCTACCTGATGCTCCGCATTGGGCTTGGCACCCATACCCGATCTTCTGCGGTAGTAGCGGTACCCCCACCGTTACTCTGCGGTAGTATCGGTACACCCACCGGTACTCCGGGGTAGTACGTGAACCCTTACTGGTTCACTGGGGTACACCTGATGACGTTACGGGCAAACGGTATAGACCAGACATTCCTACGTGACCCTCCGTGTTAGTCCCGGTATCCCTACCTGATGCTCCGTTGTTGGCCTGGCACCCCTACCCGATATGCTGGGGTAGTACCGGTACCCCCACCGGTACTCTGCGGTAGTATTGGTACACCCACCGGTACTCCAGGGCAGTACCTGAACACTTACTGGTTCGCTGGGGTACACCTGCTGACCTTACGGGCGTGCTCTGTAGACCAGACATTCCTACCTGACCCTCCAGGCTAGGCCCGGTATCCCTACCTGATGCTCTGTGGTAGGCCTGGCCCCCTACCCGACAATCTGGGGTAGTACCGGTACACCCACAGGTACTCCGCGGTACTTTTGCTATACCCACCGGTACTCCTGGATTGTACCGGAACCCTTACTGGTGCGCCGGGGTACACCTGCTGACCCTACGGGCACACTGCTTTGGACCCACCCTTCCTACCTGACCCGCCGGGGTAGGTCTGGTATACCTACCCGATGTTTCGAGGTAGAACCGGATCCCCACCGGTACTCTGGGGTTGGAACGGAACCATTTGTGATGCGCCAGAGAACACCAGCTGTCCCTTCGTGCGCGCTGGACTAGACCCGGCCTCCCTACCGGACCCCACAGGTTAGACCCGCTATCCCTACCTGATGCTCCGCATTAGGCTTGGCACCCATACCCGATGTTCTGGGGTAGTAGCGGTACCCCCACCGTTACTCTGCGGTAGTATCGGTACACCCACCGGTACTCCGGGGTAGTACGTGAACCCTTATTGGTTCACTGGGGTACACCTGCTGACGTTACGGGCAAAAGGTATAGACCAGACATTCCTACCTGACCCTCCGTGTTAGGCCCGGTATCCCTACCTGATGCTCCGTTGTTGGCCTGGCACCCCTACCCGATATGCTGGGGTAGTACCGGTAAGCCCACCGATACTCAGCGGTAGTATCGGTACACCCACCGGTACTCCAGTGTAGTACCTGAACCCTTACTGTTTCGCTGGGGTACACCTGCTGACCTTACGGGCGTGCTCTGTAGACCAGACATTCCTACATGACCCTCCAGGCTAGGCCCGGTATCCCTACCTGATGCTCTGCGGTAGGCCTGGCCCCGTACCCGACAATCTGGGGTAGTACCGGTACACCCACAGGTACTCCGCGGTACTTTTGCTATACCCACCGGTACTCCTGGATTGTACCGGAACCCTTACTGGTGCGCCGGGGTACAACTGCTGACCCTATGGGCTCGCCGCTTTACGCCCACCCTTCCTACCTGACCCGCCGGGGTAGGCCTGGTATACCTACCCGATGTTTCGAGGTAGAACCGGTTCCCCCACCGGTACTCTGGGGTTGGAACGGAACCCTTTGTGATGCGCCAGAGAACACCAGCTGTCCCTTCGTGCGCGCTGGACTAGACCCGGCCTCCCTACCGGACCCCACAGCTTAGACCCTCTATCCCTACCTGATGCTCCGCATTAGGCTTGGCACCCATACCCGATCTTCTGCGGTAGTAGGGGTACCCCCACCGTTACTCTGCGGTAGTATCGGTACACCCACCGGTACTCCGGGGTAGTACGTGAACCCTTACTGGTTCACTGGGGTACACCTGCTGACGTTACTGCCGCGCGGTGTGGACCAGACATTCCTACCTGACCCTCTGTTGTAGTCCCGGTATCCCTACCTGATGCTCCGTTGTTGGATTGGCACCCCTATCCGATATGCTGGGGTAGTACCGGTACCCCCACCGGTACTCTGCGGTAGTATTGGTACACCCACCGGTACTCCAGGGCAGTACCTGAACACTTACTGGTTCGCTGGGGTACACCTGCTGACCTTACGGGCCTGCTGTGTAGACCAGACATTCCTACCTGACCCTCCAGGCTAGGCCCGGTATCCCTACCTGATGCTCTGCGGTAGGCCTGGCCCCCTACCCGACAATCTGGGGTAGTACCGGTACACCCAGAGGTACTCCGCGGTAATTTTGCTATACCCACCGGTACTCCTGGATTGTACCAGAACCCTTACTGGTGCGCCGGGGTACACCTGCTGACCCTAGGGGCACACTGCTTTGGACCCACCCTTCCTACCTGACCCGCCGGGGTAGGCCTGGTATACCTACCCGATTTTTCGAGGTAGAACCGGTTCCCCCACCGGTACTCTGGGTTTGGAACGGAACCCTTTGTGATGCGCCAGAGAACACCAGCTGTCCCTTCGTGCGCACTGGACTAGACCCGGCCTCCCTACCGGACCCCACAGGTTAGACCCGCTATCCCTACCTGATGCTCCGCATTAGGCTTGGCACCCATACCCAATCTTCTGTGGTAGTAGCGGTACCCCCACCGTTACTCTGCGGTAGTATCGGTACACCCACCGGTACTCCGGGGTAGTACGTGAACCCTTACTGGTTCACTGGGGTACACCTGCTGACGTTACTGGCGCGCGGTGTAGACCAGACATTCCTACTTGACCCTCCGTTTTAGGCCCGGCATCCCTACCTGATGCTCCGTTGTTGGCCTGGCACCCCTACCCGATATGCTGGGGTAGTACCGGTACCCCCACCGGTACTCTGCGGTAGTATTGGTACACCCACCGGTACTCCAGGGCAGTACCTGAACACTTACTGGTTCGCTGGGGTACACCTGCTGACCTTACGGGCGTGCTGTGTAGACCAGACATTCCTACCTGACCCTCCAGGCTAGGCCCGGTACCCCTACCTGATGCTCTGCGGTAGGCCTGGCCCCCTACCCGACAATCTGGGGTAGTAGCGGTACACCCACAGGTACTCCGCGGTACTTTTGCTATACCCACCGGTACTCCTGGATTTTACCGGAACCCTTACTGGTGCACCGGGGTACACCTGCTGACCCTACGGGCACACTGCTTTGGACCCACCCTTCCTAACTGACCCGCCGGGGTAGGTCTGGTATACCTACCCAATGTTTCGAGGTAGAACCGGTTCCCCCACCGGTACTCTGGGGTTGGAACGGAACCCTTTGTGATGCGCCAGAGAACACCAGCTGTCCCTTCGTGCGCGCTGGACTAGACCCGGCCTCCCTACCGGACCCCACAGCTTAGACCCGCTATCCCTACCTGATGCTCCGCATTAGGCTTGGCACCCATACCCGATCTTCTGCGGTAGTAGGGGTACCCCCACCGTTACTCTGCGGTAGTATCGCTACACCCACCGGTACTCCGGGGTAGTACGTGAACCCTTACTGGTTCACTGGGGTACACCTGCTGACGTTACTGCCGCGCGGTGTGGACCAGACATTCCTACCTGACCCTCTGTTGTAGTCCCGGTATCCCTACCTGATGCTCCGTTGTTGGATTGGCACCCCTATACGATATGCTGGGGTAGTACCGGTACCCCCACCGGTACTCTGCGGTAGTATTGGTACACCCACCGGTACTCCAGGGTAGTACCTGAACCCTTACTGGTTCGCTGGGGTACACCTGCTGACCTTACGGGCGTGCTGTGTAGACCAGACATTCCTACCTGACCCTCCAGGCTAGGCCCGGTATCCCTACCTGATGCTCTGCGGTAGGCCTGGCCCCCGACCCGACAATCTGGGGTAGTACCGGTACACCCACAGGTACTCCGCGGTACTTTTGCTATACCCACCGGTACTCCTGGATTGTACCGGAACCCTTACTGGTGCGCTGGGGTACACCTGCTGACCCTATGGGCTCGCCGCTTTACGCCCACCCATCCTACCTGACCCTCCGGGGTAGGCCTGGTATACCTACCCGATGTTTCGAGGTAGAACCGGTTCCCCCACCGGTACTCTGGGGTTGGAACGGAACCATTTGTGATGCGCCAGAGAACACCAGCTGTCCCTTCGTGCGCGCTGGACTAGACCCGGCCTCCCTACCGGACCCCACAGGTTAGACCCGGTATCCAAACCTGATGCTCCGCATTAGGCTTGGCACCCATACCCGATGTTCTGGGGTAGTAGCGGTACCCCCACCGTTACTCTGCGGTAGTATCGGTACACCCACCGGTACTCCGGGGTAGTACGTGAATCCTTACTGGTTCCCTGGGGTACACCTGCTGACGTTACGGGCAAAAGGTATAGACCAGACATTCCTACCTGACCCTCCGTGTTAGGCCCGGTATCCCTACCTGATGCTCCGTTGTGGTCCTGGCACCCCTACCCGATATGCTGGGGTAGTACCGCTACCCCCACCGGTACTCTGCGGTAGTATTGTTACACCCACCGGTACTCCAGGGTAGTACCTGAACACTTACTGGTTCGCTGGGGTACACCTGCTGACCTTACTGGTGTGCTGTGTAGACCAGACATTCCTACCTGAACCTCCAGGCTAGGCCCGGTATCCCTACCTGATGCTCTGCGGTAGACCTGGCCCCCTACCCGACAATCTGGGGTAGTACCGGTACACCCACAGGTACTCCGCGGTACTTTTGCTATACCCACCGGTACTCCTGGATTTTACCGGAACCCTTACTGGTGCGCCGGGGTACACCTGCTGACCCTACGGGCACACTGCTTTGGACCCACCCTTCCTACCTGACTCGCCGGGGTAGGTCTGGTATACCTACCCGATGTTTCGAGGTAGAACCGGTTCCCCCACCGGTACTCTGGGTTTGGAACGGAACCCTTTGTGATGCGCCAGAGAACACCAGCTGTCCCTTCGTGCGCGCTGGACTAGACCTGACCTCCCTACCGGACCCCACAGGTTAGACCCGCTATCCCTACCTGATGCTCCGCATTAGGCTTGGCACCCATACCCGATGTTCTGGGGTAGAGCGGTACCCCCACCGTTACTCTGCGGTAGTATCGGTACACCCACCGGTACTCCGGGGTAGTACGTGAACCCTTACTGGTTCACTGGGGTACACCTGACGTTACGGGCACGCGGTATAGACCAGACATTCCTACCTGACGCTCCGTGTTAGACCCGGTATCCCTACCTGATGCTCCGTTGTTGGCATGGCACCCCTACCCGATATGCTGGGGTAGTACCGGTACCCCCACCTGTAATCTGCGGTAGTATTGGTACACCCACCGGTACTCCAGGGCAGTACCTGAACACTTACTGGTTCGCTGGGGTACACCTGCTGACCTTACGGGCGTGCTCTGTAGACCAGACATTCCTACCTGACCCTCCAGGCTAGGCCCGGTATCTCTACCTGATGCTCTGCGGTAGACCTGGCCCCCTACCCGACAATCTGGGGTAGTACCGGTACACCCACCTGTATTCCGCGGTAGTTTTGCTATACCCACCGGTACTCCTGGATTGTACCGGAACCCTTACTTGTGCGCCGGGCTACACCTGCTGACCCTACGGGCGCGCCGCTTTAGACCCACCCTTCCTACCTGACCCGCCGGGGTAGGCCTGGTATACCTACCCGATGTTTCGAGGTAGAACCGGTTCCCCCACCGGTACACTGGGGTTGGAACGGAACCCTTTGTGATGCGCCAGAGAACACCAGCTGTCCCTTCGTGCGCGCTGGACTAGACCCGGCCTCCCTACAGGACCCCACAGGTTAGACCCGCTATCCCTACCTGATGCTCCGCATTAGGCCTGGCACCCATACCCGATGTTCTGGGGTACTAGCGGTACCCCCACCATTACTCTGCGGTAGTCTCGGTACACCCACCGGTACTCCGGGATAGTACGTGAACCCTTACTGGTTCACTGGGGTACACCTGCTGACGTTACTGGCGCGAGGTGTAGACCTGGCATTCCCACCTGACCCTCCAGGCTAGGCCCGGTATCCCTACCTGATGCTCTGCGGTAGGCATGGCCCCCTACCCGACAATCTGGGGTAGTATCGGTACACCCACAGGTACTCCGCGGTAGTTTTGCTATACCCACCGGTACTCCTGGATTGTACCGGAACCCTTACTGGTGCGCCGGGGTAAACCTGCTGACCCTACGGGCTTGCCGCTTTACGCCCACCCTTCCTACCTGACCCTCCGGGGTAGGCCTGGTATACCTACCCGATGTTTCGAGGTAGAACCGGTTCCCCCACCGGTACTCTGGGGTTGGAACGGAACCCTTTGTGATGCGCCAGAGAACACCAGCTGTCCCTTCGTGCGCGCTGGACTAGACCCGGCCTCCCTACCGGACCCCACATGTTACACCCGGTATCCCTACCTGATGCTCCGCATTAGGCTTGGCACCCATACCCGATGTTCTGGGGTAGTAGCGGTACCCCCACCGTTACTCTGCGGTAGTATCGGTACACCCACCGGTACTCCGGGGTAGTACGTGAACCCTTACTGGTTCACTGGGGTACACCTGCTGACGTTACGGTCACGCGGTATAGACCAGACATTCCTACCTGACCCTCTGTTTTAGGCCCGGTATCCCTACCTGATGCTCCGTTGTTGGCTTGGCACCCCTACCTGATATGCTGGGGTAGTACCGGTACCCCCACCGGTGGTCTGTGGTAGTATTGGTACACCCACCGGTACTCCAGGGTAGGACCTGAACCCTTACTGGTTCGCTGGGGTACACCTGCTGACCTTACGGGCACGCGGTATAGACCAGACATTCCTACCTGACCCTCCAGGCTAGGCCCGGTATCCCTACCTGATGCTCTGCGGTAGACCTCGCCCCCTACCCGACAATCTGGGGTAGTACCAGTACACCCACAGGTACTCCGCGGTACTTTTGCTATACCCACCGGTACTCCTGGATTGTACCGGAACCCTTACTGGTGCGCCGGGGTACACCTGCTGACCCTACAGGCACACTGCTTTGGACCCACCCTTCCTACCTGACACGCCGGGGTAGGCCTGGTATACCTACCCGATGATTCGAGGTAGAACCGGTTCCCCCACCGGTACTCTGGGGTTGGAACGGAACCCTTTGTGATGCGCCAGAGAACACCAGCTGTCCCTTCGTGCGCGCTGGACTAGACCCGGCCTCCCTGCCGGACCCCACATGTTACACCCGGTATCCCTACCTGATGCTCCGCATTAGGCTTGGCACCCATACCCGATGTTCTGGGGTAGTAGCATTACCCCCACCGTTACTCTGCGGTAGTATCGGTACACCCACCAGTACTCCGGGGTAGTACGTGAACCCTTACTGGTTCACTGGGGTACACCTGCTGATGTTACGGGCACGCGGTATAGACCAGACATTCCTACCTGACCCTCCATTTTAGGCCCGGTATCCCTACCTGATGCTCCGTTGTTGGCCTGGCACCCATACCTGATATGCTGGGGTAGTACCGGTACCCCCACCGGTGCTCTGTGGTAGTATTGGTACACCCACCGGTACTCCAGGGCAGTACCTGAACACTTACTGGTTCGCTGGGGTACACCTGCTGACCTTACGGGCGTGCTCTGTAGACCAGACATTCCTACGTGACCCTCCAGGCTAGGCCCGGTATCCCTACCTGATTCTCTGCGGTAGGCCTGGCCCCCTACCCGACAATCTGGGGTAGTACCGGTACACCCAAAGGTACTCCGCAGTACTTTTGCTATACCCACCGGTACTCCTGGATTGTACCGGAACCCTTACTGGTGCGCCGGGGTACACCTGCTGACCCTACGGGCGCGCCGCTTTAGACCCACCCTTCCTACCTGACCCGCCGGGGTAGGCCTGGTATACCTACCCGATGTTTCGAGGTAGAACCGGTTCCCCCACCGGTACTCTGGGGTTGGAACGGAACCCTTTGTGATGCGCCAGAGAACACCAGCTGTCCCTTCGTGCGCGCTGGACTAGACCCGGCCTCCCTACCGGACCCCACAGGTTAGACCCGCTATCCCTACCTGATGCTCCGCATTAGGCCTGGCACCCATACCCGATGTTCTGGGGTAGTAGCGGTACCCCCACCGTTACACTGCGGTAGTATCGGTACACCCACCGGTACTCCGGGGTAGTATGTGAACCCTTACTGGTTCACTGGGGTACACCTGCTGACATTACTGGCGCGATATGTAGACCAGGCATTCCTACCTGACCCTCCAGGCTAGGCCCGGTATCCCTACCTGATGCTCTGTGTTTGGCCTGGCCCCCTACCCGACAATCTGGGGTAGTATCGGTACACCCACAGGTACTCCGCGGTACTTTTGCTATACCCACCGGTACTCCAGGGTAGTACCTGAACCCTTACTGGTGCGCCGGGTTACACCTGCTGACCCTACGGGCACACTGCTTTGGACCCACCCTTCCTACCTGATCCGCCGGGGTAGGCCTGGTATACCTACCCGATGTTTCGAGGTAGAACCGGTTCCCCCACCGGTACTCTGGGGTTGGAACGGAACCCTTTGTGATGCGCCAGAGAACACCAGCTGTCCCTTCGTGCGCGCTGGACTAGACCCGGCCTCCCTGCCGGACCCCACATGTTACACCCGGTATCCCTACCTGATGCTCCGCATTAGGCTTGGCACCCATACCCGATGTTCTGGGGTAGTAGCGGTACCCCCACCGTTACTCTGCGGTAGTATCGGTACACCCACCGGTACTCCGGGGCAGTACCTGAACACTTACTGGTTCGCTGGGGTACACCTGCTGACCTTACGGGCGTGCTCTGTAGACCAGACATTCCTACCTGACCCTCCAGGCTAGGCCCGGTATCCCTACCTGATGCTCTGCGGTAGGCCTGGCCCCCTACCCGACAATCTGGGGTAGTACCGGTACACCCACCGGTACTCCGCGGTACTTTTGCTATACCCACCGGTACTCCTGGATTGTACCGGAACCCTTACTGGTGCACCGGGGTACACCTGCTGACCCTACAGGCGTGCCGCTTTACGCCCACCCTTCCTACCTGACCCACCGGGGTAGGCCTGGTATACCTACCCGATGTTTCGAGGTAGAACCGGTTCCCCCACCGGTACTCTGGGGTTGGAACGGAACCCTTTGTGATGCGCCAGAGAACACCAGCTGTCCCTTCGTGCGCGCTGGACTAGACCCGGCCTCCCTACCGGACCCCACATGTTACACCCGGTATCCCTACCTGATGATCCGCATTAGGCTTGGCACCCATACCCGATGTCCTGGGGTAGTAGCGGTACCCCCACCGTTACTCTGCGGTACTATCGGTACACCCACCGGTACTCCGGGGTAGTACGTGAACCCTTACTGGTTCACTGGGGTACACCTGTTGACGTTACTGGCGCGCGGTGTAGACCAGACATTCCTACCTGACCCTCCAGGCTAGGCCCGGTATCCCTACCTTATGCTCTGCGGTAGGCCTGGCCCCCTACCCGACAATCTGGGGTAGTATCGGTACACCCACAGGTAATCCACGGTACTTTTGCTATACCCACCGGTACTCCAGGGTAGTAACTGAACCCTTACTGGTTCGCTGGGGTACACCTGCTGACCCTACGGGCACACTGCTTTGGACCCACCCTTCCTACGTGACCCGCCGGGGTAGGCCTGGTATACCTACCCGATGTTTCGAGGTAGAACCGGTTCCCCCACCGGTACTCTGGGGTTGGAACGGAACCCTTTGTGATGCGCCAGAGAACACCAGCTGTCCCTTCGTGCGCGCTGGACTAGACCCGGCCTCCCTACCGGACCCCACATGTTAGACCCGCTACCCCTACCTGATGCTCCGCATTAGGCCTGGCACCCATACCCGATGTTCTGGGGTAGTAGCGGTACCCCCACCGTTACTCTGCGGTAGTATCGGTACACCCACCGGTACTCCGGGGTAGTACGTGAACCCTTACTGGTTCACTGGGGTACAGCTGCTGACGTTACGGGCACACGGTATAGACCAGACATTCCTACCTGACGCTCCGTGTTAGACCCGGTATCCCTACCTGATACTCCGTTGTTGGCTTGGCACCCCTACCCGATATGCTGGGGTAGTACCGGTACCCCCACCGGTACTCTGCGGTAGTATTGGTACACCCACCGGTACTCCAGGGCAGTACCTGAACACTTACTGGTTCGCTGGGGTACACCTGCTGACCTTACGGGCGTGCTCTGTAGACCAGACATTCCTACCTGACCCTCCAGGCTAGGCCCGGTATCCCTACCTGATGCTCTGCGGTAGACCTGGCCCCCTACCCGACAATCTGGGGTAGTACCGGTACACCCACAGGTACTCCGCGGTACTTTTGCTATACCCACCGGTACTCCTGGATTGTACCGGAACCCTTACTGGTGCACCGGGGTACACCTGCTGACCCTACAGGCGTGCCGCTTTACGCCCACCCTTCCTACCTGACCCGCCGGGGTAGGCCTGGTATACCTACCCGATGTTTCGAGGTAGAACCGGTTCCCCCACCGGTACTCTGGGGTTGGAACGGAACCCTTTGTGATGCGCCAGAGAACACCAGCTGTCCCTTCGTGCGCGCTGGACTAGACCCGGCCTCCCTACCGGACCCCACATGTTACACCCGGTATCCCTACCTGATGATCCGCATTAGGCTTGGCACCCATACCCGATGTCCTGGGGTAGTACCGGTACCCCCACCGTTACTCTGCGGTACTATCGGTACACCCACCGGTACTCCGGGGTAGTACGTGAACCCTTACTGGTTCACTGGGGTACACCTGTTGACGTTACTGGCGCGCGGTGTAGACCAGACATTCCTACCTGACCCTCCAGGCTAGGCCCGGTATCCCTACCTTATGCTGTGCGGTAGGCCTGGCCCCCTACCCGACAATCTGGGGTAGTATCGGTACACCCACAGGTAATCCACGGTACTTTTGCTATACCCACCGGTACTCCTGGATTGTACCGGAACCCTTACTGGTGCGCCGGGGTACACCTGCTGACCCTACGGGCACACTGCTTTGGACCCACCCTTCCTACCTGACCCGCCGGGGTAGGCCTGGTATACCTACCCGATGTTTCGAGGTAGAACCGGTTCCCCCACCGGTACTCTGGGGTTGGAACGGAACCCTTTGTGATGCGCCAGAGAACACCAGCTGTCCGTTCGTGCGCGCTGGACTAGACCCGGCCTCCCTACCGGACCCCACATGTTAGACCCGCTATCCCTACCTGATGCTCCGCATTAGGCCTGGCACCCATACCCGATGTTCTGGGGTAGTAGCGGTACCCCCACCGTTACTCTGCGGTAGTATCGGTACACCCACCGGTACTCCGGGGTAGTACGTGAACCCTTACTGGTTCACTGGGGTACACCTGCTGACATTACTGGCGCGATATGTAGACCAGGCATTCCTACCTGACCCTCCAGGCTAGGCCCGGTATCCCTACCTGATGCTCCGTGTTTGGCCTGGCCCCCTACCCGACAATCTGGGGTAGTATCGGTACACCCACAGGTACTCCGCGGTACTTTTGCTATACCCACCGGTACTCCTGGATTGTACCGGAACCCTTACTGGTGCGCCGGGTTACACCTGCTGACCCTACGGGCACACTGCTTTGGACCCACCCTTCCTACCTGACCCGCCGGGGTAGGCCTGGTATACCTACCCGATGTTTCGAGGTAGAACCGGTTCCCCCACCGGTACTCTGGGGTTGGAACGGAACCCTTTGTGATGCGCCAGAGAACACCAGCTGTCCCTTCGTGCGCGCTGGACTAGACCCGGCCTCCCTGCCGGACCCCACATGTTACACCCGGTATCCCTACCTGATGCTCCGCATTAGGCTTGGCACCCATACCCGATGTTCTGGGGTAGTAGCGGTACCCCCACCGTTACTCTGCGGTAGTATCGGTACACCCACCGGTACTCCGGGGCAGTACCTGAACACTTACTTGTTCGCTGGGGTACACCTGCTGACCTTACGGGCACACGGTATAGACCAGACATTCCTACCTGACGCTCCGTGTTAGACCCGGTATCCCTACCTGAAGCTCCGTTGTTGGCTTGGCACCCCTACCCGATATGCTGGGGTAGTACCGGTACCCCCACCGGTACTCTGCGGTAGTATTGGTACACCCACCGGTACTCCAGGGCAGTACCTGAACACTTACTGGTTCGCTGGGGTACACCTGCTGACCTTACGGGCGTGCTCTGTAGACCAGACATTCCTACCTGACCCTCCAGGCTAGGCCCGGTATCCCTACCTGATGCTCTGCGGTAGACCTGGCCCCCTACCCGACAATCTGGGGTAGTACCGGTACACCCACAGGTACTCCGCGGTACTTTTGCTATACCCACCGGTACTCCTGGATTGTACCGGAACCCTTACTGGTGCACCGGGGTACACCTGCTGACCCTACAGGCGTGCCGCTTTACGCCCACCCTTCCTACCTGACCCGCCGGGGTAGGCCTGGTATACCTACCCGATGTTTCGAGGTAGAACCGGTTCCCCCACCGGTACTCTGGGGTTGGAACGGAACCCTTTGTGATGCGCCAGAGAACACCAGCTGTCCCTTCGTGCGCGCTGGACTAGACCCGGCCTCCCTACCGGACCCCACATGTTACACCCGGTATCCCTACCTGATGATCCGCATTAGGCTTGGCACCCATACCCGATGTCCTGGGGTAGTAGCGGTACCCCCACCGTTACTCTGCGGTACTATCGGTACACCCACCGGTACTCCGGGGTAGTACGTGAACCCTTACTGGTTCACTGGGGTACACCTGTTGACGTTACTGGCGCGCGGTGTAGACCAGACATTCCTACCTGACCCTCCAGGCTAGGCCCGGTATCCCTACCTTATGCTCTGCGGTAGGCCTGGCCCCCTACCCGACAATCTGGGGTAGTATCGGTACACCCACAGGTAATCCACGGTACTTTTGCTATACCCACCGGTACTCCTGGATTGTACCGGAACCCTTACTGGTGCGCCGGGGTACACCTGCTGACCCTACGGGCACACTGCTTTGGACCCACCCTTCCTACCTGACCCGCCGGGGTAGGCCTGGTATACCTACCCGATGTTTCGAGGTAGAACCGGTTCCCCCACCGGTACTCTGGGGTTGGAACGGAACCCTTTGTGATGCGCCAGAGAACACCAGCTGTCCCTTCGTGCGCGCTGGACTAGACCCGGCCTCCCTACCGGACCCCACATGTTACACACGGTATCCCTACCTGATGCTCCGCATTAGGCTTGGCACCCATACCCGATGTTCTGGGGTAGTAGCGGTACCCCCACCGTTACTCTGCGGTAGTATCGGTACACCCACCGGTACTCCGGGGTAGTATGTGAACCCTTACTGGTTCACTGGGGTACACCTGCTGACATTACTGGCGCGATATGTAGACCAGGCATTCCTACCTGACCCTCCAGGCTAGGCCCGGTATCCCTACCTGATGCTCCATGTTTGGCCTGGCCCCCTACCCGACAATCTGGGGTAGTATCGGTACACCCACAGGTACTCCGCGGTACTTTTGCTATACCCACCGGTACTCCTGGATTGTACCGGAACCCTTACTGGTGCGCCGGGTTACACCTGCTGACCCTACGGGCACACTGCTTTGGACCCACCCTTCCTACCTGACCCGCCGGGGTAGGCCTGGTATACCTACCCGATGTTTCGAGGTAGAACCGGTTCCCCCACCGGTACTCTGGGGTTGGAACGGAACCCTTTGTGATGCGCCAGAGAACACCAGCTGTCCCTTCGTGCGCGCTGGACTAGACCCGGCCTCCCTGCCGGACCCCACATGTTACACCCGGTATCCCTACCTGATGCTCCGCATTAGGCTTGGCACCCATACCCGATGTTCTGGGGTAGTAGCGGTACCCCCACCGTTACTCTGCGGTAGTATCGGTACACCCACCTGTATTCCGGGGCAGTACCTGAACACTTACTGGTTCGCTGGGGTACACCTGCTGACCTTACGGGCGTGCTCTGTAGACCAGACATTCCTACCTGACCCTCCAGGCTAGGCCCGGTATCCCTACCTGATGCTCTGCGGTAGGCCTGGCCCCCTACCCGACAATCTGGGGTAGTACCGGTACACCCACAGGTACTCCGCAGTACTTTTGCTATACCCACCGGTACTCCTGGATTGTACCGGAACCCTTACTGGTGCACCGGGGTACACCTGCTGACCCTACAGGCGTGCCGCTTTACGCCCACCCTTCCTACCTGACCCGCCGGGGTAGGCCTGGTATACCTACCCGATGTTTCGAGGTAGAACCGGTTCCCCCACCGGTACTCTGGGGTTGGAACGGAACCCTTTGTGATGCGCCAGAGAACACCAGCTGTCCCTTCGTGCGCGCTGGACTAGACCCGGCCTCCCTACCGGACCCCACATGTTAGACCCGCTATCCCTACCTGATGCTCCGCATTAGGCCTGGCACCCATACCCGATGTTCTGGGGTAGTAGCGGTACCCCCACCATTACTCTGCGGTAGTATCGGTACACCCACCGGTACTCCGGGGTAGTACGTGAACCCTTACTGGTTCACTGGGGTACAGATGCTGACGTTACGGGCACGCGGTATAGACCAGACATTCCTACCTGACGCTCCGTGTTAGACCCGGTATCCCTACCTGATGCTCCGTTGTTGGCTTGGCACCCCTACCCGATATGCTGGGGTAGTACCGGTACTCCCACCGGTACTCTGCGGTAGTATTGGTACACCCACCGGTACTCCAGGGCAGTACCTGAACCCTTACTGGTTCGCTGCGGTACACCTGCTGACCTTACGGGCGTGCTCTGTAGACCAGACATTCCTACCTGACCCTCCAGGCTAGGCCCGGTATCCCTACCTTATGCTCTGCGGTAGGCCTGGCCCCCTACCCGACAATCTGGGGTAGTACCGGTACACCCACAGGTACTCCGCGGTACTTTTGCTATACCCACCGGTACTCCTGGATTGTACCGGAACCCTTACTGGTGCACCGGGGTACACCTGCTGACCCTACAGGCGTGCCGCTTTACGCCCACCCTTCCTACCTGACCCGCCGGGGTAGGCCTGGTATACCTACCCGATGTTTCGAGGTAGAACCGGTTCCCCCACCGGTACTCTGGGGTTGGAACGGAACCCTTTGTGATGCGCCAGAGAACACCAGCTGTCCCTTCGTGCGCGCTGGACTAGACCCGGCCTCCCTACCGGACCCCACATGTTACACCCGGTATCCCTACCTGATGATCCGCATTAGGCTTGGCACCCATACCCGATGTTCTGGGGTAGTAGCGGTACCCCCACCGTTACTCTGCGGTACAATCGGTACACCCACCGGTACTCCGGGGTAGTACGTGAACCCTTACTGGTTCACTGGGGTACACCTGCTGACGTTACTGGCGCGCGGTGTAGACCAGACATTCCTACCTGACCCTCCATTTTAGGCCCGGTATCCCTACCTGATGCTCCGTTGTTGGCCTGGCACCCATACCTGATATGCTGGGGTAGTACCGGAACCCCCACCGGTACTCTGCGGTAGTATTGGTACACCCACCGGTACTCCAGGGCAGTACCTGAACACTTACTGGTTCGCTGGGGTACACCTGCTGACCTTACGGGCTTGCTGTGTAGACCAGACATTCCTACCTGACCCTCCAGGCTAGGCCCGGTATCCCTACCTGATGCTCTGCGGTAGACCTGGCCCCCTACCCGACAATCTGGGGTAGTACCGGTACACCCACAGGTACTCCGCAGTACTTTTGCTATACCCACCGGTACTCCTGGATTGTACCGGAACTCTTACTGGTGCGCCGGGGTACTCCTGCTGGCCCTACGGGTGCGCCGCTTTACGCCCACCCTTCCTAACTGACCCACCGGGGTAGGCCTGGTATACCTACCCGATGTTTCGAGGTAGAACCGGTTCCCCCACCGGTACTCTGGGGTTGGAACGGAACCCTTTGTGATGCGCCAGAGAACACCAGCTGTCCCTTCGTGCGCGCTGGACTAGACCCGGCCTCCCTACCGGACCCCACATGTTACACCAGGTATCCCTACCTGATGCTCCGCATTAGGCCTGGCACCCATACCCGATGTTCTGGGGTAGTAGCGGTACCCCCACCGTTACTCTGCGGTAGTATCGGTACACCCACCGGTACTCCGGGGTAGTACGTGAACCCTTACTGGTTCACTGGGGTACACCTGCTGACGTTACTGGCGCGCGGTGTAGACCAGACATTCCTACCTGACCCTCCAGGCTAGGCCCGGTATCCCTACCTGATGCTCCGTGTTTGGCCTGGCCCCCTACCCGACAATCTGGGGTAGTGTCGGTACACCCACAGGTACTCCGCGGTACTTTTGCTATACCCACCGGTACTCCTGGATTGTACCGGAACCCTTACTGGTGCGCCGGGTTACACCTGCTGACCCTACGGGCACACTGCTTTGGACCCACCCTTCCTACCTGACCCGCCGGGGTAGGCCTGGTATACCTACCCGATGTTTCGAGGTAGAACCGGTTCCCCCACCGGTACTCTGGGGTTGGAACGGAACCCTTTGTGATGCGCCAGAGAACACCAGCTGTCCCTTCGTGCGCGCTGGACTAGACCCGGCCTCCCTACCGGACCCCAAATGTTACACCCGGTATCCCTACCTGATGCTCCGCATTAGGCTTGGCACCCATACCCGATGTTCTGGGGTAGTAGCGGTACCCCCACCGTTACTCTGCGGTAGTATCGGTACACCCACCGGTACTCCGGGGTAGTACGTGAACCCTTACTGGTTCACTGGGGTACACCTGCTGACGTTACGGGCACGCGGTATAGACCAGACATTCCTACCTGACGCTCCGTGTTAGACCCGGTATCCCTACCTGATGCTCCGTTGTTGGCCTGGCACCCCTACCCGATATGCTGGGGTAGTACCGGTACCCCCACCGGTACTCTGCGGTAGTATTGGTACACCCACCGGTACTCCAGGGCAGTACCTGAACACTTACTGGTTCGCTGGGGTACACCTGCTGACCTTACGGGCGTGCTCTGTAGACCAGACATTCCTACCTGACCCTCCAGGCTAGGCCCGGTATCCCTACCTGATGCTCTGCGGTAGACCTGGCCCCCTACCCGACAATCTGGGGTAGTACCGGTACACCCACAGGTACTCCGCGGTACTTTTGCTATACCCACCGGTACTCGTGGATTGTACCGGAACCATTACTGGTGCACCGGGGTACACCTGCTGACCCTACAGGCGTGCCGCTTTACGCCCACCCTTCCTACCTGACCCGCCGGGGTAGGCCTGGTATACCTACCCGATGTTTCGAGGTAGAACCGGTTCCCCCACCGGTACTCTGGGGTTGGAACGGAACGCTTTGTGATGCGCCAGAGAACACCAGCTGTCCCTTCGTGCGCGCTGGACTAGACCCGGCCTCCCTGCCGGACCCCACATGTTACACCCGGTATCCCTACCTGATGCTCCGCATTAGGCTTGGCACCCATACCCGATGTTCTGGGGTAGTAGCGCTACCCCCACCGTTACTCTGCGGTAGTATCGGTACACCCACCGGTACTCCGGGGTAGTACGTGAACCCTTACTGGTTCACTGGGGTACACCTGCTGACGTTACGGGCACGCGGTATAGACCAGACATTCCTACCTGACGCTCCGTGTTAGACCCGGTATCCCTACCTGATGCTCCGTTGTTGGCCTGGCACCCCTACCCGATATGCTGGGGTAGTACCGGTACCCCCACCGGTACTCTGCGGTAGTATTGGTACACCCACCGGTACTCCAGGGCAGTACCTGAACACTTACAGGTTCGCTGGGGTACACCTGCTGACCTTACGGGCGTGCTCTGTAGACCAGACATTCCTACCTGACCCTCCAGGCTAGGCCCGGTATCCCTACCTGATGCTCTGCGGTAGACCTGGCCCCCTACCCGACAATCTGGGGTAGTACCGGTACACCCACAGGTACTCCGCGGTACTTTTGCTATACCCACCGGTACTCGTGGATTGTACCGGAACCATTACTGGTGCACCGGGGTACACCTGCTGACCCTACAGGCGTGCCGCTTTACGCCCACCCTTCCTACCTGACCCGCCGGGGTAGGCCTGGTATACCTACCCGATGTTTCGAGGTAGAACCGGTTCCCCCACCGGTACTCTGGGGTTGGAACGGAACCCTTTGTGATGCGCCAGAGAACACCAGCTGTCCCTTCGTGCGCGCTGGACTAGACCCGGCCTCCCTACCGGACCCCACATGTTACACCCGGTATCCCTACCTGATGATCCGCATTAGGCTTGGCACCCATACCCGATGTTCTGGGGTAGTAGCGGTACCCCCACCGTTACTCTGCAGTACTATCGGTACACCCACCGGTACTCCGGGGTAGTACGTGAACCCTTACTGGTTCACTGGGGTACACCTGTTGACGTTACTGGCGCGCGGTGTAGACCAGACATTCCTACCTGACCCTCCAGGCTAGGCCCGGTATCCCTACCTTATGCTCTGCGGTAGGCCTGGCCCCCTACCCGACAATCTGGGGTAGTATCGGTACACCCACAGGTAATCCACGGTACTTTTGCTATACCCACCGGTACTCCTGGATTGTACCGGAACCCTTACTGGTGCGCCGGGGTACACCTGCTGACCCTACGGGCACACTGCTTTGGACCCACCCTTCCTACCTGACCCGCCGGGGTAGGCCTGGTATACCTACCCGATGTTTCGAGGTAGAACCGGTTCCCCCACCGGTACTCTGGGGTTGGAACGGAACCCTTTGTGATGCGCCAGAGAACACCAGCTGTCCCTTCGTGCGCGCTGGACTAGACCCGGCCTCCCTACCGGACCCCACATGTTAGACCCGCTATCCCTACCTGCTGCTCCGCATTAGGCCTGGCACCCATACCCGATGTTCTGGGGTAGTAGCGGTACCCACACCGTTACTCTGCGGTAGTATCGGTACACCCACCGGTACTCCGGGGTAGTACGTGAACCCTTACTGGTTCACTGGGGTACACCTGCTGAGGTTACGGGCACGCGGTATAGACCAGACATTCCTACCTGACGCTCCGTGTTAGACCCGGTATCCCTACCTGATGCTCCGTTGTTGGCTTGGCACCCCTACCCGATATGCTGGGGTAGTACCGGTACCCCCACCGGTACTCTGCGGTAGTATTGGTACACCCACCGGTACTCCAGGGCAGTACCTGAACACTTACTGGTTCGCTGGGGTACACCTGCTGACCTTACGGGCGTGCTCTGTAGACCAGACATTCCTACCTGACCCTCCAGGCTAGGCCCGGTATCCCTACCTGATGCTCTGCGGTAGACCTGGCCCCCTACCCGACAATCTGGGGTAGTACCGGTACACCCACAGGTACTCCGCGGTACTTTTGCTATACCCACCGGTACTCCTGGATTGTACCGGAACCCTTACTGGTGCACCGGGGTACACCTGCTGACCCTACAGGCGTGCCGCTTTACGCCCACCCTTCCTACCTGACCCGCCGGGGTAGGCCTGGTATACCTACCCGATGTTTCGAGGTAGAACCGGTTCCCCCACCGGTACTCTGGGGTTGGAACGGAACCCTTTGTGATGCGCCAGAGAACACCAGCTGTCCCTTCGTGCGCGCTGGACTAGACCCGGCCTCCCTACCGGACCCCACATGTTACACCCGGTATCCCTACCTGATGATCCGCATTAGGCTTGGCACCCATACCCGATGTCCTGGGGTAGTACCGGTACCCCCACCGTTACTCTGCGGTAGTATCGGTACGCCCACCGGTACTCCGGGGTAGTACGTGAACCCTTACTGGTTCACTGGGGTACACCTGTTGACGTTACTGGCGCGCGGTGTAGACCAGACATTCCTACCTGACCCTCCAGGCTAGGCCCGGTATCCCTACCTTATGCTCTGCGGTAGGCCTGGCCCCTTACCCGACAATCTGGGGTAGTATCGGTACACCCACAGGTAATCCACGGTACTTTTGCTATACCCACCGGTACTCCTGGATTGTACCGGAACCCTTACTGGTGCGCCGGGGTACACCTGCTGACCCTACGGGCACACTGCTTTGGACCCACCCTTCCTACCTGACCCGCCGGGGTAGGCCTGGTATACCTACCCGATGTTTCGAGGTAGAACCGGTTCCCCCACCGGTACTCTGGGGTTGGAACGGAACCCTTTGTGATGCGCCAGAGAACACCAGCTGTCCCTTCGTGCGCGCTGGACTAGACCCGGCCTCCCTACCGGACCCCACATGTTAGACCCGCTATCCCTACCTGATGCTCCGCATTAGGCCTGGCACCCATACCCGATGTTCTGGGGTAGTAGCGGTACCCCCACCGTTACTCTGCGGTAGTATCGGTACACCCACCGGTACTCCGGGGTAGTACGTGAACCCTTACTGGTTCACTGGGGTACAGCTGCTGACGTTACGGGCACGCGGTATAGACCAGACATTCCTACCTGACGCTCCGTGTTAGACCCGGTATCCCTACCTGATGCTCCGTTGTTGGCTTGGCACCCCTACCCGATATGCTGGGGTAGTACCGGTACCCCCACCGGTACTCTGCGGTAGTATTGGTACACCCACCGGTACTCCAGGGCAGTACCTGAACACTTACTGTTTCGCTGGGGTACACCTGCTCACCTTACGGGCGTGCTCTGTAGACCAGACATTCCTACCTGACCCTCCAGGCTAGGCCCGGTATCCCTACCTGATGCTCTGCGGTAGACCTGGCCCCCTACCCGACAATCTGGGGTAGTACCGGTACACCCACAGGTAGTCCGCGGTACTTTTGCTATACCCACCGGTACTCCTGGATTGTACCGGAACCCCTACTGGTGCACCGGGGTACACCTGCTGACCCTACAGGCGTGCCGCTTTACGCCCACCCTTCCTACCTGACCCGCCGGGGTAGGCCTGGTATACCTACCCGATGTTTCGAGGTAGAACCGGTTCCCCCACCGGTACTCTGGGGTTGGAACGGAACCCTTTGTGATGCGCCAGAGAACACCAGCTGTCCCTTCGTGCGCGCTGGACTAGACCCGGCCTCCCTACCGGACCCCACATGTTACACCCGGTATCCCTACCTGATGATCCGCATTAGGCTTTGCACCCATACCCGATGTCCTGGGGTAGTAGCGGTACCCCCACCGTTACTCTGCGGTACTATCGGTACACCCACCGGTACTCCGGGGTAGTACGTGAACCCTTACTGGTTCACTGGGGTACACCTGTTGACGTTACTGGCGCGCGGTGTAGACCAGACATTCCTACCTGACCCTCCAGGCTAGGCCCGGTATCCCTACCTTATGCTCTGCGGTAGGCCTGGCCCCCTACCCGACAATCTGGGGTAGTATCGGTACACCCACAGGTAATCCACGGTACTTTTGCTATACCCACCGGTACTCCAGGGTAGTAACTGAACCCTTACTGGTGCGCCGGGGTACACCTGCTGACCTTACGGGCACACTGCTTTGGACCCACCCTTCCTACCTGACCCGCCGGGGTAGGCCTGGTATACCTACCCGATGTTTCGAGGTAGAACCGGTTCCCCCACCGGTACTCTGGGCTTGGAACGGAAACCTTTGTGATGCGCCAGAGAACACCAGCTGTCCCTTCGTGCGCGCTGGACTAGACCCGGCCTCCCTACCGGACCCCACATGTTAGACCCGCTATCCCTACCTGATGCTCCGCATTAGGCCTGGCACCCATACCCGATGTTCTGGGGTAGTAGCGGTACCCCCACCGTTACTCTGCGGTAGTATCGGTACACCCACCGGTACTCCGGGGTAGTACGTGAACCCTTACTGGTTCACTGGGGTACACCTGCTGACGTTACGGGCACGCGGTATAGACCAGACATTCCTACCTGACGCTCCGTGTTAGGCCCGGTATCCCTACCTGATGCTCCGTTGTTGGCTTGGCACCCCTACCCGATATGCTGGGGTAGTACCGGTACCCCCACCGGTACTCTGCGGTAGTATTGGTACACCCACCGGTACTCCAGGGCAGTACCTGAGCACTTACTGGTTCGCTGGGGTACACCTGCTGACCTTACGGGCGTGCTCTGTAGACCAGACATTCCTACCTGACCCTTCAGGCTAGGCCCGGTATCCCTACCTGATGCTCTGCGGTAGACCTGGCCCCCTACCCGACAATCTGGGGTAGTACCGGTACACCCACAGGTACTCCGCGGTACTTTTGCTATACCCACCGGTACTCCTGGATTGTACCGGAACCCTTACTGGTGCACCGGGGTACACCTGCTGACCCTACAGGCGTGCCGCTTTACGCCCACCCTTCCTACCTGACCCGCCGGGGTAGGCCTGGTATACCTACCCGATGTTTCGAGGTAGAACCGGTTCCCCCACCGGTACTCTGGGGTTGGAACGGAACCCTTTGTGATGCGCCAGAGAACACCAGCTGTCCCTTCGTGCGCGCTGGACTAGACCCGGCCTCCCTACCGGACCTCACATGTTACACCCGGTATCCCTACCTGATGATCCGCATTAGGCTTGGCACCCATACCCGATGTTCTGGGGTAGTAGCGGTACCCCCACCGTTACTCTGCGGTAGTATCGGTACACCCACCGGTACTCCGGGGTAGTACGTGAACCCTTACTGGTTCACTGGGGTACACCTGTTGACGTTACTGGCGCGCGGTGTAGACCAGACATTCCTACCTGACCCTCCAGGCTAGGCCCGGTATCCCTACCTTATGCTCTGCGGTAGGCCTGGCCCCTTACCCGACAATCTGGGGTAGTATCGGTACACCCACAGGTAATCCACGGTACTTTTGCTATACCCACCGGTACTCCTGGATTGTACCGGAACCCTTACTGGTGCGCCGGGGTACACCTGCTGACCCTACGGGCACACTGCTTTGGACCCACCCTTCCTACCTGACCCGCCGGGGTAGGCCTGGTATACCTACCCGATGTTTCGAGGTAGAACCGGTTCCCCCACCGGTACTCTGGGGTTGGAACGGAACCCTTTGTGATGCGCCAGAGAACACCAGCTGTCCCTTCGTGCGCGCTGGACTAGACCCGGCCTCCCTACCGGACCCCACATGTTAGACCCGCTATCCCTACCTGATGCTCCGCATTAGGCCTGGCACCCATACCCGATGTTCTGGGGTAGTAGCGGTACCCCCACCGTTACTCTGCGGTAGTATCGGTACACCCACCGGTACTCCGGGGTAGTACGTGAACCCTTACTGGTTCACTGGGGTACACCTCATGACGTTACGGGCACGCGGTATAGACCAGACATTCCTACCTGACGCTCCGTGTTAGACCCGGTATCCCTACCTGATGCTCCGTTGTTGGCTTGGCACCCCTACCCGATATGCTGGGGTAGTACCGGTACCCCCACCGGTACTCTGCGGTAGTATTGGTACACCCACCGGTACTCCAGGGCAGTACCTGAACACTTACTGTTTCGCTGGGGTACACCTGCTCACCTTACGGGCGTGCTCTGTAGACCAGACATTCCTACCTGACCCTCCAGGCTAGGCCCGGTATCCCTACCTGATGCTCTGCGGTAGACCTGGCCCCCTACCCGACAATCTGGGGTAGTACCGGTACACCCACAGGTAGTCCGCGGTACTTTTGCTATACCCACCGGTACTCCTGGATTGTACCGGAACCCCTACTGGTGCACCGGGGTACACCTGCTGACCCTACAGGCGTGCCGCTTTACGCCCACCCTTCCTAACTGACCCGCCGGGGTAGGCCTGGTATACCTACCCGATGTTTCGAGGTAGAACCGGTTCCCCCACCGGTACTCTGGGGTTGGAACGGAACCCTTTGTGATGCGCCAGAGAACACCAGCTGTCCCTTCGTGCGCGCTGGACTAGACCCGGCCTCCCTACCGGACCCCACATGTTACACCCGGTATCCCTACCTGATGATCCGCATTAGGCTTTGCACCCATACCCGATGTCCTGGGGTAGTAGCGGTACCCCCACCGTTACTCTGCGGTACTATCGGTACACCCACCGGTACTCCGGGGTAGTACGTGAACCCTTACTGGTTCACTGGGGTACACCTGTTGACGTTACTGGCGCGCGGTGTAGACCAGACATTCCTACCTGACCCTCCAGGCTAGGCCCGGTATCCCTACCTTATGCTCTGCGGTAGGCCTGGCCCCCTACCCGACAATCTGGGGTAGTATCGGTACACCCACAGGTAATCCACGGTACTTTTGCTATACCCACCGGTACTCCTGGATTGTACCGGAACCCTTACTGGTGCGCCGGGTTACACCTGGTGACCCTACGGGCACACTGCTTTGGACCCACCCTTCCTACCTGACCCGCCGGGCTAGGCCTGGTATACCTACCCGATGTTTCGAGGTAGAACCGGTTCCCCCACCGGTACTCTGGGGTTGGAACGGAACCCTTTGTGATGCGCCAGAGAACACCAGCTGTCCCTTCGTGCGCGCTGGACGAGACCCGGCCTCCCTGCCGGACCCCAAATGTTACACCCGGTATCCCTACCTGATGCTCCGCATTAGGCTTGGCACCCATACCCGATGTTCTGGGGTAGTAGCGGTACCCCCACCGTTACTCTGCGGTAGTATCGGTACACCCACCGGTACTCCGGGGTAGTACGTGAACCCTTACTGGTTCACTGGGGTACACCTGCTGACGTTACGGGCACGCGGTATAGACCAGACATTCCTACCTGACGCTCCGTGTTAGACCCGGTATCCCTACCTGATGCTCCGTTGTTGGCCTGGCACCCCTACCCGATATGCTGGGGTAGTACCGGTACCCCCACCGGTACTCTGCGGTAGTATTGGTACACCCACCGGTACTCCAGGGCAGTACCTGAACACTTACTGGTTCGCTGGAGTACACCTGCTGACCTTACGGGCGTGCTCTGTAGACCAGGCATTCCTACCTGACCCTCCAGGCTAGGCCCGGTATCCCTACCTGATGCTCCGTGTTTGGCCTGGCCCCCTACCCGACAATCTGGGGTAGTGTCGGTACACCCACAGGTACTCCGCGGTACTTTTGCTATACCCACCGGTACTCCTGGATTGTACCGGAACCCTTACTGGTGAGCCGGGTTACACCTGCTGACCCTACGGGCACACTGCTTTGGACCCACCCTTCCTACCTGACCCGCCGGGGTAGGCCTGGTATACCTACCCGATGTTTCGAGGTAGAACCGGTTCCCCCACCGGTACTCTGGGGTTGGAACGGAACCCTTTGTGATGCGCCAGAGAACACCAGCTGTCCCTTCGTGCGCGCTGGACTAGACCTGGCCTCCCTACCGGACCCCAAATGTTACACCCGGTATCCCTACCTGATGCTCCGCATTAGGCTTGGCACCCATACCCGATGTTCTGGGGTAGTAGCGGTACCCCCACCGTTACTCTGCGGTAGTATCGGTACACCCACCGGTACTCCGGGGTAGTACGTGAACCCTTACTGGTTCACTGGGGTACACCTGCTGACGTTACGGGCACGCGGTATAGACCAGACATTCCTACCTGACGCTCCGTGTTAGACCCGGTATCCCTACCTGATGCTCCGTTGTTGGCCTGGCACCCCTACCCGATATGCTGGGGTAGTACCGGTACCCCCACCGGTACTCTGCGGTAGTATTGGTACACCCACCGGTACTCCAGGGCAGTACCTGAACACTTACTGGTTCGCTGGGGTACACCTGCTGACCTTACGGGCGTGCTCTGTAGACCAGACATTCCTACCTGACCCTCCAGGCTAGGCCCGGTATCCCTACCTGATGCTCTGCGGTAGACCTGGCCCCCTACCCGACAATCTGGGGTAGTACCGGTACACCCACAGGTACTCCGCGGTACTTTTGCTATACCCACCGGTACTCGTGGATTGTACCGGAACCCTTACTGGTGCACCGGGGTACACCTGCTGACCCTACAGGCGTGCCGCTTTACGCCCACCCTTCCTACCTGACCCGCCGGGGTAGGCCTGGTATACCTACCCGATGTTTCGAGGTAGAACCGGTTCCCCCACCGGTACTCTGGGGTTGGAACGGAACCCTTTGTGATGCGCCAGAGAACACCAGCTGTCCCTTCGTGCGCGCTGGACTAGACCCGGCCTCCCTACCGGACCCCACATGTTACACCCGGTACCCCTACCTGATGATCCGCATTAGGCTTGGCACCCATACCCGATGTTCTGGGGTAGTAGCGGTACCCCCACCGTTACTCTGCGGTAGTATCGGTACACCCACCGGTACTCCGGGGTAGTACGTGAACCCTTACTGGTTCACTGGGGTACACCTGCTGACGTTACGGGCACGCGGTATAGACCAGACATTCCTACCTGACGCTCCGTGTTAGACCCGGTATCCCTACCTGATGCTCCGTTGTTGGCCTGGCACCCCTACCCGATATGCTGGGGTAGTACCGGTACCCCCACCGGTACTCTGCGGTAGTATTGGTACACCCACCGGTACTCCAGGGCAGTACCTGAACACTTACTGGTTCGCTGGGGTACACCTGCTGACCTTACGGGCGTGCTCTGTAGACCAGACATTCCTACCTGACCCTCCAGGCTAGGCCCGGTATCCCTACCTGATGCTCTGCGGTAGACCTGGCCCCCTACCCGACAATCTGGGGTAGTACCGGTACACCCACAGGTACTCCGCGGTACTTTTGCTATACCCACCGGTACTCCTGGATTGTACCGGAACCCTTACTGGTGCACCGGGGTACACCTGCTGACCCTACAGGCGTGCCGCTTTACGCCCACCCTTCCTACCTGACCCGCCGGGGTAGGCCTGGTATACCTACCCGATGTTTCGAGGTAGAACCGGTTCCCCCACCGGTACTCTGGGCTTGGAACGGAACCCTTTGTGATGCGCCAGGGAACACCAGCTGTCCCTTCGTGCGCGCTGGACTAGACCCGGCCTCCCTACCGGACCCCACATGTTACACCCGGTACCCCTACCTGATGATCCGCATTAGGGTTGGCACCCATACCCGATGTTCTGGGGTAGTAGCGGTACCCCCACCGTTACTCTGCGGTAGTATCGGTACACCCACCGGTACTCCGGGGTAGTACGTGAACCCTTACTGGTTCACTGGGGTACACCTGCTGACGTTACTGGCGCGCGGTGTAGACCAGACATTCCTACCTGACCCTCCATTTTAGGCCCGGTATCCCTACCTGATGCTCCGTTGTTGGCCTGGCACCCATACCTGATATGCTGGGGTAGTACCGGAACCCCCACCGGTACTCTGCGGTAGTATTGGTACACCCACCGGTACTCCAGGGCAGTACCTGAACACTTACTGGTTCGCTGGGGTACACCTGCTGACCTTACGGGCTTGCTGTGTAGACCAGACATTCCTACCTGACCCTCCAGGCTAGGCCCGGTATCCCTACCTGATGCTCTGCGGTAGACCTGGCCCCCTACCCGACAATCTGGGGTAGTACCGGTACACCCACAGGTACTCCGCAGTACTTTTGCTATACCCACCGGTACTCCTGGATTGTACCGGAACCCTTACTGGTGCGCCGGGGTACACCTGCTGGCCCTACGGGCGCGCCGCTTTACGCCCACCCTTCCTACCTGACCCACCGGGGTAGGCCTGGTATACCTACCCGATGTTTCGAGGTAGAACCGGTTCCCCCACCGGTACTCTGGGGTTGGAACGGAACCCTTTGTGATGCGCCAGAGAACACCAGCTGTCCCTTCGTGCGCGCTGGACTAGACCCGGCCTCCCTACCGGACCCCACAGGTTAGACCCGCTATCCCTACCTGATGCTCCGCATTAGGCTTGGCACCCATACCCAATGTTCTGGGGTAGTAGCGGTACCCCCACCGTTACTCTGCGGTAGTATCGGTACACCCACCGGTAATCCGGGGTAGTACGTGAACCCTTACTGGTTCACTGGGGTACACCTGCTGACGTTACTGGCGCGAGGTGTAGACCAGGCATTTCTACCTGACCCTCCAGGCTAGGCCCGGTATCCCTACCTGATGCTCCGTGTTTGGCCTGGCCCCCTACCCGACAATCTGGGGTAGTGTCGGTACACCCACAGGTACTCCGCGGTACTTTTGCTATACCCACCGGTACTCCTGGATTGTACCGGAACCCTTACTGGTGCGCCGGGTTACACCTGGTGACCCTACGGGCACACTGCTTTGGACCCACCCTTCCTACCTGACCCGCCGGGCTAGGCCTGGTATACCTACCCGATGTTTCGAGGTAGAACCGGTTCCCCCACCGGTACTCTGGGGTTGGAACGGAACCCTTTGTGATGCGCCAGAGAACACCAGCTGTCCCTTCGTGCGCGCTGGACTAGACCCGGCCTCCCTGCCGGACCCCAAATGTTACACCCGGTATCCCTACCTGATGCTCCGCATTAGGCTTGGCACCCATACCCGATGTTCTGGGGTAGTAGCGGTACCCCCACCGTTACTCTGCGGTAGTATCGGTACACCCACCGGTACTCCGGGGTAGTACGTGAACCCTTACTGGTTCACTGGGGTACACCTGCTGACGTTACGGGCACGCGGTATAGACCAGACATTCCTACCTGACGCTCCGTGTTAGACCCGGTATCCCTACCTGATGCTCCGTTGTTGGCCTGGCACCCCTACCCGATATGCTGGGGTAGTACCGGTACCCCCACCGGTACTCTGCGGTAGTATTGGTACACCCACCGGTACTCCAGGGCAGTACCTGAACACTTACTGGTTCGCTGGAGTACACCTGCTGACCTTACGGGCGTGCTCTGTAGACCAGGCATTCCTACCTGACCCTCCAGGCTAGGCCCGGTATCCCTACCTGATGCTCTGCGGTAGGCCTGGCCCCTTACCCGACAATCTGGGGTAGTATCGGTACACCCACAGGTAATCCACGGTACTTTTGCTATACCCACCGGTACTCCTGGATTGTACCGGAACCCTTACTGGTGCGCCGGGGTACACCTGCTGACCCTACGGGCACACTGCTTTGGACCCACCCTTCCTACCTGACCCGCCGGGGTAGGCCTGGTATACCTACCCGATGTTTCGAGGTAGAACCGGTTCCCCCACCGGTACTCTGGGGTTGGAACGGAACCCTTTGTGATGCGCCAGAGAACACCAGCTGTCCCTTCGTGCGCGCTGGACTAGACCCGGCCTCCCTACCGGACCCCACATGTTAGACCCGCTATCCCTACCTGATGCTCCGCATTAGGCCTGGCACCCATACCCGATGTCCTGGGGTAGTAGCGGTACCCCCACCGTTACTCTGCGGTAGTATCGGTACACCCACCGGTACTCCGGGGTAGTACGTGAACCCTTACTGGTTCACTGGGGTACACCTGCTGACGTTACTGGCGCGCGGTGTAGACCAGACATTCCTACCTGACCCTCCATTTTAGGCCCGGTATCCCTACCTGATGCTCCGTTGTTGGCCTGGCACCCATACCTGATATGCTGGGGTAGTACCGGAACCCCCACCGGTACTCTGCGGTAGTATTGGTACACCCACCGGTACTCCAGGGCAGTACCTGAACACTTACTGGTTCGCTGGGGTACACCTGCTGACCTTACGGGCTTGCTGTGTAGACCAGACATTCCTACCTGACCCTCCAGGCTAGGCCCGGTATCCCTACCTGATGCTCTGCGGTAGGCCTGGCCCCCTACCCGACAATCTGGGGTAGTACCGGTACACCCACAGGTACTCCGCAGTACTTTTGCTATACCCACCGGTACTCCTGGATTGTACCGGAACCCTTACTGGTGCGCCGGGGTACACCTGCTGGCCCTACGGGTGCGCCGCTTTACGCCCACCCTTCCTACCTGACCCACCGGGGTAGGCCTGGTATACCTACCCGATGTTTCGAGGTAGAACCGGTTCCCCCACCGGTACTCTGGGGTTGGAACGGAACCCTTTGTGATGCGCCAGAGAACACCAGCTGTCCCTTCGTGCGCGCTGGACTAGACCCGGTCTCCCTACCGGACCCCACAGGTTAGACCCGCTATCCCTACCTGATGCTCCGCATTAGGCTTTCACCCATACCCAATGTTCTGGGGTAGTAGCGGTACCCCCACCGTTACTCTGCGGTAGTATCGGTACACCCACCGGTAATCCGGGGTAGTACGTGAACCCTTACTGGTTCACTGGGGTACACCTGCTGACGTTACTGGCGCGAGGTGTAGACCAGGCATTCCTACCTGACCCTCCAGGCTAGGCCCGGTATCCCTACCTGATGCTCCGTGTTTGGCCTGGCCCCCTACCCAACAATCTGGGGTAGTGTCGGTACACCCACAGGTACTCCGCGGTACTTTTGCTATACCCACCGGTACTCCTGGATTGTACCGGAACCCTTACTGGTGCGCCGGGTTACACCTGGTGACCCTACGGGCACACTGCTTTGGACCCACCCTTCCTACCTGACCCGCCGGGCTAGGCCTGGTATACCTACCCGATGTTTCGAGGTAGAACCGGTTCCCCCACCGGTACTCTGGGGTTGGAACGGAACCCTTTGTGATGCGCCAGAGAACACCAGCTGTCCCTTCGTGCGCGCTGGACGAGACCCGGCCTCCCTGCCGGACCCCAAATGTTACACCCGGTATCCCTACCTGATGCTCCTCATTAGGCTTGGCACCCATACCCGATGTTCTGGGGTAGTAGCGGTACCCCCACCGTTACTCTGCGGTAGTATCGGTACACCCACCGGTACTCCGGGGTAGTACGTGAACCCTTACTGGTTCACTGGGGTACACCTGCTGACGTTACGGGCACGCGGTATAGACCAGACATTCCTACCTGACGCTCCGTGTTAGACCCGGTATCCCTACCTGATGCTCCGTTGTTGGCCTGGCACCCCTACCCGATATGCTGGGGTAGTACCGGTACCCCCACCGGTACTCTGCGGTAGTATTGGTACACCCACCGGTACTCCAGGGCAGTACCTGAACACTTACTGGTTCGCTGGAGTACACCTGCTGACCTTACGGGCGTGCTCTGTAGACCAGGCATTCCTACCTGACCCTCCAGGCTAGGCCCGGTATCCCTACCTGATGCTCCGTGTTTGGCCTGGCCCCCTACCCGACAATCTGGGGTAGTGTCGGTACACCCACAGGTACTCCGCGGTACTTTTGCTATACCCACCGGTACTCCTGGATTGTACCGGAACCCTTACTGGTGCGCCGGGTTACACCTGCTGACCCTACGGGCACACTGCTTTGGACCCACCCTTCCTACCTGACCCGCCGGGGTAGGCCTGGTATACCTACCCGATGTTTCGAGGTAGAACCGGTTCCCCCACCGGTACTCTGGGTTTGGAACGGAACCCTTTGTGATGCGCCAGAGAACACCAGCTGTCCCTTCGTGCGCGCTGGACTAGACCCGGCCTCCCTGCCGGACCCCAAATGTTACACCCGGTATCCCTACCTGATGCTCCGCATTAGGCTTGGCACCCATACGCGATGTTCTGGGGTAGTAGCGGTACCCCCACCGTTACTCTGCGGTAGTATCGGTACACCCACCGGTACTCCGGGGTAGTACGTGAACCCTTACTGGTTCACTGGGGTACACCTGCTGACGTTACGGGCACGCGGTATAGACCAGACATTCCTACCTGACGCTCCGTGTTAGACCCGGTATCCCTACCTGATGCTCCGTTGTTGGCCTGGCACCCCTACCCGATATGCTGGGGTAGTACCGGTACCCCCACCGGTACTCTGCGGTAGTATTGGTACACCCACCGGTACTCCAGGGCAGTACCTGAACACTTACTGGTTCGCTGGGGTACACCTGCTGACCTTACGGGCGTGCTCTGTAGACCAGACATTCCTACCTGACCCTCCAGGCTAGGCCCGGTATCCCTACCTGATGCTCTGCGGTAGACATGGCCCCCTACCCGACAATCTGGGGTAGTACCGGTACACCCACAGGTACTCCGCGGTACTTTTGCTATACCCACCGGTACTCGTGGATTGTACCGGAACCCTTACTGGTGCACCGGGGTACACCTGCTGACCCTACAGGCGTGCCGCTTTACGCCCACCCTTCCTACCTGACCCGCCGGGGTAGGCCTGGTATACCTACCCGATGTTTCGAGGTAGAACCGGTTCCCCCACCGGTACTCTGGGGTTGGAACGGAACCCTTTGTGATGCGCCAGAGAACACCAGCTGTCCCTTCGTGCGCGCTGGACTAGACCCGGCCTCCCTACCGGACCCCACATGTTACACCCGGTACCCCTACCTGATGATCCGCATTAGGCTTGGCACCCATACCCGATGTTCTGGGGTAGTAGCGGTACCCCCACCGTTACTCTGCGGTAGTATCGGTACACCCACCGGTACTCCGGGGTAGTACGTGAACCCTTACTGGTTCACTGGGGTACACCTGCTGACGTTACGGGCACGCGGTATAGACCAGACATTCCTACCTGACGCTCCGTGTTAGACCCGGTATCCCTACCTGATGCTCCGTTGTTGGCCTGGCACCCCTACCCGATATGCTGGGGTAGTACCGGTACCCCCACCGGTACTCTGCGGTAGTATTGGTACACCCACCGGTACTCCAGGGCAGTACCTGAACACTTACTGGTTCGCTGGGGTACACCTGCTGACCTTACGGGCGTGCTCTGTAGACCAGACATTCCTACCTGACCGTCCAGGATAGGCCCGGTATCCCTACCTGATGCTCTGCGGTAGACCTGGCCCCCTACCCGACAATCTGGGGTAGTACCGGTACACCCACAGGTACTCCGCGGTACTTTTGCTATACCCACCGGTACTCCTGGATTGTACCGGAACCCTTACTGGTGCACCGGGGTACACCTGCTGACCCTACAGGCGTGCCGCTTTACGCCCACCCTTCCTACCTGACCCGCCGGGGTAGGCCTGGTATACCTACCCGATGTTTCGAGGTAGAACCGGTTCCCCCACCGGTACTCTGGGGTTGGAACGGAACCCTTTGTGATGCGGCAGGGAACACCAGCTGTCCCTTCGTGCGCGCTGGACTAGACCCGGCCTCCCTACCGGACCCCACATGTTACACCCGGTACCCCTACCTGATGATCCGCATTAGGCTTGGCACCCATACCCGATGTTCTGGGGTAGTAGCGGTACCCCCACCGTTACTCTGCGGTAGTATCGGTACACCCACCGGTACTCCGGGGTAGTACGTGAACCCTTACTGGTTCACTGGGGTACACCTGCTGACGTTACTGGAGCGCGGTGTAGACCAGACATTCCTACCTGACCCTCCAGGCTAGGCCCGGTATCCCTACCTGATGCTCCGTTGTTGGCCTGGCACCCATACCTGATATGCTGGGGTAGTACCGGAACCCCCACCGGTACTCTGCGGTAGTATTGGTACACCCACCGGTACTCCAGGGCAGTACCTGAACACTTACTGGTTCGCTGGGGTACACCTGCTGACCTTACGGGCTTGCTGTGTAGACCAGACATTCCTACCTGACCCTCCAGGCTAGGCCCGGTATCCCTACCTGATGCTCTGCGGTAGACCTGGCCCCCTACCCGACAATCTGGGGTAGTACCGGTACACCCACAGGTACTCCGCAGTACTTTTGCTATACCCACCGGTACTCCTGGATTGTACCGGAACCCTTACTGGTGCGCCGGGGTACACCTGCTGGCCCTACGGGCGCGCCGCTTTACGCCCACCCTTCCTACCTGACCCACCGGGGTAGGCCTGGTATACCTACCCGATGTTTCGAGGTAGAACCGGTTCCCCCACCGGTACTCTGGGGTTGGAACGGAACCCTTTGTGATGCGCCAGAGAACACCAGCTGTCCCTTCGTGCGCGCTGGACTAGACCAGGCCTCCCTACCGGACCCCACAGGTTAGACCCGCTATCCCTACCTGATGCTCCGCATTAGGCTTGGCACCCATACCCAATGTTCTGGGGTAGTAGCGGTACCCCCACCGTTACTCTGCGGTAGTATCGGTACACCCACCGGTAATCCGGGGTAGTACGTGAACCCTTACTGGTTCACTGGGGTACACCTGCTGACGTTACTGGCGCGAGGTGTAGACCAGGCATTCCTACCTGACGCTCCGTGTTAGACCCGGTATCCCTACCTGATGCTCCGTTGTTGGCCTGGCACCCCTACCCGATATGCTGGGGTAGTACCGGTACCCCCACCGGTACTCTGCGGTAGTATTGGTACACCCACCGGTACTCCAGGGCAGTACCTGAACACTTACTGGTTCGCTGGAGTACACCTGCTGACCTTACGGGCGTGCTCTGTAGACCAGGCATTCCTATCTGACCCTCCAGGCTAGGCCCGGTATCCCTACCTGATGCTCCGTGTTTGGCCTGGCCCCCTACCCGACAATCTGGGGTAGTGTCGGTACACCCACAGGTACTCCGCGGTACTTTTGCTATACCCACCGGTACTCCTGGATTGTACCGGAACCCTTACTGGTGCGCCGGGTTACACCTGCTGACCCTACGGGCACACTGCTTTGGACCCACCCTTCCTACCTGACCCGCCGGGGTAGGCCTGGTATACCTACCCGATGTTTCGAGGTAGAACCGGTTCCCCCACCGGTACTCTGGGGTTGGAACGGAACCCTTTGTGATGCGCCAGAGAACACCAGCTGTCCCTTCGTGCGCGCTGGACTAGACCCGGCCTCCCTGCCGGACCCCAAATGTTACACCCGGTATCCCTACCTGATGCTCCGCATTAGGCTTGGCACCCATACCCGATGTTCTGGGGTAGTAGCGGTACCCCCACCGTTACTCTGCGGTAGTATCGGTACACCCACCGGTACTCCAGGGTAGTACGTGAACCCTTACTGGTTCACTGGGGTACACCTGCTGACGTTACGGGCACGCGGTATAGACCAGACATTCCTACCTGACGCTCCGTGTTAGACCCGGTATCCCTACCTGATGCTCCGTTGTTGGCCTGGCACCCCTACCCGATATGCTGGGGTAGTACCGGTACCCCCACCGGTACTCTGCGGTAGTATTGGTACACCCACCGGTACTCCAGGGCAGTACCTGAACACTTACTGGTTCGCTGGGGTACACCTGCTGACCTTACGGGCGTGCTCTGTAGACCAGACATTCCTACCTGACCCTCCAGGCTAGGCCCGGTATCCCTACCTGATGCTCTGCGGTAGACCTGGCCCCCTACCCGACAATCTGGGGTAGTACCGGTACACCCACAGGTACTCCGCGGTACTTTTGCTATACCCACCGGTACTCGTGGATTGTACCGGAACCCTTACTGGTGCACCGGGGTACACCTGCTGACCCTACAGGCGTGCCGCTTTACGCCCACCCTTCCTACCTGACCCGCCGGGGTAGGCCTGGTATACCTACCCGATGTTTCGAGGTAGAACCGGTTCCCCCACCGGTACTCTGGGGTTGGAACGGAACCCTTTGTGATGCGCCAGAGAACACCAGCTGTCCCTTCGTGCGCGCTGGACTAGACCCGGCCTCCCTACCGGACCCCACATGTTACACCCGGTACCCCTACCTGATGATCCGCATTAGGCTTGGCACCCATACCCGATGTTCTGGGGTAGTAGCGGTACCCCCACCGTTACTCTGCGGTAGTATCGGTACACCCACCGGTACTCCGGGGTAGTACGTGAACCCTTACTGGTTCACTGGGGTACACCTGTTGACGTTACTGGCGCGCGGTGTAGACCAGACATTCCTACCTGACCCTCCAGGCTAGGCCCGGTATCCCTACCTTATGCTCTGCGGTAGGCCTGGCCCCCTACCCGACAATCTGGGGTAGTATCGGTACACCCACAGGTAATCCACGGTACTTTTGCTATACCCACCGGTACTCCTGGATTGTACCGGAACCCTTACTGGTGCGCCGGGGTACACCTGCTGACCCTACGGGCACACTGCTTTGGACCCACCCTTCCTACCTGACCCGCCGGGGTAGGCCTGGTATACCTAACCGATGTTTCGAGGTAGAACCGGTTCCCCCACCGGTACTCTGGGGTTGGAACGGAACCCTTTGTGATGCGCCAGAGAACACCAGCTGTCCCTTCGTGCGCGCTGGACTAGACCCGGCCTCCCTACCGGACCCCACATGTTAGACCCGCTATCCCTACCTGATGCTCCGCATTAGGCCTGGCACCCATACCCGATGTTCTGGGGTAGTAGCGGTACCCCCACCGTTACTCTGCGGTAGTATCGGTACACCCACCGGTACTCCGGGGTAGTACGTGAACCCTTACTGGTTCACTGGGGTACAGCTGCTGACGTTACGGGCACGCGGTATAGACCAGACATTCCTACCTGACGCTCCGTGTTAGACCCGGTATCCCTACCTGATGCTCCGTTGTTGGCTTGGCACCCCTACCCGATATGCTGGGGTAGTACCGGTACCCCCACCGGTACTCTGCGGTAGTATTGGTACACCCACCGGTACTCCAGGGTAGTACCTGAACCCTTACTGGTTCGCTGGGGTACACCTGCTGACCTTACGGGCGTGCTCTGTAGACCAGACATTCCTACCTGACCCTCCAGGCTAGGCCCGGTATCCCTACCTGATGCTCTGCGGTAGACCTGGCCCCCTACCCGACAATCTGGGGTAGTACCGGTACACCCACAGGTAGTCCGCGGTACTTTTGCTATACCCACCGGTACTCCTGGATTGTACCGGAACCCTTACTGGTGCACCGGGGTACACCTGCTGACCCTACAGGCGTGCCGCTTTACGCCCACCCTTCCTACCTGACCCGCCGGGGTAGGCCTGGTATACCTACCCGATGTTTCGAGGTAGAACCGGTTCCCCCACCGGTACTCTGGGGTTGGAACGGAACCCTTTGTGAAGCGACAGAGAACACCAGCTGTCCCTTCGTGCGCGCTGGACTAGACCCGGCCTCCCTACCGGACCCCACATGTTATACCCGGTATCCCTACCTGATGATCCGCATTAGGCTTGGCACCCATACCCGATGTTCTGGGGTAGTAGCGGTACCCCCACCGTTACTCTGCGGTACTATCGGTACACCCACCGGTACTCCGGGGTAGTACGTGAACCCTTACTGGTTCACTGGGGTACACCTGCTGACGTTACTGGCGCGCGGTGTAGACCAGACATTCCTACCTGACCCTCCATTTTAGGCCCGGTATCCCTACCTGATGCTCCGTTGTTGGCCTGGCACCCATACCTGATATGCTGGGGTAGTACCGGAACCCCCACCGGTACTCTGCGGTAGTATTGGTACACCCACCGGTACTCCAGGGCAGTACCTGAACACTTACTGGTTCGCTGGGGTACACCTGCTGACCTTACGGGCTTGCTGTGTAGACCAGACATTCCTACCTGACCCTCCAGGCTAGGCCCGGTATCCCTACCTGATGCTCTGCGGTAGACCTGGCCCCCTACCCGACAATCTGGGGTAGTACCGGTACACCCACAGGTACTCCGCAGTACTTTTGCTATACCCACCGGTACTCCTGGATTGTACCGGAACCCTTACTGGTGCGCCGGGGTACACCTGCTGGCCCTACGGGCGCGCCGCTTTACGCCCACCCTTCCTACCTGACCCACCGGGGTAGGCCTGGTATACCTACCCGATGTTTCGAGGTAGAACCGGTTCCCCCACCGGTACTCTGGGGTTGGAACGGAACCCTTTGTGATGCGCCAGAGAACACCAGCTGTCCCTTCGTGCGCGCTGGACTAGACCCGGCCTCCCTACCGGACCCCACAGGTTAGACCCGCTATCCCTACCTGATGCTCCGCATTAGGCTTGGCACCCATACCCAATGTTCTGGGGTAGTAGCGGTACCCCCACCGTTACTCTGCGGTAGTATCGGTACACCCACCGGTAATCCGGGGTAGTACGTGAACCCTTACTGGTTCACTGGGGTACACCTGCTGACGTTACTGGCGCGAGGTGTAGACCAGGCATTCCTACCTGACGCTCCGTGTTAGACCCGGTATCCCTACCTGATGCTCCGTTGTTGGCCTGGCACCCCTACCCGATATGCTGGGGTAGTACCGGTACCCCCACCGGTACTCTGCGGTAGTATTGGTACACCCACCGGTACTCCAGGGCAGTACCTGAACACTTACTGGTTCGCTGGAGTACACCTGCTGACCTTACGGGCGTGCTCTGTAGACCAGGCATTCCTACCTGACCCTCCAGGCTAGGCCCGGTATCCCTACCTGATGCTCCGTGTTTGGCCTGGCCCCCTACCCGACAATCTGGGGTAGTGTCGGTACACCCACAGGTACTCCGCGGTACTTTTGCTATACCCACCGGTACTCCTGGATTGTACCGGAACCCTTACTGGTGCGCCGGGTTACACCTGCTGACCCTACGGGCACACTGCTTTGGACCCACCCTTCCTACCTGACCCGCCGGGGTAGGCCTGGTATACCTACCCGATGTTTCGAGGTAGAACCGGTTCCCCCACCGGTACTCTGGGGTTGGAACGGAACCCTTTGTGATGCGCCAGAGAACACCAGCTGTCCCTTCGTGCGCGCTGGACTAGACCTGGCCTCCCTACCGGACCCCAAATGTTACACCCGGTATCCCTACCTGATGCTCCGCATTAGGCTTGGCACCTATACCCGATGTTCTGGGGTAGTAGCGGTACCCCCACCGTTACTCTGCGGTAGTATCGGTACACCCACCGGTACTCCGGGGTAGTACGTGAACCCTTACTGGTTCACTGGGGTACACCTGCTGACGTTACGGGCACGCGGTATAGACCAGACATTCCTACCTGACGCTCCGTGTTAGACCCGGTATCCCTACCTGATGCTCCGTTGTTGGCCTGGCACCCCTACCCGATATGCTGGGGTAGTACCGGTACCCCCACCGGTACTCTGCGGTAGTATTGGTACACCCACCGGTACTCCAGGGCAGTACCTGAACCCTTACTGGTTCGCTGGGGTACACCTGCTGACCTTACGGGCGTGCTCTGTAGACCAGACATTCCTACCTGACCCTCCAGGCTAGGCCCGGTATCCCTACCTGATGCTCTGCGGTAGACCTGGCCCCCTACCCGACAATCTGGGGTAGTACCGGTACACCCACAGGTACTCCGCGGTACTTTTGCTATACCCACCGGTACTCGTGGATTGTACCGGAACCCTTACTGGTGCACCGGGGTACACCTGCTGACCCTACAGGCGTGCCGCTTTACGCCCACCCTTCCTACCTGACCCGCCGGGGTAGGCCTGGTATACCTACCCGATGTTTCGAGGTAGAACCGGTTCCCCCACCGGTACTCTGGGGTTGGAACGGAACCCTTTGTGATGCGCCAGAGAACACCAGCTGTCCCTTCGTGCGCGCTGGACTAGACCCGGCCTCCCTACCGGACCCCACATGTTACACCCGGTACCCCTACCTGATGATCCGCATTAGGCTTGGCACCCATACCCGATGTTCTGGGGTAGTAGCGGTACCCCCACCGTTACTCTGCGGTAGTATCGGTACACCCACCGGTACTCCGGGGTAGTACGTGAACCCTTACTGGTTCACTGGGGTACACCTGTTGACGTTACTGGCGCGCGGTGTAGACCAGACATTCCTACCTGACCCTCCAGGCTAGGCCCGGTATCCCTACCTTATGCTCTGCGGTAGGCCTGGCCCCCTACCCGACAATCTGGGGTAGTATCGGTACACCCACAGGTACTCCGCGGTACTTTTGCTATACCCACCGGTACTCCTGGATTGTACCGGAACCCTTACTGGTGCGCCGGGGTACACCTGCTGACCCTACGGGCACACTGCTTTGGACCCACCCTTCCTACCTGACCCGCCGGGGTAGGCCTGGTATACCTACCCGATGTTTCGAGGTAGAACCGGTTCCCCCACCGGTACTCTGGGGTTGGAACGGAACCCTTTGTGATGCGCCAGAGAACACCAGCTGTCCCTTCGTGCGCGCTGGACTAGACCCGGCCTCCCTACCGGACCCCACATGTTAGACCCGCTATCCCTACCTGATGCTCCGCATTAGGCCTGGCACCCATACCCGATGTTCTGGGGTAGTAGCGGTACCCCCACCGTTACTCTGCGGTAGTATCGGTACACCCACCGGTACTCCGGGGTAGTACGTGAACCCTTACTGGTTCACTGGGGTACAGCTGCTGACGTTACGGGCACGCGGTATAGACCAGACATTCCTACCTGACGCTCCGTGTTAGACCCGGTATCCCTACCTGATGCTCCGTTGTTGGCTTGGCACCCCTACCCGATATGCTGGGGTAGTACCGGTACCCCCACCGGTACTCTGCGGTAGTATTGGTACACCCACCGGTACTCCAGGGTAGTACCTGAACCCTTACTGGTTCGCTGGGGTACACCTGCTGACCTTACGGGCGTGCTCTGTAGACCAGACATTCCTACCTGACCCTCCAGGCTAGGCCCGGTATCCCTACCTGATGCTCTGCGGTAGACCTGGCCCCCTACCCGACAATCTGGGGTAGTACCGGTACACCCACAGGTAGTCCGCGGTACTTTTGCTATACCCACCGGTACTCCTGGATTGTACCGGAACCCTTACTGGTGCAATGGGGTACACCTGCTGACCCTACAGGCGTGCCGCTTTACGCCCACCCTTCCTACCTGACCCGCCGGGGTAGGCCTGGTATACCTACCCGATGTTTCGAGGTAGAACCGGTTCCCCCACCGGTACTCTGGGGTTGGAACGGAACCCTTTGTGAAGCGACAGAGAACACCAGCTGTCCCTTCGTGCGCGCTGGACTAGACCCGGCCTCCCTACCGGACCCCACATGTTATACCCGGTATCCCTACCTGATGATCCGCATTAGGCTTGGCACCCATACCCGATGTTCTGGGGTAGTAGCGGTACCCCCACCGTTACTCTGCGGTACTATCGGTACACCCACCGGTACTCCGGGGTAGTACGTGAACCCTTACTGGTTCACTGGGGTACACCTGCTGACGTTACTGGCGCGCGGTGTAGACCAGACATTCCTACCTGACCCTCCATTTTAGGCCCGGTATCCCTACCTGATGCTCCGTTGTTGGCCTGGCACCCATACCTGATATGCTGGGGTAGTACCGGAACCCCCACCGGTACTCTGCGGTAGTATTGGTACACCCACCGGTACTCCAGGGCAGTACCTGAACACTTCCTGGTTCGCTGGGGTACACCTGCTGACCTTACGGGCTTGCTGTGTAGACCAGACATTCCTACCTGACCCTCCAGGCTAGGCCCGGTATCCCTACCTGATGCTCTGCGGTAGACCTGGCCCCCTACCCGACAATCTGGGGTAGTACCGGTACACCCACAGGTACTCCGCAGTACTTTTGCTATACCCACCGGTACTCCTGGATTGTACCGGAACCCTTACTGGTGCGCCGGGGTACACCTGCTGGCCCTACGGGCGCGCCGCTTTACGCCCACCCTTCCTACCTGACCCACCGGGGTAGGCCTGGTATACCTACCCGATGTTTCGAGGTAGAACCGGTTCCCCCACCGGTACTCTGGGGTTGGAACGGAACCCTTTGTGATGCGCCAGAGAACACCAGCTGTCCCTTCGTGCGCGCTGGACTAGACCCGGCCTCCCTACCGGACCCCACAGGTTAGACCCGCTATCCGTACCTGATGCTCCGCATTAGGCTTAGCACCCATACCCAATGTTCTGGGGTAGTAGCGGTACCCCCACCGTTACTCTGCGGTAGTATCGGTACACCCACCGGTAATCCGGGGTAGTACGTGAACCCTTACTGGTTCACTGGGGTACACCTGCTGACGTTACTGGCGCGAGGTGTAGACCAGGCATTCCTACCTGACCCTCCAGGCTAGGCCCGGTATCCCTACCTGATGCTCCGTGTTTGGCCTGGCCCCCTACCCGACAATCTGGGGTAGTGTCGGTACACCCACAGGTACTCCGCGGTACTTTTGCTATACCCACCGGTACTCCTGGATTGTACCGGAACCCTTACTGGTGCGCCGGGGTACACCTGCTGACCCTACGGGCACACTGCTTTGGACCCACCCTTCCTACCTGACCCGCCGGGGTAGGCCTGGTATACCTACCCGATGTTTCGAGGTAGAACCGGTTCCCCCACCGGTACTCTGGGGTTGGAACGGAACCCTTTGTGATGCGCCAGAGAACACCAGCTGTCCCTTCGTGCGCGCTGGACTAGACCCGGCCTCCCTGCCGGACCCCAAATGTTACACCCGGTATCCCTACCTGATGCTCCGCATTAGGCTTGGCACCCATACCCGATGTTCTGGGGTAGTAGCGGTACCCCCACCGTTACTCTGCGGTAGTATCGGTACACCCACCGGTACTCCGGGGTAGTACGTGAACCCTTACTGGTTCACTGGGGTACACCTGCTGACGTTACGGGCACGCGGTATAGACCAGACATTCCTACCTGACGCTCCGTGTTAGACCCGGTATCCCTACCTGATGCTCCGTTGTTGGCCTGGCACCCCTACCCGATATGCTGGGGTAGTACCGGTACCCCCACCGGTACTCTGCGGTAGTATTGGTACACCCACCGGTACTCCAGGGCAGTACCTGAACACTTACTGGTTCGCTGGGGTACACCTGCTGACCTTACGGGCGTGCTCTGTAGACCAGACATTCCTACCTGACCCTCCAGGCTAGGCCCGGTATCCCTACCTGATGCTCTGCGGTAGACCTGGCCCCCTACCCGACAATCTGGGGTAGTACCGGTACACCCACAGGTACTCCGCGGTACTTTTGCTATACCCACCGGTACTCCTGGATTGTACCGGAACCCTTACTGGTGCACCGGGGTACACCTGCTGACCCTACAGGCGTGCCGCTTTACGCCCACCCTTCCTACCTGACCCGCCGGGGTAGGCCTGGTATACCTACCCGATGTTTCGAGGTAGAACCGGTTCCCCCACCGGTACTCTGGGGTTGGAACGGAACCCTTTGTGATGCGCCAGAGAACACCAGCTGTCCCTTCGTGCGCGCTGGACTAGACCCGGCCTCCCTACCGGACCCCACATGTTACACCCGGTATCCCTACCTGATGATCCGCATTAGGCTTGGCACCCATACCCGATGTTCTGGGGTAGTAGCGGTACCCCCACCGTTACTCTGCGGTACTATCGGTACACCCACCGGTACTCCGGGGTAGTACGTGAACCCTTACTGGTTCACTGGGGTACACCTGTTGACGTTACTGGCGCGCGGTGTAGACCAGACATTCCTACCTGACCCTCCAGGCTAGGCCTGGTATCCCTACCTTATGCTCTGCGGTAGGCCTGGCCCCCTACCCGACAATCTGGGGTAGTATCGGTACACCCACAGGTAATCCACGGTACTTTTGCTATACCCACCGGTACTCCTGGATTGTACCGGAACCCTTACTGGTGCGCCGGGGTACACCTGCTGACCCTACGGGCACACTGCTTTGGACCCACCCTTCCTACCTGACCCGACGGGGTAGGCCTGGTATATCTACCCGATGTTTCGAGGTAGAACCGGTTCCCCCACCGGTAATCTGGGGTTGGAACGGAACCCTTTGTGATGCGCCAGAGAACACCAGCTGTCCCTTCGTGCGCGCTGGACTAGACCCGGCCTCCCTACCGGACCCCACATGTTAGACCCGCTATCCCTACCTGATGCTCCGCATTAGGCCTGGCACCCATACCCGATGTTCTGGGGTAGTAGCGGTACCCCCACCGTTACTCTGCGGTAGTATCGGTACACCCACCGGTACTCCGGGGTAGTACGTGAACCCTTACTGGTTCACTGGGGTACACCTGCTGACGTTACGGGCACGCGGTATAGACCAGACATTCCTACCTGACGCTCCGTGTTAGACCCGGTATCCCTACCTGATGCTCCGTTGTTGGCTTGGCACCCCTACCCGATATGCTGGGGTAGTACCGGTACCCCCACCGGTACTCTGCGGTAGTATTGGTACACCCACCGGTACTCCAGGGCAGTACCTGAACACTTACTGGTTCGCTGGGGTACACCTGCTGACCTTACGGGCGTGCTCTGTAGACCAGACATTCCTACCTGACCCTCCAGGCTAGGCCCGGTATCCCTACCTGATGCTCTGCGGTAGGCCTGGCCCCCTACCCGACAATCTGGGGTAGTACCGGTACACCCACAGGGACTCCGCGGTACTTTTGCTATACCCACCGGTACTCCTGGATTGTACCGGAACCCTTACTGGTGCGCCGGGTTACACCTGCTGACCCTACGGGCGCGCCGCTTTACGCCCACCCTTCCTACCTGACCCGCCGGGATAGGCCTGGTATACCTACCCGATGTTTCGAGGTAGAACCGGTTCCCCCACTGGTACTCTGGGGTTGGAACGGAACCCTTTGTGATGCGCCAGAGAACACCAGCTGTCCCTTCGTGCGCGCTGGACTAGACCCGGCCTCCCTACCGGACCCCACATGTTACACCCGGTATCCCTACCTGATGATCCGCATTAGGCTTGGCACCCATACCCGATGTTCTGGGGTAGTAGCGGTACCCCCACCGTTACTCTGCGGTACTATCGGTATACCCACCGGTACTCCGGGGTAGTACGTGAACCCTTACTGGTTCACTGGGGTACACCTGCTGACGTTACTGGCGCGCGGTATAGACCAGACATTCCTACCTGACCCTCCAGGCTAGGCCCGGTATCCCTACCTTATGCTCTGCGGTAGGCCTGGCCCCTTACCCGACAATCTGGGGTAGTATCGGTACACCCACAGGTAATCCACGGTACTTTTGCTATACCCACCGGTACTCCTGGATTGTACCGGAACCCTTACTGGTGCGCCGGGGTACACCTGCTGACCCTACGGGCACACTGCTTTGGACCCACCCTTCCTACCTGACCCGCCGGGGTAGGCCTGGTATACCTACCCGATGTTTCGAGGTAGAACCGGTTCCCCCACCGGTACTCTGGGGTTGGAACGGAACCCTTTGTGATGCGCCAGAGAACACCAGCTGTCCCTTCGTGCGCGCTGGACTAGACCCGGCCTCCCTACCGGACCCCACATGTTACACCCGGTATCCCTACCTGATGATCCGCATTAGGCTTGGCACCCATACCCGATGTTCTGGGGTAGTAGCGGTACCCCCACCGTTACTCTGCGGTACTATCGGTACACCCACCGGTACTCCGGGGTAGTACGTGAACCCTTACTGGTTCACTGGGGTACACCTGCTGACGTTACTGGCGCGCGGTGTAGACCAGACATTCCTACCTGACCCTCCATTTTAGGCCCGGTATCCCTACCTGATGCTCCGTTGTTGGCCTGGCACCCATACCTGATATGCTGGGGTAGTACCGGAACCCCCACCGGTACTCTGCGGTAGTATTGGTACACCCACCGGTACTCCAGGGCAGTACCTGAACACTTACTGGTTCGCTGGGGTACACCTGCTGACCTTACGGGCTTGCTGTGTAGACCAGACATTCCTACCTGACCCTCCAGGCTAGGCCCGGTATCCCTACCTGATGCTCTGCGGTAGACCTGGCCCCCTACCCGACAATCTGGGGTAGTACCGGTACACCCACAGGTACTCCGCAGTACTTTTGCTATACCCACCGGTACTCCTGGATTGTACCGGAACCCTTACTGGTGCGCCGGGGTACACCTGCTGGCCCTACGGGTGCGCCGCTTTACGCCCACCCTTCCTACCTGACCCACCGGGGTAGGCCTGGTATACCTACCCGATGTTTCGAGGTAGAACCGGTTCCCCCACCGGTACTCTGGGGTTGGAACGGAACCCTTTGTGATGCGCCAGAGAACACCAGCTGTCCCTTCGTGCGCGCTGGACTAGACCCGGCCTCCCTGCCGGACCCCAAATGTTACACCCGGTATCCCTACCTGATGCTCCGCATTAGGCTTGGCACCCATACCCGATGTTCTGGGGTAGTAGCGGTACCCCCACCGTTACTCTGCGGTAGTATCGGTACACCCACCGGTACTCCGGGGTAGTACGTGAACCCTTACTGGTTCACTGGGGTACACCTGCTGACGTTACGGGCACGCGGTATAGACCAGACATTCCTACCTGACGCTCCGTGTTAGACCCGGTATCTCTACCTGATGCTCCGTTGTTGGCTTGGCACCCCTACCCGATATGCTGGGGTAGTACCGGTACCCGCACCGGTACTCTGCGGTAGTATTGGTACACCCACCGGTACTCCAGGGCAGTACCTGAACACTTACTGGTTCGCTGGGGTACACCTGCTGACCTTACGGGCGTGCTCTGTAGACCAGACATTCCTACCTGACCCTCCAGGCTAGGCCCGGTATCCCTACCTGATGCTCTGCGGTAGACCTGGCCCCCTACCCGACAATCTGGGGTAGTACCGGTACACCCACAGGTACTCCGCGGTACTTTTGCTATACCCACCGGTACTCCTGGATTGTACCGGAACCCTTACTGGTGCACCGGGGTACACCTGCTGACCCTACAGGCGTGCCGCTTTACGCCCACCCTTCCTACCTGACCCGCCGGGGTAGGCCTGGTATACCTACCCGATGTTTCGAGGTAGAACCGGTTCCCCCACCGGTACTCTGGGGTTGGAACGGAACCCTTTGTGATGCGCCAGAGAACACCAGCTGTCCCTTCGTGCGCGCTGGACTAGACCCGGCCTCCCTACCAGACCCCACATGTTACACCCGGTATCCCTACCTGATGATCCGCATTAGGCTTGGCACCCATACCCGATGTTCTGGGGTAGTAGCGGTACCCCCACCGTTACTCTGCGGTACTATCGGTACACCCACCGGTACTCCGGGGTAGTACGTGAACCCTTACTGGTTCACTGGGGTACACCTGTTGACGTTACTGGCGCGCGGTGTAGACCAGACATTCCTACCTGACCCTCCAGGCTATGCCCGGTATCCCTACCTTATGCTCTGCGGTAGGCCTGGCCCCTTACCCGACAATCTGGGGTAGTATCGGTACACCCACAGGTAATCCACGGTACTTTTGCTATACCCACCGGTACTCCTGGATTGTACCGGAACCCTTACTGGTGCGCCGGGGTACACCTGCTGACCCTACGGGCACACTGCTTTGGACCCACCCTTCCTACCTGACCCGCCGGGGTAGGCCTGGTATACCTACCCGATGTTTCGAGGTAGAACCGGTTCCCCCACCGGTACTCTGGGGTTGGAACGGAACCCTTTGTGATGCGCCAGAGAACACCAGCTGTCCCTTCGTGCGCGCTGGACTAGACCCGGCCTCCCTACCGGACCCCACATGTTAGACCCGCTATACCTACCTGATGCTCCGCATTAGGCCTGGCACCCATACCCGATGTTCTGGGGTAGTAGCGGTACCCCCACCGTTACTCTGCGGTAGTATCGGTACACCCACCGGTACTCCGGGGTAGTACGTGAACCCTTACTGGTACACTGGGGTACAGCTGCTGACGTTACGGGCACGCGGTATAGACCAGACATTCCTACCTGACGCTCCGTGTTAGACCCGGTATCCCTACCTGATGCTCCGTTGTTGGCCTGGCACCCCTACCCGATATGCTGGGGTAGTACCGGTACCCCCACCGGTACTCTGCGGTAGTATTGGTACACCCACCGGTACTCCAGGGCAGTACCTGAACACTTACTGGTTCGCTGGGGTACACCTGCTGACCTTACGGGCGTGCTCTGTAGACCAGACATTCCTACCTGACCCTCCAGGCTAGGCCAGGTATCCCTACCTGATGCTCTGCGGTAGACCTGGCCCCCTACCCGACAATCTGGGGTAGTACCGGTACACCCACAGGTACTCCACGGTACTTTTGCTATACCCACCGGTACTCCTGAATTGTACCGGAACCCTTACTGGTGCACCGGGGTACACCTGCTGACCCTACAGGCGTGCCGCTTTACGCCCACCGTTCCTACCTGACCCGCCGGGGTAGGCCTGGTATACCTACCCGATGTTTCGAGGTAGAACCGGTTCCCCCACCGGTACTCTGGGGTTGGAACGGAACCCTTTGTGATGCGCCAGAGAACACCAGCTGTCCCTTCGTGCGCGCTGGACTAGACCCGGCCTCCCTACCTGACCCCACATGTTACACCCGGTATCCCTACCTGATGATCCGCATTAGGCTTGGCACCCATACCCGATGTTCTGGGGTAGTAGCGGTACCCCCACCGTTACTCTGCGGTACTATCGGTACACCCACCGGTACTCCGGGGTAGTACTTGAACCCTTACTGGTTCACTGGGGTACACCTGCTGACGTTACTGGCGCGCGGTGTAGTCCAGACATTCCTACCTGACCCTCCGTTTTAGGCCCAGTATCCCTACCTGATGCTCCGTTGTTGGCCTGGCACCCCTACCCGATATGCTGGGGTAGTACCGGTACCCCCACCGGTACTCTGCGGTAGTATTGGTACACCCACCGGTACTCCAGGGCAGTACCTGAACACTTACTGGTTCGCTGGGGTACACCTGCTGACCTTACGGGCGTGCTCTGTAGACCAGACATTCCTACCTGACCCTCCAGGCTAGGCCCGGTATCCCTACCTGATGCTCTGCGGTAGGCCTGGCCCCCTACCCGACAATCTGGGGTAGTATCGGTACACCCACAGGTACTCCGCGGTAGTTTTGCTATACCCACCGGTACTCCTGGATTGTACCGGAACCCTTACTGGTGCGCCGGGGTACACCTGCTGACCCTACGGGCACACTGCTTTGGACCCACCCTTCCTACCTGACCCGCCGGTGTAGTCCTGGTATACCTACCCGATGTTTCGAGGTAGAACCGGTTCCCCCACCGGTACTCTGGGTTTGGAACGGAACCCTTTGTGATGCGCCAGAGAACACCAGCTGTCCCTTCGTGCGCGCTGGACTAGACCCGGCCTCCCTACCAGACCCCACAGGTTAGACCCGCTATCCCTACCTGATGCTCCGCATTAGGCTTGGCACCCATACCCGATGTTCTGGGGTAGTAGCGGTACACCCACCGTTACTCTGCGGTAGTATCGGTACACCCACCAGTACTCCGGGGTAGTACGTGAACCCTTACTGGTTCACTGGGGTACACCTGATGACGTTACAGGCACGCGGTATAGAACAGACATTCTTCCTGACCCTCAGTGTTAGTCCCGGTATCCCTACCTGATGCTCCGTTGTTGGCCTGGCACCCCTACCCGATATGCTGGGGTAGTACCGGTACCCCCACCGGTACTCTGCGGTAGTATTGGTACACCCACCGGTACTCCAGGGTAGTACCTGAACACTTCCTGGTTCGCTGGGGTACACCTGCTGACCTTGCGGGCGTGCTGTGTAGACCAGACATTCCTACCTGACCCTCCAGGCTAGGCCCGGTTTCCCTACCTGATGCTCTCCGGTAGGCCTGGCCCCCTACCCGACAATCTGGGGTAGTACCGGTACACCCAGAGGTACTCCGCGGTAATTTTGCTATACCCACCGGTACTCCTGAATTGTACCGGAACCCTTACTGGTGCACCGGGGTACACCTGCTGACCCTACAGGCGTGCCGCTTTACGCCCACCCTTCCTACCTGACCTGCCGGGGTAGGCCTGGTATACCTACCCGATGTTTCGAGGTAGAACCGGTTCCCCCACCGGTACTCTGGGGTTGGAACGGAACCCTTTGTGATGCGCCAGAGAACACCAGCTGTCCCTTCGTGCGCGCTGGACTAGACCCGGCCTCCCTACCGGACCCCACATGTTACACCCGGTATCCCTACCTGATGATCCGCATTAGGCTTGGCACCCATACCCGATGTTCTGGGGTAGTAGCGGTACCCCCACCGTTACTCTGCGGTACTATCGGTACACCCACCGGTACTCCGGGGTAGTACGTGAACACTTACTGGTTCACTGGGGTACACCTGCTGACGTTACTGGCGCGCGGTGTAGACCAGACATTCCTACCTGACCCTCCGTTTTAGGCCCGGTATCCCTACCTGATGCTCCGTTGTTGGCCTGGCACCCCTACCCGATATGCTGGGGTAGTACCGGTACCCCCACCGGTACTCTGCGGTAGTATTGGTACACCCACCGGTACTCCAGGGCAGTACCTGAACACTTACTGGTTCACTGGGGTACACCTGCTGACCTTACGGGCGTGCTCTGTAGACCAGACATTCCTACCTGACCCTCCAGGCTAGGCCCGGTATCCCTACCTGATGCTCCGATGTTGGCCTGGCACCCCTACCCGATATGCTGGGGTAGTACCGGTACCCCCACCGGTACTCTGCGGTAGTATTTCTACACCCACCGGTACTCCAGGGTAGTACCTGAGCACTTACTGGTTCGCTGGGGTACACCTGCAGACCTTACGGGCGTGCTCTGTAGACCAGACATTCCTACCTGACCCCCCAGGCTAGGCCCGGTATCCCTACCTGATGCTCTGCGGTAGGCCTGGCCCCCTACCCGACAATCTGGGGTAGTACCGGTACACCCACAGGTACTCCGCGGTACTTTTGCTATACCCACCGGTACTCCTGGATTGTACCGGAACCCTTAATGGTGTGCCGGGGTACACCTGCTGACCCTACGGGCGCGCCGCTTTACGCCCACCCTTCCTACCTGACCCTCCGGGGTAGGCCTGGTATACCTACCCGATGTTTCGAGGTAGAACCGGTTCCCCCACCGGTACTCTGGGGTTGGAACGGAACCCTTTGTTATGCGCCAGAGAACACCAGCTGTCCCTTCGTGCGCGCTGGACTAGACATGACCTCCCTACCGGACCCCACAGGTTAGACCCGGTATCCCTAACTGATGCTCCGCATTAGGCTTGGCACCCATACCCGATGTTCTGGGGTAGTAGCGGTACCCCCACCGTTACTCTGCGGTAGTATCGGTACACCCACCGGTACTCCGGGGTAGTACGTGAACCCTTACTGGTTCACTGGGGTACACCTGCTGACGTTACTGGCGCGCGGTGTAGACTAGACATTCCTACCTGACCGTCCAGGCTAGGCCCGGTATCCCTACCTGATGCTCTGCGGTAGGCCTGGCCCCCTACCCGACAATCTGGGGTAGTATCGGTACACCCACAGGTAATCCACGGTACTTTTGCTATACCCACCGGTACTCCTGGATTGTACCGGAACCCTTACTGGTGCGCCGGGGTACACCTGCTGACCCTACGGGCACACTGCTTTGGACCCACCCTTCCTACCTGACCCGCCGGGGTAGGCCTGGTATACCTACCCGATGTTTCGAGGTAGAACCGGTTCCCCCACCGGTACTCTGGGGTTGGAACGGAACCCTTTGTGATGCGCCAGAGAACACCAGCTGTCCCTTCGTGCGCGCTGGACTAGACCTGACCTCCCTACCGGACCCCACAGGTTAGACCCGCTATCCCTACCTGATGCTCCGAATTAGGCTTAGCACCCATACCCGATGTTCTGGGGTAGTAGCGGTACCCCCACCGTTACTCTGCGGTAGTATCGGTACACCCACCGGTACTCCGGGGTAGTACGTGAACCCTTACTGGTTCACTGGGGTACACCTGCTGACGTTACTGGCGCGAGGTGTAGACCAGACATTTCTACCTGACCCTCCAGGCTAGGCCCGGTATCCCTACCTGATGCTCTGCGGTAGGCCTGGCCCCCTACCCGACAATCTGGGGTAGTACCGGTACACCCACAGGTACTCCGCGGTACTTTTGCTATACCCACCGGTACTCCTGGATTGTACCGGAACCCTTACTGGTGCGCCGGGGTACACCTGCTGACCCTACGGGCGCGCCGCTTTACGCCCACCCTTCCTACCTGACCCTCCGGGGTAGGCCTGGTATACCTACCCGATGTTTCGAGGTAGAACCGGTTCCCCCACCTGTACTCTGGGTTTGGAACGGAACCCTTTGTGATGCGCCAGAGAACACCAGCTGTCCCTTCGTGCGCGCTGGACTAGACCCGGCCTCCCTACCAGACCCCACAGGTTAGACCCGCTATCCCTACCTGATGCTCCGCATTAGGCTTGGCACCCATACCCGATGTTCTGGGGTAGTAGCGGTACACCCACCGTTACTCTGCGGTAGTATCGGTACACCCACCGGTACTCCGGGGTAGTACGTGAACCCTTACTGGTTCACTGGGGTACACCTGATGACGTTACTGGCGCGCGGTGTAGACCAGACATTCCTACCTGACCCTCCAGGCTAGGCCCGGTATCCCTACCTGATGCTCTGCGGTAGGCCTGGCCCCCTACCCGACAATCTGGGATAGTACCGGTACACCCACAGGTACTCCGCGGTACTTTTGCTATACCCACCGGTACTCCTGGATTGTACCGGAACCCTTACTGGTGCGCCGGGGTACACCTGCTGACCCTACGGGCACACTGCTTTGGACCCACCCTTCCTACCTGACCCGCCGGGGTAGGCCTGGTATACCTACCCGATGTTTCGAGGTAGAACCGGTTCCACCACCGGTACTCTGGGGTTGGAACGGAACCCTTTGTGATGCGCCAGAGAACACCAGCTGTCCCTTCGTGCGCGCTGGACTAGACCTGACCTCCCTACCGGACCCCACAGGTTAGACCCGCTATCCCTACCTGATGCTCCGAATTAGGCTTAGCACCCATACCCGATGTTCTGGGGTAGTAGCGGTACCCCCACCGTTACTCTGCGGTAGTATCGGTACACCCACCGGTACTCCGGGGTAGTACGTGAACCCTTACTGGTTCACTGGGGTACACCTGCTGCCCTTACGGGCGTGCTCTGTAGACCAGACATTCCTACCTGACCCTCCAGGCTAGGCCCGGTATCCCTACCAGATGCTCCGTTGTTGGCCTGGCACCCCTACCCGATATGATGGGGTAGTACCAGTACCCCCACCGGTACTCTGCGGTAGTATTGGTACACCCACCGGTACTCCAGGGTAGTACGGGAACCCTTACTGGTGCGCCGGGGTACACCTGCTGACCCTACGGGCGCGCCGCTTTACGCCCACCCTTCCTACCTGACCCGCCGGGGTAGGCCTGGTATACCTACCCGATGTTTCGAGGTAGAACCGGTTCCCCCACCGGTACTCTGGGGTTGGAACGGAACCCTTTGTGATGCGCCACAGAACACCAGCAGTGCCTTCGTGCGCGCTGGACTAGACCTGACCTCCCTACCGGACCCCAAAGGTTAGACCCGCTATAACTACCTGATGCTCCGCATTAGGCTTGGCACCCATACCCGATGTTCTGGGGTAGTAGCGGTACCCCCACCGTTACTCTGCGGTAGTATCGGTACACCCACCGGTACTCTGGGGTAGTACCTGAACCCTTACTGGTTCACTGGGGTACACCTGCTGACGTTACTGGCGCGCGGTGTAGACCAGACATTCCTACCTGACCCTCCGTTTTAGGCCCGGTATCCCTACCTGATGCTCCGTTGTTGGCCTGGCACCCCTAACCGATATGCTTCGGTAGTACCGGTACCCCCACCGGTACTCTGCGGTAGTATTGGTAGACCCACCGGTACTCCAGGGCAGTACCTGAACGCTTACTGGTTCGCTGGGGTACACCTGCTGACCTTACGGGCGTGCTCTGTAGACCAGATATTCCTACCTGACCCTCCAGGCTAGGCCCGGTATCCCTACCTGATGCTCTGCGGTAGACCTGGCCCCCTACCCGACAATCTGGGGTAGTACCGGTACACCCACAGGTACTCCGCGGTACTTTTGCTATACCCACCGGTACTCCTGGATTGTACCGGAACCCTTACTGGTGCGCCGGGGTACACCTGCTGACACTACGGGCGTGCCAATTTACGCACACCCTTCCTACCTGACCCGCCGGGGTAGGCCTGGTATACCTACCCGATGTTTCGAGGTAGAACCGGTTCCCCCACCGGTACTCTGGGCTTGGAACGGAACCCTTTGTGATGCGCCAGAGAACACCAGCTGTCCCTTCGTGCGCGCTGGAGTAGACCCGGCCTCCCTATCGGACCCCACAGGTTACACCCGGTATCCCTACCTGATGCTCCGCATTAGGCTTGGCACCCATACCCGATGTTCTGGGGTAGTAGCGGTACCCCCACCGTTACTCTGCGGTAGTATCGGTACACCCACCGGTACTCCGGGGTAGTACGTGAACCCTTACTGGTTCACTGGGGTACACCTGATGACGTTACTGGCGCGCGGTATAGAACAGACATTCTTCCTGACCCTCAGTGTTAGTCCCGGTATCCCTACCTGATGCTCTGTTGTTGGCCTGGCACCCCTACCCGATATGCTGGGTTAGTACCTGTACCCCCACCGGTACTCTGCGGTAGTATTGGTACACCCACCGGTACTCCTGGGTAGTACCTGAACCCTTACTGGTTCACTGGGGTACACCTGCTGACGTTACAGGCACGCGGTATAGAACAGACATTCTTCCTGACCCTCAGTGTTAGTCCCGGTATCCCTACCTGATGCTCCGTTGTTGGCCTGGCACCCCTACCCGATATGCTGGGGTAGTACCGGTACCCCCACCGGTACTCTGCGGTAGTATTGGTACACCCACCGGTACTCCAGGGTAGTACCTGAACCCTTACTGGTTCGCTGGGGTACACCTGCTGACCTTGCGGGCGTGCTGTGTAGACCAGACATTCCTACCTGACCCTCCAGGCTAGGCCCGGTTTCCCTACCTGATGCTCTCCGGTAGGCCTGGCCCCCTACCCGACAATCTGGGGTAGTACCGGTACACCCAGAGGTACTCCGCGGTAATTTTGCTATACCCACCGGTACTCCTGGATTGTACCGGAACCCTTACTGGTGCACCGGGGTACACCTGCTGACCCTACAGGCGTGCCGCTTTACGCCCACCCTTCCTACCTGACCCGCCGGGGTAGGCCTGGTATACCTACCCGATGTTTCGAGGTAGAACCGGTTCCCCCACCGGTACTCTGGGGTTGGAACGGAACCCTTTGTGATGCGCCAGAGAACACCAGCTGTCCCTTCGTGCGCGCTGGACTAGACCCGGCCTCCCTACCGGACCCCACATGTTACACCCGGTATCCCTACCTGATGATCCGCATTAGGCTTGGCACCCATACCCGATGTTCTGGGGTAGTAGCGGTACCCCCACCGTTACTCTGCGGTACTATCGGTACACCCACCGGTACTCCGGGGTAGTACGTGAACCCTTACTGGTTCACTGGGGTACACCTGCTGACGTTACTGGCGCGCGGTGTAGACCAGACATTCCTACCTGACCCTCCGTTTTAGGCCCGGTATCCCTACCTGATGCTCCATTGTTGGCCTGGCACCCCTACCCGATATGCTGGGGTAGTACCGGTACCCCCACCGGTACTCTGCGGTAGTATTGGTACACCCACCGGTACTCCAGGGCAGTACCTGAACACTTACTGGTTCGCTGGGGTACACCTGCTGACCTTACGGGCGTGCTCTGTAGACCAGACATTCCTACCTGACCCTCCAGGCTAGGCCCGGTATCCCTACCTGATGCTCCGATGTTGGCCTGGCACCCCTACCCGATATGCTGGGGTAGTACCGGTACCCCCACCGGTACTCTGCGGTAGTATTTCTACACCCACCGGTACTCCAGGGTAGTACCTGAGCACTTACTGGTTCGCTGGGGTACACCTGCAGACCTTACGGGCGTGCTCTGTAGACCAGACATTCCTACCTGACCCCCCAGGCTAGGCCCGGTATCCCTACCTGATGCTCTGCGGTAGGCCTGGCCCCCCTACCCGACAATCTGGGGTAGTACCGGTACACCCAGAGGTATTCTGCGGTAGTTTTGCTATACCCACCGGTACTCCTGGATTGTACCGGAACCCTTACTGGTGCGCCGGGGTACACCTGCTGACCCAACGGGCGCCCCGCTTTACGCACACCCTTCCTACCTGACCCTCCGGAGTAGGCCTGGTATACCTACCCGATGTTTCGAGGTAGAACCGGTTCCCCCACCGGTACTCTGGGGTTGGAACGGAACCATTTGTGATGCGCCAGAGAACACCAGCTGTCCCTTCGTGCGCGCTGGACTAGACCTGACCTCCCTACCGGACCCCACAGGTTAGACCCGCTATCCCTACCTGATGCTCCGCATTAGGCTTGGCACCCATACCCGAGGTTCTGGGGTAGTAGCGGTACCCCCACCGTTACTCTGCGGTAGTATCGGTACACCCACCTGTACTCCGGGGTAGTACGTGAACCCTTACTGGTTCACTGGGGTACACCTGCTGACGTTACTGGCGCGAGGTGTAGACCAGACATTTCTACCTGACCCTCCAGGCTAGGCCCGGTATCCCTACCTGATGCTCTGCGGTAGGCCTGGCCCCCTACCCGACAATCTGGGGTAGTACCGGTACACCCACAGGTACTCCGCGGTACTTTTGCTATACCCACCGGTACTCCTGGATTGTACCGGAACCCTTACTGGTGTGCCGGGGTACACCTGCTGACCCTACGGGCGCGCCGCTTTACGCCCACCCTTCCTACCTGACCCTCCGGGGTAGGCCTGGTATACCTACCCGATGTTTCGAGGTAGAACCGGTTCCCCCACCGGTACTCTGGGGTTGGAACGGAACCCTTTGTTATGCGCCAGAGAACACCAGCTGTCCCTTCGTGCGCGCTGGACTAGACATGACCTCCCTACCGGACCCCACAGGTTAGACCCGGTATCCCTAACTGATGCTCCGCATTAGGCTTGGCACCCATACCCGATGTTCTGGGGTAGTAGCGGTACCCCCACCGTTACTCTGCGGTAGTATCGGTACACCCACCGGTACTCCGGGGTAGTACGTGAACCCTTACTGGTTCACTGGGGTACACCTGCTGACGTTACTGGCGCGCGGTGTAGACTAGACATTCCTACCTGACCGTCCAGGCTAGGCCCGGTATCCCTACCTTATGCTCTGCGGTAGGCCTGGCCCCCTACCCGACAATCTGGGGTAGTATCGGTACACCCACAGGTAATCCACGGTACTTTTGCTATACCCACCGGTACTCCTGGATTGTACCGGAACCCTTACTGGTGCGCCGGGGTACACCTGCTGACCCTACGGGCACACTGCTTTGGACCCACCCTTCCTACCTGACCCGCCGGGGTAGGCCTGGTATACCTACCCGATGTTTTGAGGTAGAACCGGTTCCCCCACCGGTACTCTGGGGTTGGAACGGAACCCTTTGTGATGCGCCAGAGAACACCAGCTGTCCCTTCGTGCGCGCTGGACTAGACCTGACCTCCCTACCGGACCCCACAGGTTAGACCCGCTATCCCTTCCTGATGCTCCGAATTAGGCTTAGCACCCATACCCGATGTTCTGGGGTAGTAGCGGTACCCCCACCGTTACTCTGCGGTAGTATCGGTACACCCACCGGTACTCCGGGGTAGTACGTGAACCCTTACTGGTTCACTGGGGTACACCTGCTGACGTTACTGGCGAGAGGTGTAGACCAGACATTGCTACCTGACCCTCCAGGCTAGGCCCGGTATCCCTACCTGATGCTCTGCGGTAGGCCTGGCCCCCTACCCGACAATCTGGGGTAGTACCGGTACACCCACAGGTACTCCGCGGTACTTTTGCTATACCCACCGGTACTCCTGGATTGTACCGGAACCCTTACTGGTGTGCCGGGGTACACCTGCTGACCCTACGGGCGCGCCGCTTTACGCCCACCCTTCCTACCTGACCCTCCGGGGTAGGCCTGGTATACCTACCCGATGTTTCGAGGTAGAACCGGTTCCCCCACCGGTACTCTGGGTTTGGAACGGAACCCTTTGTGATGCGCCAGAGAACACCAGCTGTCCCTTCGTGCGCGCTGGACTAGACCCGGCCTCCCTACCAGACCCCACAGGTTAGACCCGCTATCCCTACCTGATGCTCCGCATTAGGCTTGGCACCCATACCCGATGTTCTGGGGTAGTAGCGGTACACCCACCGTTACTCTGCGGTAGTATCGGTACACCCACCGGTACTCCGGGGTAGTACGTGAACCCTTACTGGTTCACTGGGGTACACCTGATGACGTTACAGGCACGCGGTATAGAACAGACATTCTTCCTGACCCTCAGTGTTAGTCCCGGTATCCCTACCTGATGCTCCGTTGTTGGCCTGGCACCCCTACCCGATATGCTGGGGTAGTACCGGTACCCCCACCGGTACTCTGCGGTAGTATTGGTACACCCACCGGTACTCCAGGGTAGTACCTGAACCCTTACTGGTTCGCTGGGGTACACCTGCTGACCTTGCGGGCGTGCTGTGTAGACCAGACATTCCTACCTGACCCTCCAGGCTAGGCCCGGTTTCCCTACCTGATGCTCTGCGGTAGACCTGGCCCCCTACCCGACAATCTGGGGTAGTACCGGTACACCCAGAGGTACTCCGCGGTAATTTTGCTATACCCACCGGTACTCCTGGATTGTACCGGAACCCTTACTGGTGCACCGGGGTACACCTGCTGACCCTACAGGCGTGCCGCTTTACGCCCACCCTTCCTACCTGACCCGCCGGGGTAGGCCTGGTATACCTACCCGATGTTTCGAGGTAGAACCGGTTCCCCCACCGGTACTCTGGGGTTGGAACGGAACCCTTTGTGATGCGCCAGAGAACACCAGCTGTCCCTTCGTGCGCGCTGGACTAGACCCGGCCTCCCTACCGGACCCCACATGTTACACCCGGTATCCCTACCTGATGATCCGCATTAGGCTTGGCACCCATACCCGATGTTCTGGGGTAGTAGCGGTACCCCCACCGTTACTCTGCGGTACTATCGGTACACCCACCGGTACTCCGGGGTAGTACGTGAACACTTACTGGTTCACTGGGGTACACCTGCTGACGTTACTGGCGCGCGGTGTAGACCAGACATTCCTACCTGACCCTCCGTTTTAGGCCCGGTATCCCTACCTGATGCTCCGTTGTTGGCCTGGCACCCCTACCCGATATGCTGGGGTAGTACCGGTACCCCCACCGGTACTCTGCGGTAGTATTGGTACACCCACCGGTACTCCAGGGCAGTACCTGAACCCTTACTGGTTCGCTGGGGTACACCTGCTGACCTTACGGGCGTGCTCTGTAGACCAGACATTCCTACCTGACCCTCCAGGCTAGGCCCGGTATCCCTAACTGATGCTCTGCGGTAGGCCTGGCCCCCTACCCGACAATCTGGGGTAGTATCGGTACACCCACAGGTACTCCGCGGTAGTTTTGCTATACCCACCGGTACTCCTGGAGTGTACCGGAACCCTTACTGGTGCGCCGGGGTACACCTGCTGACCCTACGGGCACACTGCTTTGGACCCACCCTTCCTACCTGACCCGCCGGGGTAGTCCTGGTATACCTACCCGATGTTTCGAGGTAGAACCGGTTCCCCCACCGGTACTCTGGGTTTGGAACGGAACCCTTTGTGATGCGCCAGAGAACACCAGCTGTCCCTTCGTGCGCGCTGGACTAGACCCGGCCTCCCTACCAGACCCCACAGGTTAGACCCGCTATCCCTACCTGATGCTCCGCATTAGGCTTGGCACCCATACCCGATGTTCTGGGGTAGTAGCGGTACACCCACCGTTACTCTGCGGTAGTATCGGTACACCCACCAGTACTCCGGGGTAGTACGTGAACCCTTACTGGTTCACTGGGGTACACCTGATGACGTTACAGGCACGCGGTATAGAACAGACATTCTTCCTGACCCTCAGTGTTAGTCCCGGTATCCCTACCTGATGCTCCGTTGTTGGCCTGGCACCCCTACCCGATATGCTGGGGTAGTACCGGTACCCCCACCGGTACTCTGCGGTAGTATTGGTACACCCACCGGTACTCCAGGGTAGTACCTGAACCCTTACTGGTTCGCTGGGGTACACCTGCTGACCTTGCGGGCGTGCTGTGTAGACCAGACATTCCTACCTGACCCTCCAGGCTAGGCCCGGTTTCCCTACCTGATGCTCTCCGGTAGGCCTGGCCCCCTACCCGACAATCTGGGGTAGTACCGGTACACCCAGAGGTACTCCGCGGTAATTTTGCTATACCCACCGGTACTCCTGAATTGTACCGGAACCCTTACTGTTGCACCGGGGTACACCTGCTGACCCTACAGGCGTGCCGCTTTACGCCCACCCTTCCTACCTGACCTGCCGGGGTAGGCCTGGTATACCTACCCGATGTTTCGAGGTAGAACCGGTTCCCCCACCGGTACTCTGGGGTTGGAACGGAACCCTTTGTGATGCGCCAGAGAACACCAGCTGTCCCTTCGTGCGCGCTGGACTAGACCCGGCCTCCCTACCGGACCCCACATGTTACACCCGGTATCCCTACCTGATGATCCGCATTAGGCTTGGCACCCATACCCGATGTTCTGGGGTAGTAGCGGTACCCCCACCGTTACTCTGCGGTACTATCGGTACACCCACCGGTACTCCGGGGTAGTACGTGAACACTTACTGGTTCACTGGGGTACACCTGCTGACGTTACTGGCGCGCGGTGTAGACCAGACATTCCTACCTGACCCTCCGTTTTAGGCCCGGTATCCCTACCTGATGCTCCGTTGTTGGCCTGGCACCCCTACCCGATATGCTGGGGTAGTACCGGTACCCCCACCGGTACTCTGCGGTAGTATTGGTACACCCACCGGTACTCCAGGGCAGTACCTGAACACTTACTGGTTCACTGGGGTACACCTGCTGACCTTACGGGCGTGCTCTGTAGACCAGACATTCCTACCTGACCCTCCAGGCTAGGCCCGGTATCCCTACCTGATGCTCCGATGTTGGCCTGGCACCCCTACCCGATATGCTGGGGTAGTACCGGTACCCCCACCGGTACTCTGCGGTAGTATTTCTACACCCACCGGTACTCCAGGGTAGTACCTGAGCACTTACTGGTTCGCTGGGGTACACCTGCAGACCTTACGGGCGTGCTCTGTAGACCAGACATTCCTACCTGACCCCCCAGGCTAGGCCCGGTATCCCTACCTGATGCTCTGCGGTAGGCCTGGCCCCCTACCCGACAATCTGGGGTAGTACCGGTACACCCACAGGTACTCCGCGGTACTTTTGCTATACCCACCGGTACTCCTGGATTGTACCGGAACCCTTACTGGTGTGCCGGGGTACACCTGCTGACCCTACGGGCGCGCCGCTTTACGCCCACCCTTCCTACCTGACCCTCCGGGGTAGGCCTGGTATACCTACCCGATGTTTCGAGGTAGAACCGGTTCCCCCACCGGTACTCGGGGGTTGGAACGGAACCCTTTGTGAAGCGCCAGAGAACACCAGCTGTCCCTTCGTGCGCGCTGGACTAGACATGACCTCCCTACCGGACCCCACAGGTTAGACCCGGTATCCCTAACTGATGCTCCGCATTAGGCTTGGCACCCATACCCGATGTTCTGGGGTAGTAGCGGTACCCCCACCGTTACTCTGCGGTAGTATCGGTACACCCACCGGTACTCCGGGGTAGTACGTGAACCCTTACTGGTTCACTGGGGTACACCTGCTGACGTTACGGGCGCGCGGTGTAGACCAGACATTCCTACCTGACCCTCCAGGCTAGGCCCGGTATCCCTACCTGATGCTCTGCGGTAGGCCTGGCCCCCTACCCGACAATCTGGGGTAGTATCGGTACACCCACAGGTAATCCACGGTACTTTTGCTATACCCACCGGTACTCCTGGATTGTACCGGAACCCTTACTGGTGCGCCGGGGTACACCTGCTGACCCTACGGGCACACTGCTTTGGACCCACCCTTCCTACCTGACCCGCCGGGGTAGGCCTGGTATACCTACCCGATGTTTCGAGGTAGAACCGGTTCCCCCACCGGTACTCTGGGGTTGGAACGGAACCCTTTGTGATGCGCCAGAGAACACCAGCTGTCCCTTCGTGCGCGCTGGACTAGACCTGACCTCCCTACCGGACCCCACAGGTTAGACCCGCTATCCCTACCTGATGCTCCGAATTAGGCTTAGCACCCATACCCGATGTTCTGGGGTAGTAGCGGTACCCCCACCGTTACTCTGCGGTAGTATCGGTACACCCACCGGTACTCCGGGGTAGTACGTGAACCCTTACTGGTTCACTGGGGTACACCTGCTGACGTTACTGGCGCGAGGTGTAGACCAGACATTTCTACCTGACCCTCCAGGCTAGGCCCGGTATCCCTACCTGATGCTCTGCGGTAGGCCTGGCCCCCTACCCGACAATCTGGGGTAGTACCGGTACACCCACAGGTACTCCGCGGTACTTTTGCTATACCCACCGGTACTCCTGGATTGTACCGGAACCCTTACTGGTGTGCCGGGGTACACCTGCTGACCCTACGGGCGCGCCGCTTTACGCCCACCCTTCCTACCTGACCCTCCGGGGTAGGCCTGGTATACCTACCCGATGTTTCGAGGTAGAACCGGTTCCCCCACCTGTACTCTGGGTTTGGAACGGAACCCTTTGTGATGCGCCAGAGAACACCAGCTGTCCCTTCGTGCGCGCTGGACTAGACCCGGCCTCCCTACCAGACCCCACAGGTTAGACCCGCTATCCCTACCTGATGCTCCGCATTAGGCTTGGCACCCATACCCGATGTTCTGGGGTAGTAGCGGTACACCCACCGTTACTCTGCGGTAGTATCGGTACACCCACCGGTACTCCGGGGTAGTACGTGAACCCTTACTGGTTCACTGGGGTACACCTGATGACGTTACTGGCGCGCGGTGTAGACCAGACATTCCTACCTGACCCTCCAGGCTAGGCCCGGTATCCCTACCTGATGCTCTGCGGTAGGCCTGGCCCCCTACCCGACAATCTGGGATAGTACCGGTACACCCACAGGTACTCCGCGGTACTTTTGCTATACCCACCGGTACTCCTGGATTGTACCGGAACCCTTACTGGTGCGCCGGGGTACACCTGCTGACCCTACGGGCACACTGCTTTGGACCCACCCTTCCTACCTGACCCGCCGGGGTAGGCCTGGTATACCTACCCGATGTTTCGAGGTAGAACCGGTTCCACCACCGGTACTCTGGGGTTGGAACGGAACCCTTTGTGATGCGCCAGAGAACACCAGCTGTCCCTTCGTGCGCGCTGGACTAGACCTGACCTCCCTACCGGACCCCACAGGTTAGACCCGCTATCCCTACCTGATGCTCCGAATTAGGCTTAGCACCCATACCCGATGTTCTGGGGTAGTAGCGGTACCCCCACCGTTACTCTGCGGTAGTATCGGTACACCCACCGGTACTCCGGGGTAGTACGTGAACCCTTACTGGTTCACTGGGGTACACCTGCTGCCCTTACGGGCGTGCTCTGTAGACCAGACATTCCTACCTGACCCTCCAGGCTAGGCCCGGTATCCCTACCAGATGCTCCGTTGTTGGCCTGGCACCCCTACCCGATATGATGGGGTAGTACCAGTACCCCCACCTGTACTCTGCGGTAGTATTTGTACACCCACCGGTACTCCAGGGTAGTACGGGAACCCTTACTGGTGCGCCGGGGTACACCTGCTGACCCTACGGGCGCGCCGCTTTACGCCCACCCTTCCTACCTGACCCGCCGGGGTAGGCCTGGTATACCTACCCGATGTTTCGAGGTAGAACCGGTTCCCCCACCGGTACTCTGGGGTTGGAACGGAACCCTTTGTGATGCGCCACAGAACACCAGCAGTCCCTTCGTGCGCGCTGGACTAGACCTGACCTCCCTACCGGACCCCACAGGTTAGACCCGGTATCCCTACCTGATGCTCCGCATTAGGCTTGGCACCCATACCCGATGTTCTGGGGTAGTAGCGGTACCCCCACCGTTACTCTGCGGTAGTATCCGTACACCCACCGGTACTCTGGGGTAGTACCTGAACCCTTACTGGTTCACTGGGGTACACCTGCTGACGTTACTGGCGCGCGGTGTAGACCAGACATTCCTACCTGACCCTCCGTTTTAGGCCCGGTATCCCTAACTGATGCTTCGTTGTTGGCCTGGCACCCCTAACCGATATGCTGCGGTAGTACCGGTACCCCCACCGGTACTCTGCGGTAGTATTGGTAGACCCACCGGTACTCCAGGGCAGTACCTGAACGCTTACTGGTTCGCTGGGGTACACCTGCTGACCTTACGGGCGTGCTCTGTAGACCAGATATTCCTACCTGACCCTCCAGGCTAGGCCCGGTATCCCTACCTGATGCTCTGCGGTAGACCTGGCCCCCTACCCGACAATCTGGGGTAGTACCGGTACACCCACAGGTACTCCGCGGTACTTTTGCTATACCCACCGGTACTCCTGGATTGTACCGGAACCCTTACTGGTGCGCCGGGGTACACCTGCTGACACTACGGGCGTGCCAATTTACGCACACCCTTCCTACCTGACCCGCCGGGGTAGGCCTGGTATACCTACCCGATGTTTCGAGGTAGAACCGGTTCCCCCACCGGTACTCTGGGGTTGGAACGGAACCCTTTGTGATGCGCCAGAGAACACCAGCTGTCCCTTCGTGCGCGCTGGAGTAGACCCGGCCTCCCTATCGGACCCCACAGGTTACACCCGGTATCCCTACCTGATGCTCCGCATTAGGCTTGGCACCCATACCCGATGTTCTGGGGTAGTAGCGGTACCCCCACCGTTACTCTGCGGTAGTATCGGTACACCCACCGGTACTCCGGGGTAGTACATGAACCCTTACTGGTTCACTGGGGTACACCTGATGACGTTACAGGCACGCGGTATAGAACAGACATTCTTCCTGACCCTCAGTGTTAGTCCCGGTATCCCTACCTGATGCTCTGTTGTTGGCCTGGCACCCCTACCCGATATGCTGGGTTAGTACCTGTACCCCCACCGGTACTCTGCGGTAATATTGGTACACCCACCGGTACTCCTGGGTAGTACCTGAACCCTTACTGGTTCACTGGGGTACACCTGCTGACGTTACTGGCGCGAGGTGTAGACCAGACATTCCTACCTGACCCTCCGTTTTAGGCCCGGTATCCCTACCTGATGCTCCGTTGTTGGCCTGGCACTCCTACCCGATATGCTGGGGTAGTACCGGTACCCCCACCGGTACTCTGCGGTAGTATTGGTAGACCCACCGGTACTCCAGGGCAGTACCTGAACCCTTACTGGTTCGCTGGGGTACACCTGCTGTCCTTACGGGCATGCTGTGTAGACCAGATATTCCTACCTGACCCTCCAGGCTAGGCCCGGTATCCCTACCTGATGCTCTGCGGTAGGCCTGGCCCCCTACCCGACAATCTGGGGTAGTTCCGGTACACCCATAGGTACTCCGCGGTACTTTTGCTATACCCACCGGTACTCCTGGATTGTACCGGAACCCTTACTGGTGCGCCGGGGTACACCTGCTGACCCTACGGGCGTGCCGCTTTACGCACACCCTTCCTACCTGACCCGCCGGGGTAGGCCTGGTATACCTACCCGATGTTTCGAGGTAGAACCGGTTCCCGCACCGGTACTCTGGGGTTGGAACGGAACCTTTTGTGATGCGCCAGAGAACACCAGCTGTCCCTTCGTGCGCGCTGGACTAGACCCGGCCTCCCTACCGGACCCCACAGGTTACACCCGATATCCCTACCTGATGCTCCGCATTAGGCTTGGCACCCATACCCGACAATCTGGGGTAGTACCGGTACACCCACCTGTGTTCCGCGGTAGTTTTGCTATACCCACCGGTACTCCTGGATTGTACCGGAACACTTACTGGTGCGCCGGGGTACACCTGCTGACCCTACGGGCGCGCCGCTTTACGCCCACCCTTCCTACCTGACCCTCCGGGGTAGGCCTGGTATACCTACCCGATGTTTCGAGGTAGAACCGGTTCCCCCACCGGTACTCTGGGGTTGGAACGGAACCCTTTGTGATGCGCCAGAGAACACCAGCTGTCCCTTCGTGCGTGCTGGACTAGACCCGGCCTCCCTACCGGACCCCACATTTTACACCCGATATCCCTACCTGATGATCCGCATTAGGCTTGGCACCCATACCCGATGTTCTGGGGTAGTAGCGGTACCCCCACCGTTACTCTGCGGTAGTATCGGTACACCCACCGGTACTCCGGGGTAGTACGTGAACCCTTACTGGTTCACTGGGGTACACCTGCTGACGTTACGGGCACGCGGTATAGACCAGACATTCCTACCTGACGCTCCGTGTTAGACCCGGTATCCCTACCTGATGCTCCGTTGTTGGCCTGGCACCCCTACCCGATATTCTGGGGTAGTACCGGTACCCCCACCGGTACTCTGCGGTAGTATTGGTACACCCACCGGTACTCCAGGGTAGTACCTGAACCCTTACTGGTTCGCTGGGGTACACCTGCTGCCCTTACGGGCGTGCTCTGTAGACCAGACATTCCTACCTGACCCTCCAGGCTAGGCCCGGTATCCCTACCAGATGCTCCGTTGTTGGCCTGGCACCCCTACCCGATATGATGGGGTAGTACCAGTACCCCCACCTGTACTCTGCGGTAGTATCGGTACACCCACCGGTACTCCAGGGTAGTACGGGAACCCTTACTGGTGCGCCGGGGTACACCTGCTGACCCTACGGGCGCGCCGCTTTACGCCCACCCTTCCTACCTGACCCGCCGGGGTAGGCCTGGTATACCTACCCGATGTTTCGAGGTAGAACCGGTTCCCCCACCGGTACTCTGGGGTTGGAACGGAACCCTTTGTGATGCGCCACAGAACACCAGCAGTGCCTTCGTGCGCGCTGGACTAGACCTGACCTCCCTACCGGACCCCAAAGGTTAGACCCGCTATAACTACCTGATGCTCCGCATTAGGCTTGGCACCCATACCCGATGTTCTGGGGTAGTAGCGGTACCCCCACCGTTACTCTGCGGTAGTATCGGTACACCCACCGGTACTCTGGGGTAGTACCTGAACCCTTACTGGTTCACTGGGGTACACCTGCTGACGTTACTGGCGCGCGGTGTAGACCAGACATTCCTACCTGACCCTCCGTTTTAGGCCCGGTATCCCTACCTGATGCTCCGTTGTTGGCCTGGCACCCCTAACCGATATGCTTCGGTAGTACCGGTACCCCCACCGGTACTCTGCGGTAGTATTGGTAGACCCACCGGTACTCCAGGGCAGTACCTGAACGCTTACTGGTTCGCTGGGGTACACCTGCTGACCTTACGGGCGTGCTCTGTAGACCAGATATTCCTACCTGACCCTCCAGGCTAGGCCCGGTATCCCTACCTGATGCTCTGCGGTAGACCTGGCCCCCTACCCGACAATCTGGGGTAGTACCGGTACACCCACAGGTACTCCGCGGTACTTTTGCTATACCCACCGGTACTCCTGGATTGTACCGGAACCCTTACTGGTGCGCCGGGGTACACCTGCTGACACTACGGGCGTGCCAATTTACGCACACCCTTCCTACCTGACCCGCCGGGGTAGGCCTGGTATACCTACCCGATGTTTCGAGGTAGAACCGGTTCCCCCACCGGTACTCTGGGCTTGGAACGGAACCCTTTGTGATGCGCCAGAGAACACCAGCTGTCCCTTCGTGCGCGCTGGAGTAGACCCGGCCTCCCTATCGGACCCCACAGGTTACACCCGGTATCCCTACCTGATGCTCCGCATTAGGCTTGGCACCCATACCCGATGTTCTGGGGTAGTAGCGGTACCCCCACCGTTACTCTGCGGTAGTATCGGTACACCCACCGGTACTCCGGGGTAGTACGTGAACCCTTACTGGTTCACTGGGGTACACCTGATGACGTTACTGGCGCGCGGTATAGAACAGACATTCTTCCTGACCCTCAGTGTTAGTCCCGGTATCCCTACCTGATGCTCTGTTGTTGGCCTGGCACCCCTACCCGATATGCTGGGTTAGTACCTGTACCCCCACCGGTACTCTGCGGTAGTATTGGTACACCCACCGGTACTCCTGGGTAGTACCTGAACCCTTACTGGTTCACTGGGGTACACCTGCTGACCTTACAGGCACGCGGTATAGAACAGACATTCTTCCTGACCCTCAGTGTTAGTCCCGGTATCCCTACCTGATGCTCCGTTGTTGGCCTGGCACCCCTACCCGATATGCTGGGGTAGTACCGGTACCCCCACCGGTACTCTGCGGTAGTATTGGTACACCCACCGGTACTCCAGGGTAGTACCTGAACCCTTACTGGTTCGCTGGGGTACACCTGCTGACCTTGCGGGCGTGCTGTGTAGACCAGACATTCCTACCTGACCCTCCAGGCTAGGCCCGGTTTCCCTACCTGATGCTCTCCGGTAGGCCTGGCCCCCTACCCGACAATCTGGGGTAGTACCGGTACACCCAGAGGTACTCCGCGGTAATTTTGCTATACCCACCGGTACTCCTGGATTGTACCGGAACCCTTACTGGTGCACCGGGGTACACCTGCTGACCCTACAGGCGTGCCGCTTTACGCCCACCCTTCCTACCTGACCCGCCGGGGTAGGCCTGGTATACCTACCCGATGTTTCGAGGTAGAACCGGTTCCCCCACCGGTACTCTGGGGTTGGAACGGAACCCTTTGTGATGCGCCAGAGAACACCAGCTGTCCCTTCGTGCGCGCTGGACTAGACCCGGCCTCCCTACCGGACCCCACATGTTACACCCGGTATCCCTACCTGATGATCCGCATTAGGCTTGGCACCCATACCCGATGTTCTGGGGTAGTAGCGGTACCCCCACCGTTACTCTGCGGTACTATCGGTACACCCACCGGTACTCCGGGGTAGTACGTGAACACTTACTGGTTCACTGGGGTACACCTGCTGACGTTACTGGCGCGCGGTGTAGACCAGACATTCCTACCTGACCCTCCGTTTTAGGCCCGGTATCCCTACCTGATGCTCCATTGTTGGCCTGGCACCCCTACCCGATATGCTGGGGTAGTACCGGTACCCCCACCGGTACTCTGCGGTAGTATTGGTACACCCACCGGTACTCCAGGGCAGTACCTGAACACTTACTGGTTCGCTGGGGTACACCTGCTGACCTTACGGGCGTGCTCTGTAGACCAGACATTCCTACCTGACCCTCCAGGCTAGGCCCGGTATCCCTACCTGATGCTCCGATGTTGGCCTGGCACCCCTACCCGATATGCTGGGGTAGTACCGGTACCCCCACCGGTACTCTGCGGTAGTATTTCTACACCCACCGGTACTCCAGGGTAGTACCTGAGCACTTACTGGTTCGCTGGGGTACACCTGCAGACCTTACGGGCGTGCTCTGTAGACCAGACATTCCTACCTGACCCCCCAGGCTAGGCCCGGTATCCCTACCTGATGCTCTGCGGTAGGCCTGGCCCCCTACCCGACAATCTGGGGTAGTACCGGTACACCCACAGGTACTCCGCGGTAGTTTTGCTATACCCACCGGTACTCCTGGATTGTACCGGAACCCTTACTGGTGCGCCGGGGTACACCTGCTGACCCAACGGGCGCCCCGCTTTACGCACACCCTTCCTACCTGACCCTCCGGAGTAGGCCTGGTATACCTACCCGATGTTTCGAGGTAGAACCGGTTCCCCCACCGGTACTCTGGGGTTGGAACGGAACCATTTGTGATGCGCCAGAGAACACCAGCTGTCCCTTCGTGCGCGCTGGACTAGACCTGACCTCCCTACCGGACCCCACAGGTTAGACCCGCTATCCCTACCTGATGCTCCGCATTAGGCTTGGCACCCATACCCGATGTTCTGGGGTAGTAGCGGTACCCCCACCGTTACTCTGCGGTAGTATCGGTACACCCACCTGTACTCCGGGGTAGTACGTGAACCCTTACTGGTTCACTGGGGTACACCTGCTGACGTTACTGGCGCGAGGTGTAGACCAGACATTTCTACCTGACCCTCCAGGCTAGGCCCGGTATCCCTACCTGATGCTCTGCGGTAGGCCTGGCCCCCTACCCGACAATCTGGGGTAGTACCGGTACACCCACAGGTACTCCGCGGTACTTTTGCTATACCCACCGGTACTCCTGGATTGTACCGGAACCCTTACTGGTGTGCCGGGGTACACCTGCTGACCCTACGGGCGCGCCGCTTTACGCCCACCCTTCCTACCTGACCCTCCGGGGTAGGCCTGGTATACCTACCCGATGTTTCGAGGTAGAACCGGTTCCCCCACCGGTACTCTGGGGTTGGAACGGAACCCTTTGTTATGCGCCAGAGAACACCAGCTGTCCCTTCGTGCGCGCTGGACTAGACATGACCTCCCTACCGGACCCCACAGGTTAGACCCGGTATCCCTAACTGATGCTCCGCATTAGGCTTGGCACCCATACCCGATGTTCTGGGGTAGTAGCGGTACCCCCACCGTTACTCTGCGGTAGTATCGGTACACCCACCGGTACTCCGGGGTAGTACGTGAACCCTTACTGGTTCACTGGGGTACACCTGCTGACGTTACTGGCGCGCGGTGTAGACTAGACATTCCTACCTGACCGTCCAGGCTAGGCCCGGTATCCCTACCTTATGCTCTGCGGTAGGCCTGGCCCCCTACCCGACAATCTGGGGTAGTATCGGTACACCCACAGGTAATCCACGGTACTTTTGCTATACCCACCGGTACTCCTGGATTGTACCGGAACCCTTACTAGTGCGCCGGGTTACACCTACTGACCCTACGGGCACACTGCTTTGGACCCACCCTTCCTACCTGACCCGCCGGGGTAGGCCTGGTATACCTACCCGATGTTTCGAGGTAGAACCGGTTCCCCCACCGGTACTCTGGGGTTGGAACGGAACCCTTTGTGATGCGCCAGAGAACACCAGCTGTCCCTTCGTGCGCGCTGGACTAGACCTGACCTCCCTACCGGACCCCACAGGTTAGACCCGCTATCCCTTCCTGATGCTCCGAATTAGGCTTAGCACCCATACCCGATGTTCTGGGGTAGTAGCGGTACCCCCACCGTTACTCTGCGGTAGTATCGGTACACCCACCGGTACTCCGGGGTAGTACGTGAACCCTTACTGGTTCACTGGGGTACACCTGCTGACGTTACTGGCGCGAGGTGTAGACCAGACATTTCTACCTGACCCTCCAGGCTAGGCCCGGTATCCCTACCTGATGCTCTGCGGTAGGCCTGGCCCCCTACCCGACAATCTGGGGTAGTACCGGTACACCCACAGGTACTCCGCGGTACTTTTGCTATACCCACCGGTACTCCTGGATTGTACCGGAACCCTTACTGGTGTGCCGGGGTACACCTGCTGACCCTACGGGCGCGCCGCTTTACGCCCACCCTTCCTACCTGACCCTCCGGGGTAGGCCTGGTATACCTACCCGATGTTTCGAGGTAGAACCGGTTCCCCCACCGGTACTCTGGGTTTGGAACGGAACCCTTTGTGATGCGCCAGAGAACACCAGCTGTCCCTTCGTGCGCGCTGGACTAGACCCGGCCTCCCTACCAGACCCCACAGGTTAGACCCGCTATCCCTACCTGATGCTCCGCATTAGGCTTGGCACCCATACCCGATGTTCTGGGGTAGTAGCGGTACCCCCACCGTTACTCTGCGGTAGTATCGGTACACCCACCGGTACTCCGGGGTAGTACGTGAACCCTTACTGGTTCACTGGGGTACACCTGATGACGTTACAGGCACGCGGTATAGAACAGACATTCTTCCTGACCCTCAGTGTTAGTCCCGGTATCCCTACCTGATGCTCCGTTGTTGGCCTGGCACCCCTACCCGATATGCTGGGGTAGTACCGGTACCCCCACCGGTACTCTGCGGTAGTATTGGTACACCCACCGGTACTCCAGGGTAGTACCTGAACCCTTACTGGTTCGCTGGGGTACACCTGCTGACCTTGCGGGCGTGCTGTGTAGACCAGACATTCCTACCTGACCCTCCAGGCTAGGCCCGGTTTCCCTACCTGATGCTCTGCGGTAGACCTGGCCCCCTACCCGACAATCTGGGGTAGTACCGGTACACCCAGAGGTACTCCGCGGTAATTTTGCTATACCCACCGGTACTCCTGGATTGTACCGGAACCCTTACTGGTGCACCGGGGTACACCTGCTGACCCTACAGGCGTGCCGCTTTACGCCCACCCTTCCTACCTGACCCGCCGGGGTAGGCCTGGTATACCTACCCGATGTTTCGAGGTAGAACCGGTTCCCCCACCGGTACTCTGGGGTTGGAACGGAACCCTTTGTGATGCGCCAGAGAACACCAGCTGTCCCTTCGTGCGCGCTGGACTAGACCCGGCCTCCCTACCGGACCCCACATGTTACACCCGGTATCCCTACCTGATGATCCGCATTAGGCTTGGCACCCATACCCGATGTTCTGGGGTAGTAGCGGTACCCCCACCGTTACTCTGCGGTACTATCGGTACACCCACCGGTACTCCGGGGTAGTACGTGAACACTTACTGGTTCACTGGGGTACACCTGCTGACGTTACTGGCGCGCGGTGTAGACCAGACATTCCTACCTGACCCTCCGTTTTAGGCCCGGTATCCCTACCTGATGCTCCGTTGTTGGCCTGGCACCCCTACCCGATATGCTGGGGTAGTACCGGTACCCCCACCGGTACTCTGCGGTAGTATTGGTACACCCACCGGTACTCCAGGGCAGTACCTGAACCCTTACTGGTTCGCTGGGGTACACCTGCTGACCTTACGGGCGTGCTCTGTAGACCAGACATTCCTACCTGACCCTCCAGGCTAGGCCCGGTATCCCTAACTGATGCTCTGCGGTAGGCCTGGCCCCCTACCCTACAATCTGGGGTAGTATCGGTACACCCACAGGTACTCCGCGGTAGTTTTGCTATACCCACCGGTACTCCTGGAGTGTACCGGAACCCTTACTGGTGCGCCGGGGTACACCTGCTGACCCTACGGGCACACTGCTTTGGACCCACCCTTCCTACCTGATCCGCCGGGGTAGTCCTGGTATACCTACCCGATGTTTCGAGGTAGAACCGGTTCCCCCACCGGTACTCTGGGTTTAGAACGGAACCCTTTGTGATGCGCCAGAGAACACCAGCTGTCCCTTCGTGCGCGCTGGACTAGACCCGGCCTCCCTACCAGACCCCACAGGTTAGACCAGCTATCCCTACCTGATGCTCCGCATTAGGCTTGGCACCCATACCCGATGTTCTGGGGTAGTAGCGGTACACCCACCGTTACTCTGCGGTAGTATCGGTACACCCACCAGTACTCCGGGGTAGTACGTGAACCCTTACTGGTTCACTGGGGTACACCTGATGACGTTACAGGCACGCGGTATAGAACAGACATTCTTCCTGACCCTCAGTGTTAGTCCCGGTATCCCTACCTGATGCTCTGTTGTTGGCCTGGCACCCCTACCCGATATGCTGGGGTAGTACCGGTACCCCCACCGGTACTCTGCGGTAGTATTGGTACACCCACCGGTACTCCAGGGTAGTACCTGAACCCTTACTGGTTCGCTGGGGTACACCTGCTGACCTTGCGGGCGTGCTGTGTAGACCAGACATTCCTACCTGACCCTCCAGGCTAGGCCCGATTTCCCTACCTGATGCTCTCCGGTAGGCCTGGCCCCCTACCCGACAATCTGGGGTAGTACCGGTACACCCAGAGGTACTCCGCGGTAATTTTGCTATACCCACCGGTACTCCTGGGTTGTACCGGATCCCTTACTGGTGCCCCGGGGAACACCTGCTGACCATACGGTCGCGCCGCTTTACGCCCACCCTTCCTACCTGACCCTCCGGGGTAGGCCTGGTATACCTACCCGATGTTTCGAGGTAGAACCGGTTCCCCCACCGGTACTCTGGGTTTGGAACGGAACCCTTTGTGATGCGCCAGAGAACACCAGCTGTCCCTTCGTGCGCGCTGCACTAGACCCGGCCTCCCTACCGGACCCCACAGGTTATACCCGATATCCCTACCTGATGCTCCGCATTAGGCTTGGCACCCATACCCGATGTTCTGGGGTAGTAGCGGTACCCCCACCGTTACTCTGCGGTAGTATCGGTACACCCACCGGTACTCCGGGGTAGTACGTGAACCCTTACTGGTTCACTGGGGTACACCTGATAACGTTACAGGCACGCGGTATAGAACAGACATTCCTACCTGACCCTCCGTGTTAGTCCCGGTATCCCTACCTGATGCTCTGTTGTTGGCCTGGCACCCCTACCCGATATGCTGGGGTAGTACCGGTACCCCCACCGGTACTCTGCAGTAGTATTGGTACACCCACCGGTACTCCAGGGTAGTACCTGAACACTTACTGGTTCGCTGGGGTACACCTGCTGACCTTACGGGCGTGCTCTGTAGACCAGACATTCCTACCTGACCCTCCAGGCTAGGCCCGGTATCCCTACCTGATGCTCTGCGGTAGGCCTGGCCCCCTACCCGACAATCTGGGGTTGTACCGGTACACCCACCGCTATTCCGCGGTAGTTTTGCTATACCCACCGGTACTCCTGGATTGCACAGGAACCCTTACTGGTGCGCCGGGTTACACCTGCTGACCCTACGGGCGCGCCGCTTTACGCCCACCCTTCCTACCTGACCCACCGGGGTAGGCCTGGTATACCTACCCGATGTTTCGAGGTAGAACCGGTTCCCCCACCGGTACTCTGGGGTTGGAACGGAACCCTTTGTGATGCGCCACAGAACACCAGCTGTCCCTTCGTGTGCGCTGGACTAGACCCGGCCTCCCTACCGGACCCCACAGGTTAGACCCGCTATCCCTACCTGATGCTCCGCATTAGGCTTGGCACCCATACCCGATGTTCTGGGGTAGTAGCGGTACCCCCACCGTTACTCTGCGGTACTATCGGTACACCCACCGGTACTGCGGGGTAGTACGTGAACCCTTACTGGTTCACTGGGGTACACCTGCTGACGTTACGGGCACACGGTATAGACCAGACATTCCTACCTGACCCTCCGTGTTAGTCCCGGTATCCCTACCTGATGCTCCGTTGTTGGCCTGGCACCCCTACCCGATATGCTGGGGTAGTACCGGTACCCCCACCGGTACTCTGCGGTAGTATTGGTACACCCACCGGTACTCCAGGGTAGTACCTGAACCCTTACTGGTTCGCTGGGGTACACCTGCTGACCTTACGGGCGTGCTCTGTAGACCAGACATTCCTACCTGACCCTCCAGGCTAGGCCCGGTATCCCTACCTGATGCTCCGATGTTGGCCTGGCACCCCTACCCGATATGCTGGGGTAGTACCGGTACCCCCACCGGTACTCTGCGGTAGTATTTCTACACCCACCGGTACTCCAGGGTAGTACCTGAGCACTTACTGGTTCGCTGGGGTACACCTGCAGACCTTACGGGCGTGCTCTGTAGACCAGACATTCCTACCTGACCCCCCAGGCTAGGCCCGGTATCCCTACCTGATGCTCTGCGGTAGGCCTGGCCCCCTACCCGACAATCTGGGGTAGTACCGGTACACCCACAGGTACTCCGCGGTAGTTTTGCTATACCCACCGGTACTCCTGGATTGTACCGGAACCCTTACTGGTGCGCCGGGGTACACCTGCTGACCCAACGGGCGCGCCGCTTTACGCACACCCTTCCTACCTGACCCTCCGGAGTAGGCCTGGTATACCTACCCGATGTTTCGAGGTAGAACCGGTTCCCCCACCGGTACTCTGGGGTTGGAACGGAACCATTTGTGATGCGCCAGAGAACACCAGCTGTCCCTTCGTGCGCGCTGGACTAGACCTGACCTCCCTACCGGACCCCACAGGTTAGACCCGCTATCCCTACCTGATGCTCCGAATTAGGCTTGGCACCCATACCCGATGTTCTGGGGTAGTAGCGGTACCCCCACCGTTACTCTGCGGTAGTATCGGTACACCCACCTGTACTCCGGGGTAGTACGTGAACCCTTACTGGTTCACTGGGGTACACCTGCTGACGTTACTGGCGCGAGGTGTAGACCAGACATTTCTACCTGACCCTCCAGGCTAGGCCCGGTATCCCTACCTGATGCTCTGCGGTAGGCCTGGCCCCCTACCCGACAATCTGGGGTAGTACCGGTACACCCACAGGTACTCCGCGGTACTTTTGCTATACCCACCGGTACTCCTGGATTGTACCGGAACCCTTACTGGTGTGCCGGGGTACACCTGCTGACCCTACGGGCGCGCCGCTTTACGCCCACCCTTCCTACCTGACCCTCCGGGGTAGGCCTGGTATACCTACCCGATGTTTCGAGGTAGAACCGGTTCCCCCACCGGTACTCTGGGGTTGGAACGGAACCCTTTGTTATGCGCCAGAGAACACCAGCTGTCCCTTCGTGCGCGCTGGACTAGACATGACCTCCCTACCGGACCCCACAGGTTAGACCCGGTATCCCTAACTGATGCTCCGCATTAGGCTTGGCACCCATACCCGATGTTCTGGGGTAGTAGCGGTACCCCCACCGTTACTCTGCGGTACTATCGGTACACCCACCGGTACTCCGGGGTAGTACGTGAACCCTTACTGGTTCACTGGGGTACACCTGCTGACGTTACTGGCGCGCGGTGTAGACTAGACATTCCTACCTGACCGTCCAGGCTAGGCCCGGTATCCCTACCTTATGCTCTGCGGTAGGCCTGGCCCCCTACCCGACAATCTGGGGTAGTATCGGTACACCCACAGGTAATCCACGGTACTTTTGCTATACCCACCGGTACTCCTGGATTGTACCGGAACCCTTACTGGTGCGCCGGGGTACACCTGCTGACCCTACGGGCACACTGCTTTGGACCCACCCTTCCTACCTGACCCGCCGGGGTAGGCCTGGTATACCTACCCGATGTTTCGAGGTAGAACCGGTTCCCCCACCGGTACTCTGGGGTTGGAACGGAACCCTTTGTGATGCGCCAGAGAACACCAGCTGTCCCTTCGTGCGCGCTGGACTAGACCTGACCTCCCTACCGGACCCCACAGGTTAGACCCGCTATCCCTACCTGATGCTCCGAATTAGGCTTAGCACCCATACCCGATGTTCTGGGGTAGTAGCGGTACCCCCACCGTTACTCTGCGGTAGTATCGGTACACCCACCGGTACTCCGGGGTAGTACGTGAACCCTTACTGGTTCACTGGGGTACACCTGCTGACGTTACTGGCGCGAGGTGTAGACCAGACATTTCTACCTGACCCTCCAGGCTAGGCCCGGTATCCCTACCTGATGCTCTGCGGTAGGCCTGGCCCCCTACCCGACAATCTGGGGTAGTACCGGTACACCCACAGGTACTCCGCGGTACTTTTGCTATACCCACCGGTACTCCTGGATTGTACCGGAACCCTTACTGGTGTGCCGGGGTACACCTGCTGACCCTACGGGCGCGCCGCTTTACGCCCACCCTTCCTACCTGACCCTCCGGGGTAGGCCTGGTATACCTACCCGATGTTTCGAGGTAGAACCGGTTCCCCCACCGGTACTCTGGGGTTGGAACGGAACCCTTTGTGATGCGCCAGAGAACACCAGCTGTCCATTCGTGCGCGCTGGACTAGACCTGACCTCCCTACCGGACCCCACAGGTTAGACACGGTATCCCTAACTGATGCTCCGCATTAGGCTTGGCACCCATACCCGATGTTCTGGGGTAGTAGCGGTACCCCCACCGTTACTCTGCGGTAGTATCGGTACACCCACCGGTACTCCGGGGTAGTACGTGAACCCTTACTGGTTCACTGGGGTACACCTGATGACGTTACTGGCGCGCGGTGTAGACCAGACATTCCTACCTGACCCTCCAGGCTAGGCCCGGTATCCCTACCTGATGCTCTGCGGTAGGCCTGGCCCCCTACCCGACAATCTGGGATAGTACCGGTACACCCACAGGTACTCCGCGGTACTTTTGCTATACCCACCGGTACTCCTGGATTGTACCGGAGACCTTACTGGTGCGCCGGGGTACACCTTCTGACCCTACGGGCACACTGCTTTGGACACACCCTTCCTACCTGACCCGCCGGGGTAGGCCTGGTATACCTACCCGATGTTTCGAGGTAGAACCGGTTCCCCCACCGGTACTCTGGGTTTGGAACGGAACCCTTTGTGATGTGCCAGAGAACACCAGCTGTCCCTTCGTGCGCGCTGGACTAGACCTGGCCTCCCTACCGGACCCCACATGTTACACCCGGTATCCCTACCTGATGCTCCGCATTAGGCTTGGCACCCATACCCGATGTTCTGGGGTAGTAGCGGTACCCCCACCTTTACTCTGCGGTAGTATCGGTACACCCACCGGTACTCCGGGGTAGTACGTGAACCCTTACTGATTCACTGGGGTACCCCTGATGACGTTACGGGCACACGGTATACACCAGACATTCCTACCTGACCCTCCGTGTTAGTCCCTGTATCCCTACCTGATGCTCCGTTGTTGGCCTGGCACCCCTACCCGATATGCTGGGGTAGTACCGGTACCCCCACCGGTACTCTGCGGTAGTATTGGTACACACACCGGTACTCCAGGGTAGTACCTGAACCCTTACTGGTTCGATGGGGTACACCTGCTGCCCTTACGGGCGTGCTCTGTAGACCAGACATTCCTACCTGACCCTCCAGGCTAGGCCCGGTATCCCTACCAGATGCTCCGTTGTTGGCCTGGCACCCCTACCCGATATGATGGGGTAGTACCAGTACCCCCACCTGTACTCTGCGGTAGTATTTGTACACCCACCGGTACTCCAGGGTAGTACGGGAACCCTTACTGGTGCGCCGGGGTACACCTGCTGACCCTACGGGCGCGCCGCTTTACGCCCACCCTTCCTACCTGACCCGCCGGGGTAGGCCTGGTATACCTACCCGATGTTTCGAGGTAGAACCGGTTCCCCCACCGGTACTCTGGGGTTGGAACGGAACCCTTTGTGATGCGCCACAGAACACCAGCAGTCCCTTCGTGCGCTCTGGACTAGACCTGACCTCCCTACCGGACCCCACAGGTTAGACCCGGTATCCCTACCTGATGCTCCGCATTAGGCTTGGCACCCATACCCGATGTTCTGGGGTAGTAGCGGTACCCCCACCGTTACTCTGCGGTAGTATCCGTACACCCACCGGTACTCTGGGGTAGTACCTGAACCCTTACTGGTTCACTGGGGTACACCTGCTGACGTTACTGGCGCGCGGTGTAGACCAGACATTCCTACCTGACCCTCCGTTTTAGGCCCGATATCCCTAACTGATGCTTCGTTGTTGGCCTGGCACCCCTAACCGATATGCTGCGGTAGTACCGGTACCCCCACCGGTACTCTGCGGTAGTATTGGTAGACCCACCGGTACTCCAGGGCAGTACCTGAACGCTTACTGGTTCGCTGGGGTACACCTGCTGACCTTACGGGCGTGCTCTGTAGACCAGATATTCCTACCTGACCCTCCAGGCTAGGCCCGGTATCCCTACCTGATGCTCTGCGGTAGACCTGGCCCCCTACCCGACAATCTGGGGTAGTACCGGTACACCCACAGGTACTCCGCGGTACTTTTGCTATACCCACCGGTACTCCTGGATTGTACCGGAACCCTTACTGGTGCGCCGGGGTACACCTGCTGACACTACGGGCGTGCCAATTTACGCACACCCTTCCTACCTGACCCGCCGGGGTAGGCCTGGTATACCTACCCGATGTTTCGAGGTAGAACCGGTTCCCCCACCGGTACTCTGGGGTTGGAACGGAACCCTTTGTGATGCGCCAGAGAACACCAGCTGTCCCTTCGTGCGCGCTGGAGTAGACCCGGCCTCCCTATCGGACCCCACAGGTTACACCCGGTATCCCTACCTGATGCTCCGCATTAGGCTTGGCACCCATACCCGATGTTTTGGGGTAGTAGCGGTACCCCCACCGTTACTCTGCGGTAGTATCGGTACACCCACCGGTACTCCGGGGTAGTACATGAACCCTTACTGGTTCACTGGGGTACACCTGATGACGTTACAGGCACGCGGTATAGAACAGACATTCTTCCTGACCCTCAGTGTTAGTCCCGGTATCCCTACCTGATGCTCTGTTGTTGGCCTGGCACCCCTACCCGATATGCTGGGTTAGTACCTGTACCCCCACCGGTACTCTGCGGTAATATTGGTACACCCACCGGTACTCCAGGGTAGTACCTGAACCCTTACTGGTTCGCTGGGGTACACCTGCTGACGTTACTGGCGCGAGGTGTAGACCAGACATTCCTACCTGACCCTCCGTTTTAGGCCCGGTATCCCTACCTGATGCTCCGTTGTTGGCCTGGCACTCCTACCCGATATGCTGGGGTAGTACCGGTACCCCCACCGGTACTCTGCGGTAGTATTGGTAGACCCACCGGTACTCCAGGGCAGTACCTGAACCCTTACTGGTTCGCTGGGGTACACCTGCTGTCCTTACGGGCATGCTGTGTAGACCAGATATTCCTACCTGACCCTCCAGGCTAGGCCCGGTATCCCTACCTGATGCTCTGCGGTAGGCCTGGCCCCCTACCCGACAATCTGGGGTAGTTCCGGTACACCCACAGGTACTCCGCGGTACTTTTGCTATACCCACCGGTACTCCTGGATTGTACCGGAACCCTTACTGGTGCGCCGGGGTACACCTGCTGACCCTACGGGCGTGCCGCTTTACGCACACCCTTCCTACCTGACCCGCCGGGGTAGGCCTGGTATACCTACCCGATGTTTCGAGGTAGAACCGGTTCCCGCACCGGTACTCTGGGGTTGGAACGGAACCTTTTGTGATGCGCCAGAGAACACCAGCTGTCCCTTAGTGCGCGCTGGACTAGACCCGGCCTCCCTACCGGACCCCACAGGTTACACCCGATATCCCTACCTGATGCTCCGCATTAGGCTTGGCACCCATACCCGACAATCTGGGGTAGTACCGGTACACCCACCTGTGTTCCGCGGTAGTTTTGCTATACCCACCGGTACTCCTGGATTGTACCGGAACCCTTACTGGTGCACCGGGGTACACCTGCTGACCCTAGGGGCGCGCCGCTTTACGCCCACCCTTCCTACCTGACCCTCCGGGGTAGGCCTGGTATACCTCCCCGATGTTTCGAGGTAGAACCGGTTCCCCCACCGGTACTCTGGGGTTGGAACGGAACCCTTTGTGATGCGCCAGAGAACACCAGCTGTCCCTTCGTGCGCGCTGAACTAGACCCGGCCTCCCTACCGGACCCCACAGGTTAGACCCGCTATCCCTACCTGATGATCCGCATTAGGCCTGGCACCCATACCCGATGTTCTGGGGTAGTAGCGGTACCCCCACCGTTACTCTGCGGTAGTATCGGTACACCCACCGGTACTCCGGGGTAGTACGTGAACCCTTACTGGTTCACTGGGGTACACCTGCTGACGTTACTGGCGCGAGGTGTAGACCAGGCATTCCTACCTGACCCTCCAGGCTAGCCCCGGTATCCCTACCTGATGCTCTGCGGTAGGCCTGGCCCCCTACCCGACAATCTGGGGTAGTATCGGTACACCCACAGGTACTCCGCGGTAGTTTTGCTATACCCACCGGTACTCCTGGATTGTACCGGAACCTTTACTGTTGCGCCGGGGTAAACCTGCTGACCCTACGGGCTTGCCGCTTTACGCCCACCATTCCTACCTGACCCTCCTGGGTAGGCCTGGTATACCTACCCGATGTTTCGAGGTAGAACCGGTTCCCCCACCGGTACTCTGGGGTTGGAACGGAACCCTTTGTGATGCGCCAGAGAACACCAGCTGTCCCTTCGTGCGCGCTGGACTATACCTGGCCTCCCTACCGGACCCCACATGTTACACCCGCTATCCCTACCTGATGCTCCGCATTAGGCTTGGCACCCATACCCGATGTTCTGGGGTAGTAGCGGTACCCCCACCGTTACTCTGCGGTAGTATCGGTACACCCACCGGTACTCCGGGGTAGTACGTGAACCCTTACTGGTTCACTGGGGTACACCTGCTGACGTTACGGGCACGCGGTATAGACCAGACATTCCTACCTGACCCTCCGTTTTAGGCCCGGTATCCCTACCTGATGCTCCGTTGTTGGCTTGGCACCCCTACCTGATATGCTGGGGTAGTACCGGTACCCCCACCGGTGCTCTGCGGTAGTATTGGTACACCCACCGGTACTCCAGGGTAGTACCTGAACCCTTACTGGTTGGCTGGGGTACACCTGCTCACCTTACGGGCACGCGGTATAGACCAGACATTCCTACCTGACCCTCCAGGCTAGGCCCGGTATCCCTACCTGATGCTCTGCGGTAGACCTGGCCCCCTACCCGACAATCTGGGGTAGTACCGGTACACCCACAGGTACTCCGCGGTACTTTTGCTATACCCACCGGTACTCCTGGATTGTACCGGAACCCTTACTGGTGCGCCGGGTTACACCTGCTGACCCTACGGGCAAACTCCTTTGGACCCACCCTTCCTACCTGACCCGCCGGGGTAGGCCTGGTATACCTACCCGATGTTTCGAGGTAGAACCGGTTCCCCCACCGGTACTCTGGGGTTGGAACGGAACCCTTTGTGATGCGCCAGAGAACACCAGCTGTCCCTTCGTGCGCGCTGGACTAGACCCGGCCTCCCTACCGGACCCCACAGGTTAGACCCGCTATCCCTACCTGATGCTCCGCATTAGGCTTGGCACCCATACCCAATGTTCTGGGGTACTAGCGGTACCCCCACCGTTACTCTGCGGTAGTATCGGTACACCCACCGGTACTCCGGGGTAGTACGTGAACCCTTACTGGTTCACTGGGGTACACCTGCTGACGTTACTGGCGCGAGGTGTAGACCAGGCATTCCTACCTGACCCTCCAGGCTAGGCCCGGTATCCCTACCTGATGCTCCGTGTTTGGCCTGGCCCCCTACCCGACAATCTGGGGTAGTACCGGTACACCCACAGGTACTCCGCGGTACTTTTGCTATACCCACCGGTACTCCTGGATTGTACCGGAACCCTTACTGGTGCGCCGGGTTACACCTGCTTACCCTACGGGCGTGCCGCTTTACGCCCACCCTTCCTAACTGACCCGCCGGGGTAGGCCTGGTATACCTACCCGATGTTTCGAGGTAGAACCGGTTCCCCCACCGGTACTCTGGGTTTTGAACGGAACCCTTTGTGATGCGCCAGAGAACACCAGCTGTCCCTTCGTGCGTGCTGGACTAGACCCGGCCTCCCTACCGGACCCCACATTTTACACCCGATATCCCTACCTGATGATCCGCATTAGGCTTGGCACCCATACCCGATGTTCTGGGGTAGTAGCGGTACCCCCACCGTTACTCTGCGGTAGTATCGGTACACCCACCGGTACTCCGGGGTAGTACGTGAACCCTTACTGGTTCACTGGGGTACACCTGCTGACGTTAGTGGCGCGCGGTGTAGACCAGACATTCCTACCTGACCCTCCAGGCTAGGCCCGGTATCCCTACCTGATGCTCTGCGGTAGACCTGGCCCCCTACCCGACAATCTGGGGTAGTACCGGTACACCCACAGGTACTCCGCGGTACTTTTGCTATACCCACCGGTACTCCTGGATTGTACCGGAACCCTTACTGGTGCGCCGGGTTACACCTGCTGACCCTACGGGCACACTGCTTTGGACCCACCCTTCCTACCTGACCCGCCGGGGTAGGCCTGGTATACCTACCCGATGTTTCGAGGTAGAACCGGTTCCCCCACCGGTACTCTGGGGTTGGAACGGAACCCTTTGTGATGCGCCAGAGAACACCAGCTGTCCCTTCGTGCGCGCTGGACTAGACCCGGCCTCCCTGCCGGACCCCACATGTTACACCCGGTATCCCTACCTGATGCTCCGCATTAGGCTTGGCACCCATACCCGATGTTCTGGGGTAGTAGCGGTACCCCCACCGTTACTCTGCGGTAGTATCGGTACACCCACCGGTACTCCGGGGTAGTACGTGAACCCTTACTGGTTCACTGGGGTACACCTGCTCACGTTACTGGCGCGCGGTGTAGACCAGACATTCCTACCTGACCCTCCAGGCTAGGCCCGGTATCCCTACCTGATGCTCTGCGGTAGACCTGGCCCCCTACCCGACAATCTGGGGTAGTACCGGTACACCCACAGGTACTCCGCGGTACTTCTGCTATACCCACCGGTACTCCTGAATTGTACCGGAACCCTTAGTGGTGCACCGGGTTACACCTGCTGACCCTACGGGCACACTGCTTTGGACCCACCCTTCCTACCTGACCCGCCGGGGTAGGCCTGGTATACCTACCCGATGTTTCGAGGTAGAACCGGTTCCCCCACCGGTACTCTGGGGTTGGAACGGAACCCTTTGTGATGTGCCAGAGAACACCAGCTGTCCCTTCGTGCGCGCTGGACTAGACCCGGCCTCCCTACCGGACCCGACATGTTACATCCGGTATCCCTACCTGATGCTCCGCATTAGGCTTGGCACCCATACCCGATGTTCTGGGGTAGTAGCGGTACCCCCACCGTTACTCTGCGGTAGTATCGGTACACCCACCGGTACTCCGGTGTAGTACGTGAACCCTTACTGGTTCACTGGGGTACACCTGCTGACGTTACGGGCACGCGGTATAGACCAGACATTCCTACCTGACGCTCCGTGTTAGACCCGGTATCCCTACCTGATGCTCCGTTGTTGGCCTGGCACCCCTACCCGATATTCTGGGGTAGTACCGGTACCCCCACCGGTACTCTGCGGTAGTATTGGTACACCCACCGGTACTCCAGGGTAGTACCTGAACCCTTACTGGTTCGCTGGGGTACACCTGCTGCCCTTACGGGCGTGCTCTGTAGACCAGACATTCCTACCTGACCCTCCAGGCTAGGCCCGGTATCCCTACCAGATGCTCCGTTGTTGGCCTGGCACCCCTACCCGATATGATGGGGTAGTACCGGTACCCCCACCTGTACTCTGCGGTAGTATTGGTACACCCACCGGTACTCCAGGGTAGTACGTGAACCCTTACTGGTGCGCCGGGGTACACCTGCTGACCCTACGGGCGCGCCGCTTTACGCCCACCCTTCCTACCTGACCCGCCGGGGTAGGCCTGGTATACCTACCCGATGTTTCGAGGTAGAACCGGTTCCCCCACCGGTACTCTGGGGTTGGAACGGAACCCTTTGTGATGCGCCACAGAACACCAGCAGTGCCTTCGTGCGCGCTGGACTAGACCTGACCTCCCTACCGGACCCCAAAGGTTAGACCCGCTATAACTACCTGATGCTCCGCATTAGGCTTGGCACCCATACCCGATGTTCTGGGGTAGTAGCGGTACCCCCACCGTTACTCTGCGGTAGTATCGGTACACCCACCGGTACTCTGGGGTAGTACCTGAACCCTTACTGGTTCACTGGGGTACACCTGCTGACGTTACTGGCGCGCGGTGTAGACCAGACATTCCTACCTGACCCTCCGTTTTAGGCCCGGTATCCCTACCTGATGCTCCGTTGTTGGCCTGGCACCCCTAACCGATATGCTTCGGTAGTACCGGTACCCCCACCGGTACTCTGCGGTAGTATTGGTAGACCCACCGGTACTCCAGGGCAGTACCTGAACGCTTACTGGTTCGCTGGGGTACACCTGCTGACCTTACGGGCGTGCTCTGTAGACCAGATATTCCTACCTGACCCTCCAGGCTAGGCCCGGTATCCCTACCTGATGCTCTGCGGTAGACCTGGCCCCCTACCCGACAATCTGGGGTAGTACCGGTACACCCACAGGTACTCCGCGGTACTTTTGCTATACCCACCGGTACTCCTGGATTGTACCGGAACCCTTACTGGTGCGCCGGGGTACACCTGCTGACACTACGGGCGTGCCAATTTACGCACACCCTTCCTACCTGACCCGCCGGGGTAGGCCTGGTATACCTACCCGATGTTTCGAGGTAGAACCGGTTCCCCCACCGGTACTCTGGGCTTGGAACGGAACCCTTTGTCATGCGCCAGAGAACACCAGCTGTCCCTTCGTGCGCGCTGGAGTAGACCCGGCCTCCCTATCGGACCCCACAGGTTACACCCGGTATCCCTACCTGATGCTCCGCATTAGGCTTGGCACCCATACCCGATGTTCTGGGGTAGTAGCGGTACCCCCACCGTTACTCTGCGGTAGTATCGGTACACCCACCGGTACTCCGGGGTAGTACGTGAACCCTTACTGGTTCACTGGGGTACACCTGATGACGTTACTGGCGCGCGGTATAGAACAGACATTCTTCCTGACCCTCAGTGTTAGTCCCGGTATCCCTACCTGATGCTCTGTTGTTGGCCTGGCACCCCTACCCGATATGCTGGGTTAGTACCTGTACCCCCACCGGTACTCTGCGGTAGTATTGGTAAACCCACCGGTACTCCTGGGTAGTACCTGAACCCTTACTGGTTCACTGGGGTACACCTGCTGACGTTACTGGCGCGAGGTGTAGACCAGACATTCCTACCTGACCCTCCATTTTAGGCCCGGAATCCCTACCTAATGCTCCGTTGTTGGCCTGGCACCCCTACCCGATATGCTGGGGTAGTACCGGTACCCCCACCGGTACTCTGCGGTAGTATTGGTACACCCACCGGTACTCCAGGGCAGTACCTGAACCCTTACTGGTTCGCTGGGGTACACCTGCTGTCCTTACGGGCGTGCTGTGTAGACCAGATATTCCTACCTGACCCTCCAGGCTAGGCCCGGTATCCCTACCTGATGCTCTGCGGTAGGCCTGGCCCCCTACCCGACAATCTGGGGTAGTTCCGGTACACCCACAGGTACTCCGCGGTACTTTTGCTATACCCACCGGTACTCCTGGATTGTACCGGAACCCTTACTGGTGCACCGGGGTACACCTGCTGACCCTACGGGCGTGACGCTTTACGCTCACCCTTCCTACCTGACCCGCCGGGGTAGGCCTGGTATACCTACCCGATGTTTCGAGGTAGAACCGGTTCCCGCACCGGTACTCTGGGGTTGGAACGGAACCTTTTGTGATGCGCCAGAGAACACCAGCTGTCCCTTCGTGCGCGCTGGACTAGACCCGGCCTCCCTACCGGACCCCACATGTTACACCCGATATCCCTACCTGATGCTCCGCATTAGGCTTGGCACCCATACCCGAAAATCTGGGGTAGTACCGGTACACCCACCTGTGTTCCGCGGTAGTTTTGCTATACCCACCGGTACTCCTGGATTGTACCGGAACCCTTACTGGTGCGCCGGGGTACACCTGCTGACCCTACGGGCGCGCCGCTTTACGCCCACCCTTCCTACCTGACCCTCCGGGGTAGGCCTGGTATACCTACCCGATGTTTCGAGGTAGAACCGGTTCCCCCACCGGTACTCTGGGGTTGGAACGGAACCCTTTGTGATGCGCCAGAGAACACCAGCTGTCCCTTCGTGCGCGCTGGACTAGACCCGGCCTCCCTACCAGACCCCACAGGTTAGACCCGGTATCCCTACCTGATGCTCCGCATTAGGGTTGGCACCCATACCCGATGTTCTGGGGTAGTAGCGGTACCCCCACCGTTACTCTGCGGTAGTATCGGTACACCCACCGGTACTCCGGGGTAGTACGTGAACCCTTACTGGTTCACTGGGGTACACCTGCTGACGTTACTGGCGCGAGGTGTAGACCAGACATTCCTACCTGACCCTCCGTTTTAGGCCCGGTATCCCTACCTGATGATCCGTTGTTGGCCTGGCACCCCTACCCGATATGCTGGGGTAGTACCGGTACCCCCACCGTTACTCTGCGGTAGTATCGGTACACCCACCGGTACTCCGGGGTAGTACGTGAACCCTTACTGGTTCACTGGGGTACACCTGCTGACGTTACGGGCACGCGGTATAGACCAGACATTCCTACCTGACGCTCCGTGATAGACCCGGTATCCCTACTTGATGCTCCGTTGTTGGCCTGGCACCGCTACCCGATATGCTGGGGTAGTACCGGTACCCCCACCGGTACTCTGCGGTAGTATTGGTAGACCCACCGGTACTCCAGGGCAGTACCTGAACCCTTACTGGTTCGCCTGGGTACACCTGCTGACCTTACGGGCATGCTGTGTAGAACAGACATTCCTACCTGACCCTCCAGGCTAGGCCCGGTATCCCTACCTGATGCTCTGCGGTAGACCTGGCCCCCTACCCGACAATCTGGGGTAGTACCGGTACACTCACAGGTACTCCGCGGTACTTTTGCTATACCCACCGGTACTCCTGGATTGTACCGGAACCCTTACTGGTGCGCCGGGTTACACCTGCTGACCCTACGGGCACACTGCTTTGGACCCACCCTTCCTACCTGACCCGCCGGGGTAGGCCTGGTATACCTACCCGATGTTTCGAGGTAGAACCGGTTCCCCCACCGGTACTCTGGGGTTGGAACGGAACCCTTTGTGATGCGCCAGAGAACACCAGCTGTCCCTTCGTGCGCGCTGGACTAGACCCGGCCTCCCTACCGGACCCCACAGGTTAGACCCGCTATCCCTACCTGATGCTCCGCATTAGGCTTGGCACCCATACCCAATGTTCTGGGGTAGTAGCGGTACCCCCACCGTTACTCTGCGGTAGTATCGGTACACCCACCGGTACTCCGGGGTAGTACGTGAACCCTTACTGGTTCACTGGGGTACACCTGATGACGTTACTGGCGCGAGGTGTAGACCAGACATTCCTACCTGACCCTCCAGGCTAGGCCCGGTATCCCTACCTGATGCTCTGTGGTAGACCTGGCCCCCTACCCGACAATCTGGGGTAGTACCGGTACACCCACAGGTACTCCGCGGTACTTTTGCTATACCCACCGGTACTCCTGGATTGTACCGGAACCCTTACTGGTGCGCCGGGTTACACCTGCTGACCCTACGGGCACACTGCTTTGGACCCACCCTTCCTACCTGACCCGCCGGGGAAGGACTGGTATACCTACCCGATGTTTCGAGGTAGAACCGGTTCCCCCACCGGTACTCTGGGGTTGGAACGGAACCCTTTGTGATGCGCCAGAGAACACCAGCTGTCCCTTCGTGCGCGCTGGACGAGACCCGGCCTCCCTGCCGGACCCCACATGTTACACCCGGTATCCCTACCTGATGCTCCGCATTAGGCTTGGCACCCATACCCGATGTTCTGGGGTAGTAGCGGTACCCCCACCGTTACTCTGCGGTAGTATCGGTACACCCACCGGTACTCCGGGGTAGTACGTGAACCCTTACTGGTTCACTGGGGTACACCTGCTCACGTTACTGGCGCGCGGTGTAGACCAGACATTCCTACCTGACCCTCCAGGCTAGGCCCGGTATCCCTACCTGATGCTCTGCGGTAGACCTGGCCCCCTACCCGACAATCTGGGGTAGTACCGGTACACCCACAGGTACTCCGCGGTACTTTTGCTATACCCACCGGTACTCCTGGATTGTACCGGAACCCTTACTGGTGCACCGGGTTACACCTGCTGACCCTACGGGCACACTGCTTTGGACCCACCCTTCCTACCTGACCCGCCGGGGTAGGCCTGGTATACCTACCCGATGTTTCGAGGTAGAACCGGTTCCCCCACCGGTACTCTGGGGTTGGAACGGAACCCTTTGTGATGCGCCAGAGAACACCAGCTGTCCCTTCGTGTGCGCTGGACTAGACCCGGCCTCCCTGCCGGACCCCACATGTTACACCCGGTATCCCTACCTGATGCTCCGCATTAGGCTTGGCACCCATACCCGATGTTCTGGGGTAGTAGCGGTACCCCCACCGTTACTCTGCGGTAGTATCGGTACACCCACCGGTACTCCGGGGTAGTACGTGAACCCTTACTGGTTCACTGGGGTACACCTGCTGACGTTACGGGCACGCGGTATAGACCAGACATTCCTACCTGACGCTCCGTGTTAGACCCGGTATCCCTACCTGATGCTCCGTTCTTGGCCTGGCACCCCTACCCGATATGCTGGGGTAGTACCGGTACCCCCACCGGTACTCTGCGGTAGTATTGGTACACCCACCGGTACTCCAGGGCAGTACCTGAACACTTACTGGTTCGCTGGGGTACACCTGCTGACCTTACGGGCGTGCTGTGTAGACCAGACATTCCTACCTGACCCTCCAGGCTAGGCCCGGTATCCCTACCTGATGCTCTGCGGTAGGCCTGGCCCCCTACCCGACAATCTGGGGTAGTACCGGTACACCCACAGGTA